>NC_057876.1:9076083-9678198 GCF_019740435.1 Gambusia affinis | reverse complement strand
ACTCAATAAAAAAAGGCTCAATCTATGCTAAACTTTTGGGTTACACACTGATGCTCTCCTCCCGGGGGTTTTCTAGATGCTATCCATGGCTTTGAACTCGCTCAGAGCCTGCACAGGGCTGACATGCTTCTTCTGCGAAGATCTCTTGACTCTGTTGGTCTCCCCGTCGTCCTGCTTCTCTCGCTTCACCAGCGGCTTCTTCTCGGGAGCTTTCATTCTCCAGGAGACCGCGGGCATGTTGAGTGCCTCCATGTTTCTGTTCTTTTGGTACTTTGTAGAGGCGACGTAGGAGGCCTTGACAGTGGACACCACGGCGTTCATCAGGTTCTTGGCTGCCTGAATCAGGGACATGGCGCTGTCCAACTAGACCGAGGAGAGAGAAGCTGTTAGTAGCAAAGCAACTGCGAAAACGAAAGGTTGCTGCAGTACCTTTTATTTTACACAATTTGAATTCGCGTAAATTGAAAAGTGACTTCCCATCGCTCTTAATGACTTCTGGTTTTGGGCCAAAAGCTTAAAACTCAGACGTATGCAGCGGAGGATCCCTGGCGTCTGGCGAGTTTCAGAATATCTAAAAAGGTCACCCTAATTTAATCTGCTCGCTTAACAGCTCCAGAGACACCAGTGACACTTAAAAAATGCTGGAATAACAGTCTTCTCTGTGTTCCTTTTTCAAGAAGAAGGGCGAAAATCACGACACCCTGCTCACTCAGGTATAGTAATGTAGCCATTTTAAACTGGAGAGTAAGTGCTTAATTATTGCTTAAAGGCTTTGAACGTTGCTCAGTTGGAAGGTGGAAAGGTTAGAAAACATTTGTTGAACACAGCCGGGCGCCTTTAAGACATTCAATTCTTTTTTTGTGGAAAAAGAATCAGCCTTTGTCTTTAAGAATTTGTCAGGGATTTTAGCAGTAAATTAAGCTTCAGAAAGTAAGCAGTGCCTTCAATTTCATCATAATAAATGTATGAAAAGAAATCTGTTTAACCCACAAATTGCAAGGTGAGCAACCGTGAAGCACCAGAAAAAACAATGACTGTCCCATCTGCAGTGGAAAGTTGAAATGTTTTCATTTATCAGTCACTTAGGTTTCTTAAATGGCGTAACTTTTGAAACGGCATCGCCGACTTCTTCTGCACTCATTAAAATTTGTCTACCAGCATGAAAGAAAATTATGCTTGGTTTAAAAAAAAATTAAATAAATAAATAAAAGAAGAAAGAAGCTGGACTCACCCCAGAGACAACCAGCTCCCCTCCCAGGTTCTGAACTTCAGCTTTGACTTTACTGCAGATGTTGAGCTGATGGCAGTACAAGGCAATGCGCTGCAGGTAGGCGAGCAGGTCCTGCTTGCAGGAAGAGTCGGGACACTGCGGGAGAGACAACAAAAACACGGTTAAATAACGTGGAATAACACATTTGCACAGCAGAGTAAAAATTATACGTCTTCAGCTGGTTTTAAAGAGGGGAAAAAAAAACAAAAAAAACACTAATGTGCATATCTGTGTACTTTTTCATTCATCTCACACTTTATCAGGATAAGATAGTAGCAGTGTGACAGGTAGACACCCACACTATGAGCGCACTCGGAGCCAAAATGACAAACACACGCCCACAACCTGCTGTCTTGTCTTCACAAGGTTACAGTGTGATCACTTAACGCACAATGCAAATTGTACGACGGGGCGAAAGGTGCTGTCAATCAGCTGCTGGCGGCTGCATTTCGCTAAAGTCTCTGTTGCAGTAGACGGGAAAGGAAAACAAACAGGCAAAGTTTAAAATTGCATGTTTGTTGGAAGGGAATATGCAAAATTGTGTGAAGATATGAATGAAGTGTTGGAGAAAGAACTCAGCTTTGTCAGCTTTGTGGTATTTTTGCCTCAACCATTTGCCATTATTATTTCTTGAGTTTGGAAACCAAATTAAATCTACATTATGAATTAATACATTTATTGTATTTTTTTTATAATTATATTTTTTACAGATTAGCCAATTTTTCCACCCAGAGGTGTCTAATTATAATTTATATGCAATTTTAACAGCTTGTAGGTAAATAATAAACCATTTTTATTAACCAAAAAAAAAAAAAAAAGTAAAATAAGAATCAGTATCAAATGTTCATTGCAAGTGTAGCTTGTGACCTATACCGATCCACCAAAAAACATTCAGAAACCTCGTTCATTCATTTTTTTTATTTATGTGTGAAGAAATATCTCCTTTGTCTTCAAAGTCTCCAATAGACATACTCGGCCCGTATTAAAGATCTCTGCACAGAAAGCTGCATATAAAGCAAGCTAGTGCTCTTTCTCCTCCTGTCTGTACTGAGATGACTTTCTAATAATTTAGTTTTTGTTTTTTTTGAGTGTTTGAGCGCAGATTAAAATTTACAAGAAACAATCTCCACAGCTTTTTAAATACTTTCGTTTTTTAATGTCTTAATTCTGAAGGACTAGCATTTCAGCTGCTTTCTGGTCAATTTTTCCACAGTGAATGGAAGGAAAATGGCGCCTCAGCTACTTTGGTCCATCGATTGTTCTTTTTCTGTGAATCATTGGAAAATTCTAAATACTTTGGGGGCCAGCGATTTGTTTGATCTTATCCCCGTTAAGTTGCTCTTTTCTGCATTGAGGAAGTCATAAAGGATGCAAGTCAAAGTCATTTGATTTGTCAAATTTTTTCTTAAATCACTTGGATTGAAAATCTAAATAAACCTTTGATTAATTGCATCATCGTAGCCTCCTTTATTGTAAAATGCAGATAATAAATGGAGAGCAGTTTTGGCATTTAAAAAAAAGCAAAGTCCCAGACCTAAATGAAATCTGTGAGTAACAGAGGGCCAGCATGGAGGCTCAAGCTGTGCCAGACAATGATTTTCACACCGTTTGGTTGGTGATCAGCAGAGGCATTATGAGTGAAGCGTATTTGCAAAGGTGGGGGATAAGGACTTGTGAATGAAATGAAAGGGTTTGAAACTTCTGGCAAAATTATTTGGAGTCCTTGTAAGTTGAACCCCAAGTTTGAAAAGCCTCTAATTTCAGCTTTAGGGAAGAGATTCTCAAAAGACAGCAAGGTGTACACAGTCACTAAATTATAGCTGGAACCCTCCCTGCCTCCCCAGCCCCTCACGCACACATCAACTTCAAGAAATACATTATCATAAAATCCACTTTAAAGTGGCAGCATGTGAAGAACCCCGTAAATGCATGTCATTTAGCACTGGCAATCTCTTTGAATCATTTTATCTCGTCGTAATTAGACTTGGGCTCCACCGTTTCCAATCCCTTTCCTGGTTAGCTAAACAAGCCCCCTGCCAGCACAGTAATTAGGCCACAGTACTCTTCTTAGCTGCTCATCAAGTGAAGGATGTAAACACTTTGATGGGGGCCCTGGCGCTTTAAATCAGATCAGAATGACCCCAGTCACAAATGCTTCATCAGTAATGATCAACAGACAGACTTTGGTACAGATCACAGCCTGCCAGCTTCTTGCAACATCTACTAAACACACTAGATGCTACAAAAAGACCATGGCTGACAACGCGAGTGACAAGGCCAGAAGAAAATACCGACTTAAATGCCAGTGTTTTTAGGAACTTGGCTCCCTGAGGGGAATATCTTTTAGAAGTGTCTCAAATGTCCTGAGAGAAGGTGAACTTAACAACAGTCCATCTTTTAATTGCCTGAAGTTGGAAAAAAAAAGAAGCTGGGAAGATCAGTGACGTGCAATCGACTCGCTGAGTCTACATACATGTGCTGAACAACTAAGCATTTTTAAACAGCTAAGCAACAGAACCGTTCATGCCCCAGTTCACTGTATAAACATAAACCAACATTTTGAACCTTACCTTAAACAGGAAAAAAAAAAAAAGTTTTCACTTCATGAATTTTTACAGTTTAAAGTCATTTTAGCAAGATGTCACTGAAAGCTAAATGAGCTTACACCAGATACATAGTACATGGAAAAGAAGTGATGCTGGCAGACAGAAGGCTGCTGCACTTTTGGAAAGATAAACATAACCATTTAAAACAACTTGGAGGTGAAAAAGACTTCCAGTAATACTATCAGTAAGTTAACACAATTATAAAAGTACAGATGGAAAGACAAAAGCTGCATCGCTGTTAGTCAATTACCAAGCTGATAGCCTGGCTAATTCACTAGCTAATTTCAGCTGGTCATACTTGTGTTACTTTATAAAGACATCAAGGGCAAAACGTTATATTCAATGCAATGAACATTTCAAAACATAAATTTGTGGATATTTATATTTTTGCTTAAGGGCATGTATATAAAAACAAAATGGTTATAGATAACATTTTAACTGTAATGTACTAAACTGTTTTTTGTAACAGTATGAATAATCACTCCGTTCCAGTTTTAAACATCCAATCATGTTCTACATTTGCTTTTAAGATTCAAGTAAACACTTTTAACTTTGATACATTTACACAAGGTCCACCTGCTGTGAGGATTTTTCACAGGCCTAAGTACTCAGGACAGCGGTGTATTTAGTCTCCTTACACAAGCGCACCAACATAAAACGTTTCCAAAACGAAAACGGAGGAAAGGGAAATGGGAGGAATCTTGTTTTTCGGACACTTCAAACAGACTACAACTTCTGTGACACATCTAATCCTGCTGAGCACATCGGTATCCCTGGTGGGAGTGTGGAGTGCTCCACTGAATATGGTGGACTCACTACTAGATATAAACCACGCAAGCATACATTTATTTATGAACTACCAGGCCAGCATAAGTGCTCATTCACACACATCTAATCAGAGCATTAGAGAACACAGAGGAGTTCAATTATTAATCATTATATTTGCTAAGTTCTCACCACAGAATATTATTCTGAATACTATTGAGCAGGCTAAGAAAAGAGACTTGCCATTTTATGACAGGAAACTATGCATAAGACAGCGAAGGGAAATAGAGCTGGGGGGGTTGCTCATCGTACAGGACAGGACCAAAACATGGCTGCTGGACTGGTGAAAAGAGAGGGGGAAGGTTATAAAAGGCAAGAAAGAACCAGAGAAAAATCAGGAGGAAAGACAAGGATGAAGAGTCAGCCAGAGGGGAAACAGTGTGGAGGAGTAAATAAGGGAGAAATCCGACTGGGGAAAAAAAAAAGAACAAGAGGATTCAACTAAAGTTGGGAGGGGCATTTAAGTCAGAGTGAGACAGCAAGTGCGCGAAAAGCGTGCGCGCGCAGAAGCACAGATGCAAATGCAGAGACCTGCGATGAGGCTGAATGCAGCAGCCATGCTAATGAAGGCTCGGGGAAGTGTTCAGACGGCAGAGAGCAGGGCACTGTGAAAGCATCACTTGTGCTCATACTCGCTTCAGCTGCTGGCTTCCCTCAGCACTCAGGAAACTCTGGAGCGCCGCTCCCGCTGTCACATGCGAATGCTGAAGTTGTACTGAGAGGGCCGACGGAAATTGGGGAAATTGTTTTTGTGAAGAAAATGCAACATAACACTTTTGATCATTCAAGATGGAGATTAAACTATTTTCAGTCGTATTTAAATAACAAGACTGCTCGGTAGGAAATTAACATGCATGCAACATCTTAACTTGCAGTCCAAAATAATATCAGGACACTGGCTCAGTATGCTGATATTCATGTGTACAGATCATGTGTACCATTTCTTAAGTCTGTGCCAAATGCTAAATTTGGCACATACTTAATGACATGAACTTCAACTACACACAGCAATTCAATTTTTAATCAGTCCCAACAACAAAAAGAGTCCCTTAGGTCTTACATTGAAGTATGTTTGTGTCCAGTTGTAGAAAGAGATGGGAAAGCAGAAAGAGGTGGAGGAGAGACTTCAGCACATAATTCTTTTCAAGGCAAACTAATAGAAAAGGTGAGTCACCACCTAAAAAAAAGGAGCCAGCAGTGCAGGTTGAAATGTCAATGATTCCTGTATAGTTCTTGTCCTTAGTGCTTGCATCTAAAAAAAATAAAAATAAATAAATAAAAGGTAAAGTCAGGTCAAAATGTTGCAGAACGCCATTTAGATATGCTAAATTAATCTGTGATACATCAATGGCTTCATACTTAAAAAGGGATCCAGTTAAACTGATGCTTTCAATTTTTGATGCCTTCTCTCCAACATGCAGAAACGACTCTAAGCAGAGTCCAAAAAATAAATGAATGAAAAAAAAATAAAAACTTGAAATGTTTCATTCATCTAAAAGTCCAGAGAGAGAAAGCAGGATGTTGAAGGAAACCCCATGACAGTGCTGTGTATAAAGTAACAACCTCTGAGATAAATGATGAACAGGACGGTCAGGTCCCATCAATGGAAATGCCATGCAGTTCCACTGGATTCCATTACACAGAGGCGAGACGCACCGAGCGCCTGAGCTGCCGCCAACCAGCGCTGACCTTTCAGGACGCATCACCCAGAGGAAATGCCAGTTTCCAATATTTACTGACAAGGCCGCATCCTAATGTGTCGCTGCCAGCAACCTGGTGGGGAGCACAGCGGGAAGTGAACCCAAAAAGTGTTTTTGCGTGTTTGCTTATCACTTTCTGCATGCAGTGAGAGCATGTACGCTGCTGCAAGGAGATCCGAGGAGGTGGACGCTTCCTATCGCAGGAGGAAATGACTACCTTGCAAGCGTTGGCATTCAAAAACGTAGAGATGAACTTATCTGAAATTTGTTGCAGATCTATAATGGCTGATTATCCTAAAGGTTTGACCAGCCAATAGCAATTTTATTTTGGAAACTATATTATGACAGAGAATTTTTCTAGCCTGTCGTGAACAGACAACATTTTAATACAATAAGCAGAGCTGATGTCAGAGGAAGTAACAAGCTATTATAAAAAAAGATTAATCACTTCATTTTTTTGAACTGTTTTTTTTTTTTTTTTTTTTAGATATTTATCAACAATTAGCCAGTCAAACCTTAAGAGTTTGAAAATACTAGGAACATTTTCACATCCAACAAGTCCCATTATAGATGTTAAAATTCAAAGAGGATAAAACAAAGCAACTCTGCTGTATTCTGTTATTCTGTTGCATTTTTAGGTAACACTTTATTTGAATGGGTGTGCAAAAGACTGATATGACAGTGTCATAAACATGACATAACACTTGTTATAACCATGAAAGAGTCTTCATGAATGTCTACGACCGTTGGTAAAATAATGACGCTTTTAATGTAAAATTCTACTAAAGGTTGCAATAAAAATTTATTAAAAGTGTCAACTTTGCACTAAAAGTGTCATTATGTACTAAATGACACTTCATGACAACATAAACATTCATGAAGACTTCTTCATGTTCATAACAGGTGTTATGTTAAGTTTATGACAGTGTTATGTCAGTCTTATGCACACCCCTTCAAATAAAGAGTTACCAAATTTTCTTTTAAAATAGCTTTTTTTTAAATCTCAGATTTAAAAATGTCATTTGAGAATCCACAATCATATCAAAGAAAACTAATTTTAAGTTGTTGTTTTTTTTTATCTAAAGAGTCATAATTACGGAAAGGCAATGCTTAGATATGAGTTTTTTGATTTTTTTATTCTGATATGAAAAGATTCAATTTAGAGATTCTGGTTGGCCACAGAACAAGCTGAAACATTCAGACCTCTTAAAGAGTCACAATAAGCAAACATATTTTACAACAATTTTTCCTTCAGTATAAGTTATCTTCAAATACTAATTGAATCAGCTTATGACGACCTGAAACTACATGAGGTTTTTGCATCATAGGAGGGCACCTAAAGTTTTACCAGGTTAAAAAGTGCAAGTAACAACAATACCTCCGTCTGACAAATTACTTATTATATTACATCCCTGCTGGTTTATTATTCTTTTGAAGTGAAAAGAAATAATTATATTCCCTGCAGCAAACAGGCATTAAAAAAATGCTGATGCCTCATTCCTGTTCACTTCAAAATGAATTAGAACAACTCACACTCCCAGGTTTCTGCCAGCAAGTCAAGTTGCAGTTTATGTCCAGGTCTGCCCAGAAATATACAACCCATGGCAAAAATATGTAATCACACCTCTAAAATTAATTCAGCTGTTCCCCCTGCAAGAGCAACTTATACTTTATACCTAAATGTTCTGGATTTGTTAAAAAATAAATAAATAAAATAAAATAAATATGCCAGAGTATAAACACACACATGTAATGCTTTGCAATAAAAAAAATAAAAAAATTCTGATCAAGTAGATGCAAAAATATAAATTGCATTAGAATTTGCATTTCTAGAGCATATAATGACAAGTGTGACTATGCAAATGAGTCAGCAGATAAGAGTTCTTGTGGATCTCAAAAAGCTTTTGTGGGATTCTGATTGACAGAAAACAGTCATAACATGAGAGCTTTCAGAGGAAACAATGGGAACCATTATGAAACGCCTCTGAGAAGATGACTTGTATAACATTCTGTCTGCACTTTGAAGCGAGGCATCGGATGGGTGTAAAAAAGAAACATGCAGGCAGAAATCAAAGCATCGAGACCAGAGGATTCTGGTCTTCGGGGCCTGATGTCCTACATGTTTCGGATGCGTCTCTCCTCCAAGACATCAGATTAGTTAATATACAATATAGTTTATATACAATTAAACAAAGACGGCTGCCTACAGATAACTAGCACTTCCCCAAACTCATTAATTTTGGGACTGTATCCCACATGAAGGACTTGATGAAACACGGTCATGCCTGAGTTTGTAAGTACACAGGTGCACCTTGACATCTTGGATAATTCTCATTCCATCAATCAAAAGCAGGCTTGACAATGATATTTTTCAGGATGATTAAGTGAACAGTGGTGCTGAGGGAAGGAGGGTACATTAAAAGAAGAGAAGAAAAGAGCTCAACATGGCCTGAATCTGTCTGAATCTCATTTTGACTGGAGATTTATAATGGAAACTGGATGAAATGAATGGCAAGAATCCATCCAGCCAAAAGCCGATTTCACAACAGTGGTACAAGAAAGTTAGAATCTGATGGATGAAGAATAAAGCTCTTTTTAGCTTAGTCTAAATCCCAAGAACTTCAGTGCAGTGACTTTTGGATGTTAAGATACAAGACGTCTAAATCATTTCACCAAGTAAGATATTTATAGGCAAATGTTCACCATAACCCAATGGATCCCTGAGTTGTATCTCAATGCACACCCGCTCACCTGGAGCTTTAAACTTAAATTACAACTATTGGATCAGAGTTTAGCTTAATCAAATAAGACCTTACATAAACAACCCTGCAGAACAACCTGCGTCTAGTAGCTGGTGCTAAAATGTTACAGCGTCTACAGAAATGCAGAGATGTCATAGATAAACAATATTCTTATTCCCTCAGGAAATAACAGTCTGAGATCGAAGACAAAGTTTCAGGAGATAAAGGAAGCAATGCACTGAAGAGACCATTTTATTTCTCTAGGTAAGAACTATGATTCAAGATATGGCTAAGCAGTGACAGGAGATGATCAATCCCAAGCAGTGGCCTGAAGACATTTCAAGATAAATACACAGTTTCATGAGAAATGCTTACTAGACTGGAATTTAAAAGCCATAAAAATAGAGCCAGTATAAACAGCATGGTGGTAAAATATAGAAGACGGAATAAGGAGAAAAGTGCACTGTTATTATTGAAAACACAAAAAAAATGAAAGTCATACTTGTAGCAAGTCGCACATAAATGTTTGCAAAATGTTTGTTAAACTGTGCAACTCAAAAATTAACAAAGAGTTGAATTATTTACATATATTAATTCAAAAAGTGAAACTCATTTATGAAACTCAAAGTGCTGATTTTAATGAGTTATAACATTTAATTTCCCTTTTGGATCAATTAAGTATTTCTTTAAATTGAATTTTTCAGCTATCCAGACAACTAAAGAGCCCCATTACCTGCTTTAATAACCATCACTGCATTTGACCAACAAACTCCTCTGACCAAAACCCCCAAACAAGTCTAAGGAGGATTGTTGAGAAGATGATGAGACATCAGAGCCAACAAAAGGAGGGAAGCTGAATGCTGCTATGAAAGCAGCCTGTGGTCGCTCAACAGTTCTCAGACCCACAGGCTGATAACCTCTATGCTACACTGCTTTGATTAGTATGTCATGCAAACGGAGCCCTGACCAAGTGCATGGACGTATAAACCTTCTTTTTCTTTGTCTTATGTCAATTTAAAAATAAATGCATGAATATACCAGTCTGTAATGATTCTGTCCAATTAGAAGTTTCAGTTCAGTTAACCTTCCTTGTTATTCTAATTTAGATGCACATGTACATCTAAATTAGTCCAAATATTGTCTTTGGATTTAAAGACAATATTTTATAAATGCAGAGGTTTTGTGAATCTTATTTTTCTATAATTAAAGGGTAAAAAAGAAAATCCACCATTAGCCAGTATCAATGGCCACTTTTTACAGCCTATTGTGTTGCTGTCTTCACCAAATCCATTTTCAAAATGCATCATATTTGGATTGAGCCATTTCCATTGCATTTTCAATGGGCCACATTACTTCAACAATGTGGCTAAAGGGAAAGTGGTGTGATAAAAAATTGAGGATTAGTAAAGCCAAAGCTAAATTACTACTCTGCAGACAACTAAAACCAAAGTGGAACAAAACACTCTATAATTATTTAAAACCAAGAATGATGCATCAGCACATGAAAGTGCCTGAATTTTGATAAAGCAACGCTCTTAAAATTCCTGAACGTACCAAAAATCAACAAGCGGAGAAAAGAAGAGCTTCACTAGATTAGTATAAATTGCAGTTAGCCTGCGACTGACCCTTGGTCTGCTGAGCTGAGAATTTGTGGACTCTCTTGGCGATTTTACCTCTTTGCTGCAGCAGGTAATTTACAAGCTGTCTGCTGCAGAGTGTCTGGGGCCAGACCTGGGATTAGACTGTGACCAGCAACAGAGACTATGGATCACCATAAATCTTTACTGATTGAATGCAAATTGGAAAAGTACACTCTGTGTTGTCAGTATACATCATGAGAATGAAACTCCCACGGCACACACAAGAACAAAGAAAAGCATGCTGATTCTAAGACTATGCTAGGCCCTTCTCACTCGTGTTTCTTTGTTATTAAAGTGTTTATATGAGGGGAAGGCCATCTGCCAAAATTTATAGGCTACACAGAGGACAACACTTTTGTATTATAAATCTCAATTACGCAGCATTATTTGTTTACCAGGCAACTTGGAAGAAATCCTCATAAGGTTCCCTGCAGAGTAGGGTCATAAATTCTTAATCAACTGCAGTGCAGACCTTTGTACAGCAATGACCTAAATCCTGCAGCTCATTTCTACACTACACTCATTTCTTTAAAATTTAATATGGCTCCATTGCACATATTTAACAGTCTTTAAAAAAAAAAAGTCCAAACCACACCATGTCCACCTGCACATTTATGGAGAAGACAGTATTCTAAAACCATAGCACAACACAAAAAAATTAAAAAAAAGGAAAGGTGGAGTGAGATGTATCAGTCTGGGACCATCTGCCAATGTGTTTTATATGAGGAGCAAACCCTCACAGGCCCTGCAGGCCAGAGGCACAGAACGCAAGTGATTAATATGACTAGGTTAATGAACAGTCCCAGCATTGCCTTTGCTCCTCTGACTGTCAGTCTGTGAACATCCTAACAGAGATTCACTTAACTACTACTGCTGCTGCTGCTTGACTATGCCGACCCTTACCATGTGTGTCATGCTTTGGTGCATATGGATTGGTGGCATCTCCTGCTTTGCTAGGAGGTATGGCCCCAAATATAAACCACTAGCATTAAAAAAAAAATAAATTAAATAAAAAAAAAATCTGCCACCTGGCAATTATGTTGCTAATTAAAAGGCGAAACACTCTTAATGGATTCATCTCTCAAGAGGGTTGTACCTCTCTCCACAAAAAATGCAGTACCCCCTTCTTTCCAACTCTCCAATCTGAAGCCTTTTCTTTCCCTCTACCCCCACGACAGTCTCCAGGCGTCGTCGTTGACGTGTCGGAGGGGCTAAGAATCACCTGGTGCGTTAGTGTTTTGGTCTTTGCCAAGATAGAAAGGCTAAGAGGGACATCTGGATGGGTTCAGAGGCTGAAGGGGTCCTTACTCTTGGCTGCAACATCTGTTTCAACAGCCAAAGCTCCTCATTTATTTATACATTGAGTGCTTCAAACACCCAAAACTTTTAAAAGGATGTCTGTATATACACACACATCAACTGCAGATATGCATAAAAGACAGAAACAAGTTTCTACAAATAGCAGAGGATAAAAGGGTAAATACTCCTCTAAATCTGAAACATCCATGCATGTGTGCCTACAGAGAACCAATGCCAGTCAACAGAAGCTTCTCGTGCAGGCATGCACAGACCAACATACACAACTGCACAGTTGCCCATCTGTTTTCTTTGGGGGATAACACTGTTTTCATTAAAGCCAATATGCATCTTCAAAAGCTGCAGCGAGGCATATAAAAAAGTGACTTTCCAGGGCGGCTTATTCCCCATTCAGTTGATTCAAATGCAATTAGGTCAGCACAGGTAGGACTGCTACTTTGTGATAGACGTGACTCTCTAATATTAAAGATCTGAGGGCACCTTAAATAAAATATCAGACGTGCTGGGTTCTAGGAGGCCAGCAGCTCATTATGTCTGACAATGAGGGAGCGAACTCAGCTGAAGCCTTAAAAGCAGATGTTTCCAGTTAGTGAAGGAATCACTGAATACAATAGTTGGGCTCCGACTAGAAACTAGGCAAGCCATTACCGAGTCAGGAGGAAAAGACTTAACCTTTCATGGAGCAGCTACAGAGATAGTAATAAGGGTCACAGCTTCTTGCAAGTTTCTCCATAAACAAAAGTAAAGTAAATCTGTTTAAGTAACCCAAAATGCAGATACAATCAGAGAAAAAAGTGTGCACCTTTTTACATGTCTGTGATTTTGTGTGCATGTATTTTACAGTCTTTTACAGCATTAGGAGGAAATCCTCAGTCGTCATGCTGATTCAGTACATTGTGGTTTGCAGAAAATCTGTGCCCAGCTCTTTAAAGCTTCATCACATATGAACCTATTCGGGACTTTGAACTAATCATTGTAGTACATTGACTTTTCTCCTTTTCAGCCATTATGTCGTAGATTTGATGCTACATTTAGGGCCACTACATCACCCAATTCGTGCAAATCTTTAGCTGCCAGTCAGGACACCTTGCGTCTTTAATTTATAGCTGACTGAAAAGTGATTAAAGTCTGTGGTTTCAAAATAAGCCCAAATCATCACTGTCCACCACCATGCTTGACAGCTGGAATGAGATTTGGTGCTGTGCTTGGATTTCATCCACCCAAAAGGATATCGATTCAGATGCGACTCAGCAAATCCTGGATGCACCAATATATTTTCCTATTCTTAAGCCTTTTTTCCTTCAACCCATCACAGCAGCTCTTTTACTCCTCGTTCTACTGTCATGGACTGTAACAACCGAGGCCTCTTGAGTATGAGATGACGCTTTTGTAGTTCTGTCATTTGAGACTGGCACGGTGCGACCTTGAGGTGAATTTGCTGGGATGTCCACTCCTGGGAAGATTGACAACCGTCTAAAATGTTTTACAGCTGTGAATAATCTCTCTCACGGTAGGATGATTGACTTCAAGACATCTGGAAATAGACTTAGAACCCTTGCTCGATTGATGGGCAGCAACAACAGCTTCTCTAAGGTCGTTGGTAATGCATTTTCGACCCGCCTTTGTGCAAACACACAACAACATGCACTGAAGCAGAAATTGAAAAAAGTCCTGTTTTTCTAACCGTAGCTACACCTGCTGATGATTAGTTAATCAAGTACATCTGATTAGCAGCACTGACTTTCTATTTTTTTTTTTCTTAAATCCTACTGAAGCAGCAGGAGTCTCATCTTCCACAGAGAATTTCCATTTTGTCTATCTTGGTCTAAAGCGCGAGGAATCAGCCGTTTTTCCATCGCCTAGATAAAAACATTTTTAGGACATGGCGATTTCTATTTTGTCCCGATAAGAGCAATCCCAAAATTGGCAGTACCTTTTCCACAATAGATAGCCTTCATGCTATTAGCTTTTTGCCAACATGTCATCTGTTGTCAACAAACCGGAGTAAGAGAGACCGACAGAGCCAACTGTTGTTATCCGAGCCGAAATCTGTGACATCTGAAGACTGTGTCCTTTCAGAGGCAACATCGTTCTTGAACAAAAGTTGTTTTTAGAGAAACCCACAGCTGGTACCATCTCGACCACAGAAGCAAACAACATCCTCCCAACAGAGAAGCTCTGTTGCAATTGTGCTTTCTGGCAAACTAAAGCTTTTCATGTTTTTAGTAATAAAATATGTGCCTACTGCAGACCCAGATGCAATACGACTTTGTTCATAAGTTGAAAGACATATCAACTATCCAACAGTTCAACGCAAGTTCAATTAGTTGAATACATATGCTTCATGTCAAGAACTACAGTTTCTAAGGTAAGTTATGGATGTTGTAAATTCAGAGGATTTACAAAAACAGCAAATGTAAGATGTGTAAACCTCAAGTACTAGCATGTACAAAAACACTGTTACATTTAGCTTCTTCCTGTTAATGTCAATCTTTGGTGCCCAACTATTAAGGCAACACTACATACAAATGTATGTAATTTGTTACAGCTGGGAGCAATTTAATCAATATCTTATAACAGCTACAATCACGAGAGTAGATTTCTTTATTTTAGATTAATTTAAAACGGCAGCAATTATCTATGTAGATTTAGAAGAACTCGGAGCAGACAAATACAGGCAGCACAGAAAGCTTCAAAAAAATATTCAAACTCGGCTTTATAAGAATTTTTAAAAAAGCCTCAAAAACCACAATTTCAGAACAAAACATGTTCAAAAGTCGTGACAAAAGAATAAAATGGGATAAAATGACTATACCAAGAAGCACATGCATACCTTTCAGAAATGAAATAGTCCAGACTGAATATATCTTACTGCAGGAGTTTACAGGGATGGGTTGCACAAAGGTGTAGCTTACATCACCCCTCGCCTTTATGGGTTCATTTTCACTTACAAGGTCAGCGATGCTGCGTCCCAGTTTGTCCATTTTGGTTCCCGCTTCTGCAATTTTCTTGGCAGCTTTGATGACATCAGATGTATTTTTCAGTGGCCCCTTCCCCCTGAAGATAGAAGATGGAAACATCAGTCGACATTTTTCCTCTACTGGAGTCGGTGTGATGCAGCAGTAAAATCTGTGTAATGGAGCCCCTGATTCTTTAACAGAGTTGTTTTCCCTATGAAGCAGTAGCATCTCGTAAACTCTGGGGATTGTGCAGGTAAAGCTCGAGATATAAAAATGCATAACAACTGAGCGCAATGATTACACATATTAAACATGAATGCATCCTCAGTAACACAATGTTCAGAGAAATCAAAAATGCTAAACCAAAAACATTTTCAAGGTTATACAAATAACTAAATGCAATTTTATTTAATGTGGATAAAAAAAAAAAAAAAGTTTATTTGTGTATATTTTTGTTTAATGACCCGATACAATCATACAATGCCATCCTGTTCCCGATTCACACTCAAAGTCCATCCCAACATTGGTCAACCCAGCTCTGACCTGACCCACTGTAAATGCTCGTCAGCTATTTGCCTTTTTCGGTACCCCTCAAGGGACTTTGGGACACAGTTGGCATGAGAGACAAATTGGATTCAAAGCTGTTCTCTCCAGGCTAAAAGAAAAAAAAAAAAAAAAAAAAAAAAGAACCGTCCAACCCAGAACAGATGGAATTTTGTTTTCTGTTCTCTCACTTCCTCTATCCTTTCCTCCCGTCTCCAAACCTTCCTTCTCTTGTTCTCCCTCTGCTGCTCTGATGTTGAACAAGCCAGGGTCCTAGTGGGAAAGGCCATGCGTCAGAGCGCATACTGGAAGTTCTCCAGGGACGAGACAACCCCTGGAGACGGAGCTGAAAGCATTGTGATGCTTTGGGGAAGGAGGAAAAAAACGCATACAGGCAAAAAGGCAGCTGATAGCACACCATTGTGGTTTGTTCTCAAAAAAAAAAAGTACAACATAAAGAAAAAGTCACAACTGATTTATATCTGACCAGTAGTGTCCCCTTTTTTTAAAATATTTATATATAACCAGTGGCTTATTCTTAGGAATTTGTTTCTACCTAGCTGGGAAAATAAACAGGTCACAAAGACAAGACAAACTCTTTACAGGTGATACGTTTCAGAATGTGTAGATAAGAGCAAAGTATTATTAGAGCTCCTCCAGATGTATGTAAACCAAGCACTTCAGAGAAGTGTGACATCTGGCTGCTGGACATGTTACATGTACCCAAGACGACAAAATGTCTTATTCATGAAGGCTGCCATGGAGCCACAAGCATTGCTGAAGTCGACATGAACTCCTCTCTCACTCTGCAAATTTGTCAGGAGAGGTCAATTACCTCATACATCAACCTTGGTGGAGCTACACACCATCTCAAGGTTCAAAGGACAATAATTCGGGCACAGGCTGAATTCACTGGCTACTGACCCTCACCACGAAGGCATAACGTATGGATAGATTAGCTGGCTGTCTGTGTGCTCCCTAAGACAGACTTTGGTTGTGGGTCTGGGTGGAAACAACAGAAATGCGTGATAAACACTGAACTGTAAGTTTTACCCTGAATTAGGAACTTCACTGCAAAGTAACAAAAGGGTAGTTGCGGATCAGTTGCAGGAAGTTTGTGAAGATATTGATTGTATTTTAGCTAAACTCAAGACCGAATCAGATCGGTAGGGCTCAAACGCTGGTGGAGGGGCAGTACTTTATGGATTTACTTTGAAGAAACGGTGAAGATCTGTGGTAGTGTAATGTAGTAGTGTAAGCATTGCTGTGAGGGCATCCTTTTAACTCCATGTAGTTTCTCCATTTTGTTTCATTACCTTTTGGTTAATTACACTGTATTCAGCCTGGGAGCTTAGACTTTGAGAAACATACATGTTGAACATTTAAACAGACTTTCCATGAAAAATCAGTGACTAAAGGGAGACACAAAGATGGGTTGAACATTTTTGAATATAGAAGCGACATTATGTAAAAGGTAGAACATGTTATATTATCACATGTATATCTATATATCAAATATTTACCTAAAAATCATAACATTCTAGTTTCCAAAACTCAAGGATGAAATTGTTTTAAATGTAGTGAAATAATCAGGCTGTAATGGAAAAACAGTGGGATGAATTTCCTTTTCTCCTCAAAATGTGAATAAATACAGTCTTTATCTCCAAAATTTGCTTAAAGTTTCCATTAGGTTTGGTTTGACTGCAGTAATTTATAAAGTCTTATCACTGTTAGAGAATTATTGTTGTAGCTTTCCTAGTAAAGAATAAAGGAAAACTGGTTATAATTACATGCCTAGAAAATGTTTTTGCTCAAATTGTCAGAAAACATAGCCTCAAACTGCTATGAAGGTGGAAAAAAAATGAAATCCTTGGAAAATGTGTTGCACTGTAAAAAAAAAAAAAAAAAAAAAAAAAAAAAGCCAATATACGGTACAAATTCTGATAGCGGGTTAGTGTTCAAGCACAGCCCTGAAAATTAAGTTTTCTCCACTTCATTTGGATGAGGCAGCCAGAAAACAATTCCTGCAGCTAAATATTGTAAATAAAACCATGAAGGGAGAACTTTTTGACAGCTCTGTGATTTATCGAGGCTATTATCGGCGCTGAACTGCTGATTAGATGTCAAAATAATCAGGACTACAGAGGAGGATGAGTTTAATAATGTGAGTACAGCACATGAGGCTTGAGCTGGGTCCTGAAAGTAATACCTGCTTTGGATCAGCCTGTCCAACTTAATAAACTCATCATAAAATCAGATTATTTTTCTTTCTTTATTTCCAGTGGAGATGCATTCTCTTATCCTAGACAAAAATATTCTACAGTATGCAAAATTAATAAATCCTAAATCATGCGTATTTGATTTTTCTTTTTTGAGTTCTTAGGGGCTGCTTTGAACAGCAGCTTTACAATGTGGGAGAGGCGGTATTTATGCAGTATAAAAAAATAAAATGTCAAGGCAATCAATAACCTCATATCTGAATCCATCCAACCATTTAGTAGTAAAAGGTTGCAATACTTTTATCCGTACTCCTTTGAAAGATTGAGCAGCAAATAAAATCTGCCGGGTTCTGTGCAACCTTTCGGGTCACTGGCTGTTAACATTTCAGACTGCTCTGCCATGTTTCACTATTTTACATATTTAGTCAGCGCGACAGGCTCTTTGACCCATTCAGAAGATGAGGATAAAGAGACGACATTACATCATTACCAATGTGACTCACACGTCTGCAACAAAATGTCCAGAGTGATTCACTCACATTTCTAAAAGCAAAGCTATACAAACACATTCAGTGAAAAATGCATTTAAGGCACTTTCATGCATTCTTCATGTGAACCTAACAGTAGTTTCTAGTAAAGATGCATAATATATCAAATTGCAATTGTCATCGCGATATTCGTGTGTGTAACACTGCATCTGCAAAGGAGTGCTTGCATGCTATTTTTAGCTGGATGCTATTCTTCAAGTGCCTTTACACTGGTGGACAATCACTGCTCTTGATAGAGAAACCTGATTTATACTGTTAGTGGCTGAGATGCTGAAGCTTCTAGAGAGCAGAGGGAACATTTTGTAAAGGTAAGAAACGGAAGATGTGAGTTAATCGTAAGCAATGTAAACATCACAATTTTCAGCATTTGTAACGCTGTAACAAACATCCAATATGCTTCTAAAAATGTTCATTCCTTGAACATTTCGCCGTTTGTTCCACATTATGAAGTCGAATGAAAATGAAATGTGGTTCTTCAAAAATATTCACAAAAGTCTGAAAATTGACCTCAGGCCCCTTTACTCTGATGTCTCCAAGTAAAATGTATGGAAATGTCTTCTTCCAGGAGTTACTTAATTAGTAAATTGAGACCAGCTGTGTGTACTGTAATTTTAATTCTAACCCAAGCTGTTCTGTGAAAGAAAATTAGTGAGCAAATAGCATCTTTAAAACTGAAGGACACAACATATAAAAGGGAGTAAATGTGGAGGAATTTAAAGCAGGTTTAGGTGGCAAAAGCTAAACCTGCGACTACTGAAGCGGAATTCAAACCGTCCAAAAATAGAAAAATCATGGAAAACTCCAAAGGTAACGAAACAGACAAACTGGCAGGCTGGAAGAGGGATGTAGTGAGAGAAGCTGTCAAGAGACCAGTGGTAACAATGGAGGAACTACTGACATTAACTACTAGTTGTCAACATAACAACTAGTAGCCTGCATTCAACTAATTTAGTCTTTAAAAACAAGCAGCAAGAAGAAAGCTCTTACTAACAGAAACCATAAGAAATTATTATCTAAAGTTGCCTACAGCCATGGTAGAGGGCAAAGGGAATGTTAGCAAGTAGTGCCTTTTGGTCTCCTGTTGTGAAAATGTCTTCTCTTTCACATAACATTCTCATAAAACACACTTAGGTTTGTGATTCCAACAAAACCAAATGTGAAAAATTTCACCACCGTCATACACTCACTGTAATACCCGCTAAACCGAATCATCAAGGCCTTTTAGAACAGATGCATAAAACCAGTCAACGGCATAATGAATATCCAGCTGTTTGAATATGAACTCTGGTGCAGCACTTGTTACAAAACAAAAGATGTCTCTCTACCAAAATAATAGAAGTAAAACAGAGGCACAATAAATATCTGCAAATCACATAAAAAAAAAATAAAAAAAAAGTCGCGACAAGGGCATGTTTGACTCCCAATGACAACTGGTAGCTAGTGTGTGCTGACAATGTGACAGAAGCAGCTGGGTGAATCCTGTAGCACACGGAGACACTGCCAGCTCAAATTCAGCACAGCTGACAGATAGACAGCGACCCAAAACGTATATATTCAAAAACAGATAGAGGAAAAATACTCAGCACAGGCTAAGGCACCGATTCTCAACTAGTGTGGGCGACAATGTGGTGAGGTAGACAAAAGTGAAGGCAGAAAGCCCAAAGAAGTCACGAAAGACGAGAAACAAACTGGTAGAGCAATAAGTTAAGGGGAAACTCATCCTTAATGATGCCTGGAAATACCAACACTTACACAATTAATGCCTACAAAGGGCTGGCTATAAAACCTTAGATTAAAAATGCATGTTAATCCTAAAACTGAAAACTGAATACTTATCCCATTTTTACATTTCAAATTAGTAATTATGGGTGACAACCCACTCAATGTAACGCAGAGAAAACAAAAACAAACAACAAAATATATCTATATATGTCAACACATTAGTGTGAATTTGGCCTTCAGCAGCTCTTCGGAGGAAGATGGTCCATTTCATTTTGTCTTCCCACTGCACACACATTACAGCTTATTTATGTAACAGGGGGCAGCTAGATTGGATGCTATGCTTATGGTTCTGCATATTAAGATTAAGAGAGGATGGAAAAATAATAAAGAAGAAATCCTCGCTACCCTACTGCTTAAGTAAAAGGGGGAGCTGTACGGCACGAACAGCAGAGTTAAACTCCATAATGAAGCATTGTTCAAATATGAACAAATGTTGGTGAACAACCGTAGGCTTACAGAGAGACTGTATTTGACACAGACTTAACTTAAGCTTGTGATATCCGTCTTTGAGACGATGACATGTTGACTGAATAGGAAAGAAACTATAGAAGTATTAATGTGAGTGACTTCATATGACAAAATGTTTGGATTTCAAATGGAAAAAGGACAAAAAAAACAACAACCTGACAATCTGATCAGAGATATTTTTAAAATGTCCTGTGACATTTTTAGTTCATTTATTATTGTTCCATCTCACCTGGTGAAATCTGTCATCTCCATCATGATCATGCACATCTGCTTAGCCAGCACAATGATGTCATTGCCGCTGTCATCCCATTTGGACACCTCAGCATCCAGCTTGCTCTTCTCCTCCTGGAAGCTAGCCACCTGCTCTGCGATCTTTGCCTTCTGCTCCTGAGGCAACCGAGCCATGATGGCCTGCAGAAAGGGATCGGAAGAAGTATACCGGGTTAGACTTCGACTTGGTATCGCTTTGCAAATAATACATGCAGTGTTTTGTGCAGAAAAAGGTCCTGCTAAAGATTGCATTTGATTCACATCTATAACACACAGCTTATTCTATTTGATTAGCAGTCTAGTCCAAATCAGCTCACAGACGCCTCTATACAGATAAAAGGCAGCTCCCAAACAGCTAATCAGACATTCAGCCAATGATCCTGTCAGGTTGAGGTAGGCAGACACTTAAGAGGAAATCGAATATCATCGCAGGAGTTTTTATTCTATTGCTGGTAAAAATGGCTCCGTCTCTCTGGAGCCAGGTAAGATTGAATAAAGCAAGTTAGGCGATGCAAAAATGAAAAGTTCTCCCCAAACAAAACAGTCAGATAATCTTTGGTGATCAAAACAAATTGCTTGAATCTGTACCAATGAATCATTCTGCCACAACAGATTTCTAAGATTAAGTTATAGCTCGTTCTTTAAATTATTAATGCTATTGGCTTCCAAATGTACAGCTGCGGTGGAATTTAAAGTGAATTAAAGTACACTGCAGAGCACCCACATTCAGCTTGACAATGCTGGTAA
Organism: Gambusia affinis; assembly: GCF_019740435.1. NCBI lineage: Eukaryota > Metazoa > Chordata > Actinopteri > Cyprinodontiformes > Poeciliidae > Gambusia > Gambusia affinis. The sequence continues at coordinate 9,656,562 of NC_057876.1, read as the reverse complement.
ATCTAGTGCAGTACAGGCGTGATTACTAGACACAAAGGGACACGGGCATAAACATCAGATCAGTGCTTCATTAGGTTTGTACGGTACTTTACAGATTAGATTCTTAAATTATTTTATTAAAATATTTATTAAAATGTGCCCCCCAAAATATCTGACTCCCTGAGAGTCTGTAACTATCAAATTGGTCAGTATATACACAGATTTATGAGCAGCAGCAAAAGGACAAATGAGATCCAAATCTGTGGCAGAGCTCCACAAGAGAGGTTTTTGCAAATCATTTGGTCACATTAGCCACCGCGGTACCAAGCCAACTGTGCACCACCCATTAGCAGTAAGTAGGGGGGTGGGGTGTTTGTGGAGCAATAATTTCTAAGACAGACGTAGCATGAAAAGTTTGTTATAAATCATCATACATCCAACCTTTAAAAGTTAAAATTAAATACTTTTTCAGGTTTTGTAAAATATCTGATTTATTTTTGTTCAGTATTCTAAGACTTCAAACAGAAATCAAACTGGAGTTTATTATTGAACTAAGTAACTGAAACATGACAAACTTGTAGGTCAATATTCAACCCAATTTATATCAAACTATGTTTTAACTGTTCTGTTCCCTCGATCCATCAGTAAGGCAGCTTTTAATAAGGTATCTTTAATAAAGTACTTATACTTGAAGGGCCTTCATAAACATCTTAGGCAAGTGAAGAAAACAGTTGGACTTACACGTGCACTCTGGCCGGCAATGAGCTGGTCGTCCTCCGTCTGCACACTGGTCTTGCTGCGATTATCGAAATCTTCGGTTTCAAAGTCAGAGTCATCCAGCTCTTCTGGAGTCTTTAATGATATAAAGCAGAACATGGTAAGAAACAGCCTTATTGTAATTAAGAGGAGCACATAAAATAACACTGGCACGCTCCAGCATTGTGAGGACTATTAAATAATAAACCTGTTTATTATCTGTGAGAAATGCCTTGGAGCTGCCAGCCTGGGCAGCATCAGATAAATGTCTCCTTCCCTATAGCCCACTGCATACACTGTAAACTCCAAATGAATTTGTAAATCAAGTGTAGTGTGCTGCCTGGGCATTTTAGTGGGAAAATGAAGGTAAGACGAAGGCAAGAAACATATTGGAGCAAACACTTTTGAGGCCCATCTGTCGTTGCCATCTGAAGGGAGAAAAAAAAAAAAAAGAAAAAGATTTGTGAAGCGTGAATTGCGTTTTTGTGGAATTGTGCTACTTCATTCCCGATCCTTCACCTCGTCTCCTGCCATGAATACAAAACCAGCCAGGAGCAGCATTTTGTTCGTAAATAATATTCAAAAGGAATTTGAGCTCAATAGGTTACGCTTTAGGCAAAATATAACATTGACGAACAAGGGAAAGAATTTGTCGGCGATGTGGCGCGGGTTGAGGGGAGATGATGTGGGCAGATAAGGTGCATTATCGCACTTGTGCCTCTATTTGTGCTTATCCAACTGTCTCAGTCCTCCCTACTGTAATGGATTCAGAGCCCTCGTATCTAAAAATAGCAAAGAGTCTCTGAACAACCTTATAGCCCTTTATGAAATTGTAGAGATTGTCTTGTTCTCGAGGGAATAGGGTATAGTTTCAGATACAAAGCAGTGGCGACTCTCAGGCATGTCTGAGTCCAGACAATGCTGTTCATCTGGGCACGCATTCCATCCTCAGTGGCCTGCAACGCTGATAAGCTGTGAATGTGGGCGGCTTAGAAATGATAAAGCGTGGCGGGTACTTTACTACAGAGTCACAACAATAACCTGCTGTTGGATTATATTAATAAAGCACGTTGAAATTGATATTTTTCCAGTTAATTTACATTTAACATTAGTCTCCTATTGTAAAATCTCCTAATCACATTTAATAGCAGCCTACGTCTTCGCTGCGATGCTCCTTTTCATCTTAAAAATTACCTGTGAGGCACGCAAGACCAGACGCTGTGTCAAGAACAGTCATGAAGAAAAGAACGAAAGGGATTTCAAATGGCAGTATTGTGACAAAGCCAGAAACCAGGCCAGTGCTGCATCTCTTTGTGCCGTTGTCAATATGAATAACTCAGTTCAACAGAATCCCGTATTGTTTTTCTTCTTGTGACATCGTACTCATAGCCTCGATGAGCTGCACGGATTTTTATTTTAGGACATAGCCAGTTAAATCACCTTGGGCTGCAATGCGCCGCACAAATCACAAGGTAAAGACGACGGCTGCCCTCTGCATTTAGCTGTCAGCAGCTGATTGACTTTGAGTCAGTTTCATGTCTACAAGGCATATTCTCAGATGTCACTGTAGGTGGGAAATGGGTTCCTTCTGGCTTCCATATATCCAAGGGATGTCCAACAGACTGTCTGTGAACCACTTAGAGGTTAAAGACACATCTATTGCAAAAAAATAAAAAAATACCCACATGCTTGTCTGTTTTGATTTAAGCATGTGAGGGGCTTACAAGAGACTGAGTTTGTGCGAAGGAGTGGGCATACCCTCTAGAGAAGTTTAAGCTGATTTGTAGAATTTCATACATCATTGTACACCTAAATATGGCTTGTTTTACATGTAAACTTTGCCCATGAATGTCAGTCTAGCTTTGCAAACTAATGTGTCTCAAATAAGAACAATCTAGTCCATGAATGAAAATATATATATATATATATAGCCATTTTTAAATAAGTAAATAGTGCTGTACAGTATGTTGCAAATGCATAATTAATTTCAATTTCAGTGACTGCAACATTATCACTGTTTAGAATATCTGTTCAGAATATTTGTTGGCTATTATATTTTAAGGATGAGGAATTTGCATTTTTGCATACCAATACTATAACTAGTCTGTTCTTAGGTGGTACACTAAACAATATACACATCTGGAGAGAGAGCACTCAAGATGCTAAAGGTCGAAGGTGTTCGAAGTGCCTCCACCAAGTAAATAAGAATTTTTCAGAACTTATGTAAAATTTACAATGCTTTGCTGTTTCTACAATTGTACAGCTGATGTTAGTAAATATGCTATTCTTTAAATCTGAATAAAGGAAGAGTTACGAATAAAAAAGGGGAATGGAGAAAATAAGTCTGAATGATGTAAGATTACAGAAGAGCGGAAGGATGAACAGATGGACGGACAAAAAGAGAAAATGGATAAATGGTGGATGTGTGGTTGAAAGGCAGAGGAGAAAAAAGCTGGATGTGTCAATGGAGTAAAATGATGAATGAATGATGAGAAAAGAGGGACAAACAGCAGGGAAAATTAAGAGAACTGTCAACAAATAGAGATAAAGCCTAGAAAGACGGATCCACAGACAGCTTTTAGAGAATGAGACAACTAAATCACTCAGTATTCCAAAACCTAGTTTATTTTTCCATGCTTATTCAAACCTGAAAAATGCCTAAATCCCACACTGCGCAAAAACCCTGGAAAGTTAGTGTTAGAAATACTGCATTAAGCAATATCCAAACAGTGGAGCTCAGCCTTCCGATGTTCTGGTGAAATCCTGGTTCACTCTGGGGAACTGGAGATTTTAGATAATGGAGGAGGTTTGAGTTGTCTCATCACGCCGTCCCAAGCTGGCAGTTAATGGCAAAATGAATCAGTTGGATAAATTATGAGTCAGCAAGCGTTTCCCCAGTAATCCCTCTGTCAGTGTTAACACACATGCACACCCACACACACCAGCTGATCCTCCATGTAGTGTTTAGCCAAGCCCATAAAGCCAGTGTTAATAGCTTAATCTGGATGACGAGAGAGGAGCCGGGGCTGATAGGAACGGAGTGCGGTTCCCATGCGCTGCAGCACAGCAAAGGAATGCTAATTAAAATGTCCATCTTAAATCAGATGCTCATTATAATGCAAATGCAAATACATAATAGACCAGCTTTCATTTGCCTTTTGTTCATGTCTGAGGAGCATAATTGATGAAAACCAATAAACTGTTTTAGAGCTTAAATGACAGCAAAGAAAACGCCGCGTGGACAAATGAAGCCAATTCAAAAGATTCAAGTGCTGCTGGTTAAGGGCAGCAAAAAGCATCCAACCTGCACAACTTGCATCATTTAATACATAATACACACAGTCATCATGTAAAACACATAAAACGTGGCAGTCTTAAGTAGTTACACCAGTTCCCCTATAACTATCCATTTCACTTTTTAGGGCTGCATAGAGCTTTGTAGTCAGCTCATTGTCAGTCAGTAAAGTAATGCTTCAATGGCTCCCCACTACCATCTGTCTCAGTTATGGTTCTGCTCGGGCAAAAGCCATTAACCCACACACATCTAAAGGCTGTTGCTAAACCAGATTGCATGCCTGGTCAATTAGGTCGCCTCTTTCGTCAGAAAAGTTCATTTCTGGCTTCTGAAAACTGCACACAAAGTTTCTCCTGCGGTGCTAAAAATAGCACAAGGCATAAAACAAACTCCAAGAACTATGCAAGACTGTGTTTTAGAATAAATATTGGCAAGAAGTCAGGCTATTTTAACTCCTGACAAAAAAACGTAAGGTCTTCCGATTCATTCAATTTATTATATGGGAAAAAATATATAGAAATTTATTCAACCACAACAAAATGAGGAGAAATTCTAATTTGCATTTCTAAGGTTAATAAGCTACAGGGGTTTATTTATACTGATTGATCTGCAATTAAGTTGGTGCCTGCAGCCCTATAAACACACTGAAATAGGCTGATTAGGAGGACATATTGATGAGACAAAGAGCTGTCAGAAGGAATATATAATCCTCTTTCAAGAATGCAATTTAATAGAGAGACCAAAGGGAAAGACTTAAAAGGAAACATAAATAGAGTTAGGAAGTAATGAAGAGAAAAACAATGTTCAAAAACAGGAAGCAATAGTCGTGACAAACTAAATACGTAAAACTATTAGATAAAACAGGATTTCAATAAAGTAAGGTCACATCTAAATCATCATTAGCAATACAAAAGAAGAAACATTATTGTGTAAAAAAGTCAGTAATGGATGACAGCATGACAGTAATATTTACTGTTGAATCAATATGTACAGGGCAAGAAGATATCAAAACCTTTGTCAGCTGCCGACACAGCCAATAAGGAAATGGAGCTATATATCAGAGAAAAGACCAAGGCTTTGGATCCCTCTTTTTTTTAATTTATCATTGTATTTTTCAGCTGGAACATTACGTTATTTTCGGTTATAACCTACAAAAGAAATTTGAAAAAGAAAGCTAGAAATAAAAGTGCTTACTACATATTCTATAAAGAACTTTTAAATTTTGAATAAAAGCCAGAGGCATGACAATGTAAGCAAGTCCTTGCATTGGCAGAAAGAAGAAAAAGGAAGAAGTGTAAAGTAAAAAAAAAAAAAAATAGTAATAATAATAATTTAAAAAACTGCGCAACTTACTCTGATCATAAGAACAGCCTTGCGTATGTCGCGGATGCCGTCATAAACCAGACGTGATGCATCGATGAACTCATTCTCATCTACAGGTTGTGAACCTGCACTCAAGGCCTCCACTGCAGACTCTACTTGTTCTGTGAAGCGTGGCATAACTGAGGCAAGGAGGGGAAGGAGGAAAGAAGAATTGACTGTCAATGGACATGTTTTCCACCAAAATAACTTCAATGGTAAAAGAAAAAGAAAAAAAAAAATCAAAGAATATGCTGCATAATCCAGAAGTCTAATGAAATAAAGAACACAGAACAAAAAAAAAAAAAAAAAAAAAACATTAGGCAGGGATTCACAATGTTTCTTAAATTAAATTTTTTCTCAGATCAAAAATCTAACATTATAATGAAAATGTCAACTGCCATAAAATCTGAATAACTTGAAGATTTAATAACTCCATTTAGAGAATTTAATTTTTCAGTTTACTGCCCTAGAAGGCTGCATTCAAAATACATAAGACTGCTTAAAGGAAAAGATCTAATCTTGCATTAAGAGTTTTTTCCAACAGAAGACTTCACAAACCTGCCCCAGCAGGCATGCATTTTGCCCCAGTGACGATTTAAAAACTGCTCTTGGGGCCTTTTTTCCTCTCAGCGATTTGCATAGCTTCAAATTCAGTTTTTAGGACTTAGCTGCTTCTTCATGGCAGAAGCTTGGATGTCGGGATGCAAATGTAGAGGGGGGGGGGGGGGAGCGCAGCAGCATCAACAAAGAGGATTTTGTTTTGAGCTTACAAATCACTTACAGCCTGCAGGCTTCTGTATACAGAAGAATCAGATTTTCAGTGTTCTCAACTTTAAAGGAAAATCTTATTAATTTACATTAAGTTAGAAGTCTAAAGCCAGCAACATTTAATTGTCTCAAAATAAAATGCCAACTTGATTAATTTTGTTGCTGCAACAATTTTTTTTTCTTTTTAGGAATATGCTGATGTAATCCATCTTTAGCTTTCTGCCTGTCGACTGGAAATAGTTATGAAATGAAATATGGTAATAAAATCATGTTCTTATTTAAATATAACACTCGCATCTATTCAACTGCAATTGTTATTGGATGAATTAATCTCTATAAAGAGGGAAGAAAAACACCCGGTACTGAGAAAGCATTTTAAAAATCATGAAAAGTAACCTCAATGTATGCAACTTGAACACAAGGCTCGAGCGTAATGAGAATAAAAAGCTCAACACCTTGTTTCGGTTTAGTTGAAGTCCTCAGAAGAAAATCTGTCTGCATTTTATGACTGTTAATGGGCCCACCCTCAAGCTGGACGAGCCATTTCCAAATCTGACAACCGAAAAATCTTTCTGTCACATTAGCTTGCTAGTGATGGAAGCTAACAGATACATGCTGGCTGACTAACGATATACCACATTATTTGGACAAAATTACTTCTATGATCCAACTTGTGCTAAGTTATTCAATTCTCTTTGACAACTGAATAGCAACTGCTGTACAGATGGTGAGTCACAGGATGAATTACCCAATGTGGTAAGACTGAGCAGTGGGAAAAATGAATACACTTTCCACATAAGAAATTTTTTGTTTGAAAGTCAGTTCTAGATAGCATTTAATCTTGCAATACACTGAAATTAAGTGAAAGGTAGTCTGAGGAAGCTCTGCATCGAAGCTGAAAAGCATCAGAAAGATAGCAACTGAAAAAATAAAGTTAACATTTTTGTATCATGTATGTCCCTCTTAAAGGGATATTTTACCTTTTCCATCACTTTAACTCTATCTAACTTGGGAGGTAAATTTCTTCAAAATTTAAGCAGAAACTACAGATTTGTTCAGATCTAATATTTTTTTGTATTCATTAAGTTAATAAAGGAATTAGTTTAAAAAAGAAATAAATAAAAAGCAAGCATAGCTAAAATACTAGTTTGTTACCTTTCTTTAAGACATCAACATATTTTTTATTTTACTGTGATACCTGAGTTAGTGAGGAGCTTGGTAGCCTCCAGAACCTTCTCTGTGTAGACTCCGGGTTCATAGTTGTCCATCTCAGAGGTGACAACATGGACAACCCTGGCAGCCCGGCCTCGGATAGCCCCAGCTGTACGATCCAAACCATCAACATCCTTCTCTTGAAGGGCAATGACACACTTATTCACGTCCTCCAGGATGTGGTTCTCTGAGAACATTCATATGTGAGAATATGTTTTACTTCCAATGTTAATACTCTGCATTGGAATGATTCAAAAATATGCATTGATGAGATAAGATAGAAATGAAACGTTTTATTGTGAGTTGGATAAATTACAACGGCATAATGACGCTTATGGAAAAGGGTAAAAGACTAATTCTTTGACTGCTTATCAATGAGACGCCTGTAAAATGTAAATGTCCACTGTGTAAATTGCTGCCTGTCCTTGGGTCGAGGCGAGTGAAATCACTCCACTTAGTGCCTAATGAGAACGCTCACAGGGCACAGCTGACAAACCATTTGTGTGCCCTGACGGTGCAAGATGTCGATGTTAGATGTAGTTCTAATGATGCTTCAGGTTCAGCCCAATAAGATCGGGCTCACGTCTTCCAGAGAAAACAAAATATTTACACATCTTCTGATGCATTCTTCATTATGTCCAATTTCGATACAAACTGAGGTGTACATTTTATTTTATTGTAGTAGAATATACACATATATTCTAATAAAAATCCTTTATAAACCATTCAGAACTGCTTTTTTCCCTTTTGTGTCGATATGACTGAAATTATCACTTACCAGACACAGACAGGAAGTCGTCAATCGATGTTATGTCATCAACAGCGTCAGTGAGGACACGGACCTGCTTTTCCCACTGATCCTTGAACACGTCCATATTGTCTTGGGCCACCTTACTGTTGGGCTTGGCAGCCAGGGCTAGTGCTGCATTAATCACCTGTAATCGCCAAATTACAACCATTAAAGCCCAATTACACTATAGCCCTCAGCCACAACATTAGCATACGCTAATTGCACAAAGCCCTCCCCCCTGAATGTTCAGATTCTATCAAGAGGCAAATTCATCCCTCAGAATGATGAGGGGTTTCAAGGACAGAGGGGAACTGAACTATGAGCAGCAGGTTTTGAAAGATGGGACAGTATGTCTGTGGATTTAAGCTCAAAAAGTCCAGTGGCACTAGACTGAACACAGGTTAAACGTCTCATATGAATAAATAATGAAACAGTGATTAGCATGGCAATGTGAAAAAACAAAAAAGTCACGTTGCCGGAAAAAAAAAAAGCTTGTGTTGTTTACAGTAATGTGTTTATGTATTCTATGAGTTTTTAAATATATCCCGTTTTTTCTTTTAACATAATATGTTAAATTTACAATCTTCAGATTCAAGTATTTTTGAAGGACAAACGCTAATCAAAGGAATGAGAATCTTATGGGATAAAAACAATCAAATTCAGACTCAAGAAGTGGCCCAGTTATTTTGGGATATAATAGATATAAATTATTTTTAGTGAAATGCTAGGGAGGGGAAAAGAGTGATGTACTTTCTTCAGCTGTATGGAGAGTAAAATAATGAAGGGCTGCCCCTCTCTCCCATGTTGCTACACTCTCAGCTGCTCAAATAGACAGTCATGGGGTAAAAACTCACTCTTATAAAGGTAACATTTTAGACAAGCTATGAATGGGCATGTCTGTAAAACAGCCAACAGCAGATAGCTCAACTAACCAACTAACAACTTGTTAGCCTTGTATTTTACAATGAGCAATAAGTTTGTGCTAAAGTCACTTGAGCTACTACAGAAGTGAGAGAATGCTAATTCTATATTTCCACTTAAGGCTATAAAAACAAAAACATTGCAGCATAATTATAACTTGATAATGTAGCAGCAATATGTATTATTTCAGTTTAATTAAAATATCTAAGATTAAGAAATTTTATTAAATGTTTCTACAGAAACGCTTATTTTTAAGCAACGTTATCCTTCTGTGAGAACCTCATACATCACACTTATAATAATCAATGTACCCATCATTTCCATCAAACTGAATACAGAAATGGAAAATCAGATATTTATACTGCCCTCAAAAATATTAATTTGAAACATGCAATGCAAGTGCACGAAGACAAATGGCGTAAGCTGTAAGAGATGAGCACAATCACTGGATAAATGATAACTAAAAAACACCTCGTTACCTGGGGGCACAGAGCTTCTAGTTGAGAGGCTGCCATGCGGACCAGCTTCACTCCCTCTTCATTGTTGGAAATGGAGCATGCCAGGTTGGCCACCTAAATAGAGAGCACAAATAAATCTATTTTTAAGCAGAAAACAGCCACTGGCATAGAAACATTATAAAGGAGGGGGAAAAGGAACACAGATGCATAATTAAACTAAAAATTTGTATTTTAGCTCGCTTTATTCTTATTGATCAGAAGTAGAACGGCTCTGCCAAGCAACTAATCCCTGAGGAATACAAGCTCAATGTTGCAGATTAATTCATAAAGCTGCTAAAACGATACAGTGTGATGACAGAGAGGGCAACTGGAAAAGTAGAACGACAAAAGCTACATTGTTGATTGGATAGATAAGGCCGCTATTCCTCTAAAAAAAAAAAAAACAGTAGAACATTTCACTTAATGCAAATCAAAGTAGTAGCTGATTACTCAAGGATATAGTTATACTGAGTGACTAAACAAACAGGCAGCCAGATTGCCATCACCCTCCTGGAGAGGCAAACAGTCCACACTTTGAAAAGAACTCGGCAGCAGCATGAGAACTGCAGAGCAAAGCTGAACGAACCTCGTCTCTACCTGTCAACATTTACACATACAGAGGAAATATTCCCATTCCGGACCCACAAAATGAAGCTTCCTTTCAATTATATTTAATAAAACTAGCATCCTCTGAGGGAGAACTACATATCTATGCATATTTATTTGAATTTAGGTCAGGGAGTTTAAGATTCCCATTTGTTGGTTGGGGTGTGCTGGCAACAATGCTGAAACAGAATGCCTGGGATATGAGGAACTGTGCCAAAATGGGATTATCCAATGGACAGAAAATGTGCTGAAACATAATCACTTTCAAATGCAAAAAAAACAAACAAATCATGACTGCACCAAAGCTGGAATTATTTTCAGTCAATTTCCTTGTTCTCATCAGGGTCACTCAAATGGAGGACCAAAAAAAAACAATCAGGTTTGTGAGAGAAATACAAAAATCACTTCTAAATCAAAAACTTTTTGATTAGATACAACTTTAAGAAGTGATACAAATCTAAAGCTGCATTAAAATAACTGAAAGGATGAACAGTATTGTGGCAGGTAGTTACTTAGTAGTCAAATTACCGTAAAGAATTTCCAATTTTGTGGAAGAAAAAAATGTGTGATTTTGGCAGCAGAATAACTGTGGCTACAGAAGTGGTAAACTCAATTAGATGGCAAAATATCTTCCGTTTCCTCGCCTTAAATGTCTTGAGCAATCTTTCTGATGTGAAGTGCTTATTCAGCTGCATTGCTGAAGTACTGAAACATTGATAGCAACGTACTCTACAGAAACATTGAAAGACATGCAGAGACCACAAGGTGAATCCTCTAACCTCAACTAGAGGTGGAAAATTGGTTAGAAAATGAAAAAATGGCTCTGTACAAGACATGTATTTATTCTTTATTATGCCTGAGCCGTTTATTTATCCTTTGATAAACTTTTACCAACAGAGCTGCTGGAAAAGCACCCAAACAGAAATTCAGAAATTTATTAACGGGTTTGTAGAGTAAAGCAATTTCCACTGGGAGATATACCACACTATTCTAGTTCTGGTCCATGGCAACACTTTAGATCCTTCTATGTTTTTACCTTTTTTTTTTTTTTGCTCTTGCGCTCATTGGATACAAGCGAATAGATGTATACAAAAAGGTTTAGTTGAAAGTAACCCTCTATGTAACTTAATTGCTTTGTTATGATGGCTTGCCAGAGATCCAGAAAGCTTGGGGCGTTGTAAAATGAATACATTTGTTTTTTTTTCCTTCATTCTCTGAATATGGGTCACTCATAATGCAGCTGTACAATGTGTGAACTAACAAGCCACTTTCCCTTGGGCAGCCTGCAGTTGCACTATTCATAAAAACAGACCCCAGTTCTGGTTAGTCCAAGAAATAAACAGTGGGTTTTGCATTTATTGCATATATCTTCCCTGGATGGTGAAGAACCAAGCATACTACTATAAAGATTAAAAACAAAAACAAACAAAAAAACTCCAGGTTAGGTTAATTGTGATAAACCTTGCTGACCAGAGTATTGACTGCAACTTCCAACTATTTCAAGATAACACTAACTTCAATTACTCAAAGGTTTTTGTTGAAATAGTTTGAGTACTGGGTATTTGTTTCAGTGATGTGTTGTATGGATAAGAACATGACCCACCTGGCTCTAAATAAGCAAGTGCCCAAAAGCTTTTGATTAGTAGGTTTCTATGAGGACCACTAGTCAACGCCAATTAGTTTGACATTTAATAAACAACCACATTGGAAGGCACACTTTGTGAATCAGAGAAAACAAAACAAATTTTAGCAGGATTCAATGACTTCTTTTGGCAGCAGGTAGATATCAAATCACATGTACTCAAAAGGTAGTCAGATTAAAACAAGTTTATGACTTCTGGTTTGGCCACAAATTAGTTTGTGCTAAAATCCATTTCAAGTTACTAAAATATCCAAAATGTTAAACAGAAACTGAACATAAAGATTAACCTTGAAACACTGAAAAAAGCCTTTTGGGTATATGCATGGATAAACTTAATACATTGACTTCTGAACCGAAACAATATTGTTCACAATTAGTCATGCTAACTGTCATGCTAATAATCGAGGCTGTAATACAGGTTTAGTAAGACCTGTAGAAACTGGATAAGTCTTATTGTATTCCTTTTCTTCTTTGATTAGTCTTGTGAAAATTCAAAATATCAATTATGTTCAACTTTAGAAGCAACATTAAGACAACAGACTAAGGTAATAGACAAAGCTTTTATGATTACATGGGAGCCCAGCTGTATGGTAGGATTTTTGATCCTATTCCTCGGATTCATTGTTCAGATCTTGAATATTTTGATGCATACTATATAGAAATGCCAATGCCCCATTTAACTGAAAGACTGAATAGCATCTATTTTCACCCAAATAAAAAAAAAAAAAGTTAACTTTGTTTATACAGCATCACAGTACTAAACCTACACACTGATTGTCTGTTTCAATGAGCCTGCAGAAGTAGAACAAGCATTAAAAAGTTCTCCAATGTCAAGCTCGTGACACTCAGGCCTTTAGGAGCTACTTAAGGGTTTACACCCCAGTGCGGTCCCGTTTTCCCTCCAATGCTTCAGCGGGTTCCCCTGGCGAATGAGAACACTGCCTTGCCTTGACTGAATTTAGTGATTTAGCCAGTACTTACAACCAGTCATTCAAGGGGATGAGTTACTTAAAAGTTAGCAACTCTTTCTCCAACAGAAGTATTAAAAGATTTCAAAATGAGATCTGAAAAAAATGCATTAAATATCCAGTTTTCAGGGAATGACAGCTGTTGAAGCCAAGCAGTATCTCTGTGCAACCTTTCTAAAGATGGACGTCAACATAAATGAAAGCTAATGCATAAACTGTGTTTCAACTGGAATGACTTGTTTAAATTTGCTACGCAGAAGCAGTTAATTACAAGTTTGCATGTGCTGCCTGTGACCCATGAGCACAAGTTTAAATTAATAGATATCTAGCCAGTGTCTAGACATTCTAGGTCTGATGAAAGGAGTAATGATCAGCATCAGGATCCCCTGGCAACTCTGATCTGTTTTGCATCAGCTGTAACAACAGCACTCACATTAAAGGTAATTACCACTAATTAGCGTTTACTGACAGATATAAACTGATAAATCCATTTCACCACCCCTGTAAGCTATGGTTGTATGTGCTACCTCTGAATGCTACCAGTGAGCATTCAGAGGTTTCCATAAAGAAATAAATCTTAACAATATTTCACATCACTGATTTTTGTTAACTTTGAATTGGAGTACAGCAGATATACAGATTACAGCTGATTACTCTTTGATTATTATGTAATCTGATAGTAAAGTATAGGGAGAACAGAATGTCCCCTTCACAGTGACAACATCTCAACCCAGTAAAGAGAAACTATTGTTTCCATTATGCAATATCACATTTGCAAGTGGATTCTTCAATTCTGCTATAAATCAAAAATGTTAACGAAAATCAAATATATACTAAGGTAAACATTTTTAATTACCTCAATTAACTTGTTGGCGTGCTCACGGAACACCTGAGCGTATTCCTTCACTTCCTTCTCGTTGCCATTCTTGGCAGCTTCAATCAGGACGAGAAGGGGAACATTAGTCTCCAGGAAAGAGTCAGAGACGTGGTCCATCACGGCTTTACGCAGCTGGAAATCAACAAAAAAACACAACAAAGGCATTACAAACAATGTCACCTGCATATTTCTACATGAATCCTAATATCCTAGTTACAGAGAAAACATCTTGTAGCTGGAAAAAAAAAAATAAAAAAAATAAAAAATCAGTTTGAAAAAAACTTAACTTAATATTACATTTGTACATTTTATTTTTTGAAATATCTTAAAAACCAAACCTAAGATATTTGATGACAATTTCTTTTGACCTGAACAGTTCATTGAGCACAAAAAGAAAAAGGTTTTATGAGAGCTGAAGAGACAAAAGCTTGCAACAACATACCTGTCGGCGAAGATCTCTGGTCTTTTTTGTCATCCTGTCGATGGCTGTGTTCAGAGCATCGCTCTTGTCTTTTCTTCCTGCCTGAAACATAAAAGAAGAAAATGCTGAGCATTAGAATTCAGTGTTAACCACGGATCCATTTTGTAAGGGACATGTACTAGACGGATGTTAAAACACTCAAGGATTTAATTAAACTGATGTGTTGTGATGGATCTTGCACATCGTGTTCAAAGACACAGGTTGACAAAAATAAACAGGGAGAGTTTCTTTTATAGGACGCATTACATGTATAATAAATAGTTTTGGAAGAAGAAATCCCTGCTTCTATTGACTTTTGTAACTTTCTTTTGACAGATAAAAGATGTGGCATATTCTTTACTTGCAACAAACATACTCTGCATAAATCAACTGGTGAATTCTTCCCTTCGCCGTTCAATAAACATATATTAAAAAAAAATGTGGTTCAGAATGAAGAGGTATTCCTACTCTGATCAAAGTTAGTGTTCTTTATTTTATGTAACTTACACAGAAATGTCCCCCTGCAGCAAAAACCACCACAATAGCCAATAAACTGTTAGGAAAATGCCAGATCTTCACACAGAGAGCAAGCTTTTTAATAAAGTAATTCAGTTGAATATGAAGGATAATACTAACAGCAATCAGCCAAGGAAATAGTTCTTCTTTCATTTAACCTGCGGCCACCTGCTGTAATTATTTATTTGTGTATTAATGCAATCAGCCAGATTGTGACTGTTGTAGTGTAATGTGATTACATGTTCACATTCCACGGTTCAGGCTTGCTCCTTGTTGTAATTGGTATGTAAATGTTACTGGCTTCACAGTTACTAAGGTTGCTGCAGCAAATTGTTACGGAGTGACACCAAAGTGGCCCCTTTCAGACCGGACCTTGCATCCAATTAAAGGGAAGCTGCGCATTGGTTTAAAAGGACATGGAAAGATGTGGATTGAGAGTCACCATTTCTCAGCTGAGGCATAATACAACAATGTTTTGGAAAGCTTTGCAGCATTGCAATCATGGCAACACTTTGAAAATAATGTGCTCTTCCTGTGAAACATTGCAGGTCGAGCCCTGGGTTTTCACATCTTATTTTTTGAGATGGGAAAAGTACTTCAAAAAAAGAAAGAAAATCACAACTAGGACAAGGAAAAATCATGAATTTAGATGCATCTAAACTTGTATGAAGATGGTTATCGTTTGATCTCACATTTGATTTAAAAAAAAAAATACAAGCACTGCTGTAAATACTCTAAAAACATCCCCAGTTTGCCCTGCATGTGCAGCTCTTCAGCTGTCAAAAGGGCATGTATGTTGAATAAAAAAGTAACAAGTGCAGCTGGTTAGCTGTGTAAATTATGTACAGTAACATTTAAACATTATAGGCAGTAGTCACACCACAAAGTGCTGCACAGCAGTCGGTCCTAACCTCAGCTCCCCATTGAGAGCAAAGAAATGCTCAGTCACATTCTACAACTCGCTCAAGCATAACCTCAAAATGTAAAACTTTCAAGAAACATGGAGAGATGGAGGGAGACAGAGGAGCTGAGCATGAGATGCACCCATTCTGAAAAACATTATAAAAAAGCCTGCAGAGGAAAAGGCAAACAACTAGTGAAGCTCTAGGCATTTTATCCCCCTTATATTGCTGAAATCAAGTGCAACTAACACCATGGATAGTGGTGGGACTGACCTCCTCTCTCTCCCCGCTGCCTATTGGGCTGGGAGTTATGCAGATAGTTGGGAACCAGAGAGAGCCAAGAGCACAAATCCTCCATGATTTTGTGTTCTCTGGATGCAGTGCTGCAAAGAGGTTTAGCCTCCTTTACACCTACCATTTCAATCCTGTTCCATCCGTGTCTAGCCTATATTTCATATTTCTGCCAGAGGGTCCAGAGATCTCCCGGCACTTATTATAGCAGCAGTTTCTTCTCCACATCTTTTATAACACTCCAGCTAGTCATACTCTCTCCAACAAAAACATATCAAATGATTCGAGCTAGACAACTTAGTTTTATTGAACAACATCTTAAGTCTCAAGGGACTTTATCATAATTTTCCCTTGTACAATTCTTCTCCAACGTCAAAAAAAGATGAATAACCCCAAAATGTCTACGGTTTTCCTCACATACTCACCTTTCACCTGGCAAGGGAACCTATGTTAGTGGGAAATGTAGGCAAGTGACCCAGAAAGTCACAGCCAGACTGGCGTTTAGTTTCAAGATATGAGAACTAATGGAACAAATTAGTCAACACAAAGATTGAATAAAAATAAATCGTGCAACATTTTTACTAAAATGTTAGCTTTTTAATTCTACCCTTTGTTTCTTGTCTAAGTTGTAAATGTAAATTACACTCACTGCTGCTGGGAGGGTCAAACCAGCTGCAGCAGCGTGGCTGCTATGGAAGTGTATGAGAGAGATGTGAAACAACTACATGATTTTTTTTTAACCATTTACAGTGGTTATACACTACAACAGTAATAAAATTACTCTTAAAAAAAAAAGACATTTTCTCAGATTTTTTTAGCGACCTGAAAAATTTGCACTAAATGAACATTAACTACTCCACTTGTCAAATGTGAAATCTGTGTCAGAAAACACAGCTTAAACTGTCTTCATTCCTAACATTACTGATATAAATCCCTAGAGATGGCTAATGCAGTTCAAGAGTGTTTACTCTTTGCTCCTTCAGCTCAAAGCAAATGTCCATGCTTCATTTATTTCATGAATGTTTCCGTCAAGATTAGATAACTGTATAAGCACATTTCAATTCCAGCCCTGTAAAACACCAATATTCAACATAAGTGACTTGGTTTAAATGGAAAAATACCAGTTTCTCCTGTTGCATAATACAAACATTGACCGAAAATACGTACTCAAGGGATAAAGTAAGGTAAAAGCTTGACATTTTTACCCAGGAAAAAGGTGCAGCCCCATTCCACTTTTTCTCTGGGTCAGTCCAAGAAGTACAACCTCCTCACTTGGATTGGTTTCTAGGGTAAATTTCTACCCTTGTAATCTGATTTGGCCTTGGTTCTTAAAATGGAGACAAAACTACTGAAATAATGGTCCCAGAAAAGAGCCCTCTTTACTGGAAAAGGTTCTTGCAAAGAAAATTCACATTTAGACTACTCTGCTAATGTCAAATCTATATGGAAAGTCCTACATATTGTTTTCCCGTGACCTGGCCCCAGACTGTGCATAACAACAGAACATTCAGCCTTTTCTGTAACCTTTAGAAAGCAAGTTTTAGTTACTCCACTCAGCAGCTGTGCATGCATTACATAGCAGGAGTGGAAGAAAAGGACAGGGCAAGATATGAAAATGACGACTGCAATAAAAGGGAATGCATTATATATGAGGCAATGCAGTACATTGTCAGTCATGCTCTTTCACCCAAAACTTTGACTACACAGGAGTTATTCTACTACATATTCGCTGCAAGTAGAACAACAGCATGGAGAGGCTGAGATTTACAGCTGTGGTTAATTTCAACAGCAAGCTGCGGCAACACATTCAAGGTATCAATATTCTGATGGTGACGAGCCAGTGGGAGGGAAAGGGGAAGCAAGAGGGAGGTGGAGGAAGACTAAGGTGCACAAGAACTGTGTATGAGGCAGGGAGCAAGTGACTGAGCAGCAGAGTAAGAGGCTGTTCGTGTGTGGGAGAGAGAAAACGAGGGAGAGAGAGAAACAGCGGTGATGATCGACGCCAGGCTGCCACCACTCTGCAGCAGAGAGTGGCTGCAACAAAAAGCACAGAATAACATCCCCGACTCCCCGCTCTGCTTTTTTTTCTCTCTCTGCGTCTCAGCTAGCGGATGAGGGCTCCGCTCACAGCTCTGCAGAGGCTCTGCCGAGTCCGAGCCGGCGTCAGACGCAAGATCTCTGCCTGCCATCAACAAGTTAGGCTTGGACGACCAGAGCCATGAAAGAAAAACACTTGATTTTCAAGTAAAACGTCACAGACATCATCAATGCAGAGGAAGGAAATCAAAAGGGTAAAAGAAAAAGAAGAAGAGGGAGCTGCTGACTGGAGTCACTCTGGATCCAACTGATCAACTTGATAAATATATTATTTCTATCAAGGATTTGTGGGTTGAAGGAGAAAAGATTTATTTCTTCTTTGTGCTTGGATTTTAGGGGACTCTGGCAAAAACACAAGGAATAAACATCTTAGGACATGGAATTTTACATTTTGTTTCAATCGGGTGGGTTCAGAATTGCTCTATTTCAAAAGAAGCCGATTCCTTTTGTGTTTACTCAAAAGGGCTTTTTCCCTTTGGATTTTTCTTCCATCCCGTTGCTCCAAGAGTCTTTGGAAAAGGACAGTTGAATGCAGCCTCCGATGTACACAAAAGAATGGGTAAGTTAGTCTTTTATATGGCAGCTCTGGTCATAAATAGGGAATACAAGTAAAGAGCAAGAGGTTGAGAACTAAAAGCTCTTCTGCTTCATTTGTGTACTGCAATACCACCCCACCACCCTCCAATTTTCTGCTCTTCACTGACATAAGTTAGGAAGATGCATCTTAGAAAAATAAAATTTGCTGTTCTCAAATATTTCTGTGGAAATTTGGAGAAAGCTTTTTTTTTTTTTATTCCAAACAGTAAATTCGCATTTAATTATTACATCACAAAAAAGGGGGAGAAAAAAAAAAAAGAGCAGGGTAGCCTAATTTTAGAAGCAAGAAAACCAACAGCAGGTCACGTGTAATTGATAACTACATTCCTCATCATATTATGTCCTTTTTAAAGCTATGATTGAGGGCAACATGCTCGTGTGCATTTAGTAAAGTTGCATATGTAAAATGTCTTGCCTGTTAAAGCTCCGGAAAGAAAAGATGGAGAAAATTGGCACCATTTCTCAACTGAATTAATAATAGGTGCTCTGCAGAGATTAGCTTTCCCGCCCCAAAGTTCATTTTCTTTTCTTTGAACCGACCCAGGTTTCCATTCAAGGTGGCCATTGGTGGGACCTGCACCAGTGGCTGTGAGTGTGATCAGTATGCTCCTAGCGTGTCTGCTGTCTCCTGCATCATGCACAACCTGCCCTCAAAAATGCCGCTGTGAGGACCTGCAGTTCTACTGCGACACCCAGGAGCTTAAGGCACCACCAGATGGTGTGGACAAGGGCGCCCTGGGGTTGTCGCTACGCCACAACAGCATCACTGAGCTCTCCCCCGATCAGTTCTATGGTTTCAGCCAGCTCACCTGGCTACATCTAGATCACAACCAGATCACCACAGTACAAGAGGATGCCTTTCAAGGCCTCTATAAACTGAAGGACCTCAACCTGAGCTCCAATCGTATCACCAAGTTGCCCAACACAACCTTCATCCACCTCATCAACCTTCAGATCCTGGACCTTTCATTCAATCAGATGACATCATTGGAGCCAGAACTGTTTCATGGACTTAGGAAGCTCCAGATACTTCACCTCCGCTCAAATTTACTTCGCACTACACCTGTACGAGCATTTTGGGACTGCCGTAACCTGGAATATCTGGGCCTGAGCAGCAACCGTCTACGGAGCCTTGCCCGGAATGGATTTGCTGGGCTCATTAAACTCAAAGAACTCCACTTGGAGCACAATCAGCTGACCAAGATTAACTTGGCCCATTTCCCTCGTCTCGTTGCCCTCCAGTTTCTCTATCTCCAGTGGAATAAGATCAACAATGTCACGTGTGGCATGGAGTGGACCTGGAGCACTTTAGAGAAGCTGGACCTCACAGGAAATGAAATCCGTGTCCTGACACCTGACGTGTTTCAAACGCTGCCAAATTTAAAAATTTTGCTACTGGATAACAACAAACTAAGCAGCTTGGAGCCCCAAGTCTTGGATATGTGGCAGTCTTTGAGTACAATTGGACTGTCCAGCAACCTTTGGGAATGTACCAAAAGGATTTGCTCTTTGGCCACATGGTTGAGCGCCTTCAAGGGAAGGTGGGAACATTCCATAGTCTGCCATAGTCCCGAATATGCCCAAGGGGAGGAGATACTTGACGCCGTCTATGGATTCCAGCTTTGCCAGAATTTTTCAGCACCAGTCATTCAGACCATCAGTACAACCACAGACACTACTACGGCTGCTGAGATCACAAGCTCCTTGTTTGGAATTATGCAGCCAAGCCCCACACAGGACTATGCAGAGGATTTTGGGAGCTTTACCACACTCACAACCACCACAACCACAACACAAACACCAAGCACTGCTGAAGCAACTACTGCTTTACTGGAAGAGGCAGCTGTAACAGATGATTTCTTAGCTATGGACAACACTGTCATGACTCATAGGGTCATCATTGGAACTATGGCCCTTCTCTTTTCTTTTTTTTTCATAATTTTTGTTGTGTATATCTCACGAAAGTGCTGCCCCCCCACCCTGCGGAGGATACGCCACTGTTCTGCTATTCAGAACCGCAGACAGATGAGGACCCAGCAGCGACAGCCAATGGCAGACCTAGCCACACAGGTACCCTATAATGAGTATGAGCCCAGCCATGAAGAAGGGGCTCTCGTCATCATCAACGGCTACGGGCAGTGCAAATGTCAGCAACTGCCTTACAAAGAGTGTGAAGTATGAACTCCTATTTATTCCTAGACCATAAGGTTCGTCATTTGACCATTTCAGAACAAACAGGGTTTGCTTCTTTAATTTGTTTCTGGTTTCTGTAAAAAGCCTAATTTCTACAAGTGACATTTGAAAACATGATCAATATCGAATGCTACAAAGACAGAGACTGGACAGTAAAGAAACTATGTGGAGATAGTCACAATTTTATTTTTCTATGAAAGAAAGGTTGTTCATATCAGCCAGGGGCAATCATTTTAAATAAGAAAATTGTAAACTGTGAGATTTGTCTCTACATTGTCTATATTTTGCAGCACAGCTTAATTAAAAGGGTCATAGAGCCCTTTGCTAACAAAGTACCTAAAGTGAAGGGATGTAATTTTGTAATATTTAGTTTTTTTGTTTTCCAAAAGGTAAAAAAAAAAAAATTTAAAATAAATAAAAAGCATTTAAAATATTGTTTCCCAAATTCATCAGAGGCACTGAAATTAAGATGTTTCTTACTAATACTCAATTGTTTGAGAGTAGAAACCTGAAAAAACATTACATTCACCAAATCAGTGATATATCAATTTAACCAACAACCTTAAACCAGATAAGCTGTTTTTTTGTTTGTTTGTTTTTTTCATAAATTGTAGCTGCAACTCCACACAAAGAATAAAAAATGTTCAATTATATTAATTGGATGATTTTCTGTTTTGTCAGGCATATGCTCAAAAATCCTGATTTGCAGCCAACAGAAGGCGTTCTGCATTTGGGCTTTTGTCTATCACATTCAGCTATTAGAAATAAATCCTTAACCTTTGGGACACACCACAGCGTGTTCAGCTATAGTTAATATCCAAATTACCCATCTTTAAAGGAAAAAAAAAAACAACCACAAACCTTTAGTGTTTGTAGTTGTTTATATAATTATTTGTATATGGATTACACATTTTGTAAAGGCCATACAAACTGTGACCATAATATTTTTGGGGCTTAATTTAATTAAGTACAATATGCTGATTTGGCATAACAGAATCAATTTCTAGATTTTCGTGATATGCGAGTAGCAAGTGAAAGGGCAATGAACAGAGCAAATGCCAGAACATTTTATGCTGAAAATAAAGACCTCTCCCAGAAGCCCATCCTCTTGCGCTACACTCTAATCAAGACTGACGGGTTCAAGATTGAGCCAATTAAGGCAAGGCAAAAAGAATCTTAATATTCTGTGTCCCACACCAGTGAACCAGCAACATCTAGATCTTCCATCAGTAAAATGTAGTTTTTTGTCATCATTTGTGAGATAACACCAACAACTCCCCTACACTTGTCTTATTTTATACAACAGCATCAATAAAATTGTAACTTGCAGTCTGAAAAAGGAATTCACATTCAACAAATATATCAGTTCTCCTGTTTGGACTAACAAGTGTTGAGCTAAACTGTGCTCAATAGTCTAGGCAAATTGAGATCCAATGATAAGCAAACAGCAGGCTTTGGTGAGGACACATTTGTATGCAGCAGAGAGAAGATGTGCATTAGCATCAGTCTGAAGCTGCTGCTGCAGCTTCACAGTTCATGTTCGATTCAAGAGTGGGGGCAGGGTGAAAGTAAGTGGGATTGAGATGAATTGACGGGATGAAAAGAGGGCACAAATTGTTAGATAACTTCAGTTTAAAACAGCTTAATAAAATGGGATTCATTATAATTGCTTGTGCTTTAAACGTACAACACAGCAGCTTTTGGTTTCATATCACTCCGCAATGAGGCATTGCTCCAATTCACAGCACCTTTAAGGAAGATGTACCATATGACAAGAATGAGAGCATTTTTCTATTTGGGCAGAGGCAGAAGGTCTTATTTGTGGGTTTGTCTTCTAGGTTATGGAAATTTGGCTTCAGGCTTTTACGTGAACACATTTGTATAAGTGCGTCTCTAACAATTCTCATGCCATCAAACACAAACTGTGTAAGTAAACCAAAAACTTTTTACACTTTTAGTTAAAACCATTTTTTCCAAAGCCAAGTAATTCCCTTTCTAATTTCAAGTTTCTCTTCCAGCTTCGCACTGCTTTTACTGCTGCCCTTCGGACCTTGCATGTTCAAAAGTCCAACTTTCAGTGGAATATTTCTCAGTTTCATTCAGTAAAAGTTACAAGACCCCATTTTCTGATGGATAAAAAAGTAAATTAAATTCTATGAGTTATGGCAATCATGATATTGACATTTTACTGTTTTAAAACTACAGTTGTACCAAGTGACTGAAAATCCACAAAATTTGTAGGATTATGCATCCCTTTGCACTTTGGCTCTTTGTAAACTGTTTTGTTTCCTCTTGTCACCCTCTAGTTCTTCTCTCCCTGCTGAAAAATGCTGAAATGGAAATAAATAACTAAATAAAAGAATTCCTACTCATTTCGAAACTCTTTGTGCAAAACTGAATGCTTTTCTCTTCCCATTTTCCTTTTGTATTGTAATATGTAAAATTTCATATCTGTATAGTGGATAAGATGTGCCAAACTGAAAAAAAAAACAAAAAAACATTGTCCCTTCAAAACATATATTTTTTAAATAAAATGGTTACAATTGTTTGCAAATCGTTTGCAAACTGATGTACGCTGACATCTTGGTTTTGGTCTTTTTTTTCCAAGTCAATCCATTACACAATTTTAGCATTAATGTACATTGTTATATCTTAATATAGAAATATATATAGAAATTAATATTGCAGTAATGGCCAATGACAGTGATTATCTATCAATCTTTATGTCTCTGTGCTCAGCCATCCATCTACATATTAACCTTTTGATACTTAATAAATCATATTGATTTTATCAAGTTGAAGTAGCTCATGGTTACATGAAAAAAAAGCAAAAAAATAAATACATACATATATATAGATATACATCTATATATATATATGTGTTCCATGGCCAGAAGGCACCCCCAAATTATTTGAACTACTGCTTTAGAGTTGGCTAAGAGTTTTTAAATAACTGGATGCTGACCGATGGCCAACAAGGATGTAATTGTCTTCTTAAAATTACTCAAGTAGTATACATTTTACCAGTGACATTGTAAAAGACATTTTAAACACATCAAATCAATTTGTCTTCATACATTGAGGCATATATTTTTATGTAGATTCATATTGTATCGTGCAATACTGCTGTTATTTTAAGCACTGACTCACAAAAGCTATAGAAAAGACCAGCAACAGCTCTAATCAATTTAACGCAAACCAGTTATGGGAGTTTAGTGAAGGTGAAACTTGCACGTTCAAGAGTGTCTCAAAATGCCCAGGTGAAACCGTCAGTCTAATCCATGCAGGAAGCTAAAAGATTTGCACTACAAATTAATTTGAATAATATCAGTTACGCAAGAAAGACGTTTTTTTTCTTTAATTAGTACGCCACATCTTTTTACAAAACCCTAATTTTCCATCCTTGAACTTCATTTCAATTTTGGGGTGTAAATTAGGACAAAAGTCCATTCATTCCTATAGAAATTTGTTAGCAATCATATAACAGTCTGCTCTATTGTAACCAAGTTTGAATGTGTCTAATGTTTTGGTGAATACTGCATTCACCAACCATCTGATAATGAATTAACCAGCCCACGTTTGTTTCCCAAAGATATATGGTTCTTCTCCGTCTGTGATCCAATTATTCTTCGCAGTATGTTTGAGCTGCGGCTCAACTACAGCTCCCAGACATGGAGTTGTTCCCAGGTGAACTGGAAACAACTACAGCCAGCAGGTCTTAGTGTGGGTGTAAAATTGTATCTGTGTGAGAACGCTTTATGATAAAGAGGTGAGCTGTCTACACAGAGCAATGTTTTTTTTGTTCTGTTTCTTTATATAAGCCCCTGAAGAAAAAAATAAATAA
Source organism: Gambusia affinis (assembly GCF_019740435.1). Classification (NCBI taxonomy): domain Eukaryota; kingdom Metazoa; phylum Chordata; class Actinopteri; order Cyprinodontiformes; family Poeciliidae; genus Gambusia; species Gambusia affinis. The sequence goes on along the minus strand of NC_057876.1, from coordinate 9,631,989 downwards.
AATAAAGCAAATGTAACTATTGCACCATCCTAAAAAAACAGCAGGAGGAATCCACATACTTTGGAGTTTAGTTTCTTGCTTAATGATTCAATGGGCAAATCAAGTACTCTTTTGCAAATACCGCTCATTTAATATCAAAGACTTCCTCAACATGAAAGTTCTCCTAAAGGCAGATTAAGAGTTATGAGATGAAAACAGAAGGCTCTAAAACAGTAAAGACTCCGCAGGTACACGAGTGAGAACTTATTCCATTTATAAGCCTTTTGCCTTCACTTAAAACTTATTCAAACTTTTTATTTTAGGCTATAAAATGTTGAAGTTAGAATTCCCTGGATGAAAATACGAGCATTCAGACTTATTCACATCAGTTTTTCTAAACTTTAAGGGGAGTGAAAAAAATTACAATATTCAGATATTTAAAACCTAAACCTCAACAGTAAGCATGAAATTTTCTCATGCTTACTGAGATTTCAACAACATATTTTTTTAAGTTGGGGGGGAAGTGTCTAAAAGGTTAAAGCATAGATTTTGTCATGCATCATTGACTTAAAATTAACAAGGTTAACAACAACAAAAACAACATTTAAATACTTCAGTAAATTAAAAATAAAATCTTCCAGGTCAAGTTATCGACCATACGTTTATCAGTTCTCTATTTAAGATCTAGTATTCATTATGATGTGGATTAATATGCATGTTACTTCAATGTGGCAACACAGAGGTGAACAATCTCTGGTTTTAAAGCAGTGGAAGATCACATCTAAACACATTCTCAAAGTATAAATGGACTCTACATGTAAAAAGAAAGTTCAAAACTTTGGAACATGCATAACTGCTGCATTACGTTTTACTTTAATGACTGAAGGAATTTGTTTCTACTCCCTAAATAGTCTTTTTGTTAATTGATTTGGCTGTTGATGGTTCATCTGTCCTGCACAACAGGAGCTAATGAAAACAAGGCTGAACAACTGTGAAAAGCAAGAAGAGTCAAGTTGCCGAAGCACAGAGCTTCTTATTGTGAGTTTAATGCATTATTCTTCCTTACTGCTGAGAAAAACGATTCCACCAATCTACGCGACAGAAAAGCCGATCAGAAGGCCCAGAAACTACCAACCTGAGATCAAAGGGACACATTCAAGAAATGTTGCCTGACAAGCGTCAACTGACAGACTAATGTTTTATGGAGCCCATAAATATAAGTAAAGCCTTCAGGATACTAGATCTTTTCTCTGTTACAGTGTGCAGTGTGTAATTTGTTTTAATTATGGATTCAGATTCAATTTCTCAGCTATGAGACAGTTTTAGTTTCTTTAAAAACTTCTCCATGAAATATAAAATGTATGCATTAATTTGACGCAAATCATTTGGTTTGTATTCGGAGCACAGCGGTCAGCTGCAGTGCTCACTACAGTGTTGGATAAGATAGATAACAGTGTAACTAGCGCGAACAGGACAGGGTTCATAAAATAAGGTGCCAGCCATTGTGGGGGACAACTAAAAATGTCTTATTTTTTGTTTTGGCCTAAATCTTCAGCGTTTTGAAGAAAGAAAATATTTCGGTCCATGATTGCAGTGTCCACATGTTTAAGTTTTTACACTGGCCAGTGCAGAATTATCCAAATCATTTGAAGGATTAAAGATTTTGGACACAAGATCAAATTCCAACAGGACTTTGTATGTCGTCAGTCCTCCTGTCGCCATTTTGTCCCTGTAATCCAAATTACGCAACTCAAAAGATGTTAAAGGAATAGTGATTTCTTAAGTGCTTTTTCAACAGTGTGAAGCACGCCAGCACAACGAGAAGTTTGTAAGCAAACATTCCTCCCCAATGTTGTAAACTCTCAAAAATCTAAAACTGCAACACAACAAGGTGTCGAGCTCAACACTAACACTTACACGACTTCAGATGGAAACTTTTTAAAGTACACATAAAAGCTATTTACTGCACATTCAAATTATGAACAACGAGTTCTAGTTAAAATGGTAATCTGAAAATTGTTTGATATATCAGTGCAAGTTTTTTGCCCTTCCTGTATCTAAACATTAAGGGGAATACATTAACGGCATTAAAAGCCGTCCACAAACTAAATGTTCGAGTGACAATTCGACCATTCTCAAATGTGTGAGGGGACAGATTTGCCCAATTCAGACTCAAGTCAGTTTTTAAGATAATAGTGTAACTTATAAAATAAAGTGGCTTGGTTTGGAGGTTTAGTTAAATAATTAAGATTTCCAAATAGAATTTTGAAGTCATCTAATAAGAAAATTAAGTTTTTATTCATGCAATTCCTTCCAAGCGCTGCACTCTGTTTTTAAGACTGATATAAAAATATTGTGAAGATGTCATCATTTTCACTCCTGTGGTCCGTTTATGTGCCCTTAAAAATCTCATCCTCACAAGCTTGGTGCGTTCAGTTGGCTTAAGTTAATTTGATAAATCCAGCTGTCTGTGGTCCCGCCACAGGCCTAATTATTATCAAGTTTGTAATCCAAGTCATTCACTTGTAAAAAAAAAAATATATATATATATTCTATTGAAACACGTCCTTTGTTGATGGCGAAATCTGAAGACTGAAAATGATGGATTACTTTCCCAGTCCTAGCAGTGAACTCACTGGATCGTTCACTCAAACATGGCGTTCTTATTCTCCTTCTAGTGTCGCACATAGTATTTTACAAAGTTTCAATAATTGAAAAATATTCAATGTGTATACAGAAGAAACCCTTCAGCTTCAGGTTACACGACATTCAGTTCATGCCCCAACAATGGTCAGAAAAAGCAACTAGATTGTTACACACTGTAAACCTTAAGTAGTCAGCCAAAATATATTTTTAATGAGATGCATCTGTGCAGGCAGAGAGAAAATTGGATAGAACTAAAATTCTTCCACTTACTTAAGGTGCCCAAGGCAAAAAAATAAGAGTTGGGGGGAGAGCAAGCCATCAGAGGAGAAAGGAACAAACGGGAAGAAGACTGTAAAGGAGGAAATGGGATTAAGCCAGATGTTCAATCTGTACAAGAAATGTTAAGGAGTGCCAAGTGCTAATAGTGCTTTGAGCTAAATAGAAATGAGGAGGAAAGGGATGTGCGATCCCACTCCAGTTGCCAGGTACTGCATGTCATTTTCACACAGGTGAAAATGCTAATAAACTTGCAGGGACTGTCAGTAGCTGTGTATGTCAGAGCAATGAAGCATTATTTTTGCAATGTGAGACAACCCTTGACACATACTAGAAACAAGGGATGCTTAAATAATACAAAATGTCAGAAACTGTTACACTTTGCATATGCGATGTAAAACCTTCATGGCTATATGGAATAATTGAGGCTTCAGAGTGGGAGAGCAAGAGCAACATAACCACTTATCCACCTTTCCACTTCACTGGCTGAGGAGATGGGCTGCAATCTTTCAAGTGATCATCATTAACATAATATTGTTTCTCTCACACAAATAAGAAAAAGAAATGCTTGCCTAGTCCAAATAATTCAACAAAACAATTTCAACAGGGACGTCCCAATCCAAACTCTAGTAATGAATAAGACTTGCTCTGTAATTCAGCTCCAATTTCTGTTTACATCGGCTGCCACAGAAAGCCAATTTGTGCATGGCTAATTAGGTTTACATCAAAAAAGCATCACAGTTATTTAGCAGACACTTCTGCCCAAAGATATTTAGAGGCGAGAAACAAACTGAGGGCCAATGTCAAATTTAATCAGTTGGCCAGTACATCAACTTGGAGGGAAAAAAAAAAAAAAGATAAAACTAGCAAAGTCCTGATTGATGGAAGATCACGATTCTACAGTTTTCTCTTGGTACCTCAATGTTACGTTCTGCATGATATAAAAAAATGTATATACCAAATCATAAAATTTTTCCTTTGACACATCAAGGAATACAAATATACAATACAGACAAATTCACGAGACAAAAATCACACCGGGGTGATATTGTAGCAGTTATATCCACGCAACCTTTGAGAGAAAGTAAAATTTACAGGCAAATTAGGTTGGGAAAACTTGCCAGTTCTTTGATATCCGTTTGGTTCACTAGCAACTTCTTTGAAACATGGATGCTAATTGTGTGTGTGCATGTGTGTGTGTGTGTATGCGCACAGGATTATATAGGCAATTTTAAGGAAAAGTCTCGTTTATTAATCATTTATTTTTTCTATGAGTAATCAGAATTGATTCATTAGTATTGAAAAAAAAAATCAAGATTTCTCTGTTTGCATGTTAGAAAAAATAGATTAAAGAAAACTTCTTTCACACTTCTGGTGGTAATTTGCAATCCAATGCAACCCATGAAGCAATGTCACAGGAAGAAAACTTTCTTCCCTCTTCCGAGGTACACTGAAAGCAGCATGAATGCTGCTTGAAGTTAAGGTTAAAAGGAAATAAAGATGAGACAGGATTTCTCTACTTGGAGCAGAAGAAATTAAATATTTTTCCCTTTGCACGTCTGAAACCCTCACTGAATGAGATTTTTGTACACAAAAAGGAGTCAGTGTTCCATTTGTGTTTCTGAGTCAGTGGTGACTTCAAAAACCCAGCTGGAAAACCAATAATACCATTTTTAAACTTTTGTCTACTGGCAATACGTAGCTTAAATCTATGACAGAAATTTCTATTTTCAGGTTAGAGAGGCAATACCCGCCTATATTAACCCTGTGAAGGTGGTCTGGTGTGTCTTGACACAAGATGTTAGCAGATCATTTAAGTCCTGTAAGTTGTGAGGTTCCACCTCAAACCTGTTAACAAATCCATTAGTCCAATTAGTTAGCATGTTCTAGTTCATACTTATCAATTGGAAAAAATCAACTAGAACACTCTCCGAAGTCAGATTTCCTACTGGGAAACTTGGAGCAACGCTGACTACCCCCACTTATGACTTGTACAGCAGAATTCATGTGTCAATATGGCCATTCCTCACATCAAAAGTAGTAAGATGAGGTGGATATGTTTATATTACAAGAGACACATGTAAAAGTGCGCCTAAAATCAGTGTTACATGTAGCACCAGCAATTGTAAACTGGATAAATTAAAAATGGCATTTGTTTATTAAAAGTAACACTTAAAATTATGTCTGCAAGGGCTATTGCAAACAAAGTTTATTGGTGGCGCAATGTTGAAATTCAGAGTTTTCAACTTTAACCCTGTTACCTGACAGATTTGACTTCAAATCTGGCTCAGGCAGCTGAAATGCAGTATTATTGTGAGCTTCAACCCATTCTTGAACTTTTTTTTCTTGCTTTGTAGATGCTCAAAGAGCCACAGTCATTAACTTCCTCAACAATTAAAGCAACAGTAGCTCCTCTACTGGATAAGGCTACACAAGTCAGCTATTGCTCCTCACATGCATTGATGACTAGCCATCAAGATTCATCAGTTCACCATTGCTCCTTATATGGATTACTTGATAGAAAAAGAGCACTGCAGACCCATAAAACCCACAGGCGCTGCAGTTTTGGGCAACACTCGGGCCAATTTGACCCTTCTCAACATCACATTTACTCAGTTTTAATCCATTGACTTGGAGGACAAAATGTTCACTTTTAACCCAATGTACCCAACCCTTGAGGTCAGGTTAGCCTTGAGGCACCTGACCTCAAGGCTAACAGGTCAGGTGCCATTGTCAGTCTTATTTACTTTGTAAAAGGGCCATAACATTCTACTGGCTCTGTGTACATTATCAAATACAATTGAATAGCATGAAAGACATAAACATATGGTCATGAAGCCATGCGATGTTTCAAATACCGGACAAACGTAGTCAAGTTATCCAACAGTCTATCACTGCTATAACGCACCAGGTCACATTCTCTCACTATGCTAACCACATGTCACATGTCATAGACCTCAGAGACTAAATTAGGCCATTAAATGCACATGACAGGCAGTAACATATTATGCTTATAATCCATTTTCTTCATCTGGCCAAATGAGTAGTCATATCACTGTCATGTCCATTCACCATCAGTGTTGATGAGATTCGTTTCTTCGTTTCTCTAGTCGGTGTACTACTGAAGGGGTGGGTAGGAGCTCAATGTAGACAAAAATAAACGTTGCTTTAAAATAAACTTCTGATTTTGTTTAATTGGATTGGATCTGAAAATAAAATGGATGTGACCGTGGATTGATAAAAGGTGAAACAGTGGTATAAAATGGGAATTGTCAGAACTATGACAAAGTATAAACAAAAAAAAGGAACAAAAACTGGAAATACTGAAAAACAAAGGCCCAAGGTTATAAGAAAAGGATGAGAAAACTTAATCTGCCATATGTAAAAGTACTTTCAAAATTCTCAAAAAATGCTTTTGTAATAACTATATTTCACTGCTTTGATCTTTGTATGATTTTTTTTTTTCCTTGCATACGTTGCATCCGTTTTGCATTTGTGATAGTTCTAAAGTGCAGAAAGTATCTGGATGTCAAAGTTTAACAAGCTGCTAAAGACCTGTCAGTTTCGCAACAATTCAGAAAATAAAGACACTTACATTCCCCATGTACTCAGACAGGAGGTCCTGCAGAGCCTGGCGCACAGAATTGCATTCAGCCACAATGCGCTCCCTGCGGTCATCACGTGTGCATGAAGAGTCAGCCATGAGAGCAGCTCCACTGATAATGCTCTCAAGGCGCTCCTCCAGCGAAGGACGAAAGCGTTCCTCGCTGAAGCCCACAGGATCCAAAATGATTTGTTTCTGTTGAAAAGGAATAAGAGAAACTAAACGAAGAGCAGAGTTGGATCGTTTTTTTTATTAATTACAGAGGAGCATACTTCTCTAAAAACCTTCAAAATCGGGACAAAGCAGACTTTGCCCACAGCTGACAATCTAAAAGGAAAAAAAGTACTGAAAATGAAAAACAAGGACAAGAATAAATCTGTATGCGAGTTAGTATTATTCTCCCCAGCTAACATCAGTTTAATATTCCTGCCCTCTTGTAAAGGTCACGGTTTTGATTAGTGTGTATTTTTGTCATCAACATTAAAAAATTCACTCAACATGTTCACTTGTATTAAAAGGATGCATGTAAAGAATGTCAGAGATAAAGTTGAATGTAATTACAGATTCACAAGCTCCTTCAGATCCTTTTATAGGAAAAGAAAACGTCAGGAGTTGGATGTCTTTATTTCTTATGAGGCGTTTGTTCAAGGACACATAGAGTGTGAATAAAGGTTGAGTCAGATTAGTTGTCTTTTCTCTGATGCAGGTGTTTCATTATCATTACATAACTCCATGACTTTATCACCTGGGATCACTGATCTTCTTCCATTTTTTAGTTGCTTAAAAGATGGCAATTTGATTGAGTGAAAATATTCTCGTCTTTAAAAAAAAAATGCAACACCCCCGTGGTTTGGATCTAGAAGAGAGCCACCCAGGTAACTTGGATAATATCACTTTAGCAAAATATCTTCATCAGTTCTTCTTGGGCCTTAAAATGGTCTTCAAGTCCATTGACGTTTAAGCCGACTTGGACATAAATTCAATCCGACTACTTGGAAATAAATTAAATTTTCAGCCTTGATCTTCAACATATCAATAGCTGAAACTGATTTAAAAGTCTGTCATGAGCACATAAAATAGCTGACTGCTGTGTGTGTGTGTGTGTGTAAAAGTCACTGTTTGATGCCAGAGTTTTCTCTCTCTCTCTGCATCTTTGCTAGCATTTCTACATCAACATAAGAGAAGCTTTAAATAAAGATATCGAAGCTATTCTAAATGACTGACATGTGACATTTTACCAGCAATGAAATAGTTTTCTTAATACCATAAAAGATTAATATTAAGGGATTTCTGTTAAAGGTTGCAATACCTTTAAAAATGACATACCAGCCAATGGGTAGGTTCATATGCATCGGTAAAACACTTAAGAGTTAATAGAATTTACAGATATGTTTCCATTTGCGTAACGAGACACCAGTATAACCTTGTCTTGTTTATTTTATTTCAGCAGCACAAGACGACTCTAATTAGGTTCGACTTTGTAGGGCAAGTCTGTTAACAGCTACAAGTAGTTCTGCTGTTGATGCATTCCAAAAGCATTAGACAGATTCTAGCTGTGGCTCTAATGTTTTTCAGGTTAGTGACACTCAAGAAAATAAGGCCTCAATAACTGGACTCTGCTTTTCAGGTGCTTTGTTGCGACAAAATATTTAAATTGCTTAGTTATTATAATTGTAATTTGTTTGGGCAGATCGCCCTCCATCACAGGCACCTCCAGCTCCCTCCATTCATTCATTCTCATCTGACCTCCTATGCTTGCATATCATATCACCATGGCAACAAGCAAAGGGAGAGACACGGAGGAGAAAACAGAGTGAGAGAAAGAGTCAGAGGTTGACTCATTTACTAATTTTGACTAGCACTTGAAAGTAGACTTTAGAGAGGTGATTTTCAGACAAAAAGCAGATGCAAGTTGTTTTGGGATAAGAGGCTTTCTGTTTTCATCTCCAAACCTAACATTTATTTTTAGTAACCTGCTATTACAACAACTAAGAATTTTAAAGAATGTAGTTAAGATCCCCAGATTTAAATAAATAAACATGAAAAGTAAGAGGAGGGAAACTTTTAGAACAAACTGTGATTTGAATAAAGTTTCGCCGTTAGTGCTGTTAATCCGCCTACCGATTTCCAAAAACTGTCCAAAATTAAATCACACCTATTTGGTAAGAGAACTTGTCCACACATGTAAGTTCTCTTTCCTCCCACATTTAATTAGAGATGCAAAGAGAAATCAGCAGGTGATCGAAACAATTTTCAGCTTTAGTGACTTTGACTGGTGAATCTGTTGGGTGAAAAAATATGATCAATCTGATTAGTGAACGCAGAAAACCTAAATGGCTACCAGCGCAGAGATGGAACCAGCTGTTTGCTAAACTTGTCTACTGATCAATGATGGGAGAAATGGCATAATATTCTTAAACAATGTTTTAGAAAAATATAAATTGCCTAAAATCACCATCAGCATGTCAAGTCAAGCACAAAGCTTTGATAGAAGCATTAAATGTAGAGATGAACCAACATGTTTCTGTTTGTTATCGCTCTATAGGTTTTTTGTAAAGGGTGTTACTCTTGTATCTATTACACTTCTGTTGCATTACAAAATAAAAGGAACAAGTTTTTTCCTTCATCCATGCACCAAAAAAATTAAAAATTTAAAATTTGGTTTCATTGTCCTCAATATAAATAAAGTACATACAGCTATGAAAGCACTACATCAAAATACCATAGGAATACAATAGACAACGCTACTTGTCAAGTGACTAAATATTTAAATAGTACTGGCTCAGTTATTGAAATTGGCACAAAAGAAGATAAAGCAGAGACCTTCTTCTACAGAGCTGTGTTACTGCAGGCCTGCAGAATGTCTCTGGAGTTTAATTGAACACACCTTCTGTAAATAATATTATGCATTGCATGTCAGAGAGGTTAGTGCCATAGAAAATCTAATCATCTTTGTATTTATCTCCCTAGGCAGTGTTGGGTTGATTAGCTCTATTTTTAACCCATCAGTTATCTTGATGTTTTGTTTCATGTCAATATTATGAGTAGTGGGTCGGGTGTTTTGTACACCAATTAAATTTGTTTCTGTAATTTTATATCTAGGATATCTTGTAAAAGGAAAAAAATCTCCATAGTTGAGTTCATATCCACACACGTCGTATACAAAGTCCTGAATAAGCAGGGGAGAGAGAAGGGTTTTATTCATGCATATACTAAGTTATGTTATTTAGTAATTTATAAGTATAGTTTAATTTATGAAACTCATGGCAGTATAAGTCTAATTGATTTGAAACTAAAGTAAATTAAAAAAATGAAGCAGCAGTGACTCAAGAGCAGACTCACTTTACCCCACAGCCATGTTCCACATTGTCTGCTCATCCTGTCCTAATTTCCACCTCAAGTTCAAAACCCTTAGGGTTTTTGGTCACTTCATGATTCAGTGAAGTTTCTGCTTTAAAATTGCTAAATCTAAAACTTATAATCCGCTTTTTAAAATGTGAATTTAGAAAGGTATGGATGATGTATTTTTGACTAACAGCTGCGCACACACTTCCTCGGCAAACAGGCTGTGACATGCAAGTCACTCATTTGACTTACATCAAAATTGTTGAGGGCATAAGCGAGCTCTCCGGCCCCACCAGGCTGGGCCAGGGCTGAGTCTTCTGTGGAAGTTGCCTGGGCAGCATTGGAGATTCCAGAAACGGCCTGCTGCAGCTGCTTGTAGATCAGGTCACGGTTGGCCTTGTAGGCTGCCACGTCAGGATGCTGCAGGCAGGCGCAGGATGCCGTGTACAGCATAGGGACATTCCTTTGCAGCACCCCCCGTGCTGCAGCCATTTGGTCCTTGTGATGGACGTCCTTTAGCTCCTAGGAGGGTGAAATGAAAAGGGATGAAACAGGGGTTAAAGCGAAAGCAGGAATGCTTACAGGGATGATGGACTTTCAGTCTAAACTGGGCCTGTCATGCCCTGATGGAGACACAAAGAGTTGTTATAAATAACCCAGATTTATTTCTGCTCCCTCCGGTAATACAATAGTCATAATCAGGCCATTATAAAGTCCCTTTGCAATTTAATGCATTGCTATTAAGATTTTAGTGAGATTCCACAGTCGTAGGAAAAGGAGGCACCTGATTAATATTGAGCAAAGGAAAAGCCTGAACATTAAAAATGAGGGTCTCACCAGCAGTATGAACTCTTAGGTTATCACCACTTAACTACCAACCACAGCTAAGCTTGATTATTTCATACAACCTCCCCTTCCATTAAAAATTGTTCACATAAAATCTCTTTTTTTACAAAATGTGACTTTGATCCATATGGACTTACTTCAGAAATACATGGATTTTACATTTGCTAAAGCATATATTTGGAATTGAAGAATATGAATAGGATGAATAATTCATGTTCAACACAATGTTGAACAATGCATCATATTAATTCAAATTAGGTGAATTTAAATTGCATTAGCTTTCCTGGAACAGCTAATAAGAACAGGATTAAAACTGAATATGTCTCTCTTTTCACTTAATAAGGTACCACTTGTGTATATTGTAATTAGCATTTAATAGGTAAGTTCCCAACCTTGTATAGTTACAAGTCTGGTTGGCATGCACCATCTAGGTACATGCCAAGCAAATAAAATGAAATCCAGGCTTTTCAGTTCATTCCAACTCTTGGCTACTTTACACTACCTGCTGTCTCTTGGACGCCATCATGTTCAACTTGTCCACCTCTGGTTTCAAGGCCTTGTACTGGATGCCCAGCTCCTGCTCTGTTCCTGCGTTCCGCACTTTCAACAGATTGTCCTCCACCTGAGATAAAATTTAAAAAAAAACTGAAGTTACAAACAGCAACAAGATGTATTGAAATTATGGAAGACATCTTAAACATAAATAAAATACATCTCATTGTCAAAATGCCACAATTGTTCAAAGCTGCATTTCAATGAAACTAAAATTCCAATTGAAACTTTTAGGTACCTTTTAGTTCTAACACAGGGAAGTACTTTTCTGTATTGACGTATTAAATATGGTGTACTATTAGAGCAATAGAATCAGCACACCAGTGGTGTATGAAGTATGAAAACCCATAGGAAAGTCAAGTTTGGATTGGCTTTTTGGGTTATGGCATTTTATTTTACACCAGGGGAGCAATACTCCAGATTTCTGCATCTTCATGGTTCTTGAGAATCCAACCAGGCAACAACATCAGCATCAACAATGTCACAATTCAAGACAAAATCCTAAGTAGGAAAAAGTTGTAAAAACCACCCCCCCCAACCCTTTCTTTTTTTTTTTAAAGGTTTTGTTGGCTCTAGTGGCCTTTATTTGAAAGTAGCTGGACAGGAAACAGGGTAATCAGAGAGGGGAAGACATGCGGTAAATGTCGCCAGGCTGGGAATCGAACCGGCAACCACCACCACGAGGACTAAGGCCTCGATACGTGGGTCGTGCTTTGCCCCTGCACCACCACAGCACTCCACCCCCTTTTTTTTGACAGTTTATCATTTTATCTCAGGGATACACTTTATTGAACTTGCATTAAACAAGCACATAAGAAATGTTTTTGTTTTTTTTGTTTTGTTTTTTTTACATATCCATGTAATTGCAGGATAACGTGAAATAGAGATAATAGATTTCACAGCATTTACACCTTCTAAACAAAGTTTTATCTGACTGCTGGTCCAGAGGAAAGCCATTTTTGTTTAGAATATGAAGTTGTGTTTATGAATTGGCATAACCACAGATAAGGTCTGTGCATATTTCTTCAGAAACCCATGTGATATTTTTTTCCCCACAGTAGTTGAGTCACTGGTTAAGAAAAGCAGCAATTTCAATAGAAAGTCACATTGCCACAGCAGAGCTAACTGCCTGGACTTTATTTACAGAGCTCTAAAATAAATGCTACAAGTTTGTCATTTTACAGTTTCAGATAACTATTAGTGATATATATATATATATATGCACACACATTGTTAATTTTGATCAGGATTTAGAAACACTGCAGTGGCGGTACATGTGGGCTCCAGACTTCTCAGGATGCCCATCCTCTGTATTCAGATGACATTTTGGTCCTTTTCTGTGGCAGCATGCGGTACATCACCGTGTCGGACCCCGGCCAGCGACCATAATCCTCATTTTGCTCTCCTGGCAGGTCAGACCACTTCGACACCACCAGGAGCAGAGCTGCTGCATGAACCTCTAAACCACGCTCACAATAAGCGCATAATACAGACCTGCAATACAACTCGATAGCAGAAAAGATACCAAGCTGCAATCCACACACTGGAGAGTGAGTGGCACTTGCCACAATGTCAACAGCAACTTAAAAAAATTGACAAATTCTTTACTGGCTAAAACTGGTGAGTTTTAAACACTTTACTTGAGTTAAAAAAGAAGCTCAAGTAAAGTGAAGATCTTTAGAAGATCTAAAATGATCTTACCAGTTTGAGTTGCACCAGGAGTTTATAGACATCAGACATGTCTGCCAGAACCAACAGATGTGTGACAGCAGAAAGAAGGGCCCGGGCAGCACGGACCATATTTCCCCTCTTCACAGAAGAGCAGGGGTCTTCTGCAAATTCCCCAGAGGCTTGTCGCATTGATTCACCTGAGTGAAACAAAAAAAAGCAAAAAAAAAATATCAGTTTCACACTTTTTATGAGTAAAGTGAAGTGTTTATTTAAATTCCAGTATAAACTCAAAAGACTAACAGAATAGAATGTAAAACGGCATTCATTTTGTTACAAAACAAGCTGAAAGAAATGAGTCTAACAACTATTACTGTCCCCAGTAGTGGTAGCAGTGATAATCTACGGATGATACATGTTTGAAATCAGTCACAGTCCATTCTCCGCAACATGTTTACTGCGTCAAAAGTCATTATTAGCAATACGAGAGTGTGCAGGAGTAGCAGTCGTCTGACGCATCTTTCCTGCTCAGCTGGGGTCAGCATGTATCACACAGTGTTCCTACTGCCCAATGGACATGCTCACAGACAAAAAAAAAAAGAAAAAAGAAAAATGGAGGTCAAAATCACAACAATGGCTCACTGTCTGGTTTTTCCAGCATTGTTCATTGGCTCACATTGGATGGGACTGCACAGTTGACTTGGCACACAAATTGCCTTTGTAGCCTCCAATCATGAACAAGACAGTAAATCTGTCCTTTACTTCAGCGAAAGCGACAGGCAAACTTATTCTATGAAAAGGCCTTACAACTACACTGGCGTTTAACACAGACAAAAGAGACAGGTACTTATCTTGTTTATTTTTCGGTAATGCTAAACAGACTTGGATGAACTGGAGGAAGCAGCAAAAATAAAACATGAATAATTTTCCTGCATGAGTGGTGTGCTGTAGACAGCAGACAAATACAACGTTCTGTTGCATATCCTCTCGGCTTATCTTTTGATCGTCTTGATAAGTTATTCTTCTGGGTCAATGTGTGTACTGAATGAGAAAGAAAATTTTCGAATTATAAGAAGAAAATGAAAACAACATTTCTTTTTAAGGTTATAGTGAATATCACCACATTAATTTTTTTGGATTTGCATGTAAAATCTACACGATAATTTAGGCTATTCGACTATTAACTTTATTAGCCAACTTCTATTTAGCTTGCTTATTTGAAATGAAAGTTAAATCTCATCTTTAAATTTAGATTTTCTGGCTCAGATAGTCTTTCTACCCTCTAACTTAAATATTGCAGTGTTAGATACAAACTAAATACAGAATTTCAAATCACAAGGTTTCGTCGTAGTTGAATTAAACCTAGACTGAACTTTTGATAGTCAAAAGTTAGTTGTCATTCGGCATATTTAAATAATGTCAAAAAGTAACTGCACTATTTTGTTTTTCTTCCTTTTGCTTTGCGGGGCGTGCAACTCAATCACATGGAAAAAGGGAAAAATAAACATGCAGGAGTGATTTATTTTCTGGTTTAGAAGTGTGTCCTGAGTCACACACAGGTCTTATTTTTAAAAACGCGACCTCTCTTTGAACCAACGCATCGGGAGACCTGCAGCTCGTACATCATTTTCTGGGTGACACTCATCAGCATCATGAATGGCAGTCAGCCAGTAGACATAAAAACATGGATGACAGCTTCACTGGAAGCATTGAGAGGAATAACGGTGAGGCTATAGACCTTATGAGTGGTTTTTTTGTTTGTTTTAATGAAAGGAGAGGGAAGGTATGTGAGGAGCGGTGTAGCTATGGCAACTTAAACTTTTAAGTTGCAGATAATAATGATGTCTATATTGTTGCTGATTACCAAGGAAGGACACTGGGTATTGTGAAACATCAACCAGGGCACAATCATAAACCTTCAGAGATTACATGACCAGATTAGAGCAACAGCAGAAAGCAATGAGGTCAGTCTGATCCTACATGCTAAAGACAGCCAACTGGCTCTCAATTAAAACCAGTTCAAAACAAAGACCTCTGAAATATCTAGAAATAAAACTGCTGTGCTACAGGAACCTTCACATAAGACTTCAGAATCTAATGTTCAAACTCATCAAGTGATCACATTTTTCTTTGTTATATTTAGTGAGGAAAGAAAATATTAAGTGATCTATAAGAAATAAATTCACTCCAAATTAAATGTAGAAAAGTTTAAAGTAGTTACCGTACTTCTGTTACTCTACAAGGTTTTACTGGTTGCCAAGCCAGTAAGAAACCTGCAGGCCAAAACAGACTGAATACCAGTAAACCCAGGAGTAGTCTAAACTGAATCTATTTATTTATTTCATTTCATTATTTCCCTTAATCAAAGGTGAAGAAGTCCCATCTCAGCCTGTCAATTGTAAAGCTTTGTTGCCAAGGTTACTTTGAAGTTACTTTGAGACATATTTCTAGAAAACTTCAGAAATTAGCATTTAAAAGGTTTTTGGGTCCATACTGTAACTTAAGTATTTAAACATTTTGACACAATCAGGGTCATTTACGCAAGTGAATATTTGCGGTTGAAACCTCAAGAAGAAATGAAATTAAAAATGATCAACTTCACCATGCTCAGTCATTATGATTTCATGTCATCCGTCTCATCCTCTTCCACAAATAAACCACTTGAATGTTTCAGCATGTCCTGTTCAAATGTCTACCATCTTTGTGACTCCTCTAAATTCATTCTCACTGTCCCTGAAAAAAAAAGCAAACTTTTGAGAGTCTTTCCTCAAGTAGCAAATTTCACACCAAAGAGGATTGTTACCACAACCTGGCAGCACTTGGGTAGTGTGCTCACACGTCAAAAAACAGTACATCAAGTTAAAAATTCACCGATTTATTTGAGCATTTGGATTAGATCCGATTTAATTTTAATATTCTTAAGTCTTTCTAAAAGAAAACGATTGTAATCATACACTATTACTGTCTTCCTAGCCAGATTGCTGATGCTGTACAATTACTGGATGTAAATGAGGGTATTTTGAGTCCAATACATTGTTACAGTGACTTTTTCTAAACTAAAGATGCAAACAATTAATGTCTTATCCTCAAATAGCATCAATGGAAGGATCCAAATGTGGTAAGGTTACAAAACAAGCATGTTCCCTATGAGGCTGTTTAAAAAAAGAATAATAATTAGCCTAAAAGTATTATCATATTATCCATTCTTAGCAAGGGACACAAATATGGGCTTTGTAGCCCAACTACAGTGGTGATATATTCCCATAATCTCTATGGATCTCATTATCTCCAGCTTATCTAGTTGACCCTGCTATTTATTCCATTGTGTCGCCCGCCCCCATTGCTGTCCTGATTCCTGTTTACATTAGATGCCTGCCGTACTAAAAAGCTCTACCAGGAGTTTTAGCTCAAACATCCTCTTCACCAGTCTGCAAACTTTCCAGCTAAACAACTACTGCAACATTTGTATGCAGTGCACATAGAATCAAAAGGGCCTTTCATTTCATCTCTGTGGATCATTGGGTTTTTCTAATATCCAGTCAGTGTTGCTTTAGCTTCTTCTCCGTCCCTCTGCACCAATATATAAGTGTTTTTATTACTGCTTCACACTGTATTTTCCAGGTGTAGTTTCCGCTGCTTCCGTCTTTTCCTTTCCCCGACAGCCGTTTCATCGTGCTTTATGGAGGTGGGATTTTTGTTCATAGACGTTCTGTTGGTACAGATAAAATGATCTCCAACTAAAACCTAAACTAAAACCAGCAGTCAAAGTCACTTTAGACCGTTTAGAGCTGTCAACCACACTCAGTCATTCAACTGAACACTTTGCTGAGGCGGACTAAATAATGCTACACTACAAAAATTGCAAAAGAACAGAAGTAAACAAAAATAAAGTTGGAACCTATTTTTGCAAAATTGATGACAAATCTGAATCAGTTTTAACGATGGTGTTCAAACCAATACTAAGTGTACACTTGAACATCTGTGGCAGAGGATGCATGTACAGCTAAAAGAATACATCCAACATCAACATGTGAAAAGCTCAGCTCTTTATGCTTGACTTAACATTAATACAATGTAGGACTGATTTGTTGACAATTGATTTAATAACTGGATAGCAATATGAGCCAAGTTGGATTTCCCCCCACCCCTTTTACACAGAATTTGAACTGGTCGAAGTTAAAACTAACACTTAAGGAGTTCTGGGTTGAAAGTATTTACAGACAAAGAAGGTTTTTCATCTTAGTGCCAATATTAAGCCAAAATTATACACAGAATATAAACTTTGAGAGTGTTGTTCTTTCAGCGAATGTCATGTTTTAGAGTCTGAATGCTAGCGTTAACGATTTACTAATTGCTAAATTAGTTATTTCAATAATTGATTGTTTCAGCCCTTTTCACATCATCCTTGGGTTTTAAGCTGTAGACAAAGAGTTCTATCAAACTAACATATGTAAAAAGCAGATTTAAACTACCAGCTCATGCAGATCATCCACTTTACTCCGACACCTCAAACTTATAACAGTTTGTGCAAATGACGGCCAACACAGACCTCAAGCAGAGTCGGCCCCCTTAGGCTGTTATTCCCCCCCACGGAGACAAAAATCAATAAGGCCATTTCTGGAAGGGAGATAGTGATCTGTGCTTCTTTAATAAACTTCCATCTATCTAACGCTCATCTGCAGCCCACTGTGTGCATGATGAAATGATTAAAATGTAAGTCACACAATAAGCCTCCCAAGCAGAAGGACAGCAAAGAGACAGGTGGGAAAGGCAAGAGGGAGAGAGCAAGGGCACATGTAGGGAGAAACAGCTGAGCAAAGAAAGTCTTCCATGGTGAGAGATGTGTACATAGATGTAATATGAATGCTAAAGTGAAAATAGTGTATCAAACTGCTTGAGGGAAAAAAAACAACACTTTTTTCAACACCTATTTTGAAACGTTTAATAGTCATCCAATTGCCTACTATCAATCATAATCCAGATTTAAACAGCTGCTGGGTAGGAAAGTGTTTCCTGAATCCAAGGTGGTGTTATCCTAGTCAATGGCCGTATTATCAGTCTAAACACGCTCCACTGAGCAGCGTGGCATAGCTGACAGCCAGGCCTAGGAACCAGCAAACAACAGGCAGTGAATTCCAGCCCAGTGACAGCTCACCCAAACTACGCTAACATTCCTGGGCACCGAGTGCTGCACATGCTTTCAGCGACATGTCGTCCACCGCCCAACAACACAGAGCAGAACCTGAGCAGAGGAGATCTGGGAGGAAAAGACAGTGTGACACAGATGTCACGTCACATGGTAATAACGGCCCACCCTCAAGCGGAAGGTCTCTGGTTCGAAAGACTCAGATGTTCGGTCAGAACCGCAAATGAGAGTGGCTTGTGTGCTTCTAAGATGATGGAAAGTAGCGTCACAAGAAGGATTTTTATTTTACTGGCTGCTGAGCTGATGGTCGACTTCTGTCTGGAGACGCGGAATTAAATTGGAAGTAGAAGCCGAGTGGGTGGACTCCTACCCACACAGGAGGATACAAACATTTAAATAAATCTACAGTCAGAGGCAGCTGGAAACCATGTTCCTTTATCATTTTATGCCACGCACTACTCTGATCTCTGTGGCAACAGCTAAAAGGGAGGCATTTTAATTAAAAAGCAGAAACAGCGGTGGACAGAACAGCGTCAGATCTCTTCCTCAATCCAACAAAGAAGAAACTTTTAAAGCAGATGGGTAGGAAAATCTTTACCACAATTCACCTACAGATGGCAAACGGTTACCAAGTGTGAGGATAAACCATTTTGACAGGACGATAATCACAGTTTGTTAAACTGACAGGTGAAAAAAAAAGCAATTTTTGATCTTTTATCTCATGCAAAATTAAAACACACACCTCTGCTCCCAAGCACACTCTCAGTCTGAAATGGGTAAAATGGGGCCTAGTAATGACTGAAAATATTGTCAATGTTTGCACAAATGTGTTAAGATACAAATTGAAACATTTAGTAAACCCAAGATTTGATAGTAACACCAAACCTTTTTTAATAGTCAGTTGCGAGTCCCTAACTGAGCTCGACTCTGAATAACTGGTATTGTACCGCAAGCGACTGCATGTCTGCTGCACCGTCAGCGAGTTATTGAGCCACAAGCTACCAGTTTGATCAAATCTGTTTTCCGTGCATGATTTGCTAAACTCCTATAGACCACAGACATTATGTTGAACAACAGAATTTAGCTCTCCCTAAAAGGGTTTTTACTCTTCACAATAATTCAGTGACAGACAGACTGTTGGCTGCTTTTTTTCTTGCTGCTATCCCAGAAACGTAGTTTACGTGAACAAAGCACATTTTCAGTGAATGTTTCTTTTAAAGGGACAGTACAGGATGTTTGAAGCGACATGCTGTCAAAAGGTTACGAGGAGATTATTTTGAACGGAATTTAGTTTTTCCAAAAAGGGTTTTTATTCTTTACAATAATTCAGTGGCAAAGAGACTGTTGGCTGCAGTACCTCACATTATCATGTGAACTGATCATACAGCTGAGAGAGAGTGACAAAATAGTCATTAAATTGTAACATTTGCAAGTAAACAGTTTCTGAAGCAGTAGAAACATTTTTTGTTTTCACACATTTGACTAAAATTCCACCAGAATAAGTTACTAGACAAATGATCAAAACATTGTCATCAGGCTTAAGCTAGGATTTCAACTAACTAGATGAAAATAATTTTGGGAGCTTCACATTAGGTTGATTTGTGTTGGATAAGATCAATAATAAAATCCCTGGAAACTTAAATTTTCAGACAATCAGCTGCATAAACCATGAAAAGAAAAACACATAAAAAAAAAAGATAAATCTAAATCCCTTTAGCCATTTTCCACAGAGATATTAAATAAGGTAAATTGCAGTTTTATTTTGTGCTTTCCATTTATTTTGAAACTTTACTTGTTTATCAGCAGCGTTAATAAACAATATAAAGTACAATTATATCATCAACCTAAAGATTACAAGAAACAATGTGTGGTTAATGAAGCCTATATGGGCCAGTTGCAGACCAATGTAAAAAATAAAAAACCATAACAAAATATTATTGCAAGGTCTTCTCTTAGGAAAGCGATATCCACACAACTTATGATTTATTTATTATCTATCCTTTCTAGGGAGGCACTTTATACCAAATACTGTGGCGTGTATCTTTTAAATGTGTTTTTTTTTTTGTTTTTGTTTTTTTTTGTAAATGTACCTTGCTTGCGGACATCCTCCACTGCAGCAGTGAGTTCATCCTTGAGGAACTGACTTTCCTTTGCGATCTTTTCTCCCTTTTCTAGGAAGTTCTGGGTAGCAGACTCGACTGACGCAGCCAGAACATGAGCCTTCTTAGAGCGGCCCTTCTTCTTGTTAGATGGGCCTTTGTTGCTTGAGTTGACCAAAGTGGTGACCTTTGCAGAAATACAAACAAATGCATATCAGATATGTATTAGACAGAATATATGATCCTTTATATTGCCTATGACAATGCTGAATTTATTTTAAAGAAAGCAGAATCCAACCATTTTAATATTCTTTTTTTTTGTCATTTGAGAAAATATTGACAAAGAAGCTAATATTAAATATTTATTTCTAGGATTTGCAATTTTGTTTTATAAACTTGAATTGGAACATTTAATGAGTTTCCGTTACCTGGGTAACAAGGGGCTCCAGTAGCCTCTCCACTGCCAGAGTACGAATCTCCAGGCTCTTTGGGTCCCATTTGAAGTTGATGTTAGGTGTGTTGATGCTAGTCATATTGTCTGGTACTATAAGAGATAATAAAAAATAAAAAATATTTTTTAAAGTTATTCAACACATTTAAAAAAATAAACGTTTTAGTCTAAAAACAAAGATGAAAAAAAAGTATGAAAAAAGGAAAAAAAGCAACACAAAAAAACTGATTTAAGAGCAGGGACAGAGAAATATCGACAATGACAGCAGTACTTAGTTCAAAAACATATTTAATAATTTAAACTATATCAAACCCGTCTTCACCAGACAAAAGAAAACTTACAAAACACTTTATTTTTAATTTTCAGAGGGCAATTGCTTTCTCCAACTCTTTTTTTAACACATGGGGTTGACAAAGTCTACTATAGAACATAGTATTGTTTTGTCCAACATCAACCCTGTATTATAAAGCCACTGATGATGAAATGCTGCTAGACTCCCTTTCCACAGTCAAGCTACAGCCGCCTCCTGCTGCAACTTTCACAGAAGCACTTAATCTCAGTTTGAAATGCTGAGCTTTTTTTCCCCCCTCTTTCCCACATCGCCCAACACAGAGAGGTTGCATAAGTGATCTTCAACGGCTCGCACCAAGAATGCAAACAGACATGGGAGGATTACATGAGAAAAGACGCCACACATCAGATCAACACTGATCCTAGCAGGGCTTCACAGTAAAAGACAGTTTATGGGAATAATCATCGGTGCTATGCCATTATTATTCGCACAATATGAGTTTAATGTGAAATGCAAGAGCATAAATACAAGTAAAAGCAGCATTATGAACATGTACTTACGATAACATGTTGATTAGCTTCGCACTCAAAATTGCTAATGCTAATTAAAGTCCAGATAAACATTGGCAAATTTATGTCTGTTAGCCAAAACAACAGGAAAAATACATTTGTATCAGGTAATAATAAAAAATGCAGTCTATGAATGACACTGGATAAATGTCTCAGTCAAACTCACTTTATTTTTCTAGATTGATTTTTTTCTTCCCCACCAGAATATTTTTTAAGCAATGTACATAAGTTAAGTAAATACAATCAACACTCTGGATTGATTATAAATGCAAACATGATTGGATCTTCCTGATCACTTAAAAGCCAGTCTGACTTGGGAAAAACCCCTATTTTGTCACCAACAGAATTTAGATGTGTGCTGAGCTGTTAAAAATAAAAATAGTTAAAACACTGGCTTCCTACTGTGGACATCCTTTCATAATAGTCTCAGTGAGTTTATCTGAAAATGTTCAAAATACTAAAAAGGTCCTTTATAGAGTAAACACCCTTCCCTTAGAGAAGGGCAGTCAACAGATGCACACAATAACACTGTGGCCCAATTTCAATTTTTCTTTTCAGACACCCACTGCAACTCTATTGATTAACTATCAAACACGGGGCAAGCAAAGGCAATCAGCAACCCCCGAAGGCCAGGAGTGAAACTAAAAAGTTGGTCAGCTGTAATGCGAGAACAAAGTCATCACCAGCTCATAACCTAGATTGTCAACAAAAGCCCCAATATTACAAAAAACGTAAAGCGAGATTATCGGGGTGGGTGGATGGGGGAGCACTGATGATATATTTCTGCCATAACTAGTGTGGCTTTAGAATAAGATTTAAAAACATCATCTGGTGATATTAGGAGTGTTTAAGAACTGAGTCGGAAACAATATTTATGGGTTCAGAGGGAAAAAAAAAACATGAGCTGTGAGCACAGTTGTAAGCAGCACATTGACCTAGGTAAGAAATAATCACCTGATGTTACTCTGGTGCCGATCTCACATTTTATTCTCAAAGTGTTGTTACTGATTTTTTTTATATTTTACAGCTCTAGAAACAAAACCTGGACGTTTTAAAGACGGTGCTCACAACATTTTGATTGGATGCAGTTCTTAATGGGCCTGCCCTCCTTTTGCCCCTTTTGGCCAAAAGGGGGACATTCTTCAGACCCAACAGCGATCTAGGGCCTGGCATCCATTGTTTGGTACCAGAGTCAGGGTGTGACCTTAGTGGAAACACAAAGGAATGGCTCTATGTTTTTGGAAGAATCAACCCAGTTCTTTTGGAATCTAACAGGCCAGTGTTTCTCAATCCTGGTAGCCAGTGTCCACTGCCCTGCATATTTTAGATGCATTTCTGTTCCAACACACCTGATTCATACAATAGCTCTAACTCCTGCATACAGTTAAGTGTTGCAAAAGCCTGTTAATAAGCCATTTATTCAGGCCAGGTGTGTGGCAGAAGGGCAGTGGTCCCTAAGAACCAGAATAGAGAAACGCTAACCTAGGTCTTGTTTGCTGGACATCTTTGGTGGGGGAAAACAAAAAAAAAAAATATGTTAATGCAGTCCATAAGATTGCATTTCCTAGGCTCTGATATGAATCATTAACCCAATTTTGCATTTTAGTTGGTTATAAGTCCAACACTGTTGACCTTGTTAAGCTTGAATAAAAAATATCAGATTTAGCTGATACAGTTCTACATGTTAAAAATTACTTCCAATTTTGTATTTCCATCACAACAGACAAAAAATAAAATCACTGATGTAAGCATGTTCTCGCTCCCAAAAACAACTGCAATTGTAATTTTTTAAGTGGGCCATTTCCTCCTCGTGATTCCAAAACGCACTAGGAGCTGAACTTAAAATGTGTTTACCCAATCCACTTGGGCGGGGCATTTAACCTCGTAAGGTAAAGTCTTCCCAAGAGGAAAAAAAATGAAACTAAAATTGGGTCCATAGCAACAAATATGAGTTGGAAATTCAGAAATGTTTAATGATAACAAGACGGTTACCAAAATACACCGAACTTTCATTTTAGTCGACACGCATGAATGTGTGTCGACCAAACTAAGCTGCTAACTTAATAGGTGCTGTTCCTTTAAGCTACTCAGGTAACACCTGTTGCCCCAAGCAACTCAAAAGTATTACTGTTTATTTTTACCCATTTAAATATAGATCCATTTAGAGTATGAAAATAACACAGCTAATCAGGTTCACGTCAATGAGGAAGTAAAACAAACCTCAGCAAGTGCTTCTTCATTTTTAGTCAGCTTAGCTTGACGTACATACGCTAACATCACCCAAGCATTCAATACCCCAGCTACTGCTAACGCTAGCTGAATAACAACAAATCCCGAGCTTAGCCTTTTTTCTTCAGCCTTGCTGCTAAGAAAAAAACTTTTTAAGTTAAAAGCGGATGGACAGAATTGAGTGTACTTAGATACAATTAAATAATTCACAGTGAGAGAAGTTGATATGCTGTTGATTCTAGGATAACAATCGCTTAGATTTAACAGGAGTTTAAAAGTTCAAAATGGAGGAATGGGAAGTATGGAATTCTTCGCCTCAAAAGTTTTCCTCACCTTAAAGGCTTCCGTCAGTTGCGCTCGCCTGTCGACAAGTTAAAGCCTCTTCTTCTCGACTGAATGTGACAAAATGTTAAACGTCTGGAAAAGTTTAGAAGCCGTTCAGCGCGTAGGGAGTTTCGGTTAAGACCGTTTCGATGAGATAGACTGTTGCCCAACAATGGAGGAGACGAATCGGCGGGGGCTGAGGGGGGGAGGCCGGGGCGGTGACCGAGTTCCTGAACTTCCTGGCAGAGAGGGAGGGAGACCACACGCCACAGCAAGCCCGTGGAACATGGAGGTGTTCTGGGCGTGGTCCTCACCGTACATAGCCATATATGGTTTAATTAGTGCTTACATAAAACCGAGCGACTGACTAAGACTAACAGTTTAATCTGTTTACAATAGAATTTAGAAGGGAGTTGAAATGTCAAATTAAAAGAGATTTCAATTTAATTGAAACGGGCGAGAATGTGTGTGTTTTTTTAGCCGCTCGAAATGTTCATAGTGTTCTGTGGAATGTTGTTGTCAGATTGTGTTGTGAAATCCTTTCTTAGGAAATGCCTTATTCCCATAAAACCCTAACCCTTCCCATAATGAAAGAAAAAATCAAAACATTAAGCTAGTAAGAGCTGGAATAACTTTCTCCGTCTCTTATTATTATTACCACATAATGTTCTAGAACTATGGCACTCATGGTACATTTAATACTGGTGATACTAAAGATATATTAAGGACTTTTTTATGTCAAAGTCACGAACTAATTGTTTGTCATGTATAGTTTAAAAGCACCAGCAGCTAGAAATATGACAACACATTGACCTTTGCTTTATCATAAAGTTCTCAAAATAGAAGTGCGGAGGAGATAATTCTGAGAAGTCCCTGTAGGGACCACTGAAGTGGACAAGTCAGGAACAATAGTAACCTCTGAAGTCAGAACTTCAATCTGGGAAGCCATACACATCTCCAGACCATTGAAGACGTGGGGGAGGGAAGGAGCAATTGCCTCAGTAAACGGTCCAATCAATTTTTAACAGAAAATTGTGCTCTTTTAACAATGGGCCCAAAGATCCATTTTAAAGGGTTACAAGAAAGTCTGACTGATTGGTAAAACCAGCCTTAATGTTTTTTTTCCTGATTCTCGGGAGTATGGTTACACAAAAAGATCTAGCTGTACTGAGGGAGACTTGAAACTTGAATTTAGACCATAAATTCACCAAGAACACAGGCAACTGTGTGTGGTTTTTGTGCGTGTGTGTAAAAGTATCTCCCTTTATCTATTTTCTGTAGGTTTTCTAGTTATAAATAACTAGATAAGAAAATGACAAATGCGATTTGTCATTTTAGAAAGATCAAAATGACCAACAAATTTATGGACTTGGAGCAGTTGGAGCAGTTTTCAACATTTCATACTTTCATAGTTTTGGTAATTTCATGCCAAAGCTTTTAGGGCTCAGTTGATGCCAAGAGAAGTACAGAAAATTCCCTTCACCATTATAACATCACTGTCAGACCAAACCATTAGTACAAGGGAGAACGTCTTATGCTGCCGTCACTTTTCTCCTTGAAAGTTTGATGTGCTGTGCCTCCAGAAATGTTATTCCATATGCCTTGATTGCAAGGACTAGCTGATTGAGCCACTGTTTCTTTTCAGCCAGTTATTTCTTTTGACTGCTGAAATCAACAAGACATTTAGGAGTAATAATTCTAGATAAAAGTTCTATTGGATGAGTACTTTCTGAAATACTCAAACTAGCATTTGGCTCCAACAACCCTTCCACATTCAGTATCATTTAAATCCCGTTTTTTTTTTTTACCCCGTCAAGGTGTTGGGTTTAAATTGATAAAGGCTAGATGTCTAGAAAAATTGAAGTTGGTAACATATAATTGATTGTTTATTTGTTAAAGCTGTAGTGTGTAACTTTCATAAACATATAGATATATATTTTTACATATTTGTTAAAACTCTCTGTCAACAGTATGACACAGATAATCTGTGACACATCGAGCTAATCTGGCTTCTCCCAGTGCTAACTAGAAACAACCAGTCAGAGCCAGTAGGTGGGTCTTAGTGCTGTCAATCACCCTCTGTGTAATAGACAGAGGGAGCTCACCTTTTTCTTTCCTTCCACCCCTCCTCTCTGCTACACTGTAGCTACCAGAACCTGTTGTGAATGTTCAGGTTTGTCAGCATGACAGATAAACAGTTTTCCTGTAACCGTAAACTGTTTCTCTGCCATTAGCCCCTTGAGCATAAAGTACAGTGAATTTATGGACTCTATTCTGAAGAGATGTCGTCTTTATAGATGCCCCAACTCATCCATCCATTATATTACATGCTTATTCCTAGTGGGGTCGCAAGAGGTCCCAGTGCCTATCTCCAGTGGTCAACGGGCAAGAGGCGGGGTACACCATGGTCAGGTCGCCAGTCCAACACAGGGCAGGATGTCCCAACTTACAACGAAAGTATATTTTTAGACATGTTGGTAACATAAGCCTAGATATCATGAAAGAATATGACATTTGTAAACAAAGAAATTTTTCACTTGGCATGAATCGCTTTGTAAAGCAACTATCTTTGAAATCAGGACAAACCATATGTGACAGTAATCTTTAAAAATACATTTCACACACGTTTCCCAACTGTTCCTTTGACAAGAAACTGTCTCTCTGACACGGCTGAGTTAACCTTGCTTGGCCTCAGAATTTTACCAGAAGTATTTTTCAATCATCCCCTTTTGTGTGTTTGTTTGCGCTAGCTTTTAAGTCAGTCGGTTCAAGGGTTAGTGGTTTCAAGCAACAACAACAACAGCCTCCAGAGACGGATCCCATTGCACTGATACTGCACAGGGTGAACATGTTGAAAGAAAGCGCAGCAGTCTGTCACATTTTATTGGATTACTGAAACATCCTAGTATCCCACATAAGTGATCAGAAATGTCATCAATGGAACAAAAAAAGCTTAATAAAATAATGTTTTTATAGCTTCAAGGTCATGAAAACCCATTGAAGTCACACTTTTATCTTGTTGTCCCGGCACTGACTGATAATATTGAGACACGTGATCAAGATATTCAAGAGTCAAATAGTTTTGGTTTGGGCCTAATGAAGTGTGACTGACATAAATAGATTATCTGGACGGGCCAGAGAGGCCACTCTTTAAACTTCACTTTCCCCATTTAAACAGGCTCACAGCTCTCACAAACACACCCAAGCATAAACCTCTGCTTTGCTGTTTTTGGCAAACTTTCCATTGACAAACTGCACTGTCTCTGCACCGTGACTTTTCACCTCTTATGCCTCTGAAGAGCAAGTTTTGCCAACATTGTGGTTTCAACTGGGCATCGGCCGATTATTGTTCTCAAGGTGCATAAAGATTACAACGGAGCAGAGAGTAACACAGCACTGCTTGTCTTGCACCTCTCACCGTGCACTGCTGAAACAAATGTATTAGTTTCACAGTATTTGCACTTGGGAAAATAAATACATAGCAGATAACAGAAACTGTCTTAAACTAGAATATGTTGGGGTCAGATAATATCTCTGTTATATAGACGACTTCAGGATGGCTTCTGGTGAGAAAGCCCGACTTGTTAATTCACTTTATGGTTTCTATGCTTTTAGAATGCTGTACTGGGAGATGGAGCAGCATCATCAAAACTGTTTAGTGTGCAGGATTTATTTCTGAAAGGAACAGGGGAGACTGCTTTACACATGGCGCAACTAAGATTTGTTTATCCAATTAATACTCTGGAGAGAAGACGAATTAGGTGCCGTGTAATTGTGTGCTTGAATGATGAATGTTTGCCCAAGTAACAGCTTGCTGGGAGGACAAGTTTGGGAGTCCTTGAACTTCCTCTTTTTTGTACCTGTTGGGCCCGACAAATGATAAGAGCACAGCATGCTATAAATAATTCCCCCTCATTATGAGGAGGTGCACATGTTTGTCACACGCTGAATATATAATTGAGTACATGCAAATGTCTTAGTGTGTGTGGCACAAGAAAATGGAAAATAGAAACATAGATCGTCTCTGAATCTGCTTTGTTGGATTTACATATTTGATTGAAACGTACAAGAATCACATTTATGATGACAGCAAAAATCGTAAGCTATAGATACGCTTTA
Organism: Gambusia affinis; assembly: GCF_019740435.1. NCBI lineage: Eukaryota > Metazoa > Chordata > Actinopteri > Cyprinodontiformes > Poeciliidae > Gambusia > Gambusia affinis. Next base: position 9,603,844 of record NC_057876.1, on the reverse strand, counting down.
CATTTCTATTCCGGGTGCACGCCATCTTATCTAATGGTAGTCCTGGTACTGCCGCATACTGATAAGGGAAAATACTCACGATTAGCCACAGTTGAGCATCTTTCACAATTGCGTTGTCATCTATTGTTTCTACAGATGGGAGTTACTGTGTGTTATGGTTTCCTGTCAAAGTGGTTACTCATATTTTGACATTGACTGGATTGGAAGCTGCATCAGTGCAGGAAGACTTCGTTCCCTGACATAAGGAACACAGCGATTTTCAGTCTGCCCACATTCACCTGACTCATCCTGACAGCTGTCCATGGAGCTGCGTGATGTCGTCTCTGGCTTCCCCCTGCCTAAGAAGGACCTCGCAGCCTTGCGACCAGGATATGAGTCTGCTGAGTTATATTGGCATCACTCTTCCTACCACAGCAGCGCCAGTGTGGGGGAGACCAAAGGTAACAGCCTTGTGAGGCTAATAACAGTCTTTGATGGGGCTATTCACTTTGACTTCCCTTCAGAGGTGAAAGAAAAGCTACATAATTACAGTGAACAAAAAAAAGTTGCATGGCAGGACTTATCAAAGTTGTTTATAGTGTCTTGTAAAAATATTTTTCCACATTTTGCCACAATATAAGTACTAACTTTGTTCTATTATTTGGACATTACATTTTTTTTGTGCATTTCTATAAGCTCATAAAAATATAGACTAAACACATGTTTTAGTCAACAGACTAAAATGTTGGCCTTGCTTTACTAAATGGCTCAAGCTCATTCAGATTGAATGGTGAGTTTCCATGAAGACAAATTTTTACATCTTTCCACAGATTTCTCAATTACAGTTCAATCTGAATTGACCTATCTGACCATTCAGTTAACCATATAGGATGGTTGCACAGCTAAAAATTCAACCTCTAGCAGAATCTTGTGTATTTTGGAGCCACAAACAGTATTTATTCCTAGACTGACTTGTATTTAGCTCCATTGGGCAGCTTTAATTAACATTACCATTCCTACTGAAGATTCCTTACAAAAAAAAAAAATCCTTCTCAGTTGCACATTCCTTTCAGAATAAGGTATGCTTCTTTTAATAACTTCACAGTATTTTATGCAATAATTTTGTCCTTACTATATAGCATATTATTCTTAACTTTGTTTTTTATATAGATATATTTTTATATCTTCAACTTTGTGTGAACCTGGATGTCTTGATGTCCTGTCACTTTGCTGCTGTTACACCATACTTTTCTCACTGTGGGATAAAGGATGTTTCTATTCTACCCTGAAAGTCCTTCAAGTTCCACCTGCCAGATTCAGTGATAAAGCCTGTCGCCTTTGCAGAACATCTTGTTGGCTTTAGAACAAAGATCAATTCAGTAAGGCTTTTAAGTGTGCCTGGACAACTAATGTACCTTGAATAGTGTATGATTTGATTATATAAGATGAGCTCCTTATCAAGTTGATATGAGTTGCATTAAGTTTCAATGTGGTCTAGAGGTCACAGATTAGTTGTACTACAAAAATCCCTCCTGAAGAAAGCACACAAATTTTCCTGGAAACAAACAAAGATGGTGTCCACTCTTTCTGTCTGACCTTTCCTTCCTTTTTATCACTTCACTTCCATTTCCAGATCTGTTCTCTCATTCGGCAAGGAGATAAAAGTGTTCCTTTTCTTTCCTTTGTTTCTTTCTTTCCCCCCCCCCACCCTTTTTTTCCTGACTGAAATGCAATTAGCTGCAGACCACCAACCAGAGCGAAGCGCTTGTCGTTCACAATACATGGCACTATTCTAGAAACCTTGTATTTTTTTTTTCTTCCTTCCAAAAATGTCTTGGGAGCCTGTGCCCTAATTTCTAGCTTTCCGAGTGGGATTCAAGCTAAGGAGAAGGTGAAGACTGTGGAGGCAGCCACATAATGAAACATAATGCATTTCAAAGCTGTACTGAGTCACAGTATCAGGCACCCTCTAAAGTGCCTGAATCAAACATATCTGAAAGCCTCAGTGTATTTCATGCTTTTGATTTACATAAACACATGTGGTCCAACTGTTGCTAGTACAAAGATAAAAGATGGTAAAACAAGGAATGTAAAGGGAATCTAGGAAGACGTGGGACTCTTACATGATCTTGTTGTATTTAAAACCTTTTTTTTTTTTACAAATAAAACGGAATATGTTTGAATGTAAAGAAAATAAAGTAAGTCTATTTTTTTTATAGCTCGTTTTGAGCATTGCAATCCAAGGATGTAATCTGACATTGACAATGTAATCAAGAATGTAATCTATTTGCAACTGCTGTGTAAAAAATGGAAAAATGGAAAACATAGCAATAGAACACAAGTCATTCTAGATCATTGCATAAAGAAAAACAAAGTATAGTTTATGAAGAACCTTCAGTTGTTTGTCACGTTACAGTTTTGAAAACAACAATCTATTTGTTTCTTTGCCATCATGCAAGAAAATACAAGCACGGGGACTCAGTTTAGACCCATAAACTAGCTCTGCTAAGTATGATTTTCTTTAGCTCAAATTTGAACTTATAGTTTCAGTTTGAAAATGTAATTATACGTGTCATCTTTTTAAAAAGCTCAAGTGTAACCAAAAACACGGAGACCTGTTTGAATAAAGGGTCCTACTATTGCCATGTTGTTTAACATTATTGTCTCAAAGCAATAAAAGTAAATAAACTATCAATTTGCAGAAACTGACAATAGTGTTGCAGAAATTAGACATAGAGGCTTTCTCTCTGCCCCCCAGCTCTGCTATTTGTGATGCTCTATCAAATAAAATTCTAATAAAGTCGGCGGAAGTTGCAAAATGTGAGTGAGTTCAAAGGGTGTAAATGTCATGTTGCTGTGTTATAAAGATGTCATTGGCCAGTAAAATAATAACCTAGGTTTCCTGTGGCGAATGAGAAAATTGAATCTGTCACATCGACAGACAAAACTCTATAAAAAGTAGTGGAAATGACCTTTTAATATTAATGACATGGGGAGAAACGACATTATCAGGAGCTCACCGGGTCCATGTGATCCAAAGGAAATTAGCTAATGTAATGTGCCTGTGTGAGAAAAAAAAATCATGTTTTCATGCATTGATGTTAATAAATTTGCATGGTTTGAGTCACTTTTTGGTGAATGTAACAGCAGAAGTGCCATTCAGTCAACACTTCCTACCACTTACCACACAGCTGATAATAAGTCAGCTGATGTCATGTTGAAATGTATTTCTTTTTTCTTGTCCTCAGCTCATGCAAGCAGAACTGATTCCTCCCAAAGGACTTTATTTTATCTTTTGGCCAGGTTTGTGAGAATATCGCAACGTGTACAGTAGAAATTACTTTATCTTAGGGAATGTTAAAGCCAATTAGCAGTGCTGATTAACAGAAATGTTCTTCAGGTGATAAACTGGGTGAAAAAAAAATAGCAGGGCTCTCTCTGTGCTCTTGACCATGCCTTGTTTTTGCTTCGCTGCAAAAAGCACGGGTCACTGAATGTCATGATTTGCGGTGGTGGAGGTGAGGCAAAAACGCTGATGGACCGGATTGAATGTAAAATAATGAATTTAATGACAAACCAGGATACAACAAGTGTGAACAGGAGACGAGGAGTGACATGTGACCGATCCGACAAGACACAGAGACACAGGTGACACTAAATACACATAAGGTAATCACAACACAGAGACTCAGACACACAGGAAACTAGAAATAAATACACCAAAAAACATAGAACCTGACACTGAAAGCACAAAATTTCTCACAAGTTGCAGGAAATACAGTGAGTGAAAGCAAAGCTGGGTTGCTGTGACGGTGATTCTTTCCGATGTGAGTGCTCTTGGTGGACTGATGTCACCAGCAAAATCTTTCAGGTCTGTTGTCCAATCCGTGGCCATCGTCAGTCACTTTCTCCTCACACCTCAGTGTGATCTCAGTTGAGGAAAAGCTGATGAGCATCTTCAGCTGATGAGCTGAAGATGGTTGAGCTGGTTGAGCTGTCCAGCATCCAGAAGTAACGTTAAAACAATGACTGACTCTGATGTTGACCAAAGATCACACACGAAGCAACTGTCTCGAATACAAGCTGCTATTTGTAGCTTGTACTCCAGCAAGAGTTCTTGCAAACCTGTAGAGAACCTGAGGAAGATCATCTGAATGCAAATGAACAATTACCCAGAAATCATCCGGTGCAAAAATCTTTACTTTCTCTGTCTCTGTAACATACCTACGAGTGAAAACAATCTGAGGAGGAGGCGGCTCAGGTGAACACAGCGGAGATGATATGCCACAAACTACAGCTGCTCACTTTGAGGGGTGCAGACTCTGGGAATCTGCTTGCTGATGACTCTGAGGAGTGAGATACAATGTTGAAATACTGCTGGGTGCAGACAGCAATAAAAACCCAGTCATTGCCAGGATCCACCGTGATAAACAATCACTGGGAATCTGTCAGCTGCACGTCTTATCAATCACAAGGATGTGTCCACTTTAATGCACTGTCAAGAGAGCTTTATGGATTTTTATTTTTGACACGACAACATTGCCAATAACAAGGAATCCTGAGTGTGTGTTCTAGGGAAAAAAATAATAAAAATCATGACATTTCATGTGGAGAGGAACGCTGCTTGTTCACGTCCTGGACAGACTGATTAATATGGACATAAATGTAAAAATCATTCTTGATTTACAATCTGATGATAAAGAATAGATCCTGAGGTAAGTGCTTAGTCTAACAGACTACTGGTCTATGTTCTGTGCTTAAAATGTTGCCCTGGATGAATTACACCTTGAAGTAAATTGCCCTTTATGCATCGGTGAACCTTAACATAATTACCACTTTCAGCTGGAGTGAGTAACACATTTTCCTTTCTTTCTTCAGTGCCACGCTCTGCACACAGATGAATAAAAGGTGTGTGTATTTTTCTTTTAAAAAAAAAAATACAATACCTATATTTAGCCTTTATGGAAAGAGGTTGGATAGTTGTAACAAAGCATTGGGTCAAAAATTGTGAACTTCCCTAAAAGTTCTTAAGCAGGATGAAATAAGAAAAGCTTATCCGGAATAGATGGATGGATGATTTCTTGCCATGATAAAATATAGCATTACAATGATTACATCATAACATCATCTGTGATGTTACGATACAGTTTCAAAGTTGTGGAATAATGGACAATTACTGCACTCAAGTAGGACACTTTTAGTTTTTCTACGTGTTTTTAATTCTCATTTTTTCAGTGCTTTTTTCTGTGGAACCTCCCAACTCCACCACAACATGCACAGCAATCCAAATCAATGTTGTTTTTCAGCAAGTTAGAGTCATTAACCATATACCATGACAGTGCATATTATTATAATAAGGGACTGTAAATTATATGATGATGAAGCGCTGAATTATAAAAACAGTGAACAGAGTTTCTCCGAGAAACCCACATGTTTGACATGACGGATGTCCTTGAAATGTGGGTTTAATTTTTTCTTACTTTTTAATTAATTAATTAATTAATTAATTAATTAATTAATTAATTTATTTATTTATTTATTTATTTATCTGTAGGAAGTGGTGGTTTTGCAGCATCCTAAGAATTTGTGTTTAGATGAAAAGTTTGTTTTGGAGCACTCACATGGCCTTTTTGTTTGGGAAATTCATATTCAGACATATAATACAGACATATTTGTATTTTTTGTAGCAGCTTTAAAGTCCTTGAACAATGCACATACTTCTGGACATTTCTGCTAACAAAAATGCATGTTAATGAAATGAATCACAGAGATCGCAATGACCAGATTTAAACTGTTATAAATGCCCTTTTTTAAAACTTGTGGAGTAACAAATTACAATTAATAGGCTTAATCTTCGGGGTCTGTAATTGATTTTTATTTTATATTGGTTGTAGTTGTTATTAGATTACATTTCATTAGTTTAAATAAAAAAAAGCATGAAAGGTTATTTAAAGCAATTTTATTGTCAGGATTTTCAACATTTATCCATGTATATGTAAACTGTAGTTAAAACTATTTTAAGTTGATTATGAAGACATTAATTAAAATACCCACTGATGATAATAAAATACAAAATCAGTTCACAGATTCTTTTATTAAAATGAAAAAACAAAACAAAAAAAAACAACAACCTGTTTACAGTGAGGTATAAAAGCACTACTTCATACTTGCTATGACATTCTTTTGCAACCAAACCAGCACATCAGCGGGCTAATAAGTGAGGATGATATTTCCCATGTCTTAAATTTTGGCTATTGGCCACACCTGAGCACATTCAGATGATATTCGTGGATATGTGTGTGTAAGCATCAAAGTGCTTTTGAAGCTGTGTGGAAAGTCAAAGTGTGAAAAGTGACACTACATCTTCGTGTCAATCAAACATCCCCAGGAGGGCAGTCAGTAGGGCACAAATGTCTATGTGCAGTTGGATTAATAAAAAGCCATCATTCAACGGTAGCTTGGTGAGCAGTGAGCTCCATCCTGTCTCATAGCAGGTGGCTCGGACATTATTCTCGCTCCGAAGGCTGTGTGAGAGGCAGAGCAAATCTTTGAACATTCCTTAAGTAATAATAATTATACAGTTCATTATGGGAGCATTTAACCAAGTCATATTTGGAGAATTTGAAGTTTTATTGCTGCAATCAGACAGGGAAAGTTGGGAATCGGAGTCACATCATGAGCTAAAATGTTACAGAAGTTTAAAAAAAAAAAAAAAAAAAAAAAGCTCTGGGCCAAATCAAAAAATGAAAACCTACAAAAAAAAAAAAAAACAACAACAACTACACAAATAAATGTGAGATATTTAACACCTTATTCCCTGACTGTCCCATATAAACATCTGCAACAAGTAATTGTTCAACCTTTGGTTTGAGGAATGGCTCATTAATGCTAGTTAACATAAAAACAATTAGGGATTATCATCTTTGTCAGTTTTAAGGAAAGGGTCGGAAAGGAAGGTTGAAAAGTGCTGGAAGGGATTGCCTCTCCAGTCAGTGGATTATCAGCTAAGTTTTGGATTCTGGAGAAGCAGCTTGGCTTTTCTGCTTTCCTGACTGGACCAGATTGTTACCTTCTTGGAAATGTTGGAATTGTTCAGTGGGCCAAGGGTTTTCCTGCTACCTGTGTTTTGTAGATCTCTATAAGACTTATGAAAAATTCTTCCAAAGTATATTGACGAGTGTGCTGCAGAAGGAGGGGGTATATTTGTGGCTACTTGATCATTGTATAAGTGAGAACTTATTTATTGGTGCAAAGTTGATTTGTTTTCAGTGCGGGATAGGTGGGTGGATGGATGGATTGCTTAGCTCCTGACAAATTGACAGTCCACAATTGTAAAGTTTGAAAGAAAAGCCTTTGTTTGCAGCCCAAATTTGATCAAATTTCTTCCATCTTTGAAGCACTTTTGTCTCCAGCTCAAACAGTAATTTATGTTAGTGATAAACCTGCAATAGGTTGACCTGTTGAAAGAACAAAGAATTGTTGGAAAACATCACACTGTATGAGGTTACACAAAACTAACAGCTTATTCCCATTCTGCAGGAGTGTGCTAATAGAGTGGCGTACATAGCAGTGAAGCTTAATCCCAGGGTTAAATTGCTCTTGAATATTACTCTGATATCTTTGAAGACAGAAGAGAAGCGATAGTAAAAGATGCTGTCACAGTGTACTGGGAAGGAGTTGTAGCTGCTTCATTTAACATACCAAGGTTATCTAGTGACAAGGCTTGGCAAAAAAAAAAAGAAAAAAAAAGATGCCTGGGAGAAATACAATGAAGCTTGTCCAAAAAACTGTAATCTCCGAAGTATAATGAAGCCATTAAGCATGAAGCATGAAGAGATGAGAATAACAAGTGTAATGCTTTGAATGACCCAGCTGCGTTTTCACAGAATCTGAAATGAAAAAAAGCAAAAAACAAAACGTGAGGTCGCTGGGGCAGAATAAAAGGAGGATGGAAGATTTCAGAAAAAAAAGCACTGATCAAAACATTCAAGAATTTGTATGCAATCCTAAAATCTCAGTTATGTGGTCATTTGGTATTCCATATCCAATATCATCCATTTGGTTTCCCCTGTTCTCACAAAGGTGACCACACATTGCATCAATGCCTTGTAGATGTCTTCGATTTTCTTTTCCCCATCAAGTTGTTGCAAGGGTTTTACTGGGCATAAGCCCAGCAGCTCGGCATAAGTCTTGGTCTGTTTCACTTACCATGTAAAACTAATTTAAGAAAGATGAAAGGTAATTGATTGTTAAGCTGCACGTAACCTCTTTCATTTTTCATGGTTCATATTGGCAATATATCACAATCGGAGCAAAAGATAATGAGTTACTTAATCTTTAAACACCTAGCCTAGGAGAAACCATCCTAGTCCCAGAGGGCCCGAGTCCTGCATGTTTTCGATGTATAGCAGACAACTTAACATGTATTTAGTGCAAATACATGTTAAAAAATTAATGATTAAATTCACATTTAAATTTTTTTAAAATTTTTTTCACATTTAACTTAAAGGGTAGTTAATAGTAGGTGTAAATGTCCAGGGAGACCATGTAAACTCCACACATAAAAAAGAAACCCCTGCTGAGATCGTAGCTGAGAGGCAACAGCGATAACCACCATGCTGGGCTTCTTTGTGTGAGGCTTAAAAAAAACATTAAACCACAGTTTAGGGAAGAATTTAGCCAGTGGTTAGATCAACAAATACTACTAAAACCCCCTAACTAGTAAATAGCAGTGACTAAATGTTTTAGTACTTTGACCAATAAACAGCTAGCTTTCCACATGGTTTAAAGCCATCATAATATGGGCTTTAAACGTGCTTAATTGCATCAAAATACCCGAGGAGGTCATGTTCCCTTGAGCTCAAGAGGATGTGCTGTTGAAATAATGCTTACCACATTCTCCAGCAGCTGTTGCTGACTGGGCTGTGGTGGTTGAATAAAAGTCATGCTTGCAAGTCAGAGCATTTGGTTCTAAGAACAAGTTTGGTGGATAAACACCATGTATATAAAAACCATTACCTGACCATTCCCAGAGGGGATGGGAGAAATTTCTCTGTTGTTCCAAATTACAGAAAAATGTAATTAAATGGTACCTCGTTAGGTGTGCCTCATGATTGCCAGGGGGTATTATATGACAATTTGGTCGAGGAAATAAAGTTAAATCAATAAGAGGATGTCCCCATTTCATCTCATCAAACCCCCAATCTGTTCTCACGGCTGTCAGGTATACTGGACTCCGACTGAACGTTTATTATGTTAAAAATCTTGTGAGAGCACAGAGGCTTTCCCTGAACAAATTCTATTTGATAATGCAATAGGAGAGCTCAGAGACCTTCTTTGATGGTATTTAGCATTTCACTTTTAATTCATTAAGAGAAACAGGAGGGGAAACTCACAGAGTAGGGAGTCTTTGTTCTTATTGGGAATAAGTGGGACTGTGCCTTTCCCATCAATCAGTTTGTTTTATGTTTTCAACTAAGTAAGTAATACAACTTCGTTTCATTACAGATGGCCAAACAATGACAATGAAATGTTATTTTAAATTATGAACAGCTTGAACAGGGCAATCCTACAGGCAGAACTTGGTCTGGATAAAAACTCTTTCATGTGGTAAAATTTTCAGTCAAAGCACAGAAATTCAGAATCAGTAGAAGCTGCTTTATACAAATTGTCCTGACTCAATGTGATTGAGTTTGACCTCTTTAGCAAAGAAGAATGGGCAAACACTTCAGTCTCTGTTTGTCTGATACTATAAGTGACAGTGACACAGTCAGCCATGATGCGAATCTCCAAATCAGTGTTGTTCTTGTGTATTTTTATGTACATGTATGATAACAGTGTATTGAATTACTAGAAGTCTGTAAGCTCATTCGGTTTCTCAATGGCACTGAGGCATATATTCTCAATTTAAATTGGTTAGTAGCATATCATGTGGTGTATTTCAGAAAGCAAATTGATAATACAGCCAATGTTTTTCAAATTCCTATTTAAAAATATAACCAGCGTTAATGGCGGCAGCAGTAATATAAGTGTGTGTGTGGGTGTGCATGAGCTAGCAATATGACTCATCACACTTTTCATAAAATACACCGCAACCCTCAGCAGCTGTAAGTCTGTGGAGGAAGGCAAGTTAATCATTTGATGACGAGAGTCCCCAAGTCATCCATTTATGTCAGTAATGTTCCTCCTCACTTTCTAAACTTTAAGAAAAATGAATCAAATCTTCTTGCATTAAAAGGACAAGTCATGTTCATGTAAGTAGATTAATTTGGAGAAAAATTCAACACCCTCTCTGAGTTCTTCCTTCCTTAATTGTTAACTTAACAAGATCAATTTAGATCTTTGTTGTCTAAACTATAAGTATTTGTGCACTTCAGCTCTTCAAATTTAGCACATGCACAAATTTAAAAGCAGAACTTGACCTTTCTGTCGCCTAGAAAGTGGTTGTCCTTATTGTGTAAGGTTGGTTGGAGTGGTTGGTTCTCACACATACTGATGATCATAGGAACTGACGTCACATCTCTGAAGCTAGTTTTGTGACTATCACTAGCACCAGTATATATTTTTTTCTCTTTCTTCTTCCAGTTGGTGAGATATTCCACAGGTAAATGTTTTGACCAAAAATATCTTTATTCTTGTTCCCATCTGTTTCTAGCAAGAGTTCAACTCCAATACTTGATTGAAACTTAACAGCAGCAAAAGATGTGACATTTTATTAGCACTTGAAACACTTCATACTTTGTTTTTAGTTAGCATTGACCACTCAATCGTTCGCCTTTCCCTTGTGGTTAAGAAGTCGGGGGTCTTTCTTGACAGCACCCTATAATTTCAAATCACATAAGTATCACCGAACAGGTGAAAAATGTTCACTCTTCAACGCTCATTGCTTACCCCAATTAATGCTGTTCTGGTCTGCCTGGGAGATATTGCATCCAAACTTCTGACATTCTCTTCTTTTTGGTCCCCTGTACAAACCTATTCATAAACCTCAGTAGGTTCAGAACTCTGCCAAACATATTATCAGCAGAACTCCTCCATTAATCATATTACTTCTGTTATTCAACAGCTTCATGGCCTATCGGCTAAATTTTGTAGTGATTGCAAAACTCTGCTTCTCGCTATTAAGACCATTAATCAAATCACTCCTCGGTATCTTTCTGATCTCTTGCTCATCAACACTACCGACCGCACACTGAGGTCTTTATTTTCCATTCATCTTCCTGTTGCTGTTTACAAACTGGTTATCATAGAGACATAGCTTTCAGCCACCCTGCACTCTGTGTCTAAAACTCCTTCCACTTAATAACCGTGTCTCTGAAACTCTTTTCACCTTTAAATCTCAGCCGAAGATATTAATGGTGAAAATGTCATTTTTGCTAAAATGTTGTTGTCTCATTTCATATTTTAAGTTTTATTGGTAACCTCTTTGCTTTCTCACTGCCTTTGATATGTTGTTTTGAAAGTCACCTATGCATTAATTACACTCTTCTAATCATACAGTGGATCTTTTACACATTCATCATAGTTTGAGACCATTTGGCAAGCTGTCATAAATTTCATTTTATTTATTACTATTTGCTTTAATCAGTGCTTCTTTTTGATGGTTACTCGCCTCTGATTATGGCCGTATGCTTCCCCATGATCGTGAAAAAGCAAACACTGAAAATGACTCAACACTAAATGTTCATTCACATAGATTTTTCATGTTTGCATGCATGCAGATAAAATCAGTTGTGAGACACAAGTTGGAGACGCTGAACAAATTTCAAACTGTTCAAATTACTACAAGTTTGTGAAACATGTGCAAGATTTCTATAAATGCTAAAATTAGCCTGGTTTGAGTTTTTGTACTTCATTTCATTACAGACAAATGCACCAAACTTGAAGGATATACGTAGATAGGCTTTGGGTTGGGCAACGTCAAAGTAGACAGAAGGTTGAACAGTCCTTGTCGTAGGTGCTACATAATTCTGAGGCATTTCCATGCAACCAGGCACCATCTTCAAAAATTTGGTTTCATGTAAAACATTTTTAAAATTATAAACAAAAAAAAATCAGAGGTGTATGCAAAGCTGCAATTTGTCCAGTGATTGTCTTCTGCAATATGGGACAAACATCACAATTTTTACAAAATGCTTAACACTCATATACCTTTAGCACTGAAACTGATCATAATGTTACTATTTTGCAATATCAAGGTAAAAACTTTCAAATTAACACACCTTCAACACAACCAAATAAACAAAGCATCCAGGAGTGCACACACTAAGGAGAATAACCAGGGACACACTAGCCAGGCTAACAAACACTATAAAAAGACAAGTGGAAATATTTGACAAGCACTGTGGCATAGAAATGTGTCCTTTTGCCTTTTTGCTGAAGCTCAACAATTTCAACAACTGCAACTTACTGTTCTACACCATCCACCACTTTCCCTCGCAAACCCCCATTAAGGAGTTCTTCTGATCACGGCGGTGAAAGGTATATGATATCTGGCTGTATGTCCAGATGCGGTTCATCCAGGCAACGCCTGTGAACAAATTGATGTGACATCAATACAGGGACGGATTTGTCACTCAGAGCGTTCTTCGCACGTTGCCTTGCTAATGGCAACATAGCCTGTGATGTTGATGAGGCCCTACGGCTTGACCCAGCCAGGCGGAGAAATGCAGATTTCTCTGCCTGGCTTGTGTGTTAAGTGTGATCGTTTTTCTTTTCTGGCCTCGGATAATTACAAAAAACTCACTAAAAGAGAAAGACATTGCTCCATTGGTCTCCACAACTGATGTCTTGAAGTCTAGATGAATGTATTTTTACCCGTTCGTTCTGAAAAGGCTACAAGGGATGTTGAATTGAATCCGTCATAATCAAATCGCATCGTGAATGTGTTGCATGTTTTGATGAGAAAATAAGGTTTTTGTAAGAAATTGTTTAGCTTTCACTGAAGTGTTTCATTTTGCAAATAATGTGAGTTGTTGCTGCTAATCGAGGGAAGCTTAATGGAAAAACTGGGCCTTGTTATTGAAAATGTGCTTAAGCAATTGGAAAAAGAAAATCTGGAAAGGATATTCCTTCTGTGTTATACTCCTTTCTATTTTTTTCACATTGTAACTGTCTTGTTGGGGCCATGTTTCCTGTCAATCAGCCAGGAGCAGCAGCTCATTGAGGTCTGCATACACTCTCCCTTTGTTAAGTGTTTATTTTTTTGTTTGTTTTTTATGTGTCCTGCCTTGGCACTTCAGGCATACCCTATGGAGAAGGCTGATTGTGGTATTCTAATTGTGATTGACTTTATTAAATCAAGACTACATCAGTCATCAAAGCAGACAGGCTATGTTGATGTGATAGAATACTGCATCCCGTATGACCTTCAACCATTTGCATTATCTGTGTATAATGCAAATGGTGTGTGGCTGTGTATAATGTGTATGTGTGGGTGGCCTGGTATACATTGTAAAGACCATTTTAATAACATATACGTATGATAAACTTGATATTGTTGGGCCTAAAGCCTGGTCTCTATAAGAAAAAGTGTTGTTTTGACATTAGGGGTTACATTTAGGACTAAGATATGAATTGACTTTATGTTAGGTTTACGGTTAGGTATATACTGGTAATAGTTAAGTTAATGACAAGAGTCAGGGTTAGGCTATACAAATTAATAAAAAAAATGAATGGAAGTCAATGCAAAGTCCTTGTGAAGATAGAAAGGGAGCGAGTATGCGTGTGCGTGTGTTTGCGTGTGAGTATTGAGTGAGAATGTATTACATGGAGGTGCAAAGTTGTCAGAAAGGTGAGAAGGATAGAAAGTCTGCACATCTCAGCGTAAAGCAGGAAAGGACAGGTGGATACTGCTCCTGAAGGCCTCTGCAGGCCCATGTAGACAGACAAAAGGCACCACCTCAGAGCATCCATACTCCATATATAGAGGTAGGTCATCAGCTCAGCAAAGGATCAACAGTTCCCCAGGCAAACAAACACGGGGCTTTCCCTAGTCCAAAACCCGCAAACTCAGCCCCACTGCCACATCCCACAGTGCAAGTCAAGCCCATAAAGCCTCTAACAGCAAGATTCACCCAGCACCAAGCAGGGAATATCCCTCCAGATCTCCTAACCAGCCACAGTTTCAAGGACTCAAGAAAGGGAGAGTAGACTGCTATCCAGCCTGGGTGTTAGTCAAAGTGAGGTCAAGGGAGAGGGATTCCAGTTAGAGCCCAACTTATTCAAGGCAGAGACATCTTGGACTGCAGGAGCCAGAAGGTCTCCGCAAGTGCCACCAGCCTCCTAACCCTCAATATATTTTTCACCCCCAGCGAGAGCACTCAGGAGGTAGGAGTTTGTCCAGTTGTCGTCTCAGTCTTTAGATCATTATTCCTTGCCTGATGGTAGTGGTCAGAGGGTCTGGTGATGGTTTGGCTGCAATGTAGCTTACTACCATCATTGCATGATTTGATGAATGTAGTGCAAAGCGCTTTGAGGACTTGATGAAGTACTTTACAAGCACATGCCATTTACCAGTTAACATTTAACCCCTCCATGCCAGACTCATGGCCAACAAGCATTCTCTTTTAACTGCAGTGTACTCAATTTCCTTTTTTTTTGTTTTGTTTTGGAAATGCAAAATACAAGGTAATTTCATATTTTTTTCTAATTCTGAAAAATATTTTCCATAGTCAATAAAAATATCCCTGAATACTTTTCAGGTGTGTTTGCAAAAGCCAACACGTTTAGCATTTAAACAAACCATTTTGTGTCACATCTGTATTAAACTGCAGAGTAAAACAAATAACCGAATCTCTTCAGAGAGTAGGGATTTCATATTTTTGCCTGGAGCTGTGGCAGAAGTTGTCAGATCTCAGTGATGCGGTCATCTCAAAGTAACTGGGAAAGAGGCTGGAAAAAAAAGCTACAGTGCTTGCACACACTTGCATACAAGTTTTGTTTTATTTTTACTATTACACTTTATTGAGGACTCTGCCTTTGGGCTCAATGTGATTCTCCAGTGAAATCACATTATTTTTTTTACACACTAGGCTATATTGAATCTATATCGTAATTGTTTTGAGACAATTAGAACATTCCTGGAGAGTTTACAGCACAGTATAAACCTGTCATGTTGAATCCATAACAGAGACTAACATGGACGTCCTAAAGTGAAATGAACCACCATATTAATCAAAACCTGTTTTAGCAATACACTCCTATGTATAAGATCGCTGTCAGTCAAATCCAGCAGATAGAAGACCTTCCTCTCATTACACTCCTTTTCTTTTGGATGAGCCTTTCTGTGGAGATTGACTTTGCAGGCAAGTTGGAAATGTTGTTTGCTTTCGCTGTAATGGGGTCAGAGATGGGATTACTCAGTTAGCACAAGTGCCTTGGTGCCCTGTTGTTGGCATTAGGTCGGGTTGGTGCAAAATGGGATTGATCTGGCCTTTTCTTCTCCCCTATTTGGTTTGTTTCTGTTGATTAGAATTTGAGCTACACGTGTCTGACGGGGTAAACAAGAGTGAGGCATTGCACTTAATACACCTGCTCATTTTGTGTGGTTGACTAAACACTCATCATGCGTTAATCATCCTGTGGCTTGATTAGCATGGCCAGTGTTATGCAGGAAACAAGCCATGATTGATAGAGCACACGGCAATGATTAAACAAACTGCAGTAAAAAAAACAAAAACATTTGGGACTTTGTAGGGATTGGGATATTAGCATGTGCAAACTATAATAGGTCTATGCGTAACCACTCACTATCATGCCAGTTAATCAGACACACACTTCAGAGTTTTGCATATTGTATGTCCCAGTTCCACACCGAAACCAGAAAATGCATGAAACAAATCAAAGTGGAAAGCTTTGGAGCTTAAGAAATATTTCCCACAGGCTTACATTCTTTTTTCTTTTTTTTCCTATGATCTTACTTTCTGCCCTGAACTGAAATGCAAATCATTTGAAAGACCGGACAGAATTGCTGAGCAGCACAGAACCAGAACTATAATACAGAGCGTTCTGCTGAAAAGTGTATCTACTTTAGCAATGCTTTCAAAAAAATGAAAAGAAAAAGAAAAAAACCTATTCATTCTAGTTGGGCGGTGTAAATTATGTTAAAGACAGTGTTATTATCACATTTTCATAACCCAGCATAACACACATGATAATGTGACATTCTGTCGATGTATCATCTCTTTATGATTCACTAGTAATGTTAATGAAAGTTATGTCACATTTTTAGCCAAATTCCTCTTTGTCACCTCGTGTACGTTTATGTTTCTATTACACTTCATACTTTGCTGTCACTTTGTTGTGCTGCAAATCTAACTCCACCTTTACTGTGTAACTGTTATATTACACACCTACTCTATAACTCATTTTAAGCTAGTTTGAATTTATGATGCGGGTTAAAATTAATTGGCATAAACAATTTTTTTTTTTTATGGTCAGTCATCGATTACAATTTATACAGATTTAAATGAACATTGCAGTTGTAGATTTATGGCATATATGGCCCTGCCCAAGAAAATACAGCTACAGTTATTGAGCATTGTTATGCTGCAACATGCATACAGAAACAGGCAATGGAGGCACAAACGTAAACACACAAATAAGTGGCACATAAGGAGTGTTATCTTCTTGTTGACTTACTTACTTGCTGCCTCACAAAACAACTTGAACATTTGATTGCAGTGTTCAAGCTTAACAGAGCTGAGATTGGGATTTATTTTCCTTTCGATTATCTGTCCCTTAATAACAGAGAGGTAAATTATTTGGTGATTATGGTGCAAAGGGAGGCCCAGAGTCAATCAGTGACCAAATGGAAACTGGATGGAGCAAACATGAGTGATTATGGAGAATGTGTCACTAGGGAAACAAGTGACAGTGACATATTCTTAGAGTGCTAAACAACTTTTGGATGATTTTCATCTTCACAGCTTCCCCTGGTGGAAGGCCAGTTCAGGTCAGTTAATGGTATTGACAGCGAAGGTTGACGTTTTCTGAAGACTCCTGATACCCAAGTAGCTTGCAAAAAACAAAACAAAAACAAAAAAATAAAGTAAATTATATTCCAAAGCAAGTGCATAGATCCTGTAAATAGGCAGGCTTGAAATCGTCTCTCAAACGTTTAATCAAAAGCTCCACTGACTTTATAAATCGTCTTCCAGGTATCATCCAGTCCTCACCAGCCTACCATACTTATACAACCTAAATCATAAAACACTATAAAAAGATTTTTCTTTTATGAAACTTTGTTTAAAAAAAAAAAAAATAATCAAGTGGGCCTAAATATCAATGAATACACTCCTACTAGAATATGAAATACACACTTGAGCTTTTTCTTAACAGTCATCTGCAGGGACTACTCCTTCATCTGTATGTGAACCTCTCTCCTTACATTATAGCCCCGTAAAATCAGGTAAGTATCTGGGAGTGCTTCTCCTGCCCTGCAATGTCATAAATTTTCTACTATTAGTCTTTTCTGGGGTGAAATCCTTTCTTTCAACCATTATTCTAAACCATCCTAAAGAGCTGGCATACCATAACTCACACAAGCACCCATGCTTTGCAGCCAAGCCCCAGAGCTTCCCCGGAGGAGATTAAAGAAGAAAATTCTGAACGCATGGGGAAACATTTGCCGCTCAGAACACTTGTTTTCACTGTCAAAAGAAAACTGGTACACAACGACGTGGAAAGGTAGGGAAAACTGTTGACACACACAAATGCAAAGTCACAGGTTTGACAGCGTGCTGCTTTCCGCCTCGTGATCCTCGCGGCGGCTAAATGAAAATCATACAAAATGTGCCGCTTTCGAAATGTACGATCTGTCTGCTCGTCTTGTCTGAATGCACTTCATCCCATCAGCTGCCACTGTGGGGATACGGGCCTGCTAAATTAAATCTAGTCTGTTGAGAATAAAGCTATTTTTACCAGCATCGAGAGGCTGCGAGTCAATCTGAGTTGGAGCTGCCTATAAAGAAAAGAGGCAATCTTGGTTCTGAATGGGTCTGAACGCTCAATCAGCAATACACTGCACTCCAAAGGAAATAAGGCAACCCCTTCCATCCTGCCATTGATTTTTTTTTGTTCTTTTTTTCTTGTCTGCATGTTCACAACCAGTAACATAACTCTACATTATTCTCATGGAGAAGAGTGTCCATGATAATTTGCTGAGGTGAAACATCAATGCTCTTCATGCTCGGATAAATTTTTCTCTCTCTTCCAAAAGACAGACTCTGACGGACGGCTTCAGCTGCTTTTTCCATGTTCAGTGCAACCGGGTACAGTCAGCGGCTCCTTATAACCTCAGAAACATGTCATGTTACATCAGAGCACAAAAAAGTGACTGTGGGGGAAGAGAGCAGCACCTGTTTCATGGCCTTAGCTCTTAACATCAGACTAGGTTTAAGTGACGACCTGGATTTAAAAGCCACTATAATAGTGGCTCAAATGCTGCGTCATCCAATCTGAGAGGAAATGCAGGGTGGATGAAAGAAAACAAAAAGAAGAAATGTCTGCATCCAAGTGTGTTCAGGGACACCTGAGAACAGAAACACAATTCTATTCACGCCTGAAGCGGACTCATATTAATACCTCCATAAACTCCTTAGCCCAATCTTTGATATGCTCCACTAAGTGATCATATTTATATAAATACTGTAACATTTTACATGCATGCCTCATTGTCTCCCCGAGTCTTAATTTTGCTGCTGTATTTTTTTTTTTTTTTCCATCATGAGTTGGGGGATGATGACCTGCAGTGTTATCTTTCTGCCAGTAGGTGGAAATACATGCATATTAAGTGACTGAGTCAGAACCAGAGACGCTTTACTGCAGTGCCAACGGCAAGAGGAGCTTTATAAGTTTAGGACAACACACTAATAACAACCTTAGTGTACTGTATGAACTGACTGTTACTGGTTTCAATTCAAAGTTCATGTGAAAAGACAAAATTCCACTAAAACATTTCGTCTGTTGCTCGTTATTTTGGGTGGACACATGAATATTTTATAAGAATGATCAACAATTTTACATTTTGGTCTCCGCTGTGTTTCAAGGACAAAGTTAGCTTGTTTTGCTGCCGGATGACTGTGGAGTTTGTTTTATTCTTGGGGGGGTGCAGGTTTTTACTATAAATTAAATCAGAATGGGAAAATAGAAACTTTCTGGAGGACAAAAATAGCTCCAGTAGCCTGGTGGCTATTTGAGAAAAGACAGGCAGAGTGCAATGATTGTGATTCTGAGATGTTCACATATCGTCTTTTTCTAAAGCAAGTCCAATTCGTAATGCCCTACGGTCAAGACTAGGTCTCAAACCTTATGTCTCACGTCCAATCCAAGTCTCAAATCTCCAGTCACAGAGTTAAATTCCTCCGTATGGCTGCTATCTATAAAATAATAAAAGCCTCATACAACTACAATTACAAGGAATACATTTTTTCACACATATATATTTAGCAAAATCACATTAGAGAAAAATAGACAGACTCAGTCCTCCATTAATAATAATCCTGCATGCCTGTCTGCAAAATAAATAAAAAAATCATTTACTTTACCACACTGTTTGCTTTGAGTTACATTAATTTCAGCAATTATTTTTATTTTAGTTGTTTTACATCCACAAAAACATGTACAATACAACATGATTACAATAGGAGGAATACGACATAGAAACAGAAAGATTTGTGTAATTTCAGCATTATTATAAAGTTAAATGTAACATAAAAAGATTGGTATAAATAATTCATATCTAAAGGACCTCAAACATCCCTGAGAAATAAATCCAATACAAATTGAACACTAATTGCCCATGAGACTCGAGTCACAGATTTTGAATCTGAGGTATCTCTGGTATCTGAGTATTTAAAGAGTTTTTGTTATTCAAGTGCAACTTTAGTCCAAGTTGCAGACTCGACTCCTCAAATCTGTCATGATTCATGCGGTGGAGATAAGAAGAATATATTGCTCACCAAAGTTATTATTTTTTCCACACTAGAATAAAACAAAACACAATTTTAAAAATCACAATGCAGACAAGCAAAAGAATAAATAACACAAAAGAAAACATACACTTCAGTTCTGTGCAAATGAAGCTCCACATCCTTCATGGTTATCCTCTGTGGCGTAAAAATATCTGATATTGATTCGCTCTCTATATAGATTTCGTGCTTGTGTCTATCGCCGTGGTGAAATCGCTGAACTCAGTTGAGAACTGTGATTTACGGCGGCCAGAAGCCGCTTTGTACCGAGGCAGTTTCTGCTTCTATAAAAGCGAGATGTCATTTTGAATTACGCCGAGTCTGCTGTGTTCATCTTGGATCTTCAAATCTCACAGGTGAGGAGGGGAAGAGAGGAGCGGGTTCTGACCAACATTCTCTTATTGTTGTTGTCCGAGAGTGAAAGTTGAGATATATTATCAGACGTTTGCGGTGAGCTGTATTTATACACCAATCAAATAAACACACTTGACCGCACAAGGCATCTGCATCAGCACCTATTCAAATTATTCATTAAATTTTACAGCCGAGAGGGAAAAAGTCCGCACAGTCCCTGACTGATTGGAACGACTGCACTGGATCCTGTGTATTACTCATAAATATAGCAATAAAGTATAGCTCAACAAAGGGGTGGAGTGAGAGGCTGGGATGGTGTAAGGGGGCCATGCCACCGTCTTATTTGCAGACTTGCAGAAATGTGAGCTGCATGCCGATTGTGCTGAAACCTCCCAGACACTGTGTGATGCCCCAAATCCCACAGAGAGTTGGAAATGGTGATCGTTATTGCACAAAGCCCAGTGGGCCCAATGCTGTGCATGCAGCATGGTGGTTCTTTTCGAACATCTGGAGGAAGAAATAAGACGTCGGGCTGCTCTCACTCAACAAAAGACTCTTCTTTAGGAATAAACGGCGTAGACGCCGCATCCTCCCTGGAACGAAAACACTTTTTGACAGCTGTAAGGAAAAGCTGTCAGTTTTCGTCTGCAGCCTGTAGAGGGGTATAATTGCCTCGGCGCAAACTCTACTGAAGAGGTGGACATATGTACAGACATGGAGACTGTGAGATAGCTCTTTTTGTATTCTGATTGCCGTTTGAACCTTGTGTCAACAAAAGCTTGTGCATTTTATGTGGCAAATGATGGACTGTATACCTGTTGCAATTTGACAAAAAAAAGTGAATGTTGAAAATAAAAATAAAAAAGCTAGAGGCTCTCCATCAATGCCTTTCTGCAAAATCTCATAACAGGGTGGTGCCAGAAGACGACTATACTGTCAAGATCCTGCTGCATGCGTGTACAGGATCTCTGCTGGAGGCCCTGGGTGGCCTGCTGCAGACAGCACACCTGTCTGTGATTCACTTATTACGAGTGCCGGTGGATACCAGGAGCTTAAGGACAACTGCTCTTAGCCTAGTGATCGACCTTGTTGGTGGTGTCAGGTCTCAGTCTCAGTCCTCTCGGGACCTCTCAATCCAACTCAATTCAGATCAGGCATTCCTCCCTCCCTCAACTTGGTCTGCACTTTGAAAGACCTCTTTGCAAAACACTTTTCCGCATTTGATATATTTCCACAACGCATAAATGCCGGCGTGACCTATTGTTTTCGTTCTGAACTTATTGTTTTTGTTCTGTGCATGAAAATCAACAGAAGAGAGCAGCCGCTGAAAGCATCGCAGTGCTCTGCCTGACTCTTGACATTTTGTGTTTCTTGATACGCAGTGGCAGCGGCAAGAAAATCGTATTTGCATTTTCCTGAGGACAGAAATAAGAAAGTCTACTTCTACATTATATTTTATTGAGGTTTACTGTGGCAGACCAGCAGTACTTTCATATCCCTGAATAAAATCCAGCACAAGCAAGTCATCACACTGGTAAAAGTGGATTTGTGTGCGCTTTAATCTCAGTGTAAGCACAGCTGTTCTTGTCAGAGAACATTAGTGAACAAACAAGATGAAGACCAAAGAACACAGCAAAAAGGTCAGGGAAAAAAAGTTGTAGAGAAGATTAAGTCAGGGTTGGACTCTAATGGAAAAAGTAGCAAGAAGAAAGCTATTGTTGACAAAAAGTTGTAAGAAGTAACTGCTCTAAACTGGAGTAAAGGTTTTGTCAGATGGAAAAATGATGTTTCTGTTTTTTCACCGTGATGAGAAGAATGGTTTTCGGAATCGAAGTAAATCCAAGAAATCCCTATCAGCTATCAAATAGTGGAGCCATCATACTTCCACCACTGTATCATCTAGAATTGCAGATGCTGCTGTGATTTCGGGTTACTCTAAAATTTCCTTGTGACACTTTTCAGAAAACAAACAAAAAAATGAAAATAGTACATTTTCATCCGAAAATGTAAAGATTATAAGTTGAATTGCAGACACTTCCCAAAAAAAGAAATAAATAAAAAAATCTTGCAAATTTCTCAGATTAATCTCAAATCCCTTTAGTTTTTGGACAGAAATTTACTCCCTCCCCTTCCACATCCACAGTGGCCTCAATACGCCGTTGTAGAAAAACGTTTTACTCATGTTTCTGAACATGAACTCATATGTGGTGTGAGTGACAAAGGGTATGCTAACACAAAACGAGCCTATGAAACAAACCATTTTATGATTCGACAAGTCCCCTGCCTGAAGATGAAGCACTGTTAGCACTTCAGAATTCATATGAGATGAAGACAAGAATCTGCTGAAATACAGAGAGTGGCAAGATGCTTATTTTGTTGACAAAGTGTAGCTCAAGTCCCACTAGAGAGGCATTGTTTATGAAAATGGAATAAAAATGGTTTAAAAGGATTTGGAGGACCCTCATCACAACGGGGCTGTGTTTACTGTTATGCTTTGTTTTGTTTTTTTTTAAAATTGACGTTAAAAAACAAATCAGAATTCTGAATAATACACCGAGCAAAAGAAACAATTTTCGTCCTAGAAAGCACTTTGTAAAAACAACCATTATTAAATCAGTGAAACTTATTTTAGTGCAGTGAAGCTTATGTTGCTGATTGTTTCAGATTCAGTCACCTTCACTGGAATGTCATCTTTTTACCTCAGTAAATCATATCAGCCATGTTTATTCTTCAGACAACAAGAACAACAGAAGTAAGTAAATGTCCAGAAAATAAAGTCTGAGTTCATTTCAATCCACATTGTGTTAAATGGCATCAGTAATATTCTCAAGTCACTGGGGCTGATCATGTATCAATTGTATTAGTGAAACACTGAAAAGAAAAAGATTAAATAGATTCATGTGTGGCCTGGTAAAAATTTGTGATTAATCAAATGTTTATCAAATAGCTAGATTTGACTCAATGAAATCAGTTTTCTATCAGTTTTGATCAATGACTGAATGAATAAAAATAGACATAAAATATGCATACTGACATTTTCCACCTCCGTTTAGTGCAAACTAGAATGTCTTGTCTTTCTTGTGGCTCATCCACTGGTATAGATCCAGATGCAGTTTAATTAAAAATGTCTCAGGGCAAAAAACATCCATCATTCCTATATTCAATTTATATATTCAAAAGTGCTAAAAGAAAGCAAAATCTCTGTGTTGATATTTACAGTCGCTGCGTTTTAGTGGAAATGTCCAGCTGAAATTCTCAGCATGGTGTATTTTTCTCTATTCCTCAACCCAGAGTTTGGATGCTGCATAATTAACAAAAAGGCAGTAAAGGAAAAGAAAAAGCTGCTCTGCATTGAAAACACGCTGGCATAGCAACACGGACAAACTGGTTTTTTCTTCTTTATTTTCCATCGTCGTGTCTCATCAGGCCACTTATATTCTCCGACTGTAAATTTTTAAAGTAGCAATCATCTGTGATGTTTACTCTTAAAAGCTGCATCAAATGTACTTCTTCTCTTATAGCTGATGGGTCAATGTTTGCTTCATTTACTTGCAGCAGGACAAAATTGGTTCATATCATATCGTTTTTTTATATGAACCTTTTTATTGTGAAAGCACATTATTTTACAGTACTATAATTATATTGATTTTGTTCTCTTTTTTAAATTTGTTTTCTACTTTTTCACAGTTCTTTTCCAAAAGACAAGCAAAACAAAAACGAACCAAGGTTCATATAATATTTAATAATATTTTACAGTGCAATTATATATTATTGCATATTTTCTTTATCTGTAATTAATCAATAAAAAGACATTTTCACTGTTTTTCCTTAACATTATAGAAATGTCAGGTTTCGTTATTGCAAACATCTTAACAGGAAATGTTTCTGAACAGAACTGAGTAAATGACGGGTGTCTAAAAATATGAATCTGTTATATTTTAACACAAGTCACATTGTTTAGACAAATATTCTTCACTTTTATGCCAATGCTTTCTGGTTATAGTGAACCAGAACATCAAAGATAGTAAAAGTCATTATCTCTCCTCGCCCTCTTTCCTGTCTGCCTACTGTCGCAAAAAATACGAGCCACTAAAACTCTTCGGAGGAAAAAAAACTTAAAAATTATAAAGCGATGTGCATTTTCCTTACTCTTTACTTACATCTGGTTGGTCCTGTTCACCAAAAATCCTCCAACGTATAAGAAAATGTTTGCTCAGCTGTTGGAGCTGGGTTCCTGGATGCTGCGCGTTTTGATTCCAGTTTGCTCTGAGCTCTCATTTGAATATGCTGTTGGAGATGAATCTTTCCTCCCGTTTCATTAATTATGAATGTTCCTTGCTGAGTTATTAGATGGGTAAATTGCAACACGGTACAGCGGAGGGAGGCACACTGTGGTTCTTCTTACAGAAGTGAGAGTTTCCCCAGGATCTGAGTTAATAGGTGACAATGGGCTCAACAAAATGAGTGGGAAAACCACTAACAATCAGGCAGATATCATAAACTGTTCAAAAGAAATGACAGCAGGACAAAAAGAGAGTGGTGAGAAATGTATGTATATATAAATATATATATTTTAATGAAGTATTCAAGTTGATTTCATTGTTTTCCATTGTTATGTGCTGTGTGACGTGAAGGTCGAAGCGTTGCGATGTGGTGATTCTTTTTAAAAGTTTTTTCTGGTGATCTGTGTGGCTTTCTTAGTGAGAGTCTCGGCTAAGGGTGGGAGAAAGGGGATTTCTTTTGAGTTTGCTAAGTTAGCCATTTGTTATGTTTCAAAATCAACTCTAAACACGTGGGGTTTTAGTCTGGATTTAAATAGACTCAGCGTTACAGTCGTTTTGCAGTTTTCCGGTAGTTTGTTCCATATTTGTGGTGCATAGAAGCTAAATACTTCATATCTTGTGCTGTGTGAAGTGTGTGGATGTTTCTGTAGACATTGGTTATCTGCGTAGACGTTGAGGTCTGTCTCCTATTTGCCAAGAGGAGTATGAGGTGCATTGTTGTCAGAGGATGTCAGTTTATACAGTTTTGAAAGTGTGTGTTCTTTGAATGTGTAATTTAATCAGTGCTGTCTAGAAGAAATAGTTATTCTTTTACTTGTTTTTCTTGTGATGTATTTATTGGGCAGATTGTTTCCTCTCAGCGCTGAATATCATCAGTCAGTGAGCTGTTGAAACGTTAAGCTGTTCTGGTCAGAGATGCGGTGAAGGTGTGATGCTTCTGTCTTTCTATATAATTCCAGTGAGAGGTCATTTATTAGAAGTGAAGTCAGAGTTGGCCCATACTCATGTTTGAGTTGTGCTTTTAAAAAAAACCATAAGTGTCTTTTATCTTATTGATTTTCCACCAAGCTGTCAGAGTTGTTGTGGTTGCTGGTTTATTTTATTTAATTTTTTTTTAAACCAGTTGTGATGTTTGATTGTGTTACTGATGAATGATAGGTCTTTGATGAAAATGTCTCTGCAATCAGGTTGCTCCAAGTCCAGGAAGATGCCTTGAGTGGATCTATTTGATGAGGTATTGAAGAAAGTTGGCTTGGAAGCAATAGTGGAAATTTGATGCTGCTGGAACTCCTTGAATTTTGCCCTGTTGTAATGTGGTTAATTATTCTAGGTTTTTTAAAATATATATTGTATGTCCAGAGTATTTGACATCAACTAACATCCTTTTCTGACTTCTTGGGAGGCAAACCGGGGCTGCCCAGTCAGTAATCAGGCCATTATGTGCCTACTTATATGATTAAAGATTGTAGAGATGGAGTTTCACTAATCAGACACAATTGTGAGCGCACAGTCAGGATGGAAATAACCTGTAACTCAAACACAGCAGTCTCCTCTCGTATAGGAACCCCTGGTAAAAATACTATGAAAGAAATTATGGAGACTCTGTATCCCTCAAGTCGAGACTCGTTCTTCCAGGTGAGTTCACTGTGGAAAGAGACAAAAAATATATAGGCCCATTTCTTTGACTTCAGACTGCATTTTGTGTTACTTTCTTTTTAACCTGCTAAGTACCTAGTTAGCTAATGCTAGCTACGCTTCACATTTACACTTGACCAAGCAACTGGTTGCCCTTGGTGAACAATCCCGCCGGCTAATTATGCTAGTTATATTATGCAATTGCAGCAAAAAAAAAAAAAAAAGCAAACAAAGAAAAGGCTTTTAACATGTTTCTGTTTCTGGCAGGGTGACAATAACCATCGAGGTTGTTGTGAGTACAATGCAAGAGATTTTCTATAAGTAGCTTAATTAAATCTGAAAACACTGTATTTAGAGAGAGAGATATAGAACCAGGGCTCAAATAGCTCTTTAGCACGGAGTTGTAGAAAGCTTATTCTGTGATGCTTTGGTGCTCGTGGTCAAGGAGAGCAAACATCCATCTGATGAAACCTTCCGATAAAGTTCTTAAAACAAATCATGGAAGAACATAAATCCTCTGATGCGTCACAGATAAAGAGCCAAAAACTGCTCGGCCTCGGGAGGCTTGCTGGGGATTTCTTTTACAGCGAGCGCAGAAAGCGCTGATTCTTTTTGTACAATCCAGCTATGTGACCATGACTTCAGATGTGGAAGGTCGCTGCAGCAGAGGTCAGCCTTTGTTTGGAACGGCATCAGCAGGCCAACAAATATCACCGCAAAGCACTTTGCAAACAACAGTTGTTCCAATTTAATCACCCAGCAGATTTTTTTCAGACAGCATGTAAATTATTTTAAGACGTTTCCAGTAAAATGAAAGCAGTTATCTTTAAGGCTGTTATAATAATAATAATAATAATAATAATAATAATAATAATAATAATAATAATAATAATAATAGTAATAATAATAATAATAATAATAATAATAATAATAATAATAATAATAATAATAATAACAAAATGTTTATTGTTTTGTGTGCATTCCAAGATGTGCCTGATACAATCCTGTTATGACTGGTCTCTGCGTGACCAGTGAAGCTACTTTACAATGTTTTGGCCTCACTGTGAATTTCTGCTCAGTGCCCCGCAGGAGCTGCAGATGGAGATCATATGATCGTCCAAAGATCCTCCACAAGGTTTGTGCTCTCCAGAAGCTATCTGAGGATAACATGCAGAGACAAATTCTGCAGTCAGAGTCAAAATACCTGTCGTCGAGCGCATTTGTTTTTGTTTCTAAGTGAAATTATCAGATTTTCCCTTGGCATGCATAATAAGTAACAAGGGATGAAAGGTTTTTCTGACATGCCGTGCCCTATTTACAATTCTTATTGAAAGGAGTGTCCTGCTGAGAGTGAGTCTGATGTGACCCACTGCTTATTCTGAATAAATCAGAAATTATAATGCGTAGGAAGGCACAAACAAAGGACAACGCCAACCTGCCGTTGTTTTTCTGTATCCGTGTTTGGAGCTCGCAGCAGAGTACGTGTAATTGTTTTCTGTTACTAGTTGCCAGTGAAATCGTTATGAATATTCAACGAGGCGCAAACTCAGAAAAGTCTGAACAGCAAGCTCCCGGAGGGTGAGTGTTCTCACAACACCAACAATGTGATGGATCGTAGATAAGATGAGGCGAGCTCAAGTGTTGCTCACCATTGAAACAGCCAGTAAGACCTTATCAAAGCTTCCTACTGACATGTGAAGCTTTACTCTCTTCGGCATTTTTGTGTTGCCATTCTCTTACAGCAAATATTCTAACATCTGGTTGCACTTTTGCCAGATATTTTAAGCGGCGTAAGAATGCAAATTAACGAATGAATAAATACATGAGAACAGCCCACTTTCAGCAAATATTCAGTGTTGTGGAAAGTGTTGAGGAAACAGAATAGTCCTTGGGAACCAAGAAGCAACAAAAGCCTTGGTTCAGAGCTATTACTCGTTACATTGGCTCAGTACTGCAATTTGTGCACATTTCATCTGCTTTTACAATAGAGCTACAGCCTTTGGAGACTACATTAACTGAGGTCTTTGAGGAAATGGATTAATGAGTCATATCGAACTGTGCAGATATTTACCATGCCAGCTTCCTAAAATAAAGTCTGCATAATGTAAGCCTGTTCACCAACATTTACCCTGACTATGAGTTCACGCTCATGATTTTTAATGCTCCTTTAATCCTTCTGCAGGGTACTCCTTTCTATTTTTTTTTTTTCATTAGCACTGACGCGTCCAAAGAAAGTTGTGCTGGAATGAACCCAGAAGCACCAACCGTTAACCTCGACTGACTGCAATCAACGTTATCTAGTTTCATTATTTGTGCTGCATATGCCCAGGTTCCCGGGATCCCTGAACAGTTTTTGAGAATAAGTTTATACCTCTCAGTGGATCCTCGTTTAAAGAAACCATTAAAACGTTCAGGATCAGATGGGGTCCGTTCTTTTCTCCCACTGAGCAGCTCATGCAAATTATGACCGAGTGGAAAAGAACCTGCTGCCCATTGTTCAGGGCTTAAGACAGAATCACACGTTTATGTATATGTAACATTGTTTAGCATGTTTTCCACATTTTCCTTAGTAATTTTTGCTTTGAGGTGAATGGTGAGATGTCTTCTATCTATACTATAAAAAAAGAAAGAAAAAAATCTTGTCAATTTACAGTAAAATTCTGGACACCGGTGTTTTTAGAGAACATTTTTCGTTTTGCTTTTTTTTTTTTTTTTTACCATGTCGGACAGAATAAAGCAATAATTGAATAAACTTCAATAAATAAACTTCCATTAGATAGAATGAGATTAAGGTAAAATGATTCACGCATGTCGCGTTTGCTCCAACACGCTGACCTAATGCAGTGGGAACGTTATTGTTTTGCTGCAATTTAATTTTCCATCAAATTAATTTTTGCCATCCTGTTTGGCCTAAGCCGTAAATATCTCTTTACATAAACACAACTTTATCAGAGGCCAAGAGCTTTTATTTAGATGTTTATCTCAATATTACAAGAAAATCACATGACGTGAGGCATGTGATCCTATTAACTGTGAACCATACAAGGACCACCTCTGTTCCCTCTCTTCCTTCCACTGGATGTCAGCTGGACCGTGACATAAACAAACATCGTGTAGTTGGTCTGATTAAATAAGTGGCACAGGAAAAAGTTATGCCAACATGTGACAGATTAGTTTTATCGAAACATAAATTCAAGATTGTCATACATTGGGAGCATCTGCAGGAAGTCAGATGTGTATCTACTTTAATGTCCAAGCCTGTACTTCCTCTAGAGAATCAGAAAAAATCCTCTGCAGTTTTCTGTCTATTTTCACAATCTAATAATACAGTGCAGTGAGCCGCACTGTCCAGTCTACTACTGGAAAAAGTTAGTTAGGGAACTCCGCAGTCTCTGCTCTGTGCTGTCATTGTTTACGCAGGGGTGTCAAAGTCAAATGGACGGAGGGCCAAATAAAAAATTTAGCTACAAGCCGAGGGCCGGACTGATCGAATGTTCATTGAAATTTTTTTAAATGACGCATTTGGTCTAGTGCAGCGGAGGGGGTGCGCGCGTGTTGTGAGGATCGAACGGGGTGCATCTCGCATTTTTTCAGACGGGGTGCCGGCTTGCTGCGGGCCGGTTCTAATAATAAATCAAGATCATCCCAGGGGCCGTAGAAAATCTTCTCGGGCGGATGTGGCCGCATGAGGTTACATATGTCAGAGTCAAGGCCCACTACATCCGCCCAAGGGCCTTGACTCTGACATATGTGGTTTACAGGTACCTCTCTGTGGGGCTTGCTTATTTATGTTTTTTTTTGTGTTGGCGTGTGCTGATGTGAAAAAGAGGCCTTGACAAAGAAATCTATAGATTACAATAAATTATTTTAAGTGAATTCTTAGGCAATAAATGAAAACAAAATGGGCACACCACCTCCATGGATTTATTACCAGATACTTTGCACAGGGCACATGGATTCTTCCAGTGGCAAACCAGTGAGCAGTGATTTACTTGTTACAGCAAAGCCAGCAATCTGTTGTAAAACAAAAATAGATTGTAGAACGCCACCGACAAACCCATCTTTGCCTCTCAGCTCGCACCGAGCAAACAGAAGGTTAATTATCTCTTAACTTACATAACGATGATCCTACTTGAATTTAGCACAGACTCCTTGATGCTCCCGTTAAACATAATTTAATGACAGCAATTATCCTCTCCTTTGTAATGAGCTTCAATCTAGACTTATGAGGGGGAAAATGAAGATTGGAAATATTAGCTTTTTGACCTCAACTGAAAAAAGAAAAAAAAAGATGTTCGCTGAATAAACTTCCGCAGTGCTAAAGGAAACAATTTAAGCGTTTAAAGCATTTCGTTTGTTCGTATAAAACAAGTATTCTTTTGCTAGATATCTTATTTGAAAAAGAGTGAAAATGACACACCCGTTGAATCCTTTACTTCAAAATCTTTAGGAGAATTACAAAAATGTACACAGGTTAGTGCGACGCAATTACAATGTGGGGAACCAGAGTGTGCACAAAACTATAACAAAGAAAAGAAAGCACTCACTCGTTGTCCATACTGACAGGAACGTTTGCTAGTAGTCGAATACACACTAAGAACAGGTCGCCTCCATCAGAGCACCAACATGCAGCCCCTCACACACTTACACGCATGGTCCCACGGCGAACGTTAGATTGAATGTTGAGAAAACATGGTTTCATATTTATGTAAATTTGGCCAGTTTTCCATCAGAGAGAGCATACCAAGAAGTGCTTATGTTCTCACATATTTTGATTTCTTTTCTAGTAGATGCATGAGTAATGCATTCTTAATGACGCTTGTATTTGGTGAGCACAAAATCATTTTCTGTAGCACCAACTCTGCTGTAGCGCTGCATGAAAAGCAGCAGCAGTAGTCGACGGTCCACCGTTACACAGCACAATCATTTGGAGCTCTGGATTAAAGTTGCACTTGAGTCTCCAGGTTTTTCCAAGGCAAAGGTACTGAATCCACAAAACCTTCTGGGGACAAAAAAAAAAAAGCTGAAAAGTGGATCCATATTTTGAGAATCCTTTGTGAATCTTGATGCAGTGACATCAAGATTCACAAAGGTTCACAATAAATAGAATTTTACAATAAGAAGCATCTCTGCTACCTGATTCAGTGTTTTTGTGGCAGAGGACAAACCAATTAAAATTTTTTCATCGTGTCAGGCTGGTAGCAAATTTGAACAACTTTATGTTAATATGAAGGCAAATGTGATGCAGCTATGACGGTAAAACTTGAATTTGATTTCACAAAGCTGCCAATCAATACAATTTTTATTTCAATGTAGTCCATTGTGCCCTTATGCAATACAGTCTCAAGATTATTCTGTTATTAGAGACACAATTTTGGTCTCTAAAGACATACCGGACATGTTTTGATGGGATCTAACAAACACAGCCAAAAAAAAGAACTGGCATGACAAGAAAACTTGAAATAAGCTGTAGCAAACCCCTGTGAACGGAAAACCCACATTGTGTGTTGGGAAAGGGCCAGTATCATGTGCAAGGAAAACAACAGACATCACTGTTGCATTTTGGAGGCACTGGAGATTTAAAAACATCTCTGAACTGGGACACCGGGGGAAGGGGACTTCCAGCGACGTCCTCCTGCAATAAGCCACTAACAGGGGGCAGTGACGCCGCCTCAGGAGACAACAGCATGACACGTCACGTTCCACTTAATGACACCTCCGATGAAAATACAAGCGTGTGCCTAATAAAATAACTTCAAGACTACCGTAAAGTTTTTGCTGTAAGTATGAGAGGTTTCTGCACCTCCACTATCAGCTTCAGCCTTACTGGTGGGGAGAAACAAATAAAATGACTTTTTTAAAACTTTAAGTGCCTGTTAGGGTAGAGGTGAGGAGGATTTCTGCACATATCCAACACACTGGTGAGCATACAGCTTTGAGCATTAGTTTGACCCTGGGGAAAAGCGTCTTGGCAAGTGGAATCAAAAAGAAATGCAGCTTTTAAGGTGAAGGCTATCGATCTGGTAAAACAGGACGGAAATAGAGCCGCTGCACGTCAGCTCGGCGTGAACGGATTCTTGGTTTGGCTTTGGAGATGCAGGACTGCGTCTCCAACAGATCCACCAGAGGAATTAGGGACACAGCCCTC
The DNA here is from genome assembly GCF_019740435.1 of Gambusia affinis. Taxonomy (NCBI): domain Eukaryota; kingdom Metazoa; phylum Chordata; class Actinopteri; order Cyprinodontiformes; family Poeciliidae; genus Gambusia; species Gambusia affinis. Next base: position 9,571,475 of record NC_057876.1, on the reverse strand, counting down.
TGCTGAGTCCTTGTGAAAAAACGAGGGCAGTGGAGATACCAGCTGCTTATAGCCCGGTGCGGCTTAAACTACAAAGTTTGTTTTTTTGTTTTTAACTTTGTACATGCGGCTTATAGTGAGGTGCACTCTATAGTCTGGAAAATTCGGTAATTACAACAGTGAAACTGTTTTTTATGCATGACACTGAGACTGGTGTAAAATTGGATTATAAACCCTCTGATTCACTGCCAGTCCCAAAAATTATTCTGCCTTGAGAAGCCCTTTAATCTAATTTAGTGATGAAAAGAAGCGACTTTCTTAATCACTTAATTGGATTTGAGTTTCTCTTTATTAGCATGGCATATACACTTTGCATAATGAGCTGCAATCTGGAGATCCCACAACTTCAACCTTAATTCCATCAATCATACGTGCAATTTGGAGGTGTGGGCGCTTCCCTCCTGCTGGGAGAGTGAATGTGAATGGTCTTCAGCTCAGCATGTTGTTCTATGATTATTTATTTTACTTTTGTTGGAATAAGAGGACAGCTTGTTTCTGCGACTTGATGAGGTTCTTTTTTTGCTGTTGATAGAGAATTTTTAATGGGGCTAAAAATAATTATCTTCAGTCAAGAAAAAGAAATAAGGCAACGTTTTCAAAACACTTTCTTAAACTCAGTTCCATAGAAATGTGTAAATATTGAATTAATTCACTGTACCTGAACTACCCAGAGGCACATTAATAATGCTGAAAGAGAAATAAGCTGATGTGAGAATAAACACTGAGCTAAATGTTTTGGTTTTAGAGAAGGACATGAACTTTATGCAATTAATTTCAGGAAGAAAAATACAGTTTTTCATGTCTCCTGTAGTTCCTCTTTCATGTTGTTACCTTGTTGTAACCTTGTTTCAAAACATCTTTAAAGCACAGGTGTGAAAAGATGTCTTCATTGACGTGGAGAAATTATTGTAGGTGGTTGCTAATGGAATCATTCAAGAGGTGCAATTATAGCACTGCCTCGTACAAAGCACTTCATTCAAAATATGAAATTCTGAGAACGCTTGTATTCTTCCGAAGTTGAGACCAGATCCATGCTAAGCATGGTAGCCTTTCACATAACTCTGAAGGGAAAATATCTCAATAAAGGGAAGACGTTGTTAAAAAAACACACACACAAAAAAAATCATAAGCTTTCTCTAGCCCATGAAAGAAATACTGGGAAAAGGAAATGTTAGGGGAAACAAATCCTAAATGCTAACTGACAGCTGCTTGATGTGCAACTACAGATTGGATTTTGCATAGCCAATGTTTTGTGGTTTTTTTCTCGATCTCCTTTGAGATGTGGTCATACTTTCAATTCGCTGCACTAAAGATTCATGCAAGTGCAAGAATATGTTTGAGAACTGGGACCATGCAGCACTGACAACACAGGATGGATTGTGGACGTCTGACAGCCATTCTAACAAATTTTGCACACGTGTTTATACAAATAGCAGCTTTATTTTTGTCTTCTCACTGAGATTGACAAAAGTTGTCAATCTCAGACACATCATGTTTCTGAGATTCTAGTAGAAGTAGCGTCATTAAGAAAAACACACAAAAGAATGATATCACCTGTCTGCTATAAATGCTCTTTTTTAAGGGAGTATATACAACTTGCTTTTGTATGCTATTGACTAATTTGGGGTGATTCGTCACTTTGCTGTTTTCTGGTAGAGAAAATGCATTTCTGAATAACTAATTACTCAGGAAACTACAAAAAATAACAATAGTATTGAAATGAAACAGGATTAAGAAGTAATAATAAAAGATTTCTACTCTATTCCTATGGGGGAAGAAAAAAAATCTGCGTGAGCATATTTTAACATTTATGATCAAGACTGACTCTGGGCATCCTATTTTACATCTATGGAATCAAAGCCAATTAAACAAACAGTCATTCACCTCAGTTTTGAGGTGATTCTTTACTTCATGATGGTCGTATTATAGAACAACAACGCTCCTTTCCAATGGTGTGCGTCCTGACATTCACACAGATACAAACTCTCACACCCAAAAGGTTAACTGGGAGGGCAACCACTGACCACCGCTGCTGGCCACTGTGCAGATGGGAGCTAAGACTCTCTAACCTCTTCTCACCTCTTCTCACATCAGTGGGCACATTGGCTTGGCTTTGCAGAATTGTGTAAAGAAAAAAAAAAAAAATATTCCTGCTTAGGGCAACATCAGTCCACAGCAGTTCATGCTGGATTCCACATGTTCAATCCCTTAAGTCCTTCTGGCTTTGGTAAACCACACTGTAACCACAGTAAACAAGTAAGTTTAAATGGTACATAATGTCAAGATATTTAGGATTCCAAAGAATTTGAAAGTATAAAACCTAAACAAATATACATCTTTTAAGTGGACAAGTAGTTCTTGAACAGCTTTACGTAACAATAACAGGTCTTTGAGTAAAGTCTACTGTATGGAGTTGGTGCTACCTTGGTTGTGATGATGTGTTGTCTGGAAAATGTCACGGTAAACAAAATTTTAATAGAAAAATGTCAAATGCAAAATAAATGTACTTATATAGGAGCAGTCATACTGAAAATAACCCAGTTCTTTATAAGACATCAAAAGAAAAGCAAAAAGACAAGAGCAGCATGAACGCAGTCTATAGAACAAACAAATGCAAAAATGCAGACATTAATGGTATACAAGAAAGCCAATCCAATATATCATTAGTCTGATCATTTGATCAAAAGTTGTCATATACAAAAATGTATTCAGGACTAAATTAAAGAAACCATATATTTCTGAACATTTCAGCTTTTCAGGGTTTTTGTTTTTATTTTATTTATTTTTTTCCCCAGAGCTGGAGAACATGAAAATTTAATGCTGGTTCTTGTTTAATTCAGGTCCCAGGAACCCAGAGTAAATAGGTCTCTGGAGGCCTAAGAGATGTGTTTCGACTAAACTCTATGAAATGCTCTATAGACCAAACACATAGTTTTAAAATCTGTTATTTGACTAATCTGAATTCAATGCAGTGATTTAAGAACTGGTGTGACATCACCCCTCCATCCCCCACCACAGGCACACACAAAAAACAGACTTTTTTGAAGACTTTTGCTACAACAATCAGTCATGTAGGGTGGAACACAGTGGGGAGGATGGATTTCATTACAAATCATTGCCCCAAGATTACAAACTGATCATAAACACCAGATTTAGGGAGAGACACAACCCAGTTTATGCAATGACTACGACTGACATCCTAAACCGAGTCAACAGTCAGACTAACTAAGGCGACTGTGGGTTGGGTAATGCACACAACGAACCCTTGTTGTTTTCTTCCTGAGCCACATGAAAGAGAAAAGATTTGAGTAATTTAAATGTTGTCTCCAAACTATAGCTCTCAATAATGTATGAACTCACTGATGCAGTTAAATCAGTTATTTTTCTCTCTGCACTTGTTGATGGAAATGACTAACTTTTGAATGCTTTCCCTGTTCACCTTCACTGCCATGTGCTGCAGTTCTTACGACACCTCAGCTTTTACTGAGGGTGAACCTGACAGCCTGTACTTAATGTGCACTGGAAAGGGTTCCACCCGCTGTCAGTGAAATCAAACATTGCATGCCTTCAGCAATCCAATGATTTCCTCCGTGGCAGAGATGCTTATCGTCGTTTGCCGTGATTTCTCTGCTCAGCTCACGTCGGCCCTGTACATGAGGGAAGAACACAAATCTTTATGTTGGTGGAGGAAAAATCTCCGGTCTTGGAAAAGCTGTTGGTGTCGTTGAAACATGAACGACACCAACAGCTTTTCATGTCGTTCATGAACCACATGTTGCTTTTCGTGTGTGAAAAGCGACATGAAACGTAAGGTCACGTTAATTCAAACGTAGCATGTTACGCAACATAGCAACGTAACGTAAGGTCACGTTAATTCAAACGTAACCTTGCTGTGCAATTCTATAAAGTGCACTCGGTTATTTAATTTTATTAGACCTTTTCTTACCTGCAGCTGAAAAATAGTGTGAAATAGCTTAACAATAGAGGAGGATGTCATGTTCTCTTGTAATTGGTCAGTTAAGGTCTTCCACTGGAAATTGTAAGATTGGAGGTGGAAGCCAATGGTAAGATGCCAACTATCCTTTTAAATACGAAGCGAATGTTCAATTTACCTGTTAATGTGCACCCACACGAACGCACTGCAGTTAAATTTTCAAGAAAACTTTTAGCCTTCAGCATGTCAAAAGATGCTGAAGGTATACTCTCTTCAATTTTCATTCTGATGGTGCTCCCGTCAGCCGATCAGGCAGCTTTACATGAGGTTTATTGTTTTGCTGACGTTCAGCTTTTTTTATCTGTGAAGCTCAATTATTTTAATCACCTCATCAGACTGCAACTGTGTCGTAAAGGCAGAAGACTGTCGGACCTTTTAATTTACTGCTTTTAAATTCAGAGGAGAGACACTGTTGTCTTCTGACCTGCGAACGAAGCAGAAAAACAAGCTCCTGAGTGCGTCACTCACCTCCAGGCTTGACTGATGTAATTTTTTTATTTTGTGTGTCGAAAAAATATTTAAAAATACATTCTGGTTGGGTGGAAATTTTCTTACCCTTACTAAGAATCACATATGTACAACTAACGAGAGAATGTGCAAGGCTGAAGCAGTTCTAGACTTGTCCGGGTTCATCTGAAGGGGACAGAGAGAAGTTAATTGTTTGAAGTTCAAAAATTGAGAAGGTAATAGGGGGGCGCCTGGTGGCTTCCTGTGGCTTGAGACTGAAGGCAGGCATTGGAGGGGAAAGTCGGGTTTTAGAGTTGCAAGGACCAAGGAGATATTCAAGAGGTGAGTTCGGGGAACGCCAGAGAGTTTGAGGATTCAAAGCAAATGTGAGTCTGATGGTGGAGATCGGGGCAGGCAGGTAAGGAGCAGAGGGAATCGGACCAGGGGGAGACAGCTGGGCAGGTTATCTTGTCAACAAGTGGATCTTAAGAGGCCTGGAGGAGGAGAGAAGCTGAGATCACTGGAAAATAAATCAAGCTGAGTATCAAAGATGTTCATGACGTCACTTGAGAAGGTTACATCATTATAACAAGTTGCAGGATGGCTTGAGACCACAAGAACGGTTAATAATCCAGTAAGAAACAAAGATCCTGCAGCTCCTTATATTCCCTAGTTTCCTGGGTGATTAAGCCCAGGTGTGCAGGCAGAGCCGAGCCTGACAAGCTCTGCAGCAAAGTTCCTGTCTGTATCAGAACTGATGAGCAGTCAGTTCTGATACAGAGTGGACATGCAGTCGTTGAGTTTCCATTAGATCAGCCTTGTTTGTGTTTTATCTTAGTTCGCTGCAGTCTAAGTTATTTTATTCCTATTATGGGTTTTGTTACATATATTTCTTGTGCTTAGTAGGTTTTTGTCTTGGTTTGACGTGATTTCCCAGAAACCCTGCTTGTGTTTACTCCTCCACACTCTTTTGTGCCATTTTTATCTCTCTCTCTGTTCGTTGTTACAGCATTCAAACTCCCAGTATGAAGCCACTTCTGTTTTACTTGCTCGATTTTCCTGTTATATCCTGTTTACTTGCAGGTACATGGTCTCTATTTGTTGCTCTGAGAAGGCTCCCTGTAATGTCTTTGTTTATTTTTGGTAAATTATTTTCATTTTTCTTCTTTAAATAGTTCACATTCACTTGCCGTCTCAACCTGTCTGTATTTTACAATGTGACAGCTTGACTCCTGTTCTTCAAACATGCACCAGTAATGCCAGAACACTCTCAAAACAAGATGACGTTTTTGACATGAGGCTCTCAGAGAGCAGACAGTCGCTTCAAAAAACATCACGATATGCTAAAGTAGTTTAGGGTGAAAGAGCAGTGATCACAAATGGGATGGGAGTGTAAAGGTTATGTGGAATGTTCTTGGTAAAATCCTAAAAGGAGCCAAAAAAAGTCCACAATTTATATTTTGACATAGTTATAACAGATATGTCAATTTTTCTGTATTTCCCTTCAACTAGTTGCCAAATGACTCACTACAGATTCAGTCTTTACTCAGTTTTAAAAATTAAAAATCATTGGCAATCTGTTTGTTGTATAATTATGAAAAAATATATATGTTTACAGATTTCTACAAAAATCTTCTGTGTATTTAACTTTCAGTAGCAGTGTCTGTGTATTTATTGGGGCTGCAGAGCAAACAGAAACCCAAACTATAGTTTCTCAGAAAATGACATCAAGTAAATAAAAATGACTGTAATACAGTAATATAGAATAGAATATAAATATGTTTCAGTGCAACGGCAGCAAAGTGACAGACAATTTATACAATAATCAAGAACCAATATTTTATGCCAAGCCAGTGATAGAAACACTAGCAACATTTGCATGTTGCTGAAATAAACTCCAAGGTTGTTTTTCAATCCCAGTCTATATATATATATATATATATATATATATATATATATATATATATATTTATATATAGGGTTAGGGTTATATATATTATTTTTACAGCAGGGCGTCGTTGAAACAGTACCAGTACCTGTTTCATTGAACATTGGATTACTGTGCTGGATGGGTCAGCAGACTCACTTGACCCAATCCTCATTGAGAATCAATGGATTATTGTGAGAAGGATAAGAGACACTGTACTCAACATCTGAACTAATATTGATGCAGTAATTCATTCAAAAAAAGCCCCGGCCAACTATTGAGTGAATGTACTGAAGAGTAACTGCTTGTGCTTCTCGGTTGAGCTGCAGTTCTGTATTAAAACACCTGTTTTTTTTTTATTTAGTCTTTATTTAACATCCATTAAAAAAAATAAGTTTTACTGAGATCGAAAGCTCTTTTACACAAGTGTCCAGGACTTGACAGCAGCAGAACGGGGTATTTATTTTTAATTGTCTCAGGTAGTAGTCAAATTATCAGAGTATTACAACTGTGGAAAATAAATGCATTAAGCTTATCTCTTACTGTGCAATGACTCAATCCAATAAATGAGTTTTACCGTAGGAAATTATTTTGAGAAATCAATTAACTTTCCAGCAACGTTCCAATTTCAGGTGCATTTTGCAAACCACATAAAGCTGGAACAGGAGGAGCTAAGATAAGATGTTACGCCTTACATAAGATTCATGTGCTGCAAGCATGGTCTGTTTTTTGGCAAATGCTTTAGCTTTCAGCCTTCATATCACTCCAACCTGTCCTCATGAAATATTGTTTTTTCTTTTGTTATGGAAAAGGGTAACACAAGCGACTGTAAATCTGTGCCCTGAGAACCGGGAGAATAACCACAATAATCATTCTGCATTATAGAGAAATGTCAGACGTCTCACCAGCAGTCTGGTTTTTATTACATCTTGTGCTCTCTGGTGTAATTTTCCAGAGCAGAATTACAATTGAGTAAGAAATTTTGAGGATACACTTAAAATAAAAACGAATGGATTGTTATACTTGAAAAGCAGCTCATCGCTGATGCTTTGTATTGCAGAAGGATGAAAAGAGGCTGTCAAAAACAAAAAAAGAAATAAGAAAAGAAAAAGCAGAGTGGAAACTAAATTTTTGGATGGCCCTGCGTGGTTTGAAGTGTCACAGCCAGAAGAGCAGTGGGTGGTGCAGCTGTGCTCACAACCGGACTAATGGTGGCCGCCACTGCCGTTTACCACATCTATGAGAGAGGGACATTTTTGCTTTTGATCCTATTGATGCTGTTTCGCAATGTCTGATTGAATGAATCTGAAGATTTATTGATTTATATTAAAAGTGTATTAATTATACGAGGTACACAGGAACTGCACAGTAAAGCGCCCTCGTTTTAGATTAAAGAAGCAGAAACTATAAACTAACCATATACGTACATTATTGATTCATTATTTTGGGGGGTAGAAGATCCCATGAAACGCCAAGTGAGAAAATACTTTTTTTTTAGTGTTTTTGTGAAGTCATTTAAAAAGTATGTAGTTCATCAAATAAAATCAGATTTGACTTTGAAGTTGGGGTTGATGTCCAGTTCAAAAGCATTCTTTTCACTCGCTTATGTCACACACTCACACGCACGCACACACACACAGCCCACATATGATCACAGAAGGGAGGGGAGCTGCACGTCCACTGAGGCTCTCAGCGCGTTTGGAGCAGCCACAGCATCTGAGCGCAGTTACTGGCCAGATCACAGCTGGTTCAGATGCCATCTGTTGCTCAAGTAGTCATCCTCGCTCATACTTTTTTCTTTTTACTTTTTGACACAAAATCTCACGCCGATCGGCGCCGCTAACGGGGAAGTGAGGAATTAACTTTTACGCACTTAAGTTTGGAGAGCAGACGGCAGCAGTGGTCTGCATTCTTATAACGCGGGCGCCTAAAGATGAATGAAACGGACATTATCTGCGAAAACGAAACATCGTCCAACTTTAGTGATTTGTCATGTCTAACCAAAACTGCCGCGCCTTACAGCCCCATCGACATCACCACCTTCATGCACATTTTCCCCTCCATCTACGGCATCCTGTGCTCCGTCGGAGTCATCGCCAACGCGCTGGTGATCTACGCGGTCGCAGCGTGCAAGAAGAAGATGGTCTCGGACATCTACGTGCTCAACTTGGCCATAGCTGACATGCTGTTCTTGCTGGTTATGCCCTTCAACATCCACCAGCTGGTCAGGGACAGGCAGTGGGTCTTTGGAAACTTTATGTGCAAGGCGGTGGTGGTGGTGGATGTCAGCAACCAGTTCACCACCGTGGGGATAGTTACAGTGCTGTGCATTGACCGGTAAGTGGTGACTTAAGTCTCAGTATATCAGCTTATTTAATAATAGGTAAGGACATGAAAACATGACAAATAAAAACAGACTGGAATGCAATAAATAAATGAAAAAATATATATATATATATATATATATATATATATATATATATATATATATATATATATATATATATATATATATATATAATAATAATAATAATAATAATAATAATAATAATAATAATAATAAAATGTATATATATATATATATATATATATATATATATATATATATATATATATATATATACTAATAACAAATTTACAGTATATTTGTTTTAACAAGTTTCTGAGAATAAGTTATGTTATTGCTAAAAGTTTCATAAATTAGCCAACTCTACTACATTGGTTTACTTCTAATTATTAAAATTATTTTTGAACTGTCCAAACCAGTAAAAACAAACAAAAAGCAAACAAACAAACAAACATAAACAGATAAATCGGTTTGAGATTACAGTGAAATATAGGTGTAATAGCGATAAATGTTTGTATTGTTTTCTAAAACCTTTTCCTTTGCAACCGCAGCTTAAGTGTGACATTCTATGGCAATGACGTGTTCAGGATAAAGCTTGTTGGCAGACTTGACTTTAGGAATTATACTTTTTCTAACTAAAGCTTTGTTCAAACATTAATTTTCACTCCAACACAGAAGCTCTCCGAATCACTAGTCTTAAGAGAGCTTTCAGTTTCATACCAAAATGACAAATGCCATCAATACTTTACAATTTTTGTTGAGGAATTTCAGTTCTCTCTTCTTGGCAGATTTACTCCAATTCAGCCCTGTTGGAGAGATCCAGCCTTCATCTGGTTTAGATGCCATTCTGGGCTCTTTATTGACCTCTTCACTCAGTCACTGTTAGAAGTTTCTTCCATTTGGGAATCATGACTCTTAGTATGGTTTGCTGGACGTGTCATCAATTGAAAACTGGTTTTGTGTTTAGGGGTGCAAATCAAAATGCAGTATTTAGCATTTGACAGTAAACATCATCTTACCAAATTGACATGGGCTATTAAAACTAGAATAGTTTTTATATCTAATATCCAGTAGCCTCTTTAATTGATTTTCTTTTAAAACTGCATTTATGAGTGGATGTCAGTGAAGTTTCATGTTTTTTTTTTGGTGTATTTTTCAAAATAGCACTGCAAGAGCTACAAAGCAGAGTGTTATTTAACACACAATGGCAACACAATGTTCTCTAAATAAATGATGCATCCCCAGAACCAGAACCAAACTATGAGAAGCAGCATTCAGCATCTATGCACCAAAAATCTGGAATAAACTTCCAGAAAACTGTAAAACAGCTGAAAAAACTGACTTCCTTTAAATTTCGACTAAAAACCCAACCTGTTTAGAGTTGTAGTTGAAACGTAATCAATTACAAATTTAGTGATGGAACATGACTTGATGTTCTGTTTTGGTTGTTGATTCTATGTTTCATTGTGTTTCTGTGTCTGATTTGATGTAAAGCACTTTGAAATGTCTTGCTGCTGAAATGTGCTATACAAATAAAGTTTGATTGATTGATTGATTGATTCATTGATTGATTGATATGTTTCAGACCCAGAGCTTTTAGTTTCTCCTCATTAAAGGGGATCTATTACGCTTCCTTTCATAGGTCTGTGGGCTAAAGAAAACATTTTTGTTATATTTTATGAAAAAAATGATCCTCAGACAATGAGACTTCCCCTGCTCAGTTCTGCCTATTTTTAGCTTTCAGAATGAGCTGTTTTAGGACCTGTTGTCACTTTAAATCTAAAAAGTTGTTGCAGCCACGCCCAACTAAACCTTGCTGTACACAGATGCACCTTTACACAACCTTTGACCTTTAGTCAGACCTAGAAGCAGAAGAAGTAGAGCCTCCTGCACAACCATCAAGAATGCAACAACAAAACACTTGTCTTTTCCTGCAGCCATTGTTCAACTCTGCTTGGGTTGCTAGGTGAGAGGCTGGGCTTGGCTGAGGTTGGTAGTTATTGGGGCAGTGCCACCCAATTGTGACTTAACAACTGGGGAGTTTTTGAAATGGTTCATTTTCAAGTCACCAAAAAAACATAAACTTATTGCCAGGAAAAGTCTTGGTGGTTATTTTGTTAAGCGCTCGGATTGTTTAGAAGGTGTAGAGACCCAAATGGATGTACAAAATCGTGCAAAAAAATTAATTTATCACAATAGGTCTTTCAAGCACATAAAGAGTAATTTTCCTTTTCCTATTTATCCTTTAGAATCTTCTCAGCTATTAAAGCTTCAGCAGAGTGACATTTAGAAAATTGCAAAATTGTTGTCAGAAAATCTTAACAAAGAGCCAAGACACAATACTAAAAGGTGGATGAATGTATATAATTTACTGCACTTAAATTTCTCTTTTTCTTGCATGTTTTTCCAGCTCTCGGCAACAAACGCAGAGAGCTGGAAGAATCTCATCTTACTATAAATTGGCAAGCACTCCCTAATATGTAGCTTTTTATCAAAAGAAATTTTAATGTAGTGCAGTTTGTCTCATCCTGATTTCAAGATCCTCCAGCGTTAACATGATCGCCTAAGAATTTTTATTATGCACTGGAAAAAAATCATCCTGATTCTCAGTTTTATGGCATAAATATCTTAATCTCTTTTCCTCGCAGGTATATCGCCATTGTGCATCCCAGCTCAGAGCGGCGGACCGTGCAGTGGACCATCGTGATCAACTTGCTGGTGTGGCTGGGCAGCGTCCTTCTCACCGTGCCCGTCATGATCTACGCCAAGGTGATCCGCAGGGAGCACATGGAGGTGTGCATGATGTACCTGGACGGGCCGGGGGACATGTACTGGTACACGCTCTACCAGTCCATCCTGGGCTTCATCATTCCGCTCATCATCATCAGCACCTTCTATTCGCTCACCCTCTACCATGTGTTCAGCTCCATCCGCCGGGTCAAGCGCAAGCAGTCGGTGTGGGCCAAGAGGGCCACCAAAATGGTGCTGATGGTCATCGCCTTGTTCCTGATCTGCTGGTCGCCCTACCACGTCATCCAGGTGATCAACCTGAGCAACAACCGGCCCACCATCGCCTTCGTCTACGCGTACAACATCAGCATCTGCCTCAGCTACTCGCACAGTTGCATCAACCCGCTCATGCTGCTCATCTTCGCCCAGAACTACCGCGAGCGCCTGTGCCGGCGGAACGCGCTGCACAGCTCGCAGCACTCCTCCAAGGTCACCGTGGTCAAAACCGACGGCTCCAGCACGGCAAACGACCCCAACTACCGCATTACGGTCATCTAGTCAGCTTCATTTATACCGTGTTCCAAATAGGTGGTGGACGTCTTTTTTAGAATTGTAAATGGATTTGCTATTACACAAAAGAAAAAAGAAAAAAAGACCCTGAAGCAGCAGCATCAAATCCAGCTTCAATAAAATAAACTTCAACTAAAGGCAGAGTCATTTTGTTGGATAAATCCTGAGGAAGCACAGGCCGCACACAACTAGGCGGCTCATGATGGACTGAATTCCACGGCGCAGCTTCACTGGTCCTTTCACCAGTTCCCACCATGGCGTCTTCTGGCTGAACAGACATGATCTGCTGTAAGTAATCCAATCAAGAAGTCACTATAAGGGCTCATGATTTGTAACCAGCGGCCTCAATAATCCACAGTTTACTGATACAGATAAGAGCTGTTCTGTCTTGAAACTGAGCAGCCGTAAAGCTTTCTGTGCCACTTGCCACGGTTTTAAAACTTTGTAGCTCAGAACGAGGAACGTATTTTATGGAAATGACTTGTAAATTCGATTTACTGTGTAGTAAAGGGTCCGTTTAACAGTGGTCCAAGCCTGTGAGAGCTAGTTCTCGCTCGTGTTTATTGTTTAATTGTGACTAAAGCCCACATGCAATGATAAAATATACTTTATTATTTAAAAACACACAAATACAGAAAAATAATATATAGTTGTCTCTGGCTATGTTTTCTCAGCATATCAGAGAGGATCTTTAAAGGATTTGATTGTCACATTTATAAAGCGCTTACTAATGGGGAAAGTACTGTATTTATAGCCTGTTGTTACGACTGGTCCTGTGCTGATGAATTGTGTTTGTAAGAAATGTTGTATTTAAAAAAAATAAAAATACAACATTTATCTTTGATGAGTGCAGAGTCACACAGTGTTCAGCCCACTTCTGTCAGTTTCCGACGTCAAATATTGAACGCTGTACCAGGAAACTCCTCTCAGGGACTGCTTTACGAAGGAAAAAATACAGCAGCACTCAACGATCTCTTTGTCTGTGCAGTTATTACCACGGTTAACTTTCCTCTGACTGCTTACAGCACAACATTCTGATGCCGTATTGAAATGTTTGAGCCACATGCCTCAGGAGAGGCAACGTGTATATAATGTACATGTGACTTCAGGAGAGGAAGTCTTGCAAAAGTATTCACCTCCTTTGAACAGTTTCACGTTCTGTCAGCTCAAACTTTATCGTATCTCACTGAGATTTTGCGGGACAGACCGTCACGACGAGGCGCAGACGTTTGAGGAAAAGGATACGTGGTTTGCTAATTGTACGATGTTGTGCCTTTTAATTCCAGTTCCCCAGAGTTAATGCTTTTTAGAACCACTTTTCAGCCCCACAGCAAGATACTGCCACCACCGTTTGTCACTGAGGGGATGGTGCGTTCAGTGTTGGCTTCTATCACACAGTTTTGCATGTGGGCCAAAAATATACATTTTACTCCGACATCATTTAGGGGAAAAACTGCAAATAGGACTTTTTAAAACATTCATGCTGTTCCGTACGCAGGTTTGTAGTCCCAGTAAAGTGCTTCAATGTGACAATATGTGTAAATACTTTTACAAGGCACTACATGTACACATTGAAATATGGGTTAAATATATGTATAGTTGAAGCAGGTGTTTACGTTGGTAATTTATCGTATCGTTGTGTTGTTTTCTGTATCTTACTTGTGTACTTCTGTGACTACAAAACTATTTTCATAAAGAGTTCAGCAAACATCCAGTGGTATTTCATAGATAAACACTGTAAGGGACTGATATAATTTTTGCATCATCGTTCGGTCAGGTGGAGAATAAAATGTGAGAGAAAATGTACAAAACAAGATTTACTTTATTTCTTAAATATGATTAGATGTTAAAATAAAGTATGACAAATGGGTCAAGAACAAGTGAATAAATGCTTAAGGACTGTTTTATTATGGTTTAAAAAAATAGAGCATAATGCCAGGAACAATGAAACAGATTGATAATGTTTTCAAAAGTTGCTCCTGAATATAAAAAAATGGCTGACCAGAACCCAGTGGTCTCCAGTCATTTTAATTAATCATTTGAAAAATAATGTTTACTTAGTTTATGACTTTGTTTTTTTGTTTTTGATTTACTCAAGTTAAATTCTAGCAAGTTGTCAACAACGTGGAGTAACTAACTCAGGCTTAAAGAGTTGTTTATGAAACCAAACATGTTCCTGTTTCATTCCTCTCTTCTGTTTTTCCTGATTTAGTGCTCTTGTTATTGTCTTGCAAAGTGTCTTAATGTTTGTTGTGGCACTTGAGCACTAAATGTGATGTACTGTGACCCAGATTGCTTCTGCAGATGTTCCTCCAGAAGTGCTCTGCTTTGTCTGTAAGAGTCCTTCCCTGTGCTTCAATCAAGGCTTAGTAAAATCTGTGGAAATTTGTAGTTAGTAAAAATGTGACTTGTATTTTATGATCTGCTTTTGTTACCTCCCATCGTTAAATAAACATTGAAAATGCAAAAGATGGCTGACAAAAGATGGTTTCCATTATTTGAATGGACCCAACGGAAGGCAAACGTGAACAAACTAGCTGTAAGTGACCTCCAGGCCAACAGGGGGCTCCCCAGAGTTTGTTGCTTCTCACACACAATCCAGAGTTCAAAGCTGAATATCTGTTGTGAAGGTTATTTTACACTGTAATTAGTCATCCTGTTTCTGAATGTTAAATTTCACCTTAGTTAAAACTCTTAACTTGTACACTGAAACAAAAATACTAAATGTATTCATATTTTGATAAGTTAGTTAAATTTCAAGCAAAGTCTGCTCAGGAGTTCATCCAATCTTGAATTAACTCTGATATTATGTTACAGCCTTTTTCCAAATTGTATTAAATTAATCTGTTTCTTCAAAATTCTGCACAGACACCCATTATGTCAGACTTTTGTGAATTGATTAAAAACAGAAAGCCAAGAAATCACAATTACATAAGTATTCACAACCTTTGCACCTTTGCTGATCAAAAAAGACTTCTTTTATATATATATATATATATATATATATATATATATATATATATATATATATAACTTGTACAGCACTGCTGCATTTAGTTGCTGTGGTTTTCAGATGCTCACAAATGACAAACTTGAGGTCTGCATTTTACCATCCCAGCGTCCCAAGGCTGGCTGTGGTTTTAATTTAATAGATTAAATGTTGTTACTTCATAACCAGGGATGGTGTATTCCAGATTCATCTTCAACCACACCACTTAAAAGCAGTGGACTTTGCTCCGTAGTGTTTTTCTCAAGCTCTATTTTTTTTTTATGACACCAGCAGCAGACTGTGGTGAATGGGGAGGGAGGTTTTACAAGGGGACTAATATAAAACAAGAACCCCTGTCAGTTATAGTGTAGCTGAAAGCCTCGTCTCTTAGCAATGGCGTAACATTTGTTTCGTCTTACGGCACACAAACTGTCACCTCGAGTGACCTTGGATAAGAGCACATCCTTGTTTTTAGATGGATTCTCGGGTGAGAAGCTTCAGACCGATGTCGCCAAAGGTTTCACACTCCGACTCATCTTCTGGAGGGTTTCATAACACTTTTATGATTTAGGTTTGTAGAATTACTGCTTTGTGGTGCACTGCTGATGAGAATTATTTTTAAAGCCAGACTGGTAATTTATTAAAATAATGCTTGCGTTTTATAGTTGAAATAAAGCTCTTATCTGCAGAAAATATGATCATCTTTTTGCTGAGAAAATAAGGCTCAAAAAAAAAAGAAGAAAAGTTGCCTTCATGCTTTTGACATGTTTTATTGAGAAATATAAAAGGAGGAGAAATGATTTTCATTGTCGGAGCCACATGTGCTGCTGCTTCATATCTGGTTGCTTTGCTGAAGTGGGAGTGCTATCAATCTTCTTATCCAAATCCTAAAAATGAAAGGTGATAAAACTTCTTGAAATATCTGACTTCTTCTTCTTCTTTTTTTTTCTTTTTTTTACGTCTTGCCAGCATATAATGAGGCATTCAATTTAATTAAGTTGACAGGAAAGGATGAGCAGAGCACAGCTGTCATTCAGGAAAGACAAATGCAATTAAAGTTAAGTAACAAATCTGAAAATGAGCTTTAATTTAAATAGAAGCTCATGGAGTTTCTACAGTAGCTCATAAAATAAAGTGTGATAATTGAATCTGGAGAGTAAACAGGGATGACGGTTAGGGGCCTACATTCCCGAGGAAAACACGCTCTGAAATGCGCCAAACACATGGGGAAACTGTTCCTCCTCCTATGATTGCTTTGTATAAACTATCTCAATGGACTGAAAAAGAAAAATTAGAATTTCTCACTCAATGGGGTTTCAGAGAAATGCCTGACCTCCACCAGCAGCACCTTTGCTGCAGCAAAAACACATTCCGGCTGTAACTCAATAAACCCAACAGCAGTCCTTTCATTCCAAGGACAAACATCTCATGATTTCCTCCACAGTTCTTCTTCTTCACTGCTTACAGTCAAGAGATGGTGGCGAGATCTCAGTGACGTGCGTCTCAGGAGTGGACGGCAGCAAGAGAAGTACCATGAAATTATGAAAGATGTTTTTATACACATACAAGAAGATGTCAGTATGATTTACTGAGTCTGTTACTCATGTGTCTCCGACTTCGAGTTTAAGGCAAATCAACATCAAGTAGTAGTGTGTTGTAGTGAAGCGGATATATGGTTCTTAGAACATGTAACAAAAATAAATGTCATTTATTTTGCAGCTTCCTGTTCTCTCAGACTCTAAATACCAAGTGACATTGAACAAATTATCCGAACGTGCAGTTCGTGCAAGGAAGATGTGTGTTGATGTTCCCGAGCGAGGAAGTAGCTGAATCAGAACCTAAATTTACTTTGCCAACACACAGAGGAGCATCAGAGCAGGCAGGGGCAGGAACTGCGGGAGATAACTGCTGCAGCAACACAGTAAATAAATAAATAAACAAATTCCCTTGTAGATTTTCTTTTCAGAATATTTTGGAGGGAGTCTGAGAGTCAATGCTAACCTTTTCTGGCTGTTTAGAATAGAGTGAGCTGTGTGTCAGTCCAAGCTAAAGTTGGAAAATGCTGGTTTTCTTATTCAACTGTGGAGTTGGATTCAGTGGCATCTTCTCTCACCTGCTACCTTAAATTCATTTCATCAAATGTGCTTCTATCACTTTCGTTGGGAAGTTTGAACAAAATAGTACAGAACAATGTGTCCCCACTTCAGTATTCTTGAGAAAATAGCTGCAGATAAAATTGCTGGAGCAGGTTTTAATTTCTGGATCAGAACAGAGAGGAGGGCAGAAACAAATCCCTCATTTATTCTCAGGCTGTTTGAGTTGTGTGAACGTAGCGCATGTTGCCGGTCAGCTCTTGTTTTATGGTGAAGGTTGGATTTTCTAAGGCTGGTCTAAGGAAATGAAAACCTCATTGTCATATAATTCTGTTGTCGATACTGTAGATGCTATGTAAATATATGTGTGTATTACAACCTGTTCTATTTAATAAATCCATTATCTCAACAACATAATTTGTTCTGTATATTTTGCACAATAACAGGTGAATTTTATATGTCCTGAGGAATTATTTTGCCACGTTTATAAACACACAAAGAGGGCTTAGTGCGGCGTTACATTAATGACAAAATCTCTGAGGAGAGACCCGCTGCTGGATTTCCATTTATTCATGGGCCAGTGAAAGCAGCACAGTGTGCAATAAGACAGACTCCTCCACCAGCACCTGCACTCGCCAGAAAGTAGTGCTTGTTTTTACTCAGTGAATGTATTTGTCAATTGGAGGAGGTAACGCTCCTGAGTAATCTGATTGGCTAGATTTTCAGCTCAGCCTGGGGATAGACGGCACGGGACTCGGGCATAACAGAAGAAAGTGATGTGGATTCAAAGCGTAGGAAAGGAAGAGGTGGAGCAGGAAGGAAGAAAAAGGAAAGTTTGTTAATTTTTCCTTTCCTTTTTCTGACTTTCTTATTCTTCTCCATCCTCCTCCATCTGCTCCTCTTCATCTCCTTTAAGGCCAAGTCCCCTGCTGTCTACATAGGTTTGGATTTATTTTCTCCTTTGATAATAGACATCATCAT
The DNA here is from genome assembly GCF_019740435.1 of Gambusia affinis. Classification (NCBI taxonomy): domain Eukaryota; kingdom Metazoa; phylum Chordata; class Actinopteri; order Cyprinodontiformes; family Poeciliidae; genus Gambusia; species Gambusia affinis. The sequence goes on along the minus strand of NC_057876.1, from coordinate 9,553,358 downwards.
TTAAAAATTGCTGTTTGTGCATGCTTGTGTTGTCTTTGACTAATGTTTAAATTGGTTTGATGTTCTGAAACATTTAACTGTGACAAACATGCAAAAAAAAAAAAGAAAGAAAGAAAATCAGGAAGGGAACAAACATGTTTTCACACCACAGCAAATGCAGAATTCTTAGTTTGGGAACATTTGTAGTCTTGTTTGCAAATATAAAAAACAGATGTGCAATTTAGTCAATTTAAATCAGGTACAATTGAAAATAAAAGTGAACTTGCTTATTGTTTTTTTTTGTTGCTATTTTTAAAGTGCATACAGTCAGAAAGGGATAAAGCAAAACATGGGTACAATTCTAAAATCATTTATGTAAAATGCAGAAAAGTTCAATATTTGTAAAAGAAAAATAAAACAATTAAAAATTGTCACAAAGATAGTAAAGAACAATAGTCTTTTCTACAAAAAAATGATCCGCAATTGATTCAAATTGAAGCGAAAATCACGATGACATGTACTTTTATTGCTGCAGCAACAACAAATATGCCTGTGAATGCAACGTTTCATCTTGCTGCATCCTGCTAATGAAAGCACGTGATCTATAACTTTTAACTTTTAACCCTGCACCCTCAAATCAAATGATAAAATAAATACCAATGCAAAGGCAGGTTGGAATGTGAAAGAGTTAATCAAAACTTTTTAAGGTGGTTAAAATATATGGCTGAATGCTTGCATTTTACAAAATGTTTGTCTCTTTCAATTTCAGTCTTGTCTTTATAGTAAAGATCCTATAAACCTCTTACCTCAACAAAAACATTGTTAAGAATAACGTTCTTCACTTAAAGGAGAGTTACTAATGTTTTTTTCCAGGCAAATGGTGTCATTTTATAATACAATGGCGTTACATTCAGTTGTAATAAATATATATATCATAATTGTATCTGATGTCTTGAAAAGATGTCTTGATGTCTCTTTAAAACATACCTGTACCTTCCCAGAACTCCCCGTTCAGTGCATCATCACAACAATGCTTTACCATGAAGCCATTCACAACCATTAAGAGCGACGGACACATAATCCTCTAATGAACAAAAATAGATTGAAAGGTGTGACTTTGTGTGTAATTGAGTCTTTATAAAAAGAAGAGTTTCAGCTTATGAACTGAACTAAGATATATTTTCATGTATTCTAAATGTTTAATAATTTGTTTTATCTCTTTATCAGTTAGTAAACTTAATCTGTGCCATCAGTCATGCAGTAAATTGACATTAACTGTGCTAGTTTACCCATTTTTTCGGACAGCGCTGTACCACAACGGTTGTTTAAAAGGAGCTTGAGTTACTCTGTAACATCCATTTTTGTTGGATAAGTGCTTGAGCACAGTGTGTTGTTCAATGCATCTCTTGTGGTCCACAAAGCTCACTTTCATGCTTTCCAAGAAGTAGCTTAAGGGTGGAAAGACAAACTCTGAGAAGAGAAACAGTGTGTTTTCCGGATTTGTATCCATCACAGTTTAAATAAAACAAAATGAAACTACGTCAGACTTATGTAAAGCTTTATTAGGACACTCAAAGACACTTTACATTGAAATCAGTTATTCCTGTTTACGCACATATTCGCACGCTGGGTAAATCTGACCGCAGATTACATGCGACTGGTCAGTCATCAGATTTTCCACTGCACCCCTGCCGCAACAATACCGCTCTGGGTGCTTAAAACTTCTCTCTCTCAACAAAGTCTGCATTGTTGTTTTTTAATAGAGCTCACGATCGACCACCCTTTTTCTGACACTTCTTCAGAAAGTAAAAATTTAAAAAAACACATTCCAGTTCTGTCTTGTGATGCCAATGGATTTTTTTTTTTCCCCTTCTTCTCACATTTGTTCCTAAAAAATGTTCACAGGGGATGAGGTCTTGTGACCGCTGACGGAGAGCCATGAGGGCAACACTTGTTGCAGCTCCTTGCACTTTAAATAGCTCTGATGTCTGTTTGGATTTATTGTCCTGGTGGAAAGCAAACACGCTGCTTCCTGCCTTCCTTCAGATAGTTGAAGGAAGGCAAACTTTCCTCCTTTCTGGTCTACCAAGAGGCCACACTTTCTATAGGGAAAAATCTGTCAACTTTATGACTAGATTATTTCATATCATCCCGTCAACACAGAGCCTTCTGATTCATGATTGAATCCTGTGTCCTCAACTGAAACCAAAACTATGTGCTTTAATTTAAAAATGAAATTCTTCATCTGTACATCTTAATTGGTTTGAGGCGCATTTGGAAGGATTTCTGCTGCAATGCCAAGGTGAAAATGTGTTGAATAGAATCACTGAAAACTTCAAGAGCTTCAATTAAAAAAAAAAAAAAAAAAAAAAACGAACAAAAAAACAACAACTTTATTTTGTTTTTTAAAGAACAAAATAAATACACTGATTTATTTTATTTAAAAAAAATGGTTCTGGTATTTCAATCTTTTACAATATGTTCACAAAAACTTTGCTATTCTTCATTTATTCTTATGTTATTATACAATACATCGCAATGACAAGGACACTTTAAGGGGAGGATTTGTTTCTGATTGAAAATTAGACAGAGATAATTCATATTAGAATGTTTTTTCTTAAAATAATTGATTTAGCTTTTCTCCACATTTTTACAAAGAATAGCATTTTTTGACTTATTTTATTAAAATAACAAGGGTCAGCTTAATCAATAATATAGGATACAGGAATGTACCTAATTGTGTGCAAAACCAACTTTGGTACCAGCGTGCACTGAAATAGGCCTACAAACTGGAAAGTGGAGTCATGCTCTGTATTTAGTTGTCATAATGACCAGCATTGTGCTCCTGAACACTTTCCCCCAAGGCCGTGTGGGAAACCAAGCTGCACGCACCCAGCTGTGCCTTTGTTGGTAGTTTTGACGCACTTATATAGCAGACGAATGACCTGGAGATCAATACAGTGTTCTGAGGTTTCATGTAAGCGTTCAGAGAAATCATGCTGCCGACTTCTTCTCACAAGAGCCAGACTCATCAGGAAACCTATGAAAAGAGATTTTTTCAGACAAGACCAAGTAAACAAGATTCTAGTTGTGAGTACATTACTGACCACAGATGCAAACAGAGTAAACAATTTAATAAGTAGACTGTGATCTTCATTGTCAACTTTATTTTCTCCCTGAGCCTGTAGGATACATTGTGTTTGCTTACGAAGGAAAAATGCATGCATATTGTTTTAATTAAATCTGTCTTTCTGCTTCATTCTTTTGTATTTTAGGCCTTCAGATTTTGAGTCAGCAAAGCTAACACAAATGCAAACTCAACACCCATCTGCCATGTACCTTTATCTCAAATCCTGCTAGAAATAACACCATCAGTCATATAGGCATTCAAAAGTTCAGGGGATGAATGTGACTAGAGTACTAATTGTGACCATTTCAGTAGGGCTCTAGTAGTTATAATTGTGCATTTTATCTAAATATATATATATATAAAGAGATCAAGAAATAACCAGACAAGCGAAAGCACTGGACTGAGCAAATCCAGGCAAAGTAAACATTCAACAATAAAAGTCTATTGCTTTAATAATGCCAATTTGCAGGTGTAGCATTTCATTTCAACATTTCAAATGGTAAATACAAGAAGAAGTTGCTGTGGTCTGAGCCAAAAGATGGAGAATTCAATTCTCCTAGTTGTATCTTTCTGAATAATATTTCAGGCAAAACTATTGGAGAAGTATGTCTGCTGAATTTTGGTAAGACATCTTGAAAGATGCATGTAGGCTTTTTGTTTCACAACAAAGACCTGCTGCTTTTGTTTATTAGCTTGTTTATTCCGCCACAGGCCAGAATGCAACATGTCCCTGGTTATGGGAAGGTGTTTGGGTCAAGCTTAGGGTCTACATCTGGCAGAGGTAGAGAATGCTGACACCATTAAAAAACTGCTGTGGTGGCGCAGGGGGTTAGCACGCCCCACGCTTGGAGGCCTTAGTCCTTGACGCGGACGTCGCAGGTTCGACTCCCGGTCCCGACGACCTTTGCCGCACGTCTTCCCTCCTCTCCTCACCCTCTTTCCTGTCTGCCTACTGTGACAAAAATACGAGCCACTAGCGCCGCAAAAACTCTTCCGAGAAAATAATGGGGGAAAAAAAACTGCTGTGAAGTTCATTTGAGAGGGAATTACACCAGGACGTCAACCAAAACGACCTGACCAAGACCGTGTGTCAGAATCGTTACCGATGCTTTGATTGACATCCTAGTGTAAGTGCTGCGTTCACAAACTTGAGGGGGAGAGACAAACCAGAGTTAGTTTTTAACAGACTAAACACCTGTAAAGTGAAAGCATCGTGACTCAAAAGGTGGTTCTACAAAATATCTAGTCAGGCTGGCTGAGCACAAATTCATACCGCCCTTTATCATGTAATTTGCGGTGAAAAGGTTTGAGGATTAAAGTGAAACATTAACCTGTTTGCTTTCATGATGTGCGTGTTTCTTTTCGTGTGCATCTTTTTAAGCTTGGTTTCTGTTTACCTCGAGTAAAGCCTGAGATCTGAAAGGGATCACCTGCATCTTCTTGGTATTCCTCACATCCACCTTTGCAAACTCTCCCTTCTGTGGCTGTTTTTGAAGTGGTTAACACTAACACTGATGTGAGCCCCACAGAGCTTCGTCTGCAAATTACAGAAATGAGCAGGAAATGAAGAGATGTTTAAGTAAAAGTATCATCTGTTTCAGATTTTCTTTTGCAAATGTAGTGATGGAAATTATATAAGATACATTTACAAACAAGTGGCAAAAGTTTTTCCATATTCTGCATATATATTTGTGCTTCGTTTTAGTTACAAACAGGCATAATTGCATTTCATTGTTTATTTATTTTTAAGCCACTAATGTATAGCTATTAATAACTGTGTGGGAAATTTAGACTCACTTTATATTTACAAAAGCAATGCATATTGCGGTGATTCATCAGCTTAAAATGACATTCATTTAACAGCTTCTTGTTTCAACACTTTGTTTATATTAGTCAGGATTGCGCTACTTGAAGCAGTAATTTACTACTTTCTCTGCAAGCTACTTTTAACACATGGAGTTTGTTCTCCACTAAATAGAACAGAAATGACAAATAAATGAAACGTCTGGCCACACAAATACTCATTGATGGAAGTTTTCCTCTTGGCATCTCAGATGTTCACCGGGATATCTCCATCTACCTAAACCATGCAGGCTAATCGGCCCTTATTGACGCAGAATCCAGTTAGTTTCTGTGATGAAGTGATTCTTGCCCCCTTGGCTAGCAGGCGACAGGAACCCCCTCTCTCCCAGACATTGAGCGCTGCGGAGTGGGATGGTAATGTGGGGTGAAATAACTGAGATTGAATATTGATCAGATTTCTGTGTACAGCTCCGAGGCACCTCGATATAATCACTTCCACACTTGTTCTGTCTCCTCCTAAACGCGCCTGATGGAGTGGTGACAGAGGATTCGTGATTTGGCATAACTCAGCGCGCTTGCACACACGCAGACAGAGAGATGAAGTTGTGTTCAAGTGCTGATCAAAATTCATCAGGATGTGACTGCTTTGATATAAGGTGCTGTAAAATATAACTCAAACGGCAAGCAGATGATTAAATGTACTGAAACTGAAAGCTTCCCCTCTGAATCCAGGCTTCTTTTTTTTTATCTACTGCACAATTTTAATTGAACTGTGTCAGCAGTGTTAAAAAATAATAGTGCTCGAGCTGTAAAGAGAGTGTCTGAGCAGCATATTGATCAGCCGCTCTTGAAGGGAAGGATCCACCTCGTTACATCTCCTGGCATCATGCCCCCTCACCACACACACACACACACACCCACCCACACACACACACACGGGTCATCTGTCTCAATATGATAAGACAACCCTCAGGCACATCAAAACTTAATCTGGACATTGATTTGGGCCTTAAACTATATCACAGAAGAACACTTTTCTGCTCTTTAAACCTATTTCTCACAGCAGGAGTCTCCTTTCCCCATGAGAAACACCTCCTGCCTTTGGCTGATGTGCCAATCAGATATTTACACGTAGTGGAAAGTCAAACACTAAATGAGGCCTTATGATTAGACAACAAAAAAAACTCCAGTAAGTTAAATAAACAAGAGTTGAAGCACATGTTTGAATGGATTTTCCCTATTCTAAACAGGATCAAAATTACACACAGTTTTCTGGTCAGAAGTGTGCAAGCCCATTTAAACTTGCTGGTTTCCTGGCACTGACTCAATATTTAGGAATAGTTTATAAACTCTTTATGGGGCCATAACAGAGACTCAATCTTAATCAGCTCTATCCACCCCAAAAGTAGTTTTGGTATCCCTTTGAATTCATTTTCCAGCAGGAACAACCAGCTGTGGCCAAATATCTATTATCTAGTTTATGATTTGAGGTAAAGTTCAAGAATAATTTCTCATCGACATTGTACAAAACAGCAGGCTCACTGACAGCCAAACAAGCTTTCAGCAAGCTGTTGCCACCACTCTGCTTGACATTTGGTACAGTCTTTGTATACTGCATATTTACTTTTTGTATTTGGAATAGCCTTATTAGACAGTTTGCATTGTAACACAGAAAATTTTTCATGACAAGTTTTTGAATCTAGAAGCCCTCGCACAGCTTGAACATTGAGCAAGTAAACAAATTTACACAAAATTGTTACTGAAATATCACAGCAATGATCCAGAAGCTCAAACTTCTTCACATTGCGCAAACACTCAGTCTGCGCTGGTGAAGAGCCGTTCACATTGGCATTCAGGATGCTTGAAATTGAAGGTTTAACTAAATGGATCACCTCTGATTGGTTGGACTAATATTATCTGACTACTTGGGGACACTCAAAGACAAAGTGACTGTCTGGGAATTCACTCTCAGTGCTTTAATGGAGACTGTCCTGGTGTTGTTGTGGCAATATCCCACATTCAGAATTCAATACTGTAGCACATGCAGCAGAACACATACACAAGAGGACGTGTTTGAATATTTAACCATTAATGTATGAATCACAGATTATACATGACAAATTTACAAGTCTTGTTTCCAAATCTATTGAGGCCGTTGATTGCATCCTTGAAAGCGACAATTAACCTGATGAGGATGAAATGTCAAAGCAAACTCCTGACCAACACTGTAGTCAAAGGCAGGTTCATTCATTCATTCTTTCATTCATTCATTCAACCTTTTCTTAAACAGAATAAAACTCGTTGAGATCAAAAATCTCCTTAGTTATCTTGTGTCTTGACAAAAGAAGACAAATATCTGAATTTTTTTTTTCCCTCTTTTTTTCCCCTCTTCACCAGGCTTTCTTGGGTGTATAGTTGGAGTAACAGATTTTGCTTGAAGCAGTAATGTCCTGGGTTCTCCACCCGGGCCGGGTCTTTCTTGGAACTTGTTCAGGATGTGAAGACTCCAGATAGGAACCGTGGATCTTATTTCTTCTTCACAGCCATCACAAACAAAGTTAAAACAAGGTGCTTTAGATTTCAGACGTCACAGGTCGGAGTGTTGAGAATTTGTTTTGGGTTTAACCAGGATTTGTTTAGGACTTATTATTTGGGATATTATAATTTAATATCGGGTAACTGTTTTAGTTGCAGTTAGTTCATAAATCTAGTTAGCATTTTATAGTTAGTATCTGGTTCAAAACTGACTATTTGTGGTCGTTTAACAGAATGGACTCAATATCCCATGATGCTTTGCACAAGTTCAAGAAGAACGGGAGATTAGACGAAGAGGTAGAATTGAGGAGTTTACCGAGAAAAAAAGAGCTATGTTAGCCGAGCACCTACACTCTGTCGTGTATTGTAATGTATGATTCGTTCAGCCTTTTTTATTATTCACTAAAGTTCAGTTGAATTATCCACCCGACTCCTTTTCGTCTTTGAATCAGTCGAATATACAACACGGAGTCTGAGAGAGCAGAGATGATGTTGCTCGTCAGCGAATGATGAAGTCAAAAGGACGGAGCACGCTTTGCTCAAGCCTCAAACAAGAGAAGGAAGTAGAAAGGCAGAAAACAGGAGTTTTCACAGCAACAAAGGGAGGAAAACTCAGCAGACTAGATTTAATGAGTGCAGACTTCCAGTGCACAAATCAGCTTAAAGCTGAAAGAGTACATACAGGCAACATCAAGGAACTAACCAAGACAGCAGAGTTCACGCACAATTGAGCCTGCAGTGGCATGGAACGAGTAAGGTTATGCTAAGGAAGCTGCAGGCTTGGCTTTCTGAGTGGAGGGGGCAGATTCTGATAAGACGCTTGTTCAAGCGCTTTGAAACAGTCGGACTGTGTGGAGAGAAAAAAATAAGAGCTGTAATGTTATTTCTCTGGAAGAAGAAGCTGAACTTGGCTGACTTTGGCTTGTTCAGGCACCGTTGATTGTTTCACAGTCCTTGCTGACCATGTTGCGAGGGAAGGAAGTTCAGCGTGTTATGCGAAGTGCCTCAAAGTGGTCGAATAAATAGTCGTAGAAGAGTTGGAGCCACTTTGAACAGTCATCATGAAGAAGTTAGCGTCTGCATAATGTAGCATGGGATGGTGGTATTGTGGGGTCATTGCTGGGACATTTGAGAGGAATAAAAATTAAAGAATAAAACACATCTTTCTTAGTAAATATGGCTAAGTCTCATTATGGATCATAAAATGATCCATAAAATCTTTTTAAACTAAACTGATTTACCCCAATACAGGGGAGAAATACTGCCAAATTAGCATTTAGTACCAGTTGCAAACTGAAGACAAATATAACTTTACTTCCCAGTCTTACTTTGTTAAAGGTATGACACATTCATTATTGTGGAGGTCTATTTTTAAATGTGACAACTCATTTCTTACAGTGCATGTCTCCTTTTAAATGTCAGTTGTTTGACTCATGTGTTTAATCATCAGCTCTGCCTTATAGGCAAAACTATTTAAACCATAAATCTCTAAAATGTCAGCATGAGGGAAAATTATCCAACACTGCCTTCTTCACTTAGTGACATAATGGTTGGCTGTGTCAACTCTTTTGTCTTGGATGCATGCTTTTGAAGAGATAATGGAAACTTTAACAGGAACAGGACCACACAACTGTGCCTCTCTATAAACTTAGCTGGATTTTTTTTTCTGGTGGAAAAGCCCAATGAGTTGCGAGGGAGTGCATTGAGAGTGACAGGAAGTTGATAATCAGGACTGTTCTTTTTTCTCAGCTGAATCCTGAATCGTGTTGATGCTGCACAAATGGAGCTCAGATTAAAAGGAAACATTTATTTTGAGTATCTGCCCACATTTAGAGTGCTCGACTATTAAAATGTGCAACTCTAGCACTCTAACGTTAAAAAGGTACAAATTTCCAGACACAGCCAATGATCGAGTACAACTGAATATTAAAAAAATATATACTCTATTAAATTTGCTTTTAGCTTATTGTGCCTGCAATAGGAGTGTTTATTGTATATTATATATAGGTTTGTTTTACCAGCTCAAGAAAAATACAACATAAGTCAGTAATTTTCTTAATGTGTGTTTAGGACCTTTCTCAAGTTTATATTCTATTTGTGTTCTAACATTGTAAACTCTTTGCAAACTGCTATTAAGTTTCTCATTCCTTCTGTTAAGTAGCAGACAAGGTCGGCGTCAGCTGTGGTGGTGGAGTTGTGAAAACTGGACAAGATAATGTCATTCAGAGTGAGGAGACGGAGAAACGTGGAGCAGAAACCTCCGATAAAACGTCCTGGCACCGTGTTGGGTTGGGTTGGCATTATGTCTTTCTTTAACATCATATCAACTTCTTAGGATCAAAGGATTGTGGTTCAGATCTCAGCATTGTGATATCTGAAAAATTGTCTATTAATTTCCCTTCAAATGCTGTACTGCTAAAATCTTACCAAGTATTATTCAGAGGGGTGTGAATAAATTTGGAGATCATATAGTGTAAGCTGTGGTTGATTTTAAATTGTTTTCCTATAAATTGAAAGATTTATAGGACTCATTTTATAAGAAACCAACTTTGCAACTGAATAGAAATAACTATCCATTAAGTATAAGGCCTTAATGTATAACCACTGCTGAGATTTGACACTAAGTATTTGCTTTGTTTTTGGATAAGACATTGATTTAATATGCATTGTTCTATCTAACTGTGCCATGTTATACCTGTAGGGTTTGGTTTGAAAAAAAAGCTCAATCTCAATGCAGCGAGTCAGTGACCTGAAGCGCTGCTCCAGGTTGTGCAGAAGCAACTTGGAGAAGAAAGAGGAGGATGTCGTGCTCTTATTCATATTCTAACGAGCCTCAACAAAGCACCTTCAAACCTAATCAAAGTTGCTCAGGATGAACTTTTCTGGTATGTGTGCAGATTACCAAGGTCTACAGAAATACTCAGGGCAGAGATTGGATGTATGGAATCAGCAGAGCTTGCACAAAGGCAAGCTGTGGAAGATTTGACTTAAAACTTAGCGCCTTACAAAATCATTCATAATCTTTTGAGTTTTCTTCAAGTGCATTTATTTATTTTATTTTTTAAACTGAAGATAGCACATTTAAAAACAACGCCAACAGGGACCAAAGTGCTGCACAGACAGTACAAGAATGACATCAAAGTACAGAAAAATGCAAAATATTAGACAAATGATAAAAAGATCAAAGCAAAAGTATCTCTCATGCTGTATTACAAAGCCAGTGAGTGCAGAATGGTTTTTAGATTCATCTGAAAGTCATGGACGGTGCAGAGAACCTTTGAATCAGCCTGAACCTTCACACATCCAAGTGCAAGGAATCGTTGTATCTAACAGATCTATGGGGCACATAAGATTGCACCACATAGATGCTAGATATGTCCTCAGGAATCTAATCAGTACCTTAAATGTCAAGAACAAAACTTTAGAATCAATTCTAAAGGAAACAGTAAATGGTAAATGGCTTGTACTTGTATAGCGCTTTATCAAGTCTTTTCATACTAGAGTCAGTCATTCAGACACAGACTGAATGCAAGCTACTGGATAGTAGCCACAGCTGCTCTGGAGCAGTCTGAGAAACGTGAGGCTATCATGCACTGGTGCCACTGGGCCCCCTGACCACCACCAGCAGGCAGGGCGGGTGCAGTGTCTTATCCGAGGACACAGTGACAGAGGTGGGTGGAGCGGGGATCGAACCAGCAACCCACCAAATTATAGAGCGAAGAGAAGCAATTTGTTTCTATTTTCTCCTATTACAACCAAAAAGCATCATGCGTTGAATTTGAATTTTATGTGGTGGACCAACAGCAAATAATCTTAAAGTGTGGCATAGGATTGTATTCAGCCACCCTGGGGTCACCACCTTGTAGAAGCATTTTTACTGCAATTACAGAAGCAAGCGGTCAGAGCGATGTCTGCGTCAGCTGTTCCATCAGAAGAGTGAAAGGTTTGCTGATTCTTTCGTACAAAATAAGATCACTCAAACTGCAAGGGGAGCTCCCGTGAAAAGCTTTATTCAAGTGTTGCCAGAGAGTTTCACTTGGATTTAGGTCTGAACTTTGACGGGGTCATTAAAACACATGAATATGCTTTGATCTAAAGCGTTCCACCGGAGAACTGACTCGATGTTTAAAGTTGTACGTTTTAGAAGAGAACCTCCTCCGCAGTCGCAGTTCTTTTAACCCGCTTTCCTCCAACGTTGCCCTGGATTTAGCTTCATCCGTCTTGTCGTGAACTCTTATCGGCCTCGCTGTGCTCAGGGTGACGTGCAATGTTGGTTTTAGACCACACTCAGCGCTTTTCAAATAAGTTCAGTGTTTGCTGTGTCTTCTAAATAGATTGAAGGAGACTGAAAACGTGGTCTTTTTTTTATGGCTTTCTTTCAACAATGTCTTTCTTTGCTAGTGTTCTCTAACGAACCTCTGAAAGTCCTCAGTACACAAGTATTTGGGCAAAAATTTAATTACACAAAAGTAGCCTTCAATACTGAGGTTTTACAACAACAAAATTCAAAACAAATTTCCCTCTACTGCATAGTTACACTCAACTTAATGAAACAAATAGAAGTTTATGGTTATACCATGAGAACATTTGAGAACAATCAATAAGTATGATTTTTTTTTAAAAGCACTGTAGCATCTGGATTTTGATCTCTATAGGGTGCTCTACCAGTGCTCTCTTCTAAGGTTGCTTTACAATTGTGACAAGAGTTGTTTGTCAAAAACAAACCAATCTTTGTGTTTTTTGTTGTTCTTCTTGTCTTTAAAGCAGAAACCGTTTGGGTTGAGTAATGGTTGGCTCTCTCCTTCAGCGAACCCCACAGCACCGATGACACTGAAAACCAAGCAGCTTGAGAGCGGCGCTGTGAGTTTTCTGCTAGGGCCACGATCACTCTTATCTCGGTTAAAACAAGGCTCCGATTCACCCACATATTTTCTTGTTTCAGAGGCATTTTCATTCAGTTATGTGATAAACCAATCAGACATGTTAGGTCATACTAAATGCCACAGGGCTCAGATATCGCTGGACACTTTATATGTGGCGGCCATCACTTTTGACTGTTGTGAATTACACAGGTACTGAACTGGAATGGGAGGAAAAGATAATTCTCTTCCATGAACTTGGCATTTAAAAACCTGAAAGATTAACAGCTGAAGCTCCAGTGTTCCTCAGTCTCCTTCCTCAACTCACCACATGAAAAAGAAGAGTGCTGTCATGTGATGTCTGCTTCTCCCAGCTCCCTGACGCAGATGTGACGTCACCGACAGCTGAATAGGTGCCTTTGACTGCTGGGTGGGGGGACAGTAGGCTTTGCATCAATAACATCAGTCGCCACCAGTGCCAGGGGGACTTATCAGCCCCCATTTGGAGGCTGGAAAGATCTTTTCCCTCGTCAAGAGCCGTAGGGACTTTTCCTCTGCTTCTCAGCATTAATGTTATTCCCTGAACACTAATGCTTGTTCAGATCAATCACTCTACCTGAAGGGATTTTTATGTTTTATGCTCACACTGTGGGTGTCATTACCATGAGAACCATAAGAGAAGAACAGCAGGCCTGGCGACAGAGCGCAATTCCATCCATCCATCCATCCATCCATCCATCCATCCATCCATCCGTCCATCCATCCATCGTCTGTACCCATTCATCCTTGTAGGTACTCGAGCCTAGCAGGGGACAAGATGCACAATGTCTTGAGTTTTACAATTTTGGTGATAGGGGGAGCTATAGAGTTCAAAGGTTTCGATCTGGATTATAAACTTGATGGATTTACACTAAACGTGGAATAGATGTTGAAAACCGCACCACAAGGCCACACTTTCAATGTGATGTTTGAATGTTTGAAGTGGAAGTGGCTGCTATCTCACCTTTGACCTGTGAATTCAGTGAACATTTTGTCAGTCATTTAGAATTTCAACCCCTGGGAATGGAGGAAAATTTACCTAATTTGACCACTAGGTGGTGTGGCTAAAATAACATTTGTTCTTTAAAAATTTCCTTCACAACTTGCTAGATGTGTAGACTGATATTTATTTCCCACGTTTTTTGAATCATGCTTAATCAGGTGAGTTTTGAAAAAAAATTAAAATAAAAATTATACCGGAGTAATACTAAACAGAAGAAGACTTGCAAAGTTTGTGAACCTCATTTTTGATAACTGCTCCCAAGGCCTAAAGCCATATTGAATTAAAACTTCGAATACTAAAAGTGGTTGACTAAAAAGAGTCAAAAGATTTTTGAAGTTTGCTTAATTTATAATTTATGCAAAAATAAATAAATTAATTAATAAATAGTTTTGCAAAAAAAACAATATTTGAGTTTAATTTTAGAACAATTCAAGATTTATCAATAGTTTTCAAATTAATGATGCTTAATGTGCCCATTTTCAGCCTGATCCAAAACTAAGGGGTGCTAAATGTGGGTAAAATGTATAGCGGCACAATTTTGTTTTATGGATTTTCATAAGACATATTGGTTATTTTCAGGTTACAATCCTGAGAGACTACATTACCAATATGGTAATAATTGGTTAAAGTTGTCGTGGCTTATGAGCAAAAATTTACATCTGACCTTTCAACTCTGGAAAAATTCACTGAAAGTCACTGCTGTAATCTAGAGAGCTATGTTCAATATACGAAGCTGAATAGAGTGTGAGTCAAAACTGCAGCTTTATATTGTCATTACTATTCACTACGTTTCTAAGGCAAGCAGATGTACCTCACATCTGTTTGGCCAAACATCTTGAAATGTGGCATATTTTTGCAGCCAACAACTCAGGAAATTGCAATATTATAATATGATTTCACACAATTATCTGAAAATATATTGGTTATTGGTTGATGCATTCAGGAATTTTTGCGAATTTATTTATTTCGGTCAACATGAAAGCGTACAAAAAGTCAGTAAATTTCTTATTGAAAAAACATTTAACAATAAAAACAATAAAAGGACATGATTCCTGATCATCTGAGAGGAGTTGATTTTTTTGATGGATTAAGGATTATCTACACATTTTTTGCTTAAGGTTGTATTAATGTTTTGATCCATATCTAAAGCTGGCCTTTAATGTGAATTAATGCTATATACAGAAAGTACGTGGATTAAAATGTGTTTTGCTGGTGAACAGAATGCTAGAGGGACATTTGCTGCAGAGACATTCCGGCTTGGATTGCTGTTAATTAATCTCATTTAACCCAGCTTCTAGTCCTATTTGTCCTCAAAAAGCCACTGATAAGAAATTAATTATTTTCACTTTGTTGGGATGTTTCCCAGAACAGCTTCAGGACCACCAGGTTGAACTAATACACCTCAGGAACAAGATGTTTACCTGCCTGCGCCTGTTAAATGAAGGTTAACAGTTTCCTTCAAGACATGCTGTTGTCCTCTAAATGTTCAATAATTGCTAACTGCATGCTTCCCACTCAGTTGTTCAATGAAGGTTTAAGAGAATATAAACATTTTTATAGGTTTTTGGTGGATTTAGAAAACAGTTTTAGGAAACAGAGTTCACATCTGATGTGTTTCTCTTTGGTCAGTCACAAGTCTTCACAGTTCCTCAAAACTCAGATTGAACCCAAACCCTTCAAGTTTTAAAACAGAATAAAAGCTATAAAATACTACTGACTGCTTAATAAGATGTGTAAGTTTTCTAAAATAAGAACGATAGACTTTCATGAGTTATGAGTATAATAACGTAATAATGATTGTATTGTTATGTGTGCTGTAAACACCACTTTTATTTTTATGGTTTGTGTACCGCAGATATTTTGAATTTATTTCATTGGTTTAAGCTATCAGTGGAATTTATTTGTATCTTTTCTTCATGAAACAGCCATGATGTGAGACACACAACACCTGAAGGGATGGTTTATCACTTCTTCCCTTGACTTTCTTTGTGAATTGAGGTTATATAGTGAATTTCTCATCAGTCAGTATTTTTACTTGAAGTACATTTCATTCAGAGGAATATCAAAGTCCTGCATTGAGAAAGTCTCTTAGTGAAACTGGAAACATCTCAGGTTTGACCCGAATAACAAGCAAACAGAAATTGTTTAAAAAAAAAAACACAACAACAAATAAATCAGCAAACGTTTCATTAACACCCTGAACGTGTTTCCAGTCGATCACAGGTTAGAACTGGACAACATATTGGCCCTCTTCCTGATTGCCTTTTTTTTTTTTTTTTTTTTTTGGATGTATGTCTCACTTCAGTTTTTCAGAAAAACAAACAACTGAAATATTGATCAAAGACAACACAAGCAAATGTAAAATGCCGTTTTTGAATAATCTGGTTTAATATCAAAGGAAGAGAGAAAAAAACAAACCCACATGGTCATTTTTTTTTTTAGATTATGTTTGGACGGATGGATGGATAAACACTTGGACAACACTTAAGACTACAAAGAGTGCAAGGAACGTTGGTGTAATCCGGTGATTCATGTCATTCATTTCCTAGATGAAATATTGCCAACTCCTAACCTGGACTGCAGGGGCATCAGAATGCACGTGTTTTTGTTTCATGCCTGAAGAACGTTTTGCAATCATCCAGCCTCCAGTTACCAATTACCCATCTGAGCATTTTAATCCAGACGCTGACAACATTCTCCTAAACAAAACTTAGCAGAGGCTCACAGTTATTCCTCTGAAGCCTTGATGCTTTTTGGAAAAGAAGAGCCAAACATGAAGTCATGGGACTGACTAGGGTGGAGAGGCAAAAAAAAAATATTAAAAAATCATGCAACTATTCCTTTTATGTTTCCTACATATCATTCACTGTTAAGGCAATGACAAATCTCTGTGTTGTATTTGCTAAGAATAGAATCAGCCCTGAAGGCTTAAATACTGTTTTATTTTTAGTTATAGAGTGGAGGTGAGTAAGATAAGTGTTTAATGGATTTCTTTTCTACATTCCAAGTCACACTTGTCGGCACAACTGAAAAAGCCCTACATATAGAATTACACCATCTGGCGTTAAAATGAGACTTGATTTGATACTTGAAAAATGAAGTGATTACTGCAGTAACTCCCTAAATGTGACATTATTAAAGCTGGAGGCAAGCAAATGTCTTTTGAATGCTGCACATGAATATATGTGACACAATCTCACATTTGTCCACACATATTTAGAAACTGTAACTACTTCACAGTGCAAAGAACGGTTGTAAGTGGCAAAATGAGAAGCCGTTTTATTGATGCGCTGAAGGCAGAGTGTGAGAAAGAGCAGAGGCTTCTTAAAGAGACAGAGGCCCAATTTCAAGGCGTCAAATTACAGGAAAATTTTGTCATGTTTAATTTACACAAGATTTTTGTAACAAGTGAAGGTGCTCTAAAATGGCACTTGTGCCTGGGAAATACATAATACTGCCCCTTTAAAAGTTTGACTTGTTGGCGTGTGGGCCTTAAAAGTCAGTCACAAGAAACCAAAAGAGCCTGAATGCAACATGTGGAACACTGTGTACATTAAGGCAAGAAGGAGATGCGCTGTGTGGTCTCTGCTGTGAGATAAAATGCCGTATTAGTGGGCAGTCAGACATGATGATGCGGCCTTGCAGATGTGTGGCACAATCTGAAAATTAAATCTTCCCTTATGGAGGAAATGCAGCGTGTGCTATCCAGCAGGGCCGTCTCTGAACTGTGTCCCCTAAATAATATTAAATAATGGAAGCTGGCCACGATGTGTGATTCCTTGTCCAGATAGAAAGAAAAGAAGGCACACACACACAGAGCAAATTTATCAACCAGAAACACTGTTTGGCTGAATCAAGGGGAGGACGATGACAGGCTCCTGCTCTTCCCTTGCCACCTAAAAGTCAGAACACAAACACTTCAACAGTGTCCATTAACGTGCTGATTAATTGTCAAGGAAACAACGTTGCTCTGCATGTCGCGGTGGCTTGTTTTACCTTTAAGATGAATGGCAAGGGAAAATGTCAATAGTCTCTGAAGTATATGGATTCATTTTGTTGATTCGCTTTTTGTTTGATCTTAATCTTGTAGAGCAGAAGAGTAACAGCAGGTTACTGAATGGATTTGTATAGATTCTAGTCGCTCTCCAAGAGTCTCTAATGGGGGGAATATAATAAGTGCGTGCACAACCCTGCAAACACACACACACACACACATACAAAATGCTTTTCAAAGAGCTTTTGAAAAGCATTTCCCCTGCCTTGTGAGATTAAAAGATGAGGTCACTGCAGGGGTGTCTCAGCGTCTGAGCTCTCGGTCACGTTTTGTCTCCCTCTATTGGCTGAATTGTCATAATATAAACTAAAACTTATAATCACAGAAATAGAGTAAGTACTTGCATCAGTTTCTTGCCAAATTGTTCATATTCACGTTAAAAGTGCTAAACTTTAAAGTATTTTTATAGGATGTTAGGTGTCAATCAACACAAAGCAGTTCACAACTGTGGGAGAGCAAGAGAGGGTTTTTTTTAAGCTGGAAAAGTGGCTCCAGCTGATCTCTGAAGAAATATCAGAACTCTGTCCAGAAGACTGCAGTGGAATAGCTAAGATCCTGCCTAGAACCCACTCAGGTAAACGAGAGATGGGTTGCAGATGAGGTTTATAATATAATAATGATTCAGCTTCATAAGTAATAATCAGTTTAATTTGTTATTATGAAAGTAAAGAAAAAGAAAACAGGGCTGGTCTTATAAATCCTTTAATATATGAAAAAAAGCATTGTAACAGAAAATACAGTGTAATAGACCCAAAATTTTATTTACATTTCTTTACAAGGCTACACCTCAGAACAGGCATGTACAGAAGACAAAGAACAAACCAATACACATAGTAATCTGCTACAAGCAAGACAGTTAAAAAACCCCAAAAACAAACAAACCTATGAATGCAATAAAAAGAATATCCTTTTGCTGCCCTGCTGTAAAAGAATAAATTTGCAGTGGTTTCAGTGTGGCTAAGTGATTGCAAACTGTGTCCATACTCTGTAACGGATCTGTAAACCCAGACAATTTAATAATTCCTGTTTATGCTCTTATCCGCATCAAATGTCACGTCACAGTGTGGAAATGTCAGCGCTAATAACCGTGGTACTGCTGTTAATATGCTCGGCGACTAATCCGTTGAGCCGTTTCTCCGTGCCTCAGATGTGGCGCAGCGTCGCGCACGTGATGAGGTAAGACTCGTCAATGTGTGACGTGTGGCTCACCTTCGTACATGAAACAACACACACGTTATCGACCGCCACTGAAGCTGGAACGAGGGTTCAGAGGGCGGGATAAAGACAACATTTTCAGGACTGGTTACTGACTAAAGAAGTTTAAAGCATTGCAAATTGTTCTACCTGCTGATCCAATGTGATAAAATGAAAAACTAAACCAGAAAGAAGAAGAAGAGCAACAGCTAAATCTTCACTGATATATATATATATATATATATATATATATATATATATATATGTATATATATATATATATATATATATATATATATATATATGTATATATAGGAAATTTGAAACTGACCATGAAGTAGAAGGTTCATGCTGCTAAAAACGTACATTCATGGTATGCCTACGTTTCCTCCTGGGAATGATTTAATTACCCAGAGGGATGGCAGGAGAAATTAGTAAGGTGTTTCACGAAGCCAGGCCGTATAACGATAAAGGACAGAGGATAATTAGCAGTGCTCTCTCCTCTCATGCTTTCCGCTACATTAGAGGAATACAAAAGCAGAACAAACCAGAGCTCCTAAAAACAAACATACGCCACCAAGTCCCCTCTGCATCCAAGACTGCTGCAGCAAATTAACACGGCATTAGTATCCTGACTACCGAGGAGGTGGATGATCGGCACATCCATCCAGAAAAAGGAGAGCAGGGGTGCTTTTTGTTCAAGAGAGCAGGTAGTGCAGCAGACCTGACACTACAAAGTTAGCATCTACCTTCAGCAGCATTCAAAAGGCAGCAGACACCAAGTTCTCCTGCAAGTGGGAGAAGTGTGAGCCACCAAGTGCTATCAAGGATGATTTAAGAGGAAAAATGATGAGCTCCTCTTTGCGCTGAATAACGTATCAGATGCCTTAACCTGTGTGAAGGGAAATTAATCAGGATTGTGTAAGAGAAAAGGACAAACCTTCTACCCAGATCTAGAGTAGGACAGACTACTTTCAAACTGCTCCTCAACATTTAATGGCCAAATGCACTCCAGAAATGTTATAAAAATATTACCTTTCTCTTTCTTCAAGAGAGAAAGGCAACTGTGAGACACTTTCCTTTAAGAGCCACTCCTCTAAATAGAATATGCACCTCCCTATATGAATTATGAAAGAGTTAACAGCACTACCTGGAGATCTCTCAGGGTAATTACCAAATGAATCATTGCTTTTGAAATGGAATATGTCAAATGGATGTGTGATCAATTATTAGTGATGTGAAAAACAGATACAGAAAATACTTTTGCTTCCTCACCCACCTAAAAATGTTTCTCTGATGGAAACACTGTGTCACATCATTATGAACCAGCTGGGATGTTGAATAAAAAGGACACGGTTAATCTCTTTCCCATTGTAAAGACAGATGGGTTGACCAAGGAGTCAACAGCCAGACCACTTAAGAAACCACAGGTGTTGTTTGTGAGCATAAGGTTTGAGGAAAAAGATGTGTCCTCCGTTGGTACGTCTCTCCAAACGACAACCATACAAATTTAGGTTAACTAATCAGCTATCAGAGCATCGTTTAATTTTTTCTAGACTAAGCCCAACCAAGGGCTTACCATATGTCTGCAGATGCCAACTGGTTATTTTAACTTTTCTTTCATCCATGACATGTGAATTATAACAAACGCCTCCCCAGAGACGGCTTCTCTGAGTGATGGAGTGTTAGATCTCCTCACTACTCCTGTGGCTGAAAAAAAAACCCATATGAACCTTGACTTTATAGATTCAGGTTTGAACTCCAGACTTTACTGCACCTATACTTGCTTTGTATTTTTTTTCTCCTTTTCCTTTTTCCATATTTCTCTATGTAGGAATGAATACAACTGTGAATACAAGCCTGAACGCAACTTAAAAATAACATTCCCAGAAATGATTATATATATTTTAAGAATGACAAATAAGGCAATGTGTAAAAAAATATGCACTTCGAATGTACTGACTTATGCTTCCTCACAGAGCACTGCGGGCCTTTATCACTGATTACACCAAAGACAACATCAGTTTGAACGGAGAGAAGTCGTTAAGGTGCGTCGATGTCCCAGTCGAGGTTCTGTGACATCCGATTAAAAAAAAAAAAAAAAATGTTTTGTTCCCGTCTTTCCAGCTTTCTCTCCGCTGTTTAAAAATACATCAGCGCGGCAGGCAGCGAAACCGACGTGCTCTGATCGGGTGGCGTTTTGAAGTAAGGTAGCATGTGGGCGAAAGCAACATGTGACAGGTACACGCAGCAGACGATCAGAAGGTGCTAAGATATTTATTCTACAGACGGACTCAGTGGAGCGGGAAAGTTTTGGGGTTGTGCTCACAGAATATGAATGCCTCTCATCTTTCGGGCGTGTGTGCATAGCATTCAAAATGTAAAGTGTGTATGTATCCAGCCCTCTTAGGTCCTGTTTGTCACGCATCAGAATGACACCGTTACAACCAGAGACAACAGTTAAAACACTGTGAATAAAGGACACAGTCATACGCTGACCTGGTTAGAACCGAAACTGTAATCACGACAGGATGGCAAAAATATGCAAAGCAAGGTCGTAAGAGCCAATCATCTTCTCACAAACAAGAAACAGAGGAAGCACCTAGAAAAACACTTTCCAAATTCACTGTGTGAGATCTCTCTCTCTTCCTCTATGGGTTACTGCACTACTGAGCTAGTAAAAGTTAAAGCAGCATTCATGTTAAAGTGAGAACAGCATGTATTAACTATTCTATTTTAAATTTAATTCAGACAAAACGACGCAACAACTCAGTTAAAGATAAAAGCAAATTTCAATGTTTAATCTTTCTCTGATCTCTCAGTTCAACTGGCACTTTCAACAGAAAGAGACAATAAATTCACATTCTATCTAAAATGGTATTTTGCATTCCAGAGGAAATCTCTCGTGGACAGCTGGAATTATTTGGTCTCCGTTACGACTGGCAACACCAACAGACGGAAGCGGTTTTGCAGTCGGTGCCTCATACAAAAAAATTTTAAGATAAAAATTAAACAATGACTTAGAAATATAAGCATCCATCTGTAAGTGGACATAAAACAAAGCATGAATAAAGGACATATTTAAACAACAGATATTAATGCAAAGGACAGATTATAAGACAAGAGTGGTCAAATAAGTCGAGAACAAAAGGCCCAAAACCAGCGATCCCACGTCCCAAAGGCATATTCAGATATAACCAACAATTGCTAGCATTAAACCCCCGTTCCTTATATGGCACTGACCACACCAAGCAACTCTGTAATAAAATAAACATCCATCAAAGAATCAACTAATGATACAATCGCTATGGGGCAAACAAGGTGTCTTCCAAAGAACTATCCCTGTTTTACTGCATCTATCTTCAGTGGAAAGAACAAACCTTCAGCCAGGTCCTGAGGTATTAGGGAGTAGACAGGAGAAAATTACTATATGAAACAAAAACAGGAACATAATGGCACTTTTTTCTTTTTGTTTACATTTGAAAATAGAATACAACTGTATCAATACCACTTAAAAGTTGCACAGAGAAGAGAGGAAATGACATGCACATGGCATCCCCCCCCCCATGAGTACACAGGCTGGCCAAAAGTTTGACCGCCATTTTCTAAAACAAGATGTAGAGATGAATGCATAAAAAAATAAAAACAGCCTTTTATGCTTGACCTGTAAAAGGACCTGTCAGCTTTCCTCAGTTTATTGATTTTGTCATCTTACTTCCATCCATGGCTTCCCAGCTGACAGAGGGTCTTTGTGCAACTGTGTGGCATAAATACATTTGTCCAAGGAACAAAATCAGACAATAATAATAATAATATTTAAAAAAATAATAATAACAATAATAAAAATCATCTCTCAAGTAGGCAACTCCGTCTTCTTTTTGGACATTTGGGTTAAAATCCGTGACGTTTGGTTTGCATTGAATATTTTATTTCCTCATATCAAGTGTCACTGAAGAACAGGAAAATAAACTTTTTGTTTTTGTCTGTAGGTATGCAAGAACGTTGGCTCTCCATCCACGTCTGGACGGTACCGCGTGTGCTGCGATGACCTGGCCGGGGCATGCGGTGCGGGGCTCGTGTCACCAGTTGGCTTTAACAGCTTTGACATCACTTACCAGGTTTTGAGCGAGGCAGATGCCAAAAATCTGGGGGTGGAAAAAAGAACAAAAAAAGCCACAGGACACATTTGGTCGCAAGTCTTGACTTCAATACGAAAAACAGCTGGAACAGTGTGATAGAAGGTGAACTTTTATCAACTGAAAATGTATTCGAGAAGTGAATTTATCAGCAATTAAATTTAGCACATCCATAGAAAAACTGACAGACCCCCAGCTGACAGTCATAGACACTCGGCATGAGTAGGGTCAGCCACAAAGGGTCATTTATGAAGAAGCTGAGTGTTCACAGAATACTGTATGTCATCCAATTATTTTTAAAGGAAGTTAGGAAGAAGGGAAGAAAAGTGTTGCATTCCTTGTGTTAATTCATTCCTGAACCAAAGACGATGTCAGAACAATCTTGCCTGGGCGAAGGAGGAAAAGCACAGGATCTTTGCTCAGTAACACTACGTGCCCTTTGACTTTTGCATAACTTTTATATGTTACTTGTAAATTATTGCCATACAGTCTGGAGGAAGAGTGGAGAAGCACAGAATCCAAGTAGTTTCAAGTGCATTCAGTGAGGAGTTGGTCCACTGGTTTTATCAAGTCTGAAGACAGTGTAGCCATCTACTAGGATATTTGAGACATGTCCAGCTCAAGTCTGGGTCCTTCTTTTAAATGACTATGGCTTTGACTGATGCCAGCTAACTAGCCTGGCCAAAATCCCATTGAGACTCTATGGGGTATTGTCCAGAGAAAAAAAAATAAAAAATCAGAGACACTAAAATCGACACTGCAGACAAGCTGAATGTTTCTATTACACCTCAGCAGAGCCCCAGGTTGATTACCTCCATGCAACGCTGCAGCAATCCAGTAATTCACGCGAAAGGGGCTCAAAATATTTAAGTACATATATTATACATTAAACGGTAGGATGACATGCCTGGATCCATATTTTTCTATTAATATTATATTTTTGGCGAAATTGGATTTTTGGTTTCCATTATCTTCAAGTGATGATTATCTAAATTAATAGAAAGAAAATATTGAAATATATCACGCTGTGTGTAATGAATGTATATGACGTATAAGTTTTACTTTGTGAATTGCACGATTAAGCAAATTGGTTTTTATAATGATATTCTAATGTATTGAGGTGCTATGGGAAACAACTTCCCAACTCTTTGGGATCGGGGTTATGACTGCTTGTACTGCAGAGGCCTGATATAACATACTCTCACCACTAAGCGGCAGTAATGACACAAAATCACAATGCATTTAGCTAGAGTTTAAACCAAACAAAACAGAATTCAGGGGGAAAAAAAAAACAAAAAAACAATGGCCACCTACAATGAATGTTTAAGGGGAAACAGTGAGTCGTTACCTGTAAAAGTGCAGTGCCAACAAAGATCCCAGCAACAACAATCAGGTTGTCCTGAAGCCACTTTTCAAACTGTCCCACACAGCCCTTGGTGTAGATGTATTTCTGCCGTTTAAGGTCCTTTTTATTCAAAAAAGAAAAGGAAAAAAAATTATAATAAAACACACACTCAAAATAAGAATAACATAAAACCCTGCACTAACATTTTTGAACACAACTAGTGGAGTCAGATTTATTTAAACATCTGAAGTCAGACTTAACAGCAGCTCCAAACAAACACAGGAAGCATTTTGCCCAATGATGCCTTCACTGTTTAAGATGCAATACCGCAGCATGAGAGCTGAGTCACACTTAATGATTTCCACATAGCTAGGACAGTTTGGAGAATATGAAGCCAGTGTACACGCCCCGCCACACACACACACACACGCACACACACCCACTCCCACGTACACACACACCCGCCTGCTGATGGCCCTGCCCGGAATGAGCAAACAGTGGGAGCCTTTTTCCTGATACCGGACAGATGGTTGTCTGTGTCATCACATTCAGCCCATGATTTACATTTAGGGAGAGAGAAAGCTCAAGGTGTAATTTACTGCTGCCATGACACCAAAGAGGGGGTAAGAATAGACGCCTCCATACAAAGCTTCCTTTGTAACTTTGTCAAGTCAACTATGCAAACTCTTTGTTCGCTTGCAAAACCCAAAAGCCAGCTCTCAACCAATGAGGAGTCAAATGAGGCTCCTGGCTACCAATGGAAAAGCAGGAAACGCAGTGTTATTCCGCCTGTGAAGCTATTTCGGCTCTCTGCCTTTCTTCTTTCCCCGTCCTCCGCATGTCTCCTGCTCTTCCTCGTTGCCCGCCCTGCGCTTTCCTGAGGCAAGCTGCACAGGAACTCTGTGCACATCCCTGATAGTTTCACCGGTCAGCACAGGAGAAACGAGAGAAAATGAATCCCTAGCAACTCTGTGCTGCAGTTTGCCTAGCAACAGCGATCTTTCTGAC
Source organism: Gambusia affinis (assembly GCF_019740435.1). NCBI lineage: Eukaryota > Metazoa > Chordata > Actinopteri > Cyprinodontiformes > Poeciliidae > Gambusia > Gambusia affinis. The sequence goes on along the minus strand of NC_057876.1, from coordinate 9,528,273 downwards.
TGCAGTGCAGTGAGTTGTAACCACCACACCCACACATGGTGGGAAAGGGAACGGACTGGCATAACCCACAGAGAGGCCAATTACAGAGTGGAGTTAGGCTGCTCTTTGGGCTAAAACTGGAGCCTAATTATCCCTGTTAGAAGAACAATCTGTTATTAAAAGCATGGAGCATGCATAAGAGTCTGTGTGATTATAAAACCTTTATATTCTCTCCATCAGCTTGGCCTGCTTCTTTTTCTTTTCCATATTTACAAATCTATGTTTTTGACTCAAAAATATTGAAAATCCTTATCTCGCTTCTTGAAAGCAAATAACAGCGCCTGAATCGACAACCTGTAATTACTTAGTCAATTATTAGACATTTATATCATTGTTAAGAATACAGAGAGCGGGAGAGATACGAACCACTTGTAGCCGAATGTCATAACCACACTGTGTATTGATGATGTCCTCCTAGAGAAATTGGTGGGGGGGGAAAAAAAGCACAAAAATGATTCATTTTAGTAATTTTGATATTGCATTGTTGTTCTTTACTCAAAAGTTTGGATCTTTGCTAAGTTTGACAAAGCAAACCGAGCTACAAATGACTTCGAAAGTGTTTATTAGGCATGTCTTGATCCAGGCTTTTAGCTTCAGATATTGATCTGACTAGCAATTAGCTAGAATAGGATCTTCAAAATATGACAACCTTGAGTAAAAACTCCATGGTTTCCACACAATAATGATAATAATAACAACAATAATACAAATGTTCTTTATCATGAGCTAATTGGTTTCAAATAAAATTGGAAAGCAACAGTGTGCAGCTAACACACTGAGATAATTAGTGTTTGATTTAAAATGTCATCTCTGCATTAGATATACAGACTTAAGTAAAACAAATGTGAACTTAGCTGTATATTTAAAGTACTTGTTATGCACATTATCCAGCACACTATTCAACATTTTTTTTAGCTGAAAGCTTTGACAATGGGAAGTATTCCCAAACACCCACATTTGATATTTTTTGGTATTCATATCATTTAGGATGGAGTTTCTGCTGATATCCAAGTTCCCATATCTTTTCAGATGACAAGAAACTTACATACCTTTGAGCACAAATGATAAACTTTGCACTTTATCTTTCCACTTTTATCTGTGGAAGAACCACATTGTTGGTTCTGTACAAAGCGCTTCAGCTTTCAACAGACGGGTAACAATGGAGAAAGATGTTCCATCTTGGTGTTCAATAGCTCTTCCTTGAACAATCTGCATCTTTTTATTCTGTCATTTGTGAAATATTGGTTTTGGCACTGAATAATCTTAACAGGAGAGCTCAAAACAGAAGTATTTGTCGAAACCCTTAAATGAGACTTAATTTTTGAAGTATGCTGCAAAATGGCGCTTACGAACCTCGGAACATTTTTATTGGAGGGCGTCCTAATTGACACAAGCGCACGCATACACACATACATATATACATACTATAGGAGACTTTTCGAGGTGATAACGAATGACTCACGGCAGGATCTTTGATACAACAGGAGAAAGGGACTCCACAGCGTTCTCTGCTGGGATTCCTGTCAGTGCAGTTGAAGTAGATGTTCTGGTTCCAGTCGTCAGGCCCATGAGCTCCACAGCACATCCACTGAGAGAGCAGAAACAACAGGCTCTGAATAAATGCCCTTTTTCTGATCTAAGCTCTCCAGCTCAGTTAGATAGGCAGCTTACTGGGGCGGGTGGGGACTACATGAAACTCCATGAATCAACCACAGATCTAATCTCTATTACAATACCTCATGACAGAGATTGGAGTTTACACGTAAGAACCAATTATCCAAAATTTGTCCTTCTTGTAATTGGATAGTGATTAGAAGGAATTACAATAATAATAATAATCATGAGATTTTCTCCAAAAATGCCCTTACTGCTAAGTACTAGTCTGATCTAGAGTCCCTTTTAAAATGTAAAGCAAGGTTTCACAAGAGGAAATTTATGCTTACAACATGCAGATGAGTAATGCCTGAGGGATGTGGATAGGTTTTCACATGAATTTTAGTCAGCAGGTGTGGCAGAACTCACATATTCCTGGGTGAAGTCAATTAGATTCTGCAAGTCGATGTCATCGCGATAAGCCTTGATGTTATTATTGATGAAAAAGTTTAACTGGTCTTTGATCCAGTCCTTGAAGACAAAGGCGAGGATCCCCGCAGTCAGCTCCAGGAAGAAGATCAAGCCGAGGAACACGGAAAACTAGAGAGGACAGGACAGGACACAGAAAACAATACGTGCGTCACATCACACAAGATTAAAAGCATCAAATAAAATTGCACAAATTTTGCTTTGACTGTGTTTTGAAACAAGATGAGCAGGAAAGCTTTGACGTTCCAGCATCTTTCATGTGGCGCCTGAACTGATGTGACAAGCAAGAGTGCAGCAACAAAGCCTGCAGTCCCTCAGGTGCCGTTACATTATCCATTTACAGTAAATGCAGGAGACCGGGCTGATGATGAATGCACAAAAGCCACATTAGCTCCTCAGTCTGACGCCTGACTTATTGCTGCTAATGGACATCTGCTGGAGTTAGTAGATGCTCAGAATCGCAGCCAGCAATGAGGCAAATTTGTCTCAGTCAGTCACGTGCTGTTATCAACACAGCCAACCGCAAATAAACCACCTTAATGGTGATGCGATGGTCTTCAATATAAAAGATAAAAAGCCAAGATGCCAAGAAAAAAAAATCTCGTAGTGGAAAACGAGACTCGTTTCTTGCTCATTTCTTAATACTTTTTTTTTTTTCATGGATCAGAATTTAGAACATATTTATGATGTGTAACCAACTCTGAGCATTTGGCCTCCAGTGGGTCAAAGTGACACCTGCTTCCCAGCCCCGGCGCCGATGCGAACCACACATCTAAAGCAGGGGAGGTGTCGACTGGTTCAAATGGTGTCTGCGCTTCAGAAGCAGAGAAGCAGCTTACAAATTTAAGCAGGAGGGTGTTCTCTCGGAGCGCTCCGACGCAGCCGGCGAAGCCCAGGATGAACATGACTCCTCCCACCACCATGAAGAGCCACACGGGGTCAAAGCCTCCGAGGTCGGTGATCGACGACAGATTTGACAGCACGCCCTGAGGGAAAGAAAAGATAAAAGTGAGCAAAGACTCGGAAAAAATACTAATTCCCTCCATCACCACAGTGATAATGCATAACCTTGATAAAAGTCTGCGTAACAAAAATCTTCTTGGTGTTTTGATGTTAGTATCCGAGAGGTCGCTTTTACCGCTTTTATGCTATCAATTTTTTAAGTGAAGGTGACGTTCTACACTGTTAATAAAACACACAAAAGGCCAGAAACAGGTTCAAGGATTGTGATTCCCTTCTGTTCATCTCCTCTTCATAATGAGAGATATACATAGAAACAATCTCAAAGCCAAGGATTGTGTACTATTAATTTCAAATATGAAAAAAACAGACAAGCCGCTGCACCCGCAAAGGTATTTGGCTATAGCTCCTTCTTGACTTGGAACAGATTTTTATTTTGTTTCATGGTGTCGCCGCCGCAGAAATCGCATTTTATTTTTGCAGAATATATAGCTTTGGTTTGGCTCCAAACTAAAGCCCTCGCTCTTCTCCCTCAGGTGATTAAACATGGGTGTCTGTGTTAGGGACATTTATTTAAAGTTTGCAACAGCTACACCTTTAATTAGTTTAGAGTGACAAAGCTATTAGGTGCCACTGCAGTGACAGAATCATTGGTTACTGTCACTCACAGCGTTTTTGCTGCAACAAGGAATCCTTTCCTCACCGTGAGGATGCTGATGCCCACAGGTGTAAAACAGAGATTGTATTTGGTGTTTTAACTTCCTGCCTGTGTGCTCAGCATTCAGTACACCATAGACACATCGCTTAGTTTATAAAGCGGTCGGGCACCGACAACTAACGGGAACCCCAACAAACTTGAGCAAATTGTTGACGACTCATCAAAACAGAGCACACTAAGCGAACCAAGTCGTAGCCTAACATGCAGAGTCAGGCAATGATAAGCCCAATAAATATGGCTTGTAAAAACTATAGACAGATGCACACTGTCTCCATTTCATTGCTGTTATATTCTCTTTTGCAGACACACACCTCTATTTCCTTTGGTAATAAAATTTATGCAGCAAATGTGCCCTTTAATTGAGCTGTGATTTTTTTTTTCTTTTTATCTTTTAAATTGATTACAGTTTTTGAGTTAGCCTAAGCAACTTGCAAGTGTGTTTAAAATCTTAAACTTTACATGTACTTCACATAAATCAAATTAAAAATCTTCTGCGATTATGATTTTAAAACTTAAAACAGTTTTGAATATTTTTGCTGTTTCACACACCATTACCACCACAGTGTGCCAATTTATACTGAAGAAAATTACATGTTGCTTTATTTTAAGGTCGGATGTCAAAGTGGGGAGCCACTGGAATTAAATATAAACGAAAACACCCACTGTTTGCTTTCACAGTCTACAAAGAGGGAAAAAAAAAACACATTCCATGAAATACAACAAAAGAAATAATAATAATGAAATACTATACTGTCAAGTTAATATGTACTGGGTAAAGGAAATGGTATATGAAGCAGGCAATACTCCTTTCTTATGTTTTTTTTTTTTTTTTTTTTTATGTCCCTTGTGGCAGAATAAACTGGCTTCATTAGAGCTTTAGCACACAGCCTTAAACAATAATGTGTCAGGCACCAAGAACTGAGCTTGAAACTAATCACCTTAGTCACTCAGACTCAGATTCACCATTAGGCCTTTTCAGCCTGTGCAATTCATCATGCAACCTAATCCCTATAAATTATTCACGCTGCTCCACAAAGGTCCTCCAGTGCAGCGCTATTTGCACACAGTTCATGGCCACACATTGCTAATCGGTACACACGGCCACGCTGCTGCAGCATTTACGGAGCACACTGGTATAATTTCTTGCTAATTAAAGCTCAGAGTGACTGTTAACTCAATTGGAAGAAGTTTTGCTAGTTGCCACAACTCACTGCTCATAACAGGTTAATGGTAAAAGATGACCTCTGTGTTCTTTACTCTGTGCACAGAAAACAACAAATTTTCAAATACGTGTTTTTCCTTTGATGGACATTCAGACAGCATGTTTTCAACTTCTGACATCTTGGAGTCAAATCAGTGTTATTTTAATTCCTTTTTTCCCCCTCTTTCTAGCTCAAATTTCCTGGGCATTGAATCAAAAACTAAATGCCGAAATCAGGGATGCAGAATCAGATAACCAGTTTCTAAGACTAAATGAAGATAAGTAAGATAAAAAAATCTTCAGATAATCTGCCCATATGTACATTTTATACAATATTGCGTCTGAGCCTCAACTCAGCAGCAAATCATCTCCACAGCATGCAGAATCTTGAGGAATTTTAGTTATGCTGTGGTGATAATTTTGCTCGCTCACAGTTTGCATTTGCGTGTGTATGTTTATACATACCTTCTCCGCCCATGCCCACAGGCCTATACCCAAGAATGCAGCTCCTAGCAACTGTAAAACAAACCAGACAGAAGACAGCTCCACTGTGAGAGAGGAAAAAAAAACCTCCCTAAACATACAACAATTAAGAATGCATGAATCAGATTTGACTAGAAATAAATGCAAGGCATTATGTACCGTAATTCGGTTGGGAAGAGTTTCATAAAACACTCGTTTATCAGGTCTGTTGTGGGACTGGTGTAATTTACAGGCATGTCTCTAAGGTAAGGGAAGCGGATAGAACAACTGCCTTCAGCACTTTTTAACTATGTTAAAACAGATTTATTCATGTCGGTCCCTCCCAACACAACTTTGCAAATTCATATTTTCTGCTATCAAGGCAGTAAGGAGTAAATGGAGAATTGTCTGGTTTGAAACGATTAACATCATCCCAAAATTTGCAAATACATTCTGTACAGATCATATAGAAGAACCTGGGACAAAAATGCCATTGCAACCAAGCATGTCATTATCCTATTTCACGAACCCCTCTGGTGTTTTCCCATAACATTTTCTTATCAGCTGTGAGTCATTGTGTAGCTTTGCAGTCCTGAAAACAAGTCTGATCTTAGCTTGAATAAGATAGAAACTGCTTCGATGGCAAAATAAGTATTTTTAGTTACAAAACTAACTTTTGTTTGTTTTACTTTTACACCACTTTGAGCCAAATGCACAAAACAAAACTATAGTTGCATTTCTGCTTTACACATCCACCCACATGCTTGCTCTGCCTATGTGAAAGATGCTGCTGGGGGTCGCTGTGAAAAACAAACCTATGATTTTAGCAGGACTTTTGGACTTCCTTTGTTATGCGTTTCAATATTGCAAGAGTGACAAATATTGCACCGGCACCGTGGCTCTCTCCATCACTTTAACAGGCCTGTCAGACCAGAGCCAAAGTGAGCCACGTCTGAATGATTGAATGCCACAGCTTTAACAAATAAAGCCATAAACGCTGCGTGTCTCATGTCTGAAAAAGTGATTTTAAGGTGCTTTACGTCTCTTGTTAGAAGAGGGAATCATTGCAAGTGCAGGGTTTCCTCCCCTCCCCGAAGCTTTAAGACTCGGTGAGTGTGTACTTTGAAGCTTGATCACCCGACTGTTAAGCAAAAACCTTGGAGTGCTCCTCCGCCAACATTTGAAAGAAAGCGGCAAAAGAAACTCAAAACTTACTTCACCACTTTTTGCTAACTTTCAAATTTAGACAAACATTAAACCGACGTTTTCAAAGTATGCAAAGCAGACATCACAGTTAGTACTTGTGTTTTTTTTTTTGTTCCACTCAACTGCTGAGTGGCCACAGAACGGCCTTCATACACAGCTAATCTATTGCTTCTGCAAGGCAGTAGCTATCAGATATGTTAGCAAATAACTCCTTGATTAATCTGGTACACCAACATACGTGTGTTACATAAAGTTTTTCTTGAGTCTCCCTTCTTAAATCGTCAATAGTTGTGTCTGGGGCTGAACTGCAGTGCATGTGCATGATGACTCAGAAAGCCACATCTACTTCTATAACCAGTGAAGACGAGTTAGGTCAGCAAGTACGAGTCGTTCAAGACTCCAAGATGTCGCAATCTGCAAACTGGCTGCTGACTGTCAGACTTCCGCACCAAATCGATTTAAGTTAGTGTAAGCTAGTGGTGAAACATTTGGTATCTAAGTTTCAGTTTATAGTTCCTTTGTTTAAAACAAGTATGAGCCCTGTGGGTTTTTTGGGGGGTTATTTGCGGCCAACACAGACTATGCTTTCATTAATATGCACCATTTTCCACATTTCACCTTAAGATACACATTAATATTACAAGACCACTGCTGAATAAATGTTAACAAAACAGAAGAAGAGTTTTGCATTACGGTTGAGAAACTGTAAAAACAATCACAGTTAGGATATCTTACACAAATCCTGTAGCTGCTAACGCCAAGAAAGGTTCATTTGATATAAAAGTCTCAACCATGTTAAAGCAAACCCTGGCTTTGTATAGTAAAAATGTCCTCCCAATATTGAGATTTATTTGGTTGCATACCATGATCTATACACATTTAATTTATTCAAAATATCTGAAGCACAATTACAGCCAAATATGTAACACAAAGGTAGACTTAAAATGTGTTAAATAACCTTGACGTTTACTGAACAGAGTAAAAAAAAAAAGAAGAAAACTGATGCTGACCTATTGGTTTAAAACAACAAAAAGTGATTGTAATGTTAAAAATGATAGCCGCAGTAGCAGCTTGGTTGGGTGGATATGGTAGTTGTGTAACAGTTCCAGTGAAGGGTGTGGTGGAGTTTTATTTAGAGAGAAAGTGACAGCCAGGAAGAGCCAGGATACACAGGCAGACACCGGGAAGCAGGGATTAGATTGACAGATCAGAGGCTTTACTGTTTTTAACATGCAAAGACCTGCAGCTGGTTTAAGTCAGATTGTGACCGGGAAGGCAACACAAAACGCTCATCACACAGCGCCAACTCACACTTAACCTTGTTCCACTTAAGAGGTTAAAAAAGACAGATGCAATTTTACTCAGTATAAGTTGGATAATAGTCAAAAAACTCTAATGTTTACTTGGGATTTGAAAAAAACAAACAAACAAACAAACAACAACAACAAAAAAAAACAGGTTGAAGCCATAGGAGAAAACAAAATTGTCTGATGCAGCCTTTCTGTGTGGTTTCTGCATGTTCTTCCTGCATCTGTTAGGGGATTTCTCATAGAGCTTCACTTCTTCCTGGTTGCTTGTCTCCTTGTTTCACCGCTGCTCAGATCCACCTGTTCAAATTCTTTCACTCACAGGATAATTAACATATTTAGCATTAGGGCAGCACAAACTCAAGAAAATAAGTAACTGTGATTCTATAGCAGAAACTTACAACTACTAGAGATGAGAGACCCACATTTTTCTGACCAACTGACCAGGCAAGTAGTTACCAATATGCAGTGCATTTATGCATAGCACTTGAAATATGGAGTCCGATGAATATAGTGCTTAGGCGGTCAAACTGATTTAGTGATGACAATTGTAACTCCATACAATGTGCAGCTCGATTACAACTGTGGTTTCACAGACATGCTTTGCAGTTGCAAGAAAAAAAAAAAAAAAAGGGTGAGTCTTAGTTTATATAGGCAAAAAAAAAATGCTCAGGCCATAAAAACAGAAAATTTTTTTTTAAATGTGCAGGGCAAAGGAGCAAAGTCCATCCAGTAGATTATGAACACACATCTTAGATTGTGCTCCCATCTTACCAGGTAAAAACACTGAAACAGGAATGAAGTTAATCATAATCAAAACTGTTTTGTGTCGTTTTGTTTTCCTCCCAAGTTTGCATGAATCACAACAAAAGCATGAAAAGAAAAAAAAAAACACAACAATGTGAAGGTAATTATATCACCTCACCCCAGACGTGGCACTAGAGCAAGTTCTGCAGAATTCTGACAAAGGACACGCAAGTTAGAAAGCCGATTTTTAGGCATTAGTATTGTCTGCTTTTCAGTCATGCAGATTTAGCACAAATTACTCTAATGTTAACTCTTGAGGATATATTCAGTCCTTCATTGCGAATAGTTTTCGTGTTTCTCGCAGACCTCCCCAGTCGACAAGTGATATTATTTTCTTCAAAGGGAAGAACTGAATAAAACACCTTTTAAGGTGTCCCCTTTTTTCTGAATTTTGATCAATTACATAGTTAACAAGCACACTTTGAGAACCACTTTCTAAGAGTGGATAGAGATTTTAAAAGAACTAAAACCAAAATGGTGTTTCCTCAAACCATGTCTCAACAAAACTTGTGTTATTATAAGAACAGAGCCTAATAAACTCTCACAATCTCAGTAGTCAGTTCTAGTTATATGCAAGTGGCAACACTCAGTGCTTCTCAAGCCCCATCTGCAAATTAAACTTACCTCATGGCACAAAAAGGTTGGGAATGAAAGGATTTCAAATGAATGGAACAAATGAAAGCAAACTGAACCTGCTTTTGAGCATTGCCCACATTACTTCCTTTTATCAAAGTTTCCCAGAGTGTAATGTGAGCCCCCAAGTTTGAATTTAGGTCAGAACGACTTCAGACACCACAGCACTAATGCTACTGGAAGACAACACTTCTCCTTATTGTTATGTCTTTTTTTTTTAAAAACCCCCACCTCTTAACAGTTTGGAAATGAATGCAAGCAGGAAAAGCAGTTTTTCTAATCCATTTAAAAATAAGACTCAGTCTTTGAATATTTATCCTTAAACTCTGCTGTAGGTAATTTGGATCTCATTTGTCATTCTGTTTTTATCACTGTACTTTTGTACTTGATCACAGAACAAATAAACCTTGGAACAAGATGTTTTTGTAACAGCTTTCATATTCAGGTTTAAGAATCATTTCCAGAAAGTTCTGACTAACGCTAATGTCAGAAGCTTGTTTTCCACGAGGACAGAAATTCTCAACACATAAAAAGATTCCTCCTTGAGCAAAATCATCGTTTACCTCAACCGACTGTAAGACATGTCGGTTGAGTGTGTGTTTCATTTAGAAATGCACTCTTATCTAAATGACTTGTCTAACTCAATAAAATGCACTTAAATTTTTTTTTTTTTTTTTTTACCAGAGCATATCTATACAGTAGGAGACAAATGTCAGATTAAAGTTAAAACTTCTCTGAACAGAAAAAAGCTTTTTTTTTTTTTTTTTATAAAGATTTACATCTTAAGTTTTGCTAAAAACTGCTGTCATGTAACAGTTGGCATATACTGTGCGACTTGCAGAGATCACAATGTACAAGCTTGATACTAGGAGAAATTGAAACTAACCTGAGTCACACTGTATTATGCAAGATTTAGTACATGAGAGATTTCTTCAATTCTTGTTCTAGCGCCACAACTAATGAATGGAAAGCAAGCTCTAAAACTGGAGTTGATACAGTTTTTGGCAAAAGTATTCACAACTTTGATATACATGTATATTTTTACAGTTGGTCTCATTACAACCACACTCCTTGAAGTATTTTAATTTTCTTATTCCCTTAGATTTTCTAAGGAAATAAATTTAATATGTAGACCCATTATTGTTTGGTGTGGATTTGCATCCAGCCATGTTTAACTTGTTACCCCTAAAGAAATTCCATGTAATTTGTAACGATAGCCCATTTGCACTTAACTTAAATACAAAATAAAAACAGCTGTCCGGTGAAGACTTCAGAGTTGCTAGAAAACATTAGTGAACAATCACCCTCATCAAGACGACCGGGGAATGAAGCAGACAGGCAAGACATCGAGTTGTGGTGAAGTTTAAAGTGAAGTTAGGTTTTCAAAACAACCCAGCCTTTCAAATCCATCATCTGTAAATAGAAAGGCATATAGAAAAGATATTGTTGTACCGACTTGTTAAGAAAGGAGAGTATTAGAGATGCAGACAACAGGAGTACAGTGACTCTGAAGAGGCTGAACTGATCCACATGTCAAAAAGCAGCTTTTATTGACAACAATTCATCTCACTCTCCAAATTCTGGGAAACAGAAATCCATTGCTGAAAGCCATAAGATGTTTCAGTTTAGGGATGCGGCTAACATGTCGACTGAAACTGAACTTCTTTGACCACAAACGCAAAGCTCTACATGTGGTGGAGAACTAACCCTGCACCTCAAACTCACTGTTTATTTATAAAACCGCTTGTGCTTTTGGTACCCACATCACACACTTGAAATAGGTCATCAAGCAACAAAAATATTTCATCATGTTGTAATGTGATGAGGCTGTACAGATACACAAAGCATCTTGAATTAAATCCCGCTCCGAAGAGTCCACTTGTGACTGGTTCAGCTCAGGTAAATGTTAATACCAGGGGCTAACAGATTCAGCTCTAAATTGGTCTTGACAGGTTTGTTCCCAAACAAATGCATTCACACGTGTCCCTCGATAGCCTTCCACCTGCGGGAGATCATCCGACGCGCACTCTGGCATCAACTGTGAACACACAATGTGGAGCTGTGGAGCTGCCTAATGGCACTCAGCATCCGACCAATTCGGTAACTTGGTTACAGCTTAACAAGCTCTTAATTACAGCATGCAGAGCTTCCACACATTTCAGCAGCTCAGGCAGAAAATGTGATTAATTAAATAGATGTGAGGAATGCATCTATTCAAGGGAGGAGAGAAGGTGTGTTGTTTTCCGGCGTGAACGTCTGGCTGTCTCGGGCAAGCTCGGGGGAGAGGAGAAAATTCACTGAGAAAAGCAGCACTAGCGTGAACCCAGCAGAGTATTTATGGCCATACAATCATTCTCTCTCAATTTAGGCAGTGTTTTCAAGCTTGACAAGATCGCTATGAGAAAAACAAATGGACTGATTTAAGAAGAATAACCCCCGTCTCTATCTATTTGAGCAATGCATGAGTCTGTCTATCAAAATCCGGCTCTGCAGCTCACGTACAAGTGGGAAACATCTTCTTGTTATTATCAACGGAAACAGCCAGCGAGCTGGAACTTGTTCCACAGTTTCACACAAAGCGCAGATATGAGCCTGTTGCCTTGGCCTGAGTGTCAAACTGAAAGAACACGATATGAGTCAAACAACACCACAGCCCTCTGACTCAATATTTTCCACTTGAATCCCCAATCCAGTTGAATTACAAAGCATTTTCATTTCAGGCAAATTACTGCATATTCGCACACTTTCTTTCTACGCAAGACATTCGGCTCATGGTATGTTTATCTAGTTCATATTACCTCAGTTTTACATAATGCAAGTGCGTCAAAATTCCTCAGTTTTTAAGGTCTTGAGGTGTGGGTAGGCGATGACGAACAGGAAGAGAGCATCTGTGTTCCATATATTTAATGAGTCAATTAGAACATATGCATAATGGATGAAAACAAGAGCCTCACACACCACCAGTGCCTCCCTTTCAAGCTGGTCTTTGTTCTTACCATCCCCTCTTTGTGAATTTGAGGGTTTGCGAGTGCAGGAAAACAATGCTGTCAAGCAAAGCCTGAACACTATGGCTGTGGAGACTTTAAAAGAGATGTTTGAAAAGAGCAGAGCTGCGTAGTATTCAGGCCATGTGGCCTGTTCTTTACAACTGTGTGTGGGAAGACCCTCCGGGGCAGACAGACACACCATTACTTCACCCACAGACATTACACCACACCAAGCTGCATAGTGGCGATGCAGGGGGGGAGTGAGGAAGGGAGTGATGAGTCAACCTAAACAGAGAAACTTTTCACGATCGAGAGGGATAAAGATGGTGGAAGTGTTCGCAAATCCCATCACTCAGATTGGTAAAAACAACACACAATCAGAAACTAATACTCAGTTAATTAGCTTATTTCTTTTTAAAAACAATGGTATTGTACGACATATTGACCTAAGACCTTCTAAACCACTATACTGCCTCTCCTAGGGGTAACTAGAAAACCTAAATCAGAACAATCACAGGTAATACAAGCTTATGCGTTACATGATTAGTGGCTGATCAAAAGAGAAATTCTCAAGCCACTTTATTAGGTAGACCTCTTCAATTGTTTGTTAAATATCAACTCAACCAATCAACTCAGAAGGTTTAGGCATCTAGACATTGTGAAGATAGCTTGCAAATGATCAAACCATGAATCAAAATAAGGAACACAGAGGATGAAATGACTTTGTTGGTGCCAGGCAGGCTGATGCGCTGGATTTTTTTATTTTTTATTTACATACAACCATCTCGAGTTTACAGAGAATTGTCTAAATAAGAAAAAAATATCTAGTAACCAACAGCTGTGTCAACAAAAATGTCTTACTGATGTCAAATGTCAGAGGGAAAGTGGCAGACTGATTCAGCATTACAAAAAGGCAACAGTGGTTCAAACAACTGCTGCTTACAATAAAGGCATCCCGAATACCGTCTCTGAACATGTCAATCCCTGAAGCACCAGAAAACCATACCGGCTGCCACTGCCGTCAGCTAAAGAGAGGACACTGTGGCTGCACTTTCCACAGTGAACAGTAACAGAGTGGAAAAATATTGCATGGTCCGATGAATGTTGGGGCACCTTAGTACAAATTGTTTGTTTAAGAGCCGCAGCCCAGGTTAATTTTGTTGTTGACACTGTCCATCCCTTTAAAACAACAGACCCCAACTTCTTGTAGCTATTTTATGGATATTTTACAGCCATTTCATGCAAGATAACTCAACCAACTCCAACTCTATACAAACTGGTCCACTGAACATGACAATGAGCTCAATGTACTCCAATGGCCTGCAAAGTCATCAGATGACAATTCAACAAAGAGACTTTAGGATGTAGCAGAATGAGAGGTTAGTATTACAAATGTGCAGCCAATAAACTTGCAGAAAGTATGTGATGCCATAATCTCATACCAAAATCTCAGAGGAATGTTTCTGACACCTTGTTGAGTTTGTAATGAAGATTCAATGCAGCTCCGAAGGCAAAACGGATTGCTGCCAGGTTGCTAATTCAACCTGGTACTATCAGCGAATATACTGATAGTACCAGGTTGAACTAACAACCTGGCAGCAATCCGTTTTGTAATAATCGACACAAATACATGTTGTTACAGGTAGGCCTGTCACGTTAACAAATTTTGCTGAGTGATTAATTGTCTCAAAAATTATTGCAATAAACGATAATATTGTTTGAAGACCTTTTTACACCGATTTAATAGAAATGACATAATAATGCATGCAATTTCCTGCCAAAGATAGATATACTTTATTTTCAAAAGAACACTTAACACTGGAACTGATCAAATAAACAAAACAACCAAAAACAAAAATAAAATAGAGTCTCTGGTTCCATTAGCAAAAATGTACTTGAATAAAAACACCAAAGTGTAAATAAATACTGCATTCAACCAAAAGAGTGCAGATTATGAAGTCTGTATACCATATTGCCCGTTAGTAATCATTAGATTGAAATAGAGAAGATGGGCACATCCGACTACCTGATGCAATAGTTCACACCTACATTTTCCCCTTATGACAATCTTAGAACTTTGGACATTCTAAGACTGTGGCTTGTGATTTCGTAACCAATCATCCTGTAGTGTGTTACAGTAGATCGTCGTGGCCGCTCAGATCTAAATCAGGTGTTTTCCGGACTGGAAGCATTAAGGCAGCCTGTTGAATGTGACAGGTAGCCAATCAGAAAGCGCGGATTCTCCTTAGTGCTTTCTGAGGGGAAATTACAGAGGGGAATCCTAAACAGCTGACAACCCGAAGTCCAGCGGACATTGGAGATGATATGTGGAAACAACATTAAGGTTTATAAAACATTTCGTGCAAAGAATATAGAAAGGACGAGGGGTGGAGTTGGAGCGAAATTGCTACGCAGTTGATGTACCCGGTAACTTTTCAGCTGTTCTTCGTTAACGTGACATAAATAGGTTGTAATGATTTTCATTCAGTCAGGACTGACACTAGAGCCACATGCATTGCAGGTAGATTGTAGTAAAGCATTGATTAATGCCTGGTTTTAAGATTAGTTAACTGGACTTGTAGCCATTATTTTGTGCCCATTGTTGGACACCACACGGCCCGATGAATAGTTATACCTAGGATTTATGTCGGCTAATGTGTGGTCTCGCTTGAAAATGGGCCGACAATGGCCGACAGCTCGAAGATGGTGTAGTGTGAACTGGACATTACACTAAGGATATGAGGAAGGAAGGGTCAGTGGAGAGGACTGGAGTTGAACCTTTTTTCATTCAGTGTCATCAACAGAAAGAGAAAAAGGCCAGAAGAGATGATAAAGCCGATAATTAAAATGACGTCAATAGTTTTAATTTATCGTGCGATCAATTGATTTATTGTTTATCACGACAGGCCTACTTACAGGCAAAATCAACCAATTATTAGATAACAAAAAAATAAATAAATAAAACAAACTTCAACCAACAAAATAAGAGGTAAGAACAACAAGCTAACTTTACTTTAAAATATTACTTTTTATTAAACTACATGAAATAAGGAAAACCCAAACAAATTAGTAAGCTCTTCATTTCATAAATGGGAAACATTTTGACTTAAGAGCTCATTTACATTAGTTATTCACTTAGTGACATAAGTCAACAAATGAAAATACGCTCAGGATATAAAAAGTAGTGAGTAAAAACAGAAAATATGCTAAATAAGCTATAACAACGCTAGTAAGTTTATCTTAAAAGTTTTAAGCCATTTTATTGTCATTGTTTAAACTTAAAAAATGGCTCCTCCTGTATCAGAACAATCAAGATCAGAAGCTTATCGGTTATGTAAGAAATCCTTAATTAGACAAATCAGAACAGTAATTGGATTAAAAGACAAATAAAATGCTTTAAAATATAGAATAAATGAATTAATACAAAAAATAATAATACAAATTAAACATGAAAAAACATTTGCTCAACACCAACGGTCGTTTAGTTGAGGTAGCTTTACATTGATACAACTTTTTTTTTTTCTCAATCCGGGGACACTTAATGCTGATAAAGTGAAAGTAAACGCCAAAACTCTTTGAACTTACCCAGAATATAATGTTAAATCCAAATAAGAAGTATTTAACGCAGCAGCTGACTTCGGCTCCCTTTAAATGACGGTGTTTTCTGCCCATTCTTCCGCGAAATAGTAACGGCGGCTATCTGCGAAGCTAAAGTAACCTACAGGGATAGGTACTTCGAAAGCTCAGCTAAAGCCGCAGTTCCCGAACTACTCCCATTGAGGTTTGTTGTCTCCATTAGCTGGACGAAACACAGTTTACTCACCGGGGTCCACTGGGCAAGCCAAATCAAACATAAGTCACTTGTTATCGTTCTCTTACTTGCTAGGCCAGCTAGCTCTCAACTTCTACAGTTAGCGTTAGCGGCTAACAACAACAAATCGGGAATACCTAACTAAGGCACAGACATCCATCTGCAGTTTCCCTGACATTCAACAAAAAAAAGGGTTTTATTTCTATAAGAACACCCAGAGACAGTGTTAAAGCAGATACCGTCTCAGCTCGACCTCCCTAATGTTATCTCATCTACTCCATCGCCGCTAATAAGAGCCTTCATCTTTGTTTTCTTTTTTTTTTTCCAGGGAAGCAAGCCCTTGCTGTCAAACGAAAAAACCCACTGTGTTTGGCTTGTGGCCCTTTTCACCTCAAGAGCGGCCTCTTGTGTCGTCAATGAAGGTTTGTTCTCACTGAATTGAGACAAAATGTTCTTCTGGCGCATAATCTAATATAGCAGCATTGTATTGATCAGATAAAGAAAAAGTGCTTCATTAAAGATTAACAAATTGCAGGCATAATACTAAACTAATTCAAATGTCACAAGAACACATATCCTCTGTTACTATATTAGTGATATAATTTCTAACGATGTTATTTATCATCCGTGCCATTTCAATTATAGAGGTAGTAAAATTATGTTTCTGCAACAAAAAAGGTGAGCCACGTGTAGAAAGTTTCCCAAAGGTTGGTGGAATGGTGGCAATTATGTGGGGGTGGCACATCAAAACAAGCTAGACAAACTAGAATTTCAATAGTTTTATAATGGTCTCCTCATTATTATATTTCTTGAGTGTCATTCTACAAAAAGTGCTATGAAATAAATAAATAAATTCATTGAAACATCCACCCTCCTATCTAAAATTCTAATGAATTAATTAATTAATATTATGCTTAATGTACAGTACAGACCAAAAGTTTGGATACACCTTTCTAACGATGGTGTGTCCACCTTGGACACACCTTGTAATTGAAACCAATTACAAGGTGTGTCCAAACTTTTGGTCTGTACTGTACATCCATTCATCCATTTTTCCATCCATCCATTTTCTCCCGCTTTATCCGGGGTCGGGTCACGGGGGTAGCAACTTTAGAAGGGAGGCCCAGACTTCCCTCGCCCCAGCCACTTGTTCCAGCTCCTCTGGAGGAATCCCAAGGTGTTCCCAGGCCAGCCGAGAGACAGTCCTCCAGCGTGTCCTGGGTCTTCCCCGGGGCCTCCTCCCAGTGGGACGTGCCTGGAACACCTTACCAGGGAGGCGTCCAGGAGGCATCCTGACCAGATGCCTGAGCCACCTAAACTGGCTCCTCTTGATGTGAAGGAGCAGTGGCTCTACTCTGAGTCCCTCCTGGATGACTGAGCTTCTCATCCTATCTCTAAGGGAGAGCCCAGACACCCTATGGAGGAAACCCATTTCGGCCACTTGTATCTGAGATCTCATTCTTTCGGTCATGACCATAGATGAGAGTGGGAAAGTAGATCGACCAGTAAATCGAGAGCTTGACTTTTTGACTCAGCTCTCTCTTCACCACGACGGAGCGGTATAGCGCTCGCTTCACGGCAGTTTATGCGCCAATCCGCCTGTTTATTTCCCGCTCCCTTCTTCTTTCATTCGTGAACAAGATCCCAAGATACTTGAACTAGCAACCGGAAAAGGCACTTTACCTTTTCCGGCTCACGACCATGGCCTCAGATTTGGAAGCACTGATCCTCATCCCAGCCACTTCATACTCGGCTGCAAACCGTTCCAGCGAGAGCTGCAGATCACGACCTGATGAAGCCAATAGGACTACATCTGCAAAAAGCAGAGATGCGATTCTAAGGCCACCAAAACGGATCCCCTCAACACCTTGGCTATGCCTACAAATTCTGTCTATGAAAGTAATGAACAGAATCGGTGACAAAGGGCAGCCCTGGCGGAGTCCAACTCTCACCGGAAACGAGCCCGACTTACTGCCGGCAATGCGAACCTGACTCTGACACCGGTCATACAGGGACCTGACATCCCGTATCAAAGGGCCCGGTACTCCATACTCCCGGAGAACCCCCCACAGGGCCCCTCGAAGGACATGGTCGAACACCTTCTCCAAGTCCACAAAACACATGTAAACTGGTTGGTTAAACACCCATGCACCCTCCAGCATCTTGCTGAGGATGTAGCGCTGGTCCAGTGTTCCACGACCAGGACGAAAACCACACATCTCTTCCTGAATCCGACGGACCCTCCTCTCCAGGACCCCTGAATAGACCTTGCCAGGGAGGCTTAAGATACAGTTATTCCCAAAATTATTCATACGCCTCCAGACTTTATGTTTAGAACTGTTTCCATTAGACTGAATACCTTATTTCCTATGGCAAATGACACAGGTAATTTCTAAAAAGGTAAAACAACGTAAAGCAAAAAAAAAGTATGCGTTTTGAACATAATATGGTTTTATTTAATTGTTGAGAGGATTAGAATGCATTTTTGTACCCCTCTCTACAATCAATGGGAAAATAATCTCTTTCTAAAAGTCTTTAAGATTGGAAGTTTCTCCTTTTCATCACTAATCTTTGGCTTTCTTGCCAGGTTCTCTATAGAATTAAAGTTGAGACTTTATTGTGCTTTGTTGTGACATTGCTTTGACACTTTTGGGATTATTGGGATTGGGATTATTCTGGGATTATTCTTTTGTACATAGTAACAATATTTGTATTATCAGCTTCACACTTTTCATAACAGGACACAAACACATATAAAAAATATAATGAAAGCAAATGTGCATGTGCACAGTTGACAATTACCTGCCAAGGTACTGACAGTAAGTCAGATTCAGACTTCGTTTTGAACAGTCTGGAAAACTATCCAGTTTAATTTTAGCATATGATGTGGAAAAAAACCCCATCTGGAAACATATAGGTATTTATAGATTTTAGTCCACATTCTATTTCCAGAGTGGAAAATTGTGCATTTCTGAAAAAAGGTAAACTTTTTACACAGAGTTTTGATAGTAACATTCAGTATATTAACATTTTAAATACAGTATAATCTGATAAGAGAAAAAAGTGCCTTATATAACCGTTGTTTTGTTTATGTAGTTAATTACTTACTTATTGCCTTTTTTTATAATTTGTTTTTGCAACTTTCATTTTGGTTTACCATACTGTAAAAATACAAACTGTAACTTTATTTTAAAATGCAACTACAACAAAACAATTAGGTTGCATAATGAAAGAATAGTTTAAATTTGCAAAAATAATCTAGATTTTTATTCATGGAAAATTTGGACATTTTGTAATGAGAAATGCTCAGATGTTTGAATAAACACAAACATTGGTTTGACTTGATTTTTTTTTTTTTTACCCCAGCAATAAAGAAAATATGATGCTATAACAAATTAGACTTGTTATGTAAGTATATTTTCTCATTTCCCTAATGTCTAATGACCACACTTTAAAATTCTAATTTGTTAGAAAGGAAGTAGGTAATGTTGAATGGTTAAAGTCATGAAATGCTCAGAGTTGTGTTACGGGGGCATGCTTGAATAGCGTCCGCTCTAGTAGTGTAGACAAATTTGAACTTCAGTCTGAAGTCCTACAGATGGCAGTCTTTGAACCTGGTTTAAGTTTTCTTTTCACCTCTGACTTCTGGTGTTGGGGACATTCCACTCCCCAAATCGTTTGCTATAAACATGGCGAACTGACAGTGAACTCAGCTCAAAGCTATAAAGTCAAAGAAATGTGTCTTCATACTCTCATGAGGTGGGCCATTATTGATTTTTTTACTTTATTTAATGAAAAAAGTGCATGTAGATTATTTCAGTTATCAGAGTTATGTGGAAATAAATTAAAAAGGGATTTTCAAATCATAGACACTGCAGTATTTGTAAAACGTTCTAGCAGCACAAATATATTACACCATTATTTCATAACACTGTTATCATTTATGCTAGGTTATTCCCTGCTTTTGATGACAATCCCCATGAGAGCTAGAGTCTGACCGTGGTCTTGAGTAGTTAAATAAATATATACACAGTTCTAAAAAAAATAAATAAAATACTCTCTTTGAGTTTTTTTCGGTACGGTTTTAATAGTTTTATATGTCAAAATAAGATAAGTGAAATAAACTAAATAATCTTCTATGTATATAAAACCTTTTCAAATGAACTTTAAATAATTTATCCATTAAAGCATGATTTGTAATTAAAACTAATCATAAATAGTTGGAAAATAACAATTCTACTGCCTGCAGGGCAACCCGTGAAGCAATGACTTACAAACTCTAATACATTTTATGATGTTTGAAGGCAAATCATTTCAGTCCGTTTGACTGAAAGGACTACAACATTGTTTTTTATATTTCTATTCTGTTTTAATAATTATTCTTAATTTTAATCTTATGGTTATTTATTAAACAGAGTAGTTAGCTAACTCTGTGCCTGCAAGAGCACTTTTTATTATTAAAAACAAAAGTCAATCATTTGAATTTTTCTCTTACGCAACCCACTTCCTCCATTATTATTATTATTAGGCCCGAGCAGCAAAGCGCTGCGAAGGCCTATTGTTTTTGTACTGTTTATTATTCTTTATTATTCTTCCACCCAAATGAATTGCCTTTTTGGAGGCTTTATCATATTCAAAAACTCACCAAATTTGGCTGACGCATAGAGACTGTTTAAAATTTACGTATTTTAAGGTCGTTGCAAAAATCACAACAAAAATGGCTCAACAGCGCCACCTAGAAATTTTCAAAAGACCCTTTTCTATTCACTTACTTTGTCGTAGAGACTTGAAATTTGGTACAGTTGTAGAGCTCCCCAAGACGCTCAGAATTTACAATTATTGTCATAGTGCAAGTATCACAGGAAGTCGGCCATTTTGGATCGAAGGTCACATTTTGACCCGATTTTTGCCGTTTACACCCTTCGTATTTGATCGAACTCCTCCTAGGGATTTCGATTGATCGGCTTCAAACTCGGTCAGTCTGATCATAAGGCATGGCCGATTAAAAGTTATCAAAACGGTGAGTTTTTGAGTATGTTGAAGGGGGGTTAGCAGGGGTCAAAGTTCACCTACTTGCCATGAAATTCAAAACAGTTATAACTCCTACACTAAAACTCTCAGAGGAACCAAACTTTCAGTGATTGAGCATCATGGGTTGACCTAAAATACCCTGTGGTCAAATGATGACATCACTAAGGCCACGCCCCCTGAGAACAGGAAGTGTCATATTTTACTGGGAACGGTCCCTATATTACACCTTTGACCTAATCAACATGAAACTGTGTTAACAGACAGGAAACATGTTGCTGTATTGAAGATTCCAGCCCCGACCGGCTTTGATGGAGCAGGTGGGCGTGGCGGCGTGGCGAAGTGACCTCTAACGCCGCTGTCATACGTTTGGCTCTGAATTCCACAGTTTTGGGCCAAACTTCTCCAAACTCACTAGGATGGATCTTTATCCACCCCAAGACAGGAATCCATAATTAAATTTGGTGGGCGTGGCCTAATTTCTCTATAGCGCCCCCTAGAAAATTTTAAATGATCAGCCCCAAGCTATGGTTTAACCTAGAATTATGAAACTTGGCACACATTTGTATCTTGTCAGGACGTACAAAAAAGTCTCTTGGAGACATGGTCTCAACCCAACAGGAAGTCGGCCATTTTGGAATAAAGTTCCAAAATTGACCCCATTTTTGATGTTTACAGCCTTCGTATTTGATCGAACTCCTCCTACAGTTTTTCAGATACAGACTTCAAAATCGCTCAGCACACACTTGAGGCATCAAAGGTGAAAAGTTATCAAAGGAATTTTCGTACTTCAAAGTATGTGGGCGTGGCTATGTGTCAAACTTTGACTATTCGCCATGAAACATAAAACTCTTATAACTCCTACACTAAAACTCTCAGAGGAACCAAACTTTCAGTGATTGATCATCATAGTTTGACATAAAAGACCCTGTGGTCAAATGATGACATCACTCAGGCCACGCCCCCTGAGAACAGGAAGTGTCATGTTTTACTGGGAACGGTCGCTATCTTACACCTTTGACCTAATCAACTTGAAAGTTTTTCCAGAAACAGAAGACATGCTGGTGTATTTTGGATTCCAGCCCCGACCGGCTTTGATGGAGCAGGTGGGCGTGGCGGCGTGGCGAAGTGACCTCTAACGCCGCTGTCATTCGTTTGGCTCTGAATTCCACAGTTTTGGGCAAAGCTGTTCCAAACTCACTAGGATGGATCCTTATCCACTCCCCGAAAGAAATCCATAATAAAATTTGGTGGGCGTGGCCTAATGTATTTATGGCGCTAGAAAATTTTAAATGATCAACCAAGACATGCTTTAACCTAGAATTACCAAACTTGGTACATATGTGTATCATTTCAGGACGAACAAACAAGTCTCTTGGAGCCATATTCTAAATTCAACGGATTTTCTGTAATTTTAGATTTTTTAGAAAAAAAAATATGTTATTCCCATTAAGTCCTCTTGGTGTCACTGTTACTCCACACATGAATAAGGCGAGAATTACACAGTATGAGAGAGGTGCTGTAATGGCGATATTAACCACTTGGTGTCACTATCACGCCATACATGACTATGTGTACATTTTTACCACTGCAATTCCCAAAGATGCATCTGTGTATTTTGTAGTTCCACAGTTACGTTGTTTTCGATACTTCTGCTGGCTCGTTGGGATAAAAATAGCCTCCACGGATAACATTAACGATCAAGCCTTCCTTAATCCCGTCTGCATGTGCGTTTTTATTATGTAAGTATACATTTCCATCTCCTATATTTGCGTTTATATCACTTATTAGCACTAGAGAACTGAATATGACGGTTGACAGTCAAGCTAACGCAGCTAAGCTATCGAAGTGCACCGAAGCATGCATGATTTAACGGAGAGAGCAGCGCCTGCAGCTGTACGGCTGCTCATTAATTTTCCCTGAAGTAAGAAAAGAAGAATTTCTGATATTTTTATTATTGAATCATCTTTATAATTAAGAAAATTGTGGAAACATTGTTTCAAAACATCTTGTACGTAGCGCATGCCAAAGCTTAAATCTTATTTCTCAGTTCGGTTTTCGCACGCCCCCACCCCTCCTCCCCCTCCGCCGCCCACATATACGTAGCAATGGCTGGCTCGTTGGGATAAAAATAGCCTCCACGGATAACATTCACGATCAATCAAGCCGTCATGATATGTGTGCAGTTCGATCTTTATAACGCACGCACGCACGCACGCAATCCCCCCCCCCGTTCCCCCGAAGAATGAATATGACGGTTGACAGTCAAGCTAACGTAGCTAAGCTGTCGGACCTAACGAATAGGAGACAGATGTCATGGGTATTAGCGGTGAGATGTCCTGTTGTTGCATTCCAACTTATCAACGTGTTTGCTGCAGAGATGTGGATTCTGGTGAGTCTGATATGCTAAACAATTTCTTGCTCATTTAATGGAAGCCACATTATTTTGTTTGAACCGTACATGGGCTGCACACTCAAAGCTGTGGAGTTTAGTACTTTCAAAATATCCTTACAGTTAAAAGTTTGCCTGGCAAACCTATTAATCGATATTACCTCAAAGGTGTTGACAGGAAGTGAATTTTATTTATTAGACAATAAAATAAACTGGTCCAAAAAGGTGAAAACAGCCACGAATGACGTGTCCGTAGTTGCTAAGAATTATAATGGAAACTTAACGGCACTATAATTATTAATATTGAGATAAGTGTCACAAATATGAGCAGGAGGAGCGCTGAGCTATGATATTAAACGCAGGGGCCGTAGAACGCAGAACCTGGAGGCGGGGGTGGGGTGTGGGGCTTTAAAGTAATTCTTAGAGTTTTCCACACAGCAGTGGACCACATAAATTACTCACGTTTTTATTTTTGGACAATCTCCTCTTCAGTTCAACCTTATCAGTGGATACACATTGTTGATGTTACCATTATAAAATAGCTTACAATTAAGAATTGGCAAAGCTCAATGTGATTTTCACAGTAGACGGAGCTCAGAGGAACCAAACTTTCAGTGATTAATCGTCATGTGGTCAAATGATGACATCACTAAGGTTAAACTGTCACACTTAAAGTAAATATTTGTTGTATTTAACATATTTCAGGTAAGAAGTGAACATGTAATGAAATTGATCCTGTCCTCCAATTTTATGTAATTGAACATTACAGCTAACAAATGTGATGATAATGTGAGGTAATACATTTTATGAATTTTTTTATATAGAGTATATTTTTAAATACAAAATTACTTAAATAAAAAAGGGGTCAAATGTAATAAAGATGAATGTGCTTCATCTATACTCTCTAGTAGAACAATTTCACCTTGATTTTGAGTTAATGGGCCACACGATTTGGAAGCTATTGTAGAAATCATATTATTTAATATTAAAATTATTTATCCAACCATCTTCTTACAGCAGGGGTGTCAAACTCCAGTCCTCAAGGGCCGCTGTCCTGCAACTTTTAGATGACATCTGTCAATGCTGGCTGAACAGTGTGGGCGTGGCCAAATTGCAAATGTCAGACCCTCGCCATATTCATACGATTGTCTTTAAATCACACATGGATGATCCGATTGGCACCAAACTTGAAATGTAAGACCTGTGGTAACCTTTAAAGAGCTCAAATGTTTTGAAATGTAATTTGACTCCACTGCGCCCCCTAGGTTAATCCATCAGCTATATCTCCGCCGTAAATGGACCGATCTGCGCCAGATTTTTTGTGAGTCGTCGGGGAGCGCTGCCGAACGCATTCACGTGTGTCGTCTGGCGGGCGATTGGGCGGGGAAGGTTCGCGACGGCTCCCGCTATGCGTGCAGCGGCGCCGGCTCTGGAAACGGCGAGAGCTTCATGGCGGTTGAACTCAAGCGGTGGCCGGTGAGCCGGAGCAGCGCTTGCTGCGAGGGCCGCACGAGGCTGCTTGCAGCTTTAATTATTATTATTATTATTATTATTATTATTATTATTATTATTATTATTATTATTATTATTATTATTATTATTATAGTCACAGTTCTGATTATCATAATCCTGATACTTGAAAATAAACCCAAATTATTAAACTCCATTACAGTGCCTGACATATACTAGTAGGTATTTTCAGACAGTTCTGGGTTTTCTCAGAATATGATGCTGTGTGTTGTGGAAGCAAATCTCCAATTTGGCATCAGTCCAAATAACTCTACTAATATTGCAAGCTTGAGCTGTGCTTGTACAAAGAAGAGACATCAGAGTTTGGAAACCTTTTAATATAATCACATGTTTAATGTAGTATTTTCTTTTTAACTACATAGTTTACAAAGCTTCTTTGGCTTTTATTCCATTTATTGATAGACATTATTTGCTAGGTAAAGTTCAATGCTGTTTTCTTTCCTCTTTAACATAATATAAAAAAATCTGACCAGGAAACTATTGCTGCTAAGACCGTAATGTTCTCACCCCAATGATTAAACACATCTTTAAACTCCTACTTACCCTCTTATTTCTTATGAGTGGATGTTCTCAGTTACTACTGCTGTGCTGTGCGTCACGGTGTGCAAAGGCATTTGTCAATGGATTTAAAGAAAGTGAAACAAATTGCACATTTTCAACAGATGTTTTATTGTGCATCAGTTTATTTATTGTGTTATGATATAAAACGAGTTGAATTCAGGAAATGCAGTGACACAGTCAGGTAGCCATAGAACCTATAAGAAAACTTAAACAGGTCATGATGTGTTTTCTTGGTATCTGTTTGAGGATGTGTGCAGGCTGCCCAGAGGTGACCTCGGCTGAAATCTATCCATGACAGTGATAGGCTCAATCCTGCTGCAGGAGCAAGGACACCAAGGAGCAGAAGTTCCTGTCACTCAAAAGATACACGGAGTAAATATTTAGCAATGTGCTGATCCTTTCAGCCTGAGTCAGCGAACGAAAAAGTTATCTGTTGTTGTGTTGCAGGATCAGGCAAGATGGAAAGGGTTACACTTCCTGAAGCAGAAACATAACTCTGGGAGCGCTTACATTTGCAACTAATTGCCAGCTTCATCTTAACATGCAGCATTGACCAGGACTGGTTGAAGTTTTATAGTAAGACATTTATTTGCCTTTTGTTTTAGCAACTCAAGCTTTTAATGACAATTTTGCCTGTACAATGAAATGATCACAAGTGCATTCAAGTATAAAAAGAAACTTTACAAGTTACTAAAAACGTACATGAGACTATCATATACAGCTGAAATATAATTCATTCTTCCGATCTCGCTCGCACCACAACTCAGTTTCAAACATGCTTCTGTCCTTTTCACCATAGATTTTAATCATATTTCTCCTTCTCCACTTGTCTGACATACATTTTTGCCTCCAAACCTTCTTCAAACAGACTCAAATATTTTAATCTGTTCCACATCAAAGATCCTACTAATATGGACTAAAGAACGATAAGTATTGGTGATAGCAAAGGAAACATGAAGAAAATATACTGAGAAAGTTTTTAAAGCATTTCACCATACTCAATTAGACTTTACTTCCGCGTCTTTTCTTTTCAATACACTCCACTTTTCTGGACTTCCTTCTATGAAGCATACATTCACTTATTTCAGTATTTAATAGAACTTATGTACATGTCAGCTGGTTATCGCACTGTATAAATTGTCCATTGGATTTTATGTAAAGTTAGAATGTAGTTTAGTCAATTAACCAACCATGGACATCATGAAATAAAGTTTTAGAAACTTAAAGTAACTTGTTAAACAAGTCATTGGCCTTCATAGACCTCACCCTTTGTCACACTACAACCACAAACATTAATGTGTAAAGAAAATTAAATTGTTATGCCTTCATGGAAGGGCTTATGTGTTCCAGAAGATTAATCCTGCACATTAACCTATGCAAATACACCCCATGGTGAAACATAGTGCTGGCAGCATTATCCTGTGGGGGGGATTTTCCTAAGCAGAAATGGAATCTTGTCTGAGTTCCTACGAAGATGCATAAAGCTAAATATGGCCCATACGAGAAGAAGACCATTTAAAGGCTACAAAATACTTCAGAATAGGGAAAATCACCTGCCAGCAGGACATCAATAAACACAACCAGACCTATAATAGAATGGTTTCAATCTAAAGATGTTCATGATAATAAAGGCTCAGTCAAAGTCCCGATCCAAAGCCAACTGAGAAAATGTGACTGAAAATTTGCTGCCCACAGAAGCTCTAAATCCAGCTTGAATCTTTTTGCAAATAAGAAGCAACATTTATTGGCTCCAGACAGAAACACTCTCCAAAAGTCACGCAAATATAGTTGCAGTAAAATGTCATTCTAGAAAGTCACATAGACTCCTAAATATAAATGCATGGTTTTTTTGTTTGTTTGTTTTTGTTTCAATTTGGAAACCACCATGAATCATTAAAGTCCTAAAATTGTACTAAAACACATGCGGGTTTGTGATTGAAACATGGTAAAAAATTGAAAATGATGAAGGGACCTGAAGATAACATCCAGTACAGAAGAAATCAAATGCAACTATAAAATGTGATCATTGCATGCAATGTACTATTACAAAACGTCAATAATGCTTTAACTAAAGCAGCGAAATGCCCGTTAAGCTAAATGTTTTTACTAATTTGATGTGCCTGTTTTATACCTGAAGTCTCTTGTTATGACTTTTATCAGACCAGTCAGTATAATTAATTTTGTAATGACTGTGAAGGTGTGTTTGTTTTAAAAGTATAGTAGAGGCTATTTAAAACCTTTGATTATTTTTGAGCACTTTTTGGTATGTCAGAAGCGTACAAGCCACAGCAACTGTGTTTCATAAAAAACTTGTTCTTGTCAGTGCATACAAGGAATGTGAGCCCTGTGGAAACCTAAAACTATTTTAATATAACATTTACTATGATTTAGGTCCAACAATTAGCGTCGCTGAAATTTAAACAACTCAGTCCTAAACTCAAATTATCTTCCAAGGTCAAACAAAGGTCTATGAATGCTGAAATTTTGTTTTAATTGAACATCCAGTAGTTTAACAATCTCACAGGTCTGTGGAGACAGTACTTCTTTTGACCCGCAGGCTGCCGCCCCAGCCACGGGGGCAGGTGTTGTAGGAGTGTAGGCCAGGCGACCTGAGGCCCGAGTCCTCGGACTCAACGGAGGCATCTGAGTCGGTCAGAGAACGGGTGTTGTAGAGCCTTACAGGTGAGCAGATTCTCTGAGTTGGGGTGACAGGAGGGCTGGTGAAGGTGGGAGACTGTGCACCCAAGGACCTCTGCTGGAAGGGGCTAATTGGTGGTTTTTGCCAGTCGTTTTGAGAGTTTCCCACAGGTGAAATGGGGAGGCCGTGACTGCTCAGTGCTCCAGGGGAGGGGCTGTTTTTACGTTTGGCTGCATTTATAATATTCTTTGCAAGGAGACGGTGATT
The DNA here is from genome assembly GCF_019740435.1 of Gambusia affinis. Lineage (NCBI taxonomy): Eukaryota > Metazoa > Chordata > Actinopteri > Cyprinodontiformes > Poeciliidae > Gambusia > Gambusia affinis. Next base: position 9,499,644 of record NC_057876.1, on the reverse strand, counting down.
TGCTTTTGAGTCTAGGTTGTTAACAATCTGGGACGTGCAGCGATTGTCTTTTTGTTGTCGTGGAGGGGAGGCAGTGGCTGATGTGTGCAGAGGATTAGTGGATTGAAAGGATGAGCTGCTTTGAAAAAGTGCAGGTGATTGGGAGCGGGGGCTCCATGGAGGGCAGACAGGAGATGTGGCTGCAAATATTTGCAGAGGTCTGGATGGGGAAACAGAGACAGCCAAGGATTGATTATTCTGGCTTACAGAAGGTGACTGGCATCTTGATCCCCAAGGAGGAGTTTGAGAAGGTCTGCATGTAGCTCCAGGGGAAAAGGTGGAAGATTGGGTATTCTGACTCACTGCTGGGGATTGGCACCTTGATCCCCAGGGAGGTGAGATTGTAGATGTGGCGAGAGATGTGATGGAGGGTCTGGACACGGAGAAAACCGAAGCAGAGGAGGTCTTGTTATTATTGCTCACAGATGGGGACTGGCATCTTGAACCCCAAGGAGGAGAAATAGGATAATGGGTTTTAGAGTTTTCAGAGGGTTTGGAAAAAGGAATGGAGGCAGTAGTGGAGGACTGGCTGACAGCTGGGGACTGACATCTGGAACCCCAAGGTGGAGAGCATGGAGAAGTGACTGCAGCTGCTTGGGAGGGCCTGGATGCAGAATTGGAATTAACAGAGGAAAATTGGCTATTCTGACTCGACATAAAAGATTGGGATCTTGCATTACTGGACAAATTGACAGGAGATGTGAAAGAACGGATAGATCCACCGGGGGTGGTTGGTGACTGGCTTGTTTGAGAGCTGGAGATCCATGTTCTAGTTGCTTGGTTTGCTGGGCTGCAGAAACGTCTGGTTAGGCTAGGTGTACTGGTTGCCATGGATGTTTCACCAGTAATTTCAACAGGGGATGACTCCTCTGATTCCTGTTGGAACATAGCATATGGTTCTGCTTTAGTACATGTAAAAGACAAAAACATCCATAAGGCAAAATCTTTCAGATTGCAAATTTAAGATTAGCAAATTCTCTTTTATGGGAATTGCAATGTTTTTGTGTCAGATCTGATCATTATAGCATGTTCTTTAACTGACCATGGTGACGCAACACAAAGGTTAAATAATGAGGAAAAGTACAAATGTTTTTAATACGTTTAAATTTATGTTTTCATTTGGAGCTTCAGTTGCACATACACCACCTTTTAATATTCCCTCCCTGTACAAGTGTTTCTTCAGTAAGCCTAGCCATTAGCAGAAGTAGGTCTAGTGTTTAGTGTCTCTCTCAGATTACTGTCATTTGGTCCTCTTGAGGTAGTTACCCTTTGCAGGGATATGAAGTTACTCAACTGAAGCAAAGGTTGCAGTTCATCATATGCCCTGCCAATTAAGAACTAGTAATCTATATTCAGGATGATAATATGCCAGAAGGGTGTCATGTTGTAATTCAAAGTGCAAGTATCTTTATCCTAAAAGTTATCTTCATGTAATGTCATGGTTATACTCCAAATGTTTGGAGCTTTGCGGTAAGACATAAATTTAAGATGTTTGAGATGTTTATGTTTTAATTCTTTAAGAGTTTAAAAACTGTTCAAATCAAACATTAATGAAATTGAGCACAGATCTTTCTCTGTTAACTCATCCCTGTATTTGATAGGGACAAAAAAGTTTTCTGGTAGCTTAGATGTTCCCAGCTATGGCAAAAAATGAAAGAGCAGAGACATTAACCAGCAGTTAAGAGATGCTGGTGGAATCAGGAAATGAGAGGAAGAAAAAAACAGAAGGAAGTCATTATAAAGTGTTAGCATGAAGATTTAATCAGAAAAGAAACATCTCACTTTTGCACAGAACACAATCAGTTATAAGAGACAGTGAGCAGAAACAGCAGGAAAAAACAGTAAATCAACGTGTTTGCAAAGAAGTAGACAGAAACACAGCAGAATGAAGACAGAATAACTGCTTAGATACGGAAATTGATGCAGATATAAAGTAGCACAGAGTCCAAATGTAACGTGTTTAGGTAAATGAAGCCAGAAAGCTGGGTAAATTGCTTGAGGACATAAACGCATTGAAAGATTTCTCTTGCTACAACTTTCATGGCTCTGAAAAGCGTTGAGTCACAAATCATAGATCACAAACCAGATGCTAGGCCATCTGTTAGATGCCTTTGTAAGGCAGAATCCTTATGGTACCCAGTGGAGAGCATGAGATTGTTTTCATGTTTCAAAATGTTCTTTAAATTGACATTTAGAAAGCTTAAGTGCAGAGCTGCTTTCAGAATATAAACTTTCATTGATTACAAAACAGCACAGTTTAAATTTTCTGAACTTAATCACTCCTGAATGGATTTTGTTTCTCAGAAAAAATGCAATTATACTCTGTCTTCACAGATGAGTTAGGATGCATTGACTTAGATAATTGTATCATTTGCAGGCCATTTCATCCCCAACTTAAATTTGCGGTGCTCTGGTATTGTTTCACAGTAAATTTAAATATCACAATAATTCTTTCATGCAGCTACAAAAGCTGGTATTATGAAAAGGCACACAAACAGTCAGGGGTTTAAACAAAGTGCAGTTAATTTTAGCTTCACTTAAATTATCTTCCATATTGCAGCCATGTCATCCTTATCTATGAAATATTCAGTCTTATCTAAAAATGATACATGGTCGGTCTCCACACCTGTGGTGTAATTCCTGCCTTTTTGGCAGAAAATGTTGGCTTTGGTGCCTGAACTCCAGATCGAGGGGAGGAAACTCGTTCTGGAGAAAAAGGAGACATAGAAGAAGTGATCCTCGCATGTGGGGAAGCCGGATTTGCTGGGTATTCCGATCCTCTTGGGGAGGTGAGAGGCAATTGAGGTGACATACTACCATAATAAGATGGTGAAGTGTTAGGTAGAGCAGTCTGTCTAGAAAAACTTTGGCTGCTGAGTAGGTTCTTGGCTTGTGGTGCTCCTCTGGGTAATGTGCTTATTGGGTCCTTGGCTGGATTGAAGACAAAGAGGGAAGAGTTGAGCTGATAGGGACGGTGTCTTGCAAGGTCCATCTCTATCTTGGAGCAACCATTTTCTAAAGTAGTTGGTGGCTCTGGAACTGGCTCTGGTACTGCAACTTTTGGTTTTGGCTTTTGCTTGACGGCTTGCTGGGCCTTTAGATTTTGCGAAATCTGTGCGCTCACTTCGGAGTTCTTGGCAATGGCTTTGACCCTTCCTGGCATGTTCGATGGGTAAACCCAGGATGGTGGTAACGACATTGTGGGGGAGGGAGACCTAATTTGTCCTGGATTCTGATTCTCAACAACATATTTCTCCATCCTTGATTGACGCTTGGCAAATAATTCAGCCCCCTTGCCTGACACATTTGTGAGGCTCTGCTCTGGACGGTGGTCTAGCCTTGGTCTGGTCTTTGAGCTTTTGAGACAGGATGCCCACTCTGGGGCTCTTGCTCCGTCTGTCTTTTCCTCTGCTTTCGCAAGGAAGTTGGAAGCTTCTGCTCCCAAAGCCAGTAACTCCTCTTCAGGTGCTGGTTCAGGGACAGATCTGTGTCCATGTTTCTTTCTTTCATCCGCTCCTTGCACCAGAGAGAGCAACTCAGGGTTTGGAGCAACCACTGGCTTCTCTTTAAATGTAAACATTGACTTCTTGTTTGCCCTTCTGGCTGCACTTTCCTCTAGTATTCCTGTTTTGATTGGTGTTATCAGCTTCCTTTCTCCAATGGACTGTGGAACAAAGGTGGAAGGCTTTGGAGATGTCAGAGGGCCACAGTGGGGTGCAGGTGGGTGCTGGGAAACAGGAAGGTTGGTTGGCGAAGGGCATGGAGGGGACATGGGAGGAGACATTGGAAGTGGACTAGAGTAGAACGTCTGTGGAGGTCGGTTTGTGAAGGCCGGCAGAGGAGGTGTTGGATATGATGGTGGTGGAGGTGGAGGAGAGAATGTGACAGGTTGAGTGGAAGAAGGGAGAGGAGGAGTAGCATAAGATGGGGGAGGTGGGATGTCTATAGCAGGATTGACTGAATCTGGAGAGAGGACAGTTGGTGGTGAGAAGAAAGGTCGAGCCGTTCTGTTGAGGAAGGCTGGCGTCTGCTTGGAGGGTGAGACTAAGGAAATCCTCTCTGAACCAGAGGTGCTGTGACAGCCATTAAGAAGCTTTTCAGAGGGAACAACCTCCGGGTGGCCCTCAGTTGTTTCTGTCTTCCTTTCAACATGTGCCATCACAGCTGGATGAGAGTCATTACTTCCCAGATGAGTTTGGTGTCTAGCATCGTCCTCTAGAACTTCACGAATTTTATCCTTTATGTCGTCCTCTTCTTCTGGCTCTTCTTTGACAGGGAGGAAATGTCTTTCCTGGATATCATAGTTCCCCGTGTCTTCATCTTTGATAAAATTCTTATTTTCTTCATCCATTATGCCACCAGTTGAAGGGCTGCTTGCAGCTGGCAAAAAGTGTGACTTATTATTATTTAAGATCAGGTCTGTGTCCTTGTCCTCACAACTCCTCTCTGCCCAGGTTTGCTTGTTGGACAAGGAATCACTTTTCACATTCTCAGTTTTGTCCACCTCTGACCCTTGTCCGCAGCTTTCGAGCGTGAAGGCGTTCACTCTCTGCTTGCGCCGATTAAAAAGCTGCACACCCCTGGAGCTGGAGCCAGAGTTGGAGGGGATGGTGAGCTGAGCAGCAATGATGTGACTCTTCAGCCGTGCCTCCTTCAGCTCTTTTTCCGATAAACTGGCACTCCTGCTCAGATCTAATGAGACACAAAAAACAGAAAAAATGACATAGGCGTTTAGCCCCCATTCATTATAAAACGCCACTAAACTTAGCTGAATTTGGCAAATGAAAAGACTCAAAACTAGTGCATGTTGTGTGTTCTTTAAATACAAGATAAACACATAATTAGTTCTGATTAAATTTTTTTGTTTACATTTCCTTGTGGATCCATTATTATGTTTTAATCTTAAGAGGTTTGGCATTACAATGCTATATTAGTACGTCATGGTTCTCAAACAATGCGACTGGTGCCATTACTCATATATGGGTATGTCTTTTAGGCTTACTCTAAAGAAATCATAACAAACAATGCAAGCTATTTTTTCTTCTCAATAGAAAAATGCAGTGAAGACTTTTTTGAGAGCTTCCCATATCAACTTTAGTGGGCGGCAGCAAACCAGGAACAAGTGCTGGTGGTAAATTTATGTTGAATTCAACATAACAAATTACAACTTGGATCTTGGGATCCCATTAAGCCCAACTTAACTGTGTTCCATTCACTGCATCCAAAACAAGCAAGATTTTCTTATGGACCTTCTTTGTGACCAGCCTAACTATGTTTAGCAATACAAGCTAATAACACTAGCATTTTATGCTTTCAAATATTGTACATGCATATTTATTGCAGACGTTTAATTGTGTGTGTGAACATTTAAAAATATACTAACGATCCGGTGTGCAGTTAATTCTTTAGTTTTAGATTTTTTTGTTTTAACAGAGACATATTGGATTTTATGTATATCCAGGGTATATGTAGTTTCCAATTGAAAATTCGTATATAACAGGATCTTTCTGTTAGATCTTTAAGTTGAAACTTCCAAATTTCTGAGGAAAGATGTTATTGCAAGCTGAAACTGCCTTCATTAACTTGCTCCTATATTTGGGATCACCAATCAACAAGTATATGATCCCAAGATATTTTTTATTGACAGGCTAACTAATAACAAAAGCAAAGCGTATTTATGACGTAAGTGCTAGGAAATGTTCAAATGCACAATTTAGAGGAAGTCAGTATGGATGTACATATAAACTTTTACAAAAAAGGTTGAGACCCGCTGCTATACAGAGATACCTCCCCAAGGATAACAACACAAATGTTAGAAAGGTTTTTATTTTCAAACAAAAAAGGGCAGCATGTGTAATGTTTTTTTATGAATCTAGGTTTTAATTTTCTCTTTAAAACCCACAATTCTTTTAACGTCACATGGTTTAGATTGTTGTTTGCTTTGCTTTTGATTCTAACTGATGGGGTGAGAAAAATAGGGCTTTGTGGACATTTGACTCAGCAGTCTGCTGCTCTAGACAGTGAGCTAATAGACAAAGGCTGAGACACATATGAAACAAAAATGTTAATGAAGAGGCAAAACTTGTTGTGTAATAAAGTTCTGAAAAAAAAAACCCATGTAGGGCAGCATTTTGCTGCTGCAGCAAAAGTAGAGTCTGACAACCTTTTTCCCTGTAAGTTCAGCAGCTTTGATCCTAATTGTCTTTGTTGTAAAATAAACTGTGTTGTTTGAGCTTAAAAGCTTTATTTTCTAGGCAGTGGAACCATTTCCTCTGCCATTTGCAGTCGTCCCTCCCTGAGCATTCCTCCACGGCTGAGAAAACTCCCCGCCTGCGCTTCCAGCATGCCTTTGGTTTCTCTCTGTAGCTAATTTGTGCAATCCTGGAGCTCAAACCCTTAATAGACCACTTTTACAATCTACAGCTACCAAAAATGATTTTCTGAGACTGCTGTCTATAAACATGCTATACAATCAAGAGTTCCTATTTTAAACATGGTAACTACATCAAAGAAGTAATAAAAACTTGATCCAGGCTCTTTTTTTTGCCTTTTATATAACAAATTGCACTCCAGGAAAAAGAAACTCTTTAGTGAACACAGTAATGAATGGGTTGTCATGGAGATACATCTGGTGCATCATTCAACTATGTCATAATAATCTGAGTGGTGGAGAATATTTAAAGTAGTTTTCAGGACTTTTCTCAGAAAAAAGTCTCATGGATTCTGACAACTACAATATTTGACATAATCTAGCGCCAGCCACAATAATTGGGTGTAAATCAATCCCTTGTAAATGTGCTATGATGATTAGATTCTACATGTGGCTTTTTCTGGCATATACAATAGCACCTTATCACATTGTGTCCACAAAAAAACAAATATCATGAGATACACTTTCTTTCTTTCTTCTTTTTCTTTCTTTCTTTCTTTCTTTCTTTCTTTTTTTCTTTCTTTCTTTCTTTCTTTTCGTCTGCTCTTACTGGTGGGTTTAACTCTCCCAGTTTGCTTTTATAAAGGTTTTTTTTAAAAATGCACCATGAATTGAAGCTACATATTTCTGGACAGAGATCTAAAACAATTATTCAGATTAAAATTATTGTCATAGGCTTACTAAAACATACACATGGACACACACACACCTATATATATATATATATATATATATATATATATATAGGATTGGTTATCAAGCAATGTGCAGGTGCCAAGCCCATTTGGACCAAATTGATGCAACTGAATCCTACAGGTTTTTCTTATAGTTAAATTCCTCTTTTCTACGTGTCTATGAACAAACATTAACTAAGAGGAAATACAAAGGTAAGTTTAAGCAGTATAGGTCACACAATTACCCAAATGTGCAAGAAACCCTGCAGAATTCAGTCAATTACATGAAAAACATTCTGTAAAGTTTGCAGACAGAGTAGCACATTCAACACATAGCCAGACAAGTTACCTTTCCTCACAAATCCGTCACAACTGCTCCTCTGTTAGGATTCAAACCACGGCACATCCTCACAAGTTCCCTGAGAGTTTCCCGTTCTGTTCTACATCTGATCCACATCAGCGCCTAACCCCTCTTACCTTTTTCATGTCAAATCTCAGACCTCCGCTGTCATGTAGTACTTCCACCAGAGTTTACAATTATAACTGCGTCTGATGGCTTGACACCCTCACCCCCACCTCACTTTTCTTTTCTTTTTTTTTTTTCTGGAGCAAGACACAAGATCGGATTTCTTTTTCTCTGCAGTCCAGCAGGACACAGACAGGCAGGGAGGCAGAGGGAAAGAGGGCAGGGAAGGGAAGAGAAGGAGGGAGGGCTTGTAGCTGGAGGCTACTCTGTCTCTCACTCTACCTCCACTTTGGTTTAATTTTTTCCCAAATGTGTAGCACTTATTCACGTATGCTTTTCACTAAATAATAAAACAGAGACACCTGTGAGAGTGAAGTCCATCGCTTCTGTTGGGAGAGTGTTTACATTTCAGCAGCCGCTTTTTGCAGAGAGATTCATCTTTGTTGTGACAGCTTTGGAGAAGTGTCTTGTCAATGGTAAGTATTGAGCAGCTTATCCCTGAAATGTCCTGTGATGGCTAGGGAGCCTCTGAACCTTTGTTGCAATCTTTGAAGTGCAACCCAGAGATACCTCAGCTTATGTTTACATGGATTAGACCAGTGAGCCTCCACAGCTACAGCACCTGACCCCTGCTGCCCTCCACATCAGTCGGGATATGCCATGTGTGTTCACTGAGCATTCCCTCAGACCAAATGTCTGCCCTCTTTGAACTGCAGCAGCCCTGAGCTCCAACCTGCAAAAGCAGGACTGGAATTTCCTGTCTTGATATAAGGAGCCCTGCATCATATTGCCCTCCCCTCATGTCTCCATCACCTCCACCCCTAAACATTTTCTATCTCTTCTCCATTTCCCCCTGCCCCTGCGAGGGGTGGAGCACACAAGAAGACTTCCCCTTACAGCAGCAGAATTTGAATCGAGGGGGCCAACCCCACATTTGTGTATCAAAGGTCAGATTACCCTGTCGGATGTTATCTTTCTTATGGTTGATGGCTGGGAGGAGAATGGGATGACAGCCCAGGAGCCCGTGGGTGATATGTGAAATGGTATGGAAAGACAGGGGATTAACAGAGGGGCCATGTATCCCACCAGACTGACCGAGACCTAAACTCTCAGTGGTTTTTATACGGAGCCATGCAAAAGCATTTGTACCCTTTTAAATGTTTCAAATTTCTTTGAATACAAACTGCATTTCACTGGGGTTTTGTCCAATAGACCAATAAATGTAAAGTGGAAAGAAAATGTTACATGTTTCTGAGACATTTTGAAACAGAACTCAATTGTTCTTTTTGTTTTCTGCTCTGACCACATGTGGCCAACTTTTTGTGTATGTTTCTATCGTCTTTTCACATCTTAGAATCAACGGTGTTTGTTCATTCCACCTTTCAAAGTAGCAATATCTGGGATGATTTGTTTTCAAGTAGATTTTTACTTTGACTGATCTAGTTAAATATTTGATCTAAACTATTCATTGTAGCTATTGTTGCATTTTTAGTCATTTTCCTGGAAGAAGTTGAGTTTATTGCTTCAAACAGGTTCTCCTGTATTTGAGGAGAACCTCAAATACAGGAGAACCTCAAATTTTGTCACCCATAGTGGTGACAAAATAATGCTGACACCACTATGCGTCACTACTTTGTTCAAAGTGATGCATAGTGTTAGTTTTTTTTCCACATATAGCATTTTACCCTTTTGGGCTCACAGTTGAAGGTATTTTAGGTATTTTTTCTGACCAGAGTTCCTCCTTGGACATATTTGCTGTGTTCCCTACATGTCTGGCGTCAAATTTTAAACAGTTCACCTTAAGTTTTTCTTTCAACAAAGACCTCTTGTTCTGTGCAGAGTATGATTAGTAGTTATTAGTCTCCTATCTGAGCTGAAAATCAGATCCTAAAAATCACATATGTGTTAAAATTATAAAACTATATCTTTATGAGGGCCATAAATCATAGTTACTTGACATGTTAATCAATGCTGGACCACCACTACTTGACATACGTCTTTCTATTAAAACCATTGAGGGCCATAGCTCAGTCAATAGACTGGGTTACTAAACTCAGAACATAACTAAGGCAAAATACTACAAAATATCTTATTTCCAAGTTAAAATTACACATGGAAGATTTTTCCTGACATGCATAGTGTTTGGCCAAAACGTTCAATTTTGGTTTCAAAGTGGTACTTATTTCCATGTGTTTGTTGTGTCCATGACTTTTGGCATCTAGGATTTTCTTCAAACAGTAGCTTTCTTTTTGTCATTCTTGCCAGATTTGTGGCATCCATGGCTATTAAACAATTCCTAGTCTTCTTTACAGCTCATTCGCAGGTATCAAGAATCTCTAGACAACTTCTCTGGGCATTTTTTGTCCAGTTTATCAGTTTAGGTGGATTGCTAGGGAATGTTTTACCTTCCTTTTTGGTTTTCAGATGACTGATATGAATAGTGCTTCCTGTGAAGTCCAATAAAAAGAATATGTTTTCTATCATGACCCACCACCGTTTTAAACTTTTCCGTAACGACCTGTTCACTGTGATCCTTGGTCTTCATGATGTTTGGTCACAAAACTTCACAGAAAGCTGATTTATAGTGTGAGTCAATCAGACAGATGTTTACTCTATTTAATAAGTGGGCAACCACCTATATTTTATCTAAGGGTATCAGAGTAATGGGGAGGATACAGTTACATGTCACCCATATCTTAATTGCAAAAGTTTTTGGAAGAACTTGTATTGTTTTCCTTCCACTTCACAGTCATGCACGACATTATGTTGGTCTGAAATCCCAATTAAAATTGATTGTAGTTTGTGACATGACACAGTGGGTCTGTCATGAGTTCTTCTGGAAGCGTTTGTTAGACAAATCAAATACTAACATCAGGGGACAAATTCTGTTTCCCTTTTCTTTATTTTTACCTTTAACTTCATGCATTCACTCTTTAAAAACAGACAAGTAGTGAGTTTTTATCAGCTTCTTTGTGTTGCCCTCAGTGACCTGTGAAAACTAATTGCTAGGTAATGAGTGATTGGAAGGGTGTTGGTGGCACAGAGCTTTTACATCTAGATAAGACAGCTTTTGACTGTGACATTTTCATTATAATACACAATGACCAATTACTCAGCCTGAATAGTATGTCTGAAAGCATTGCCACTGCCCACAGGAAGTTATTTTTATTGATATGATGCTGTGTTTTCCACAGACTGATTGTGATGTCAGTGAGGCAACTTTTGATATTGTTTTGTTGTTTGTTGGAAGAGATAGAAGGAGACAAATGTAAAGGTCCAAGTGACTTTTCCCACAATGTTTATCCCACGATTGCCAGCTTCTGAGATGAATATTAAGACATGTTGTCTATGATTGTCTTTCCAATTTTGCTTTCCCAGGAGCAGATGTTTCACACAGCTTTTTTGTGTGTGTGTCAGGTTGCATTGACAAGCCTGGACTTTTTTTTTGCTCCACAAGTTGGCAGTCCCTGTCTTTTTAAGCAAGATTTATTCTCAAGTCAGTCCACACACCCTAGCACATTAAAGTATCAGACAAATCTTTGGGAACACTACAGCCATCTGTATTTTTGCGCTGAAAGCTTTTGCTTTTGCTTTTACTTTTTCTTTCACATCCAAATAAATCCACAAAATGCCAAATAAAACAAACTCTTACTTGTTTTGCGGCTGATATGCTGTTTGCTAAATCCCGTCTTCTCCCAGGATGTGTTGTATTCGGTCTCAGTGGGCTGAATTTCTTGCTTTGACTCGACAGGTTTTCTCAGTCCTCCTGGACTCCAGCTCACCCCTCTCCTGATAGATGTATGGCCTTTCTCCATCTTTATCCAGAATCAGATCCCTACGCCTGTATCCTTTCTTCAAAAGCAGTGTTTAATCACCTAAAAACTGAAAATGTAAAGCGGCACTTCAGCACTCCAGGTTTCTTCTTCCAGGCATGACTCCTACAGCAGCCGTGTTCCTTCCCCAAGCAGTCAGTTGAAATTTGCCGTAAAGAGTTTACTCTTACTTTGTTCCTTCATGAAGTGTTTATCTCAGTCTAATTGGACCTCCCAGAGGGTCAGCTCCAACGTCCTTTGGAAGAATTCCCGTTGGAAAAACAGCAACAAAAAATCTGGAGCAGAGGGCAATGAAACTCCCCAGTTTTTCCCCCTTCCCAGATTTTTCTCTTTCCTTTCCTCCTCTATTTTGGTCGGCAGAACATGCTTTTTTTGTTTGCGTCTCAGTCTGCAACCCACAGATTACTTTGCCTTCCAAGAAAGGGATCTGCTCTTTATCTTGAAGATCATAAGTCTACGGTGACGTGAGGGGAAACTATGTATATGGAACTTCCTCCTGTTTAAGGTGCATGCGAGAAAAAAAACATTTCACTTTGGAAAGGTCATTCCAGAGGCTGTTTTGCTTTTCGTCTCCCAAAGTATTTAGCAGGAGCTGCTTTGCGTTTGTTTCTCATCCTTTAAAGGCAGACACAGTTTATGGGGCAGGAAAGTTTATTTCTGTTTTTCTTGTTTTGGTAAATACCAAACTGGATCAGCAATGTCCTCTTTGGTTAAAGGCTTTGGTTTTGACTCGTACAGAAAATAAATCCAAACTGCTTTAGGCTTATTGAAACTAGCATTCCTAGTTGATCTCTGTGCTTAATTTAGGCAACATCCAGGTTCAATTACTGCCCTGCAAAGAAGAAAAACAGGCTTATTAAAGACAGGTGTAAAATGCAAAAGAAATAAAAAAAAAGTGTTGCAAATGTGGTCACATCCCTATAACTTTTTAACATTGCAACCTTAAATTTTGCAATGTTATATGGATTTTACATAATAGATCACTAATGCAGTGGAATGTGTGTAACAATGTGAGGTTTACGATTGCTTATAAATGAAAGTATGAAAAATAACTGCACTTCACCCTGAAAGCATTATCACTGCTGTAAAATATGGAGATGATGCTGTGAAAATGATTTCTTTTAAGCAGGGAGAAGAAAACTGATTAGATTTGATAGGAAATGAACAAAGCTATTTACAGTGGTGGATTTTATTAAAAGTGTATACTATGCTTCCTTAAACAAATAAGAATAGGTCTTTGAGCTCTACAAACATGTTCATCATTTGCTGAAAATCATTTTTTGATTATAATATTTTAGTCTCAGTTTTAGTTCCTTTCAGGATTAGCTGTAGTTTAGTGCCTCTTGTCTCTTTAAGTCCAAATAAGCTGCTGCTGGCCACGCCACACAAATCAACGATTACACTCGTACTTGAACATGGCTGCAAACAGATGCGGAATTATTAAACCATACATCTTTGAAAACCAGTAATGGAGCCTCCTGCACAACAAACAAGAATGCAGTAAGTGTTTTCTGAATGGCAAGTCAACAACCAAACTGTTTTCCAGCAGCTTTTGTACTGTACGGACAACGCCAAACCAGCTGATCAAATGTGCTGGTGCGCCGATTGAACTGGGGCTGGGGTTGCTATGTAACAGCGCAGTGACCCAACAAATTTAACAATAACCTCTTGTCATAAAACGAGGGGTGTCTCTTTAAGCACATGGATGTTTTTAGAAGCAGCTGAGGCCTGAAATGGATGTGAATTTTGCATACTATGGTTCTGCTAAAGTTTTCTTGGTTCATGTTAACTTTAATTCTGCTCTGGTGGCTGAAGAAAAGTATTATGTTTTGTCCTTAAGGTTGAATTGTTTTTTTTTAAATCCATCTATTTTCTGCAGGGTAAAGGTTAAAAGAGAAAGTACTGCATTTTTAAAATGTGATCAGCTCTTTAATATCTCCAAAGATGGAAAGCGACAATTCATTCGGGCCTGCTATGAATCTGTTAAAGTATCATCACTTCTGCCTCAGGGTATGTGATGTGATATGTGCCAGTTTTTAAAACTTCTAACCAGGATAAAATGACTACACAGAGATGATTCTATAAAGCATTTTATTAAGTCAGCAGCATTATGTTCCTCCCCTAAAGTTAATAAAAGCCGCCGGCAGTGATTGTAATGATAAACCGGAGTTTACACTTCCAATTCCTTGATCTGACTTGCCTCTCCTTGGAGCTGATCGGGGCTCCATTTGTTTTTGATAGTGACTCCCTTCTATGTCACAGAGGAGTCGGAGGCCGGTGCAAACAGCAGCGCACATAGTTATGAATTTCCTCGCAGACACAGCAACCATCCTGCCTTTCATCTTTTTCAAAGGTGTATGAGCACCCTAGCTTCGTTTCATCCTTAATGTTTTGACACCCAATGAAACTACAGCTGAGTCAAAGCCTGCTCACAGTCATCCCAAACACAACATATCCCCACCTCCCTGCTGCAAGGAAGCTGAAATCCTCCACACTGCTTCTAACTGGCGTGATCCTGACAAGTGAGCCGAGATGAAGGCTGGCATTGTTTAGACGCTCTGACAATAGCTCTTTGAATCTCCCAGATGTGCGAACCACATTTGGCTCACTCTGCATCTCATTTGTTGCCTTTTCACATGATTCTTCAGCGACAAGCTTATGACGCTTTTCCTCAGTAAAAGTCGTCTTTTGTCGAGCCAGAATTTATGTTTACTGTAATCACAGGGAAGAGAGGCGAGCACATGTTGAGGTCTTGTCCGCTCACCGCATCACCAGAATGACTAGAATATGTACAGATTGCCATCTTTGATACGGGATGAAAATGTTTTTTTTACTGTCAGACAGAATGCAGATGTAGGACGCTCCAAAATGACAGCAGCAGAGATGCACACTTGACTCCATTTAAGGAAACAAAGCACTGACATATGGACCACTGAAACCTACATCTGCTGCAAGGCTTTTAATAGTCTCTGCTTATTTCTCTGCAGCTTTGGGGACTAAATTTACTCCAGACTATCTGTTGACATCTAACTCTTTAGCTTTCATCTTGACTTTCATGCCCGATCTGCAGAAGTTGAAACTTACCCATTAGTGCTCTGCTTCCAATTACAGGTACCTTGAAGTTTAAAAAAACACAGTGGCTTTCAAATTTTCGAGTCTTGGCACACATTCTCTATTGTTGCTATATCTGGCCTTTGACAAGACCATTGTAAAAATGACTTTGCCATCTGTGTCCACTGGCCTTTGAGATGCTGTTTGTTCCCTGATGTTTTCTACAAAACCTCTTATGTTTTCACAGAACACTGTGTCTTTTCTAAATATGGGATTGGAATTTATTTAGGAGCATCAGAATGATAGGGGTGTGGCTACAAATGCACACCACATTTTTCAGAATTTTACTTGTAAACAAAGCTGAAAATGTTTTCTCTTCCGTCCACTTAAAAATAATGAACTATTCATGCTTATAAATCCCAACAAAATGTATTGAAGTTTGTACTTGTAACTTGAAGGTTTTGAAAAATATTTGCCAGCCACTGTATGTTTTTCAATACCCTGCTGGCTTACTTTTGCCAGCGGTAGGTACACAGTGTCACTGGAAAGTCATTTTTCAGCTCTGCTCTGCTACCTACCATACTACTCTCATAATCACAATGTAGTTAACAGTTTAGTATGCGGGCCACTCCAGCTGTGATCTCAGAGCTCCTATTTGTCATCAAAACATGATGGGTTATTTGATGACACCAAAGCCACAGCTCTCTGCAGCATGTGAGGACACAAAGGAAACTGTCCTGGCAGCTGCAGAAACTGTAATCACTTATCCCCTACTTTCCTCATATTGTACATTTATTACAGATTCCCATCAGTAGACAACTTGCAGTTAGCCACCTCATAACTCAACCCCTGCATGTTCCCCCCCCCCCCCCCCCTCAGGTATGGCATCTGTACATCATCAAAGACTGTGGTTGCACATGTGTTAAGGTATGTGAAATGTCTGGATGTCAGGTGAGCTTTCATTCCCAGCCAACTGTAAGACCCTAAAAGTGTAACAGTATAAATTACAGGGGTTACATTGAGGCAGCTCATCACAGCTCTGGCTTTATGTCTTTATGATCGGACTCCTTGGGGGCACAACTCCTGTGTGTCTGTTATTTCTTGCCCTTTGCTTGGATCTTTTACACTTTGGCATGCACAAATCACTCAGCTGTAAATGCTAAAGGGTTTTAGCAGGGCCCTTTGCTCCTTCTCTCTCTTCATGAGACAAAAGAGCCATTCAAGAGCCCTGGAAGCACTGTGAAATGATTTTGGGCAGTGCTCTGAAATGGGCATTCCTGGCTCATAATTCCACAGTTTCAGGAGGCTGTGATGGCAAACGGGCCCCAGCTTGTGCAGCTTGCTGAGTGACACAGGTAAAACATTGCAAAGCAATGTCTCTGATGAATTTCTGAAGTGGCTCTTTGTATTTGTCTCCTCTGTTCTTGGTATTACTGAGAGTGTCGTGATAAATTACGCCTTGAAAGAGCTTGTAGAGCCGTCTCAACTTTGTGAGCCAGGTCAACCTGCTCCCATAATCACAGATGGAGAAGTTCAAAGGACAAAAGATAAGTGCTTAAAGGAGGTGTGCATAAATCTGTGCCAGGAAGGAGGAGCTTTCTAAAACAATTTGAGTCAACTTCTGAAACCTGTAAGTCGTTACGGCGGTCAAACATTTCCACATTTTAAATAAACCTACTGCGTATGTTACCAGTGCTACAGGAACCTATTGCAGTGATTTTTCCATTACAATGTTTGTCAAAGCAGATTTCTATTATTTGAAAGTGACATAAAGCAATATGTACAAAAGAAGTTTTATAGGTTCATAGATATGTACTGCATATAGCAGAACTAGACTCCTGTTGCTCCCCTGTAAAGCATCTAATAACCCTCACCTGCGGCGTTAACAGGAAACAATTACAGATATGAACAAGTAAATGCAGTCTCCAGCCAGGTCTTTAATTGGATACACCCACTAAAGTTACACACTTCAGCTCCAGTCTATAACTTAGCTGCACAGCAGGGTCTACACAGTCAGGACAATAGCTTTGAATATTAGTGCTAATGTAGCCATTCAACCCCCCCTTCAAGCCTGCAGCCTGCACACGGTGCAAAGCAGCAACCACAGATGTTTGTCATCTACTCAGACAAAGACTTTCAAAGTTTCCCTCCTCTTCCTCCCTGTTCATTGCATTCCCCTTAATCACACCCTCCCCTCCCCTTGCTTCTCCGAGCAAAGATCGCATCTTACCCCGTTCAGATAAATAAGCTAGGCAGCAGGTGACTTTAGTCTGTAGCAGTCACGGTTTCGCAGCGACAAATAAAATCCCTGGATTCAGAGCTCTCTGGTCATGCTGCTCACCTGTACTCCGGTGGGTCTGGCAGTGTGAGGCAGCGAGGGGTGTGTGCTTCTCTTTTCAGCTCCTATGACTGCACACACCTCCCCCTTTTACCTCTCTGCTCTCTCTCACTCTGTGTATGTTGCGCTCTCTCTCCCTCACTTGAAGCAGACGAAAGATAGGGGTGGAGGGGGTCAGCTGGAACACAGAAGACTCTTTGTCTGGAACTTATTCATATGGTTTCCTTCAAGCCTGCATACTGAACACATTATGGTATAATATATTTTCATATTCAGCAGACGGATGGTGAGGGGCCAGTGGGGCCCACTCTGTTCTACCCAGTTCTTTTCCTTTCTTGACCATATTCCTGCCATTTACATTGGGCAGAGACGTCTTTAAAGTTAAAGAAAAGACCAGATTTTTCATAAACCCATAAGATGCATTGATTCAGCTCTTACATACTTTCAAAGAACTCCAATTACAGAAAATCATGTCCTCTTAAGAAACATCAAAGAAAAAGCCTTTGAAGCCACTAACTTTAAATTTCAGATCTTTGTATTTGAAGGTAACCTGTCAGTTATTAATAGCTAAATAATATATGTTCCGGCACGTCTTTGTAATTTTGACATGTTGAATATTGAGAGTGAAAGCTGCACACAAAGCTGCACAGTAAGCACAGCAGGTCAGCTTTGCACATCAAAACATCAGCCTGCACCAAAGGAAGCATGTTTATCACACATGGGCTCCCCTGAAAACATGACGAGCTTTTCACATGGAAAGCATCACCAACTCATATTCATTTCATTTTCAATGAGAAGCAGGCAGGAGGTCCTGGATGAATGAGTTAGGTGGCAATACACCCAGCGGGTGAAATCCTAACAGAGATGGGTCTTGCAGATGATTTAATGTTAACTGAGGTAAACATAGTTAAAATAGTGTCAAATAGTGTTGAGTTGGGTAGAGTAGAGTGGATTGTTAGGATCCCACAGCACATCACGTCATGATTTCCTGATATAGTGAAACCCTTTGTAGTGTAGCATGTCATAATATAGTATAGAATGGTATAGTACAGCAGTGTATAGTATGGAAAAGCATAGTGTGGCATAGCAAAGCATACAGAGTAGTATAATACAGTATTTCAAAATATTGCATAGTACAGCATAGTGTGGCATAGCATAGTATAATGCAGTATAGTACAATACGGCGTATCACAGTACAGCATAGTATAGGGAAGTATAGTATAGTATAGTATAGTATAGTATAGTATAGTATAGTATAGTATAGTATAGTATAGTATAGTATAGTACAGCACAGTATAGTATAGTATAGTATAGTATAGTATAGCATAGTATAGTATAGTATAGTATAGTATAGTATAGTATAGTATAGTATAGTATAGTATAGTATAGTATAGTATAGTATAGTATAGCATAGTATAGTATAGTATAGTATAGTATAGTATAGTATAGTATAGTATAGTATAGCATAGTATAGTATAGTATAGTATAGTATAGTATAGTATAGTATAGCATAGTATAGTACAGTATTGTGTAGTATAGTATAGTATTGTATGGCTTAGTATAGTATAGTATAGTATAGCATAGCATAGCATAGTATAGTATGGTCTAGTATAGTATAGCATAGTATAGTATGGTCTAGTGTAGTATCGCATAGTACAGCACAGTATAGTATAGTATAGTATAGTATAGTATAGTATAGTATAGTATAGTATAGTATAGTATAGTATAGTATAGTATAGTATAGTATAGCATAGTACAGCACAGTATAGTGTAGTATAGCATAGTATAGTACAGTATTGTGTAGTATAGTATAGTATTGTATGGCTTAGTATAGCATAATATGGTAAAGTATATTGTAGTATGGCATGGAATAGTATTGTGCGGTAGGTATAGTATAGCACAGTGTAGCCCAGTGTACTGTGGCATAGTAAAGTATGGTATAATATGGTATGGGATAGCAAAGTAACATTTAGTAGTGTAGTAGTCTGGCAAACTGAAGAGTAGTTTGGTAGTTTAGGATTGCATAGTGTAGCATACCATAGAATAGATTAGCATAGCATAAGTGGAGTTTGGTATAGCAAAATATGAAATATGGTGGTATAAGGCAGTATGATGCAGTAGAGCAGAGTATAGTTTATTATGCTGCATTCTGTTGTAATGCATTGCATGTGGTACAGGCTATAATGTAGTATTGTATCATTTTGTTAAACATAGTTTGGAGTAGTGCACTGTAATTCAGTTAAATTTATTATTGTGTAATATATTTTAACATAGCATATTTTAATATATTGAAGTATAATGCAGTGCAGTGTAGTGGAGTATAGCACAGAGTTGCATGTTGTGGAACAGTTTTCTGTAATGCATTGCATACCACAATATAAAAGTAGCATAAAGTTATTTTATAAAGTAGTGAAATATAGTTTCATGTATTAAATGACGCCATAGTGCAGTGTAATTTAGTGTGCTGTAGCTTATTACATTGTATGTGTAGCTTATTACAGTATAGTCTGCGGTGCTTATGCATTGAATGGTGTTGTATAGACAAGTGGATTATAATGCTGTATAATGTAATATAGTATTCTGCAGTTAAGAGTAGTTTATAATAGTGAAGTGTAATTTCTGTCATGTCGTGTTATGCTTTGACTAATCTCTTAGTTTAGCTCCCTTATAAGAATTTCTCTCTTATTCTCCAAGCTGAGGTCTGTCTTTTTGTAATCTGTTACAAAACACTAATTATTAATCAATGGTCCACAAAAGCCACTCCATAAAACATGATTTCCCCTTTAAATATTTTTTATTAATCTGTCTGCATCCTCTCTCTGACTTCATAGATTACACAACACGGAGACTGACCTTTTTAAAGGGACGATGGTTTTAAGAATGTAATCGAGCCTTTGGATCAAGCCAGACATCTAACTCAGAAGATCCCGCCAGTGTAATTGTCAGCAACATCTGGTTCTGTGTAACATGTCTGAGGCTCAAAATGATATAGATTTATAGATTTGTAGTTTGGATGCATGTCACTGATCTTTGAAAGTCTTCTTAAACAGGAAAGTGAGAACTGGCTGCAGGCAGTAGAATGGGTTAGCGTAGGGAGACTGCATGAGTCAAATGTACATGAACAGCTGTCAGGCATTACGAGTGACATCTTAATCTCCTTTCAGTCATATATGACAAGATAACTTATATGTACTGAGTTATTCTATCTGTGGTCACACAAGGTTCACCTAAAGGAAAATATCTACTTCCTAAATCATTTGGTATTGTGGATATCCTTTCCGATTCTGGGCTATAGGCTAGCTCTGATTTTGTTTTCATGTACCTCGTCTCTTGATGGATGGTCCTCCAAAGCATCTCAGACAATAAATCTGTTAGAGGCTACTTAAAGTACTCCGTTGCCACTCCACCTTCTGAGACACTTGTTTCCTCCTGCTACAACTCTCCTCCTCTGTAATCTTTTATCATTTTCTCCTCAAACAGAATTCATTCCTCTTGTCCTTTTTTATTATACTTCTACTTCTGACTTCTTATTCCCCCTCTCACTATCAATCCACACTTTTTTTCCAGAAGAATCTCTGGACGCCTTCTCTCTTGCCCGTCCTCTTTCATCGTGTTCTTATGTGTTAGACCCCGTGCAGCTGGGAGAGCCGCCATTAGCTTCTGTGTTCGAGTCCTTGCCTCTGCTTCTCTGGCGTGACAGTCTGAGGGGCAGCTGCATGTGTGTGGGAGATCAGTGAGCGGAAAGGAAATGTTAGCACGCATTCCTTCAGAAGAGGGGC
Source organism: Gambusia affinis (assembly GCF_019740435.1). Lineage (NCBI taxonomy): Eukaryota > Metazoa > Chordata > Actinopteri > Cyprinodontiformes > Poeciliidae > Gambusia > Gambusia affinis. The sequence goes on along the minus strand of NC_057876.1, from coordinate 9,479,034 downwards.
ATTCCCTGAAAAAGCAAAGTCTGAATTTTCTAGCTGATCTGATTTGTATTCCGACTTAAGTTGGATGCAGGTACAAAGAAGCTTTCAGTGGACGGCCACAACTGATTCGAATCATTCACATGCCTGTCTTTGCTCACAAACCAGCTTTCTGGTTGTAATGGGATACAACCACATGCCCGTTCAAAGGACTAGCATAAACACAGACACAAAAGAAGCAGCGATAATTCATCTTGCCTGCAAGTGTTTTGATGAGTGATCTCCATCAATTACCTTGAAGAGCAGCCCTTGTCTATTGATGTGCTGGAGGGGACGACTCCAAACCCAACTGTGTTGATTACAAGTCTTCAAGGATACGATGTGTTTGCAGGGTTAATTTGGTTAAGACGCACACATTTCAGGACCGCTGTTGTTTATTTTCAGTGAGTGAGACATCTGCATTCGTCATGAGCTACCTCAGATGGTGTTGCGGTTTCAAGCAGAGGCGAGGGAATGCCTGGCACAACTGGGGTGTGTCTGCATGTGGTTTGATGATGTATGCAGCTGCAAAGCCACGGCTGAAGCTCTAAAAGTCTAATTCTGCTATCAGTCTGTAGCAGTGCCGAAAGGATTACAATGATTTGGATGCCAGAGTGGCGTCTGCTAAAACAATTATTTGGACTCAAACTTTCCAAATCCAATATAGACACCAAACACACTATGTGGGGAAAAAGTCCCACTTGAAAAAAGTGGAGTTTTATGGTCTAAATTGCTTCTACAGACGACGTTGGGCATCTGAATTGCATGCTGGACATTTAGTCTTCTTTACAGAGCCTCGGAAAAGTATTGACACCCATGAAGTTTCTCACATTTGACCACATTCAAGTTTATTCATCTACAAAAAAAATGCAATACTCTGATTTGTACATGAAACATCTGATAAATCAATATCAAGAGGTTTACAAAAAATATGAAGATTCTCCTGGTGACTGGCAGAAGCAATGGAGCTGAAGGTGTAGAAAGGTTTAAAACACGTCCCGTTGGTACCAAAAACTGTGGTTCAAGCATTGATAGCCATTTCTTTCTGCTTTTTGTCGGTTATATGCAGATTTATGATGCAGATTAAAGCGTTTATTGCTAAATTTTGTTTGAAATTCATAGATGTGGGCATACATATTATGCTATGAGTGATAAAGTGCAACAGCCATGTCTGTTTTCATGTCACTGTTACAGATTAATCGCAGGATTTATGTTGAGTGAAACGGATGCAGTCAGAAAAGCTTATTGAGAGTATGTTCATTTTAGTTCCCCCATTTATTGTTGTAACATGTCCAAGTGAAGAGCTCAGGCTGTGGCAAAGGGACTTTTATGCAGCGTGTTGGATTGAAGTGAGTCCAGGGTGAAACAGGGTGGGACTAAAGTTTAGAAATCAATTCTAAAAGTAAAAATATATGTAAGAAGTGTGTATAGAATACACAAATTGCTTCCACAGACTGGTTTTGGCATCTAAGTTGGATGCTGGACAAACAGTTGCTTTAATCACATCTATAAGTGAGTGATTATATAGAAACTGTCCATTTGGGCCCCACAACACTAACTGCCATCAGCTGGACGAGTCTGTGTGTGCGGGTAACACTCACGGAGCCAACACAGCTTTTTACGGGTACCAAACACAAGTAAATCATTTATATGGCAACCTTGCTTACCTCTTTATTATGCGTCTGGCAACAATGCGGCTCAGACATGGGGGAATCAGGAAAAATTGCAAATGAATCCCAGGAGTTTTGTTCTGGACACAATCAGTGTTTCCTTTTCCTGCCAGCTGGCCTGCTTTTGATTAGTAGGGTCTTAATGTAATAAATTTCTGCTGTTATCCAGTTTAAAATCACACTCATCAGTGTTCACATGGCTGCAGCAGCCAAAACAAACAAACCTTAGAAGTTGCAAAAATAGAAGAGGGCAGTAGTGGGAGAAGGAGGAAACCTTTTTCTTCCTCGTGTCCATGTAGCACCAAATTTCTAATGATTTTTAGGTATCTGTTGAGGGAAATAGATTTCTAATCAAGATCTGCATTGGAGGTCAGAGGTCCGAGGGAGAGCAGCAGTAATCAGCATGAGGTAAAGGTCTCTGATTAATTTTCCGGGCTGTAATCTGGATGAGGCATTACATAAAATCCCTGGAATGTGATGCAATATTTATACTCCCTCCTCCCTGCAATGTTAGGTGTTGAAAGTATTTCACCCATAAACCCCTTCCTCTCTGCTATTCTGCTTTCATTTTTCTTCCTGTCAAAGATGCATATTTCCAGTCAGTCAGGGTGAAAGAAACAGAACAATAAATGTGAACAGTTCACAGCAACACTTCATCCATTAAATAAGCTTTGGACTCAAGCTTGTGGATCAACTGATTCTATTTAGTTCAGCCAGTTTCCATCTCAATGCCTTTTTTTTTTTTTTTTTTTTTTTTGCTTTGCATTCCTTCCTGCAAAGTGGGCTAGTGAGACAGCAAGAATGTTTGCTCTTTGTTTGTTTGCTCTGAAAAATGCAATGAGAATTTGACCAGAGACAAAAAAGCAAAAAACAAACATGTAACGTTGATGTGGCTCGACGCCCCGTGAGCAAAGACTTGAGCTGTGCTGCTAAATGCCAGGTCCAAAAGTATTTAGTTGTATTTTGTCCTCATGCAAATTGTGTTAGTAGACTCAGAATATTTTCCTCCACTGTGAAAACTTTGTGTAATGAAAAACCAGGAAATAGGAGGCCCCATTGTGTGTGTGTGTGTGTGTGTGTGTGTGGGCGTGTGTGTCAAAGAGAAATTTGAAGGAAGGAAAAAAAATGAGAAAAGAAAAATTAAAGAGAGTAAAAGTCCACTGTTTGTTGGCTTAAATTATAACTAGTTATAAGTCAAGCATGAGGTCATACTTTCATTAAAATACTTCACATGTTTAACATATGTAGTATGTTCTCTAACAACCCACCCACACCTAATTGCCACTCCATTAATCAGAAAAAAGGGTTATTATCTAATTCCTATAATCTTGGCTGATTGTTTTGGAACTGGTTTCACTCAGTCTTGTTTAGAGGCATCAGCCTTTAATTTCTTAAATAAAAATAAATAAATAAAAAAATAGAAAAGAAAGAAAGGAACTCCAACAAAGCATTTGGTATCTGTTAGCCACCTTCTGTGTTTAATGGCCAGTATTTTTGCCTCGTGTTAATGCTGAAGACATTAAATTTTCCATAGCTTGACACGCTGAGTTAATGTTAAAAACGATAATAAAAAAACAGCCTCATAATTTTCCATCACACCTCCACAGTTTAATAATTCACTACGTGAATTGTGTTGCTGAAATGAATTAACTATTAATTAATTAATTCATTCATTCATTCGTAGAATATGAGTGTATTTTCACAATGCAAATGTTTGAATGAACCACGCACAATAAACATTCTGCATTTCACAAATCCTATTTTGTTTTTGTTTTTTTCTGAATACAATAGGCGGCACTAATCATTATTAATATTTAATGCTAAAATCCAAATGAGCAAATTATTCTGCACATATGAACTCATTGCTAGATTTTTTTTTTTTATCCGATTCTAAATTACACTTATTTAGAGAGATATAAGTAAGAAATCATCTTGAAGTTACTGCAGTGTTTTGTTCCCATGAAAATCTGACCACAAAATATTCTTAGGCCCCAACACATAAATTCTTGACCTATTTCTGTATAATTAAATCTTTTAGGGGAGACTACTGGTCAGCACTCAGACGGGTTCCTTTGCCAGACTTATGCTGCGTTCTAACAGGCAGAAGAGACTTGTAATATTATTCCACCCCTGCAAACATCCTCCACTGTGTGTTTGTGCAGCTACAGTACCTTGCATCCCCCGTCTGCTCGCCTGTCTGGAAGTAATTAAATTCATGCCTTCATACCTTCTGCCATCTGGGCTCGGCAAGACTTTCTCAGTGCTTTACTCCCTGAATTAAGAGACCATGCTGTATCTTTTTCCATTCTGCAGGCTCATATTTATTTTTGGTACACTGGAGGCTTTATTGGTTCAGCTTTTTTTTTTCCTCCTTCTTCTTTTAGCCTTGTTCTACATTTCTCAGGGAAAATAAGCAACCAGAAAGAGTTTCAATTTGTCACCTGGGGAAGGCTTAGTACAAAAAGACGTGTGAGAGTTAATGTAAAAATGACACAGCTGCAAAAACATTCGTGTTAAACGATGTTGTTAATGCGACAGTTACAGAGCCGTCTCATCTAGGAATACTTAATTTGTAATGCAAGATACATCTTGAACTGTCCTATTAATATATAAATATTCCTTTAACCTCTTTTCCACGTTTTGCCACACTACAAACAGAAATTCCAATGTGTCTCCTTGAGTTTTTGTGTGATAGATCAATGCAAAGTGGTGCATAAAAAAAAATATTTTCAACATTATTTCAAAATAAAAATCTGATGCATGCATTTGTATTCACCATACTGAGTTAATACTTTTCAGAAGCACCTATTGCTGCAATATTTCTATGAGCTATGGACATGTAGAGACCAAAATTTCTGCCCATCCTTCTTTACAATAAAGCTGAACCTCAGTGAGACTAGACTAATGTTGCTTCTCAACGGGGGCGGTGCCACCACTGGTAGCAATACTTACACAAGGGGGCAGCTGCAGTAAGTTTGGGGCATTTGCTTTAAGGTGGTTTACACCAAAGATGCACAACAACACCAGTTCAACCTTGAACAACTTGCAAAACACTGCACCCTACAACACCAAAACATGCATGAGAATGCAATTGAATCAATTGTAATTCTTCATGTCTTTAGTGTTTGTCGGCTTCTTGTGTTTAAGCTCCACGTTCTGGACATCAAGGCACAATTGAACCACCTGATGCCATAGCGTTGTTGTGTCTGGTTTTATAATATCGAATGATTTTTTTTTTTTTTTGGTAGGTTTGTGTTTAGAGGCTTTGCCAACATTGCATTGAAGTCATGTCAACAAAGTGTTTTAATGTGGGACTGGATACACTCAGGGGAAGTCTGATGGATTATTGCTCTTGCATGTGTAACCACTACAATAACAATGCCTTCATGGTGTAATTAATTTTAAACAATGTCTTTTTTTTTTAAGAGAGAAATTTCTCCACCGGTACCATCATGAAAGAGAGCGTTCATTTTCCAGGATTAGTCAGTCAAGTTTATTTGACTAGCAGTTTCAGCAAAAAGGCAGTTCAAAGTGCTTTACATCGTGAAAACATAAGAACATCATAAACACATCATACAGTCACTAAATGTGAAGACCAGTAGCAGACATTACATTTTGTCATCATTAAAATCATCAATACACATCAAATATTTTTGGTCAATGTTCCAGTCATTATGGGTCAAAAGCAAATCTAAACAGGTGAAATTTTAGCCTTGATTCAAAGGCACTCAGTGTTTCAGCTGTTCACCAATTTTCTGGAAGTTTGTTCCAGAATTTTGGTGCATAGAAGCTGAATGCTGCATCTCCATGTTCGGTTCTGGTTCTGGTTCTGGTTCTGCAGCTGCAGAGCAGACTAGAAGACTTGAGAGGTCTGGAAGTAGAGCTTTAATGTATTGTGATGCAGAGATTTATAAACTAACACCAATATTTTAAAGTCTTTTTTTCAGAGCTACGAGGAAGCAATGTAAAAACTTTAGAAGTGGGTTGTTGTGTTCCATTTATTATTATTTTTTGTTTGTTTTAGTGAGAACATGAGCAGCAGCATTCTGGATCAGCTGCATCTGGATGGTCTATTTTTTTAAGCAGACCTATGAAGACACTGTTGCAGTAATCGATGCGACTAAAGATAAAAACACGGATTAGTTTCTCTAGATCTTACTGGGACATTAGTCTTATATTCCCGGAAATGTTCTTCAGGTGATAGAAGGCCGACTTTGTAACTATCCTTTTGTGTCTGAATGTTTAAGTCTGAGTCCATCATTAAACCGCAATTCCATGCCCGATCGCTAGTTTGTAGATTAATACAGTAAAGGCCATGTGTGGGGAAATGTTAAAGGTGACACTGTGACTTCTTGCAGCACAAAGCTGCACTACAAGAAGATGACAGAAACTCTACAGAGAAAAGTTACAATTGACACAGTTGGAGTTCCATGCATGTTCTAATGTTGCAGACCAGCGCTTTGTGTTGCCAGCTATGCACCGATACACAGTACCAAGACTTTAACATTTTATTCCTCAGCATAACAGGCGCTACATCAGTCTGTGTTTCCCGATCATTGAGTTCCCCCAGTGTAACCAGTTTGCTTTGTTCACACAACTTGCCAACTTGACAGGCATCCTGTCAAGTTTCATGGTGGAGAGACGGAGACAATGTGGTCTGCAACTGCCACTAATGAGAGACCTGTAATAAGCAAAACTTACCAAACCTAGAAACAGGAAAAACGGCACATGGAACGGAGCAAACAAATATGTGTTTAAGGGAGAACAGAACAGTAACAAAATCAAGAGATTATACAAGCAGCATGTCTGGCAAAAGAGGCTGCACTGTGGCGCATTTGGAAGAGCTGTTGCCTTGCAGCAAGAAGGTCCTGGGTTCAATTCCCGGCCCGGGGTCTTTCTGCATGGAGTTTGCATGTTCTCTCTGTGCATGGTGGGTTCTCTCCGGGTTCTCCGGCTTCCTTCCACAGTCCAAAAACATGACTGTCACGTTAATTGGTCTCTCTAAATTCTCCCTAGGTATGAGTGTGTGTGTGCATGGTTGTGTGTCCTGTATGTCTCTGTGTTGCCCTGCGACAGACTGGCAACCCGTCCAGGGTGAACCCCGCCTCTCACCCGGAACGTTAGCTGGGGATTGGAACCAGCAACCCTCCCGACCCCATTAGGGACGAAGGGTGTACAGAAAATGGATGGATGGATGTCTGGCAAAAGACATAGAAATTATGCAGCAGAATGGCATGAGTGAAGGTCACTCTTGAGTGTAAATGGACCAGAAAGGCGATGCAGACATAACGTGATAGAGGACATAACACTAAACCAATAATGGATAGGGAGGCTGATTTTAGGATAGGATTTTGCATCTTGGCCAAAAAGATAAATTTGTTTCTCATGTAACTATATTGTCTTATTGCCTTATTTGTTTATCGCCCCTGTAAAAAAAAAAAAAAAAGACAATATCAAAACTGTAAAAATGGCCTGTAGCATTAGATCCATTTATATCAAATTATGTATGTTTCTATTTTTATTTAGTATAAAATATTGAGGCATTTTAATGTATTCATAATTCAAAATAAGTAATCAAACCCCTTTAAGTTTTTCACATTTTGACATTTTACAAACACAAATGTTATATATTTATATATATATATATATATAGTGCTTGACTATTGTAAATATATATATATATATATATATATATATATATATATATATATATATATATATATATATATATATATATATATATATATATCTCAGTAAAAGTACTATATATATTTTACATGGTTTTCAAAACCATGTAAAAAAAACTCTACTAGATATTTTTAATATATATTTTTATTTGTAAAAGTAAATAAATAAATAGAAATGTTCCTCAAAACAAAACAAAAAAAGCATTTCCTATTTGTTGTAGTTCACAATTGTGCAGTGTTTCATTTTGGTCTATCACATTAAACCCCAATGAACATTGAAAATTGTGACAGAAGCTGAACGTTTTCTACGTTTGTCAACTGCTGCGAGGCACTTTAGATATTTTTACAGAGAAGCCATTTCATGCAGAGCAAGGTTTCATTTATAGCCAGACCAGACAGTCAGGATGAAATAGGTGTTCCTGCTGTTCCTGACTCTTCCCTGTGTGCTTTACTCATCATTGTCAATCCACAGGTTTAATAGTCCTTCACCGGTCTGTGGTAGATCCCATTACTCAGAGTGGAGTGAAGATACTGGCAGGTACATAACTTTCCCATTTAAAGAGAAAAAGTTGGAAGGGTCAGCGGAGGCCGACAAATGGGTCACAGGGAAGCAGAGGTTGGATCTGGTTGTTTATCTTTATTGGCCAGGCCCAGCGGACCACAAGAGATTATCGCATTTTCTGACAAGGAAACATGCGAGCGGTCTAGCAGCTACCTGTCAGATGGGACTAACAGCAGGACAGACCGCCGCAGCAGTAGCTCAGATAATGAGTAGCCTTTCCCGTCTTAACAGGTTCTCTCTTGGAAAAGTGAAGTAGGAGAAAAGTTTGTTCACCTTGCAAAGTAAGATAAAGGAAATTAATTTCACTTAAGGATTAATGCAAAATGGGTCATACAGACAAATACATGGGATTAAAAGTAAAAGTAGACTCCCTCTTTGGAAGTATTTTTCTGAGAAAGTGCCGGGAAAGAATTTTTTCCATAAAACCTACACGCAACCTCGTCACATATAAAAATGAATGAAAAGATGACTCACTCATGAGGGTTTGAGATGCATCAGTAAGCATCGCTCTGGCTAAATTGCGGGAGATTCCCAGCTTTTAGGTTCTGTATAAACATAGTCATTTTGGCAAAAATCACAAGCTTTGCTTTACTGCTCCAGTTTAGCATACGCTAGCCTTTAGCACATGAGAGGAGGGAAACGCTGACCTGTATTCTGAAAAAGTTTAAGCTGTCTTTTGCAAGTTTTAATTTGGGCAGACTTTGTGACCTCAGCACATTTGGGGGATTACTTAAAATTACAGCCACTCTGACAGTAAAGTTGGCTTCCAGTCAATTATTTCATCCCTGAACGTCTGTTTAGCTAATCAGATTTACCAGGCAGCTAATCAGCTTTATATGCCTTAGTGTTTTGGGAGGTGATATTACATTCAGCTCGTGTCAGGAGGGATTAGTCTCTGCAGCACTGACTGTCCTCTGGACATTAGTTCATGCCAGGCACAACACGTTGGATGTACAAAACTTGTGTGGCATCAGAAATGCCTCTTAAAGGCACAGCGTCAAAATGTTGTGATTATTGAACATTGTGCTTATTTTAACAAAATAAGTTTGTGCAAACTTATTTTGTGCTGTGTATGCTTCTCGGGATAAAGGGTGTAAAATGGACATTGTGTCCTGCCATGTCCTGTAAAGATACATTGCTTTTTTTCCATAATGTCTCTGAGTGTCCCCAAACTCAAATGTTCAAATAATTATTAGCTGAATTAAAATAAAAATAGGTTATGCAGTCCTCCCATGGTAGAGCAGAGCAGAGCACTGTAATAAAGGTTTTCAGCCCACCACAAAATTGTGGATTCTGCAGCAATAACAACTCAATGTCCGACTGGGAAAGTTTACTTTCCTCACCCTTTGCTCTTCCCGCTCAGAAATATAGAGCCGATTCCACCACAAAGTGGACAAATCTAACAAAACTTGTTTTACATCCATAGCAAAGAGAAGTTATGAAAATACAATGCAGTCTAGAATTTATTACCATTCATTCTACTTTAAAAATGGCATTGTATTGTAAGGTATTGTGTTGTGGTGGTTTTATTGTTTCAACATGTATACCAAGGCAAGTTTAATAAAAAGCAGCAATTATATTGAGACCAGCTGTCATATATTATTGTCCTTTATTGCTTTTTTTTTTGATGATTCACTGTTATGGTGCCTGGTTTGACTTGTCCCTGTTTTATGAGCTTTGCCAAAGGAATTAGATGTAGGTTATTTTTACAAGTGTTTATGTAATGTTTAATATGAATCCTGCTTGTAGTCTTCCTACATGGCCAAGAACACCGTTTTCAACTTTGGTGTATTTCTTATGAAGAGGCCAGGCGTAAGCCGTCACTGCATGCTGGGTGGTGAGACTTGTGGTTGCACGCACAAAGACCAAAGCAAAGTTAAAATGTGTTTTAAGCTTTGCAGCGGTAGAAAGGTTTGTAATATTTGCGGCGCCTCTGTTGTGGGATTAGACATAGCATCTCCCCACTGAAAGTTTAGTTTTTACTTGTAGAACCCAGAGTGCTGCAATTTCCTGCTCTTTTTTATTAGTCTCTGAGTAAGCTGTCTGCACATTTTAAGTAATATTTATGCCTTACTTCTGCTTTTGATTGTAATACATTTTTTCGGGGAAAAAATGTTCCCGTCTCCCCTGGTAGATTTTTGAAGTACTGGTGTCTGAAAGCGAGCTAAGAACAGCAGTCTTCTAGCAATTCTGGTGTGCATTGAGAATCAGATCCCCAAAGGGACACTTTCATGGTGGCAGATATTTATTTCTTTTTGTCAGAAACCGAGCAAAGGAGCCGCTCAAGCTCGCTCTTGGTTCTCTTCCATGAGGCTTGACTGTAAATGATGCATCACTCCGGCTCTCCTGGGAAAACTGAAAAGCAGACAGTTCGAAAAAAACATTCTTTAATACCACAGGTGTATGACTCAGTTGGAGCAGACGAACATCGGGTTTTAGAGTCAGAATGCCGCTATTCGCAAGACCCCATATTCTGTCCAGGTGACTCAGATGACTGGAGTTTCACTCAGCAGCCTGCCCGCTTGTACATGCACACACATCGTTACCGGGTGAATAAAAAGTCTACTTTTGTTTTGCGCTTCAACTCTCTTCCTGATGTCTGGAGAAGACACTCCTGCTCACCCATCCTCTTTTTTTTTCATAAATACTACACTTCCCAGACGCATTTTCTCCCTCATGCGCCATTACAGTCAAAGACGACTCCATGTTTAATTGACCCGCAAGCTGTTCTCATAGCAGGCACATTAAATGGTACGATGACGTAAGCTTTTCTGGTGACCGCACTGCAAAAACACAGAATCTTAACAAGTATTTTTTGTCCAGTTCCTAGTGCAAATATTGTAGTACACTTGACGTAAGACAAAGTTACAAATCATAAATAACTTTTCAGCAAGACGTAGGAGCTTGTTTTAAAGCAATAATTTCTTAATATTGATGAAAAAGCACTCATTCCATTGGCAGATTATTTCACTAAACTCATGGGAAGATTTTCTTGCTATAAGTGAAATAATCTGCCATTGGAACTAGCACTTTTTTCATCAACATTAAGGAATTATTGACTTGTAATAAAAAGCTCATATTTCGTGCCCAAAAGTTGCTTGTAAGTTAATTTTGTCTCATTTTTAAGTTTACTAAGATATTTGCACTAGAAACTGGACAAAAATACTTGGTAAAATTTTGTGTTTTTGCAGAGCGCTGTTGGGAGAAATGTGCTAACACATGCCTGAGCATTTTAAAGTATCGATACTGTTCAGAACTGAACCAGAACCTTAATGTGTGCAGGAATAAGGCCAGAATTTGAGTGTTTTAAGTTGTAATTCTCATCACAAGAAGTCATTTGGCCGTGTCTTAGCAATATCAGACAGATTGGACTCATGACAACACTTTTATCATTCCACATGGTTCCGGTTGGTTAAGTCTTCAAACTAATACCTATCAGACAGCATTTGATCTAACTTGCCATCCAGATCTTTATGAACCCAAGTTGAAGCTTCATTCGTTGTCACTGCTTTTGTCATGGTTGGACATTATGTTGTATGTCAATAAATACAACAATGGCTTTTTAAACATCGATGCCTCACTCTAGCAGCTTTTGACTGCACTCTCAGGAGCCTGGTGCTCAAATAATTTCTTCTTAAGCTTTTTGGTGTTTCTCAGAAATGAACAGAACCATCTTGGACAGAGAGGGAATGAAAAATTTGTAAAGAAAAACGATGATATATGACCTTTAAGGACCAGGTTGTGTGTAGCTACAGCTCGTGTTAAATCCCATCTGCTCAACATGCGTTTCACCTAAAAAGGGTCTTTTATAATCACTGTTTAAAAAAAAAAAAAAAAGCACACATCTCTACTGATGCAATGAGTAATGGAAAATCCATTTACGAGAAGAAAAAAAAACCTTCATCTACTACTGTACTCAGCCACCCACCTGGATGATACCACAGGGTCTTCTGTACACAGAAATGCAGTGTAGGACAAGTAAAATATAGACACCAGAGGATCTATATATATATATATATATATAAAGATATAGATATAGATAGATATATATAAAACCATCCCACATGGGCTCATTTTTAGGCTTTTTCATCCCACTTGCAAAACTGAGATGTACAACTCATGCAAACTGCTGAGCACCTATAACTTCTCTCTTGCGAGGCCCCTCTCTGCGATTATTGCTCTTCCTCTCGCAGGCAGGCATTCCAGACAACAGCAATAAGCGTGTTGTAAATAGACAAAACATGCTTCGACAAGCTTCCTGCAAGATGCTCTGTTGCAATAATGGTTTTCCTCTTTTAGTATTTTCTTGTGTTTTTCCACTTTCTCTCTTTCTCTCTCTCTCTCTCGCTCTTTCTCTACATGACAAATATCCCCTGTGGGCTGAGTTTGGATGAGAACGTAAAATGGAGTGCAATGGGAATGTCCTTTGATAATTGAGCCAGGGCCGGACCAGCTGAACGGTGCTGCAGACTTAGTCCTGCCACACTAGAAGGACTCTACATTCAGATTACCCTCTGATTGATAAATTAGATATAGAGCTCATTGATGTAGGTGTGTCTCATCCGTTTAGTCTACAGAGAGAGGGAAAGAGTTTGTGGTGCAACAGGGTTGAATTTACAAGTTTGTTCCCTTTATGTGGACGGAGCGAGTATCGTCAGCTGATGGCGGTCAGCCTGCTTTGGCCATACTCAAGCACGGAACAAGTGGGATGCATTTTGAAACGGGGGGTGGGGGGATGAAAAGTCGTAGGAAGGTTGACTGCAGAAGCTGATGAGATTGGCGATGCGCCATTGTCACAGGATCGAGCGAGGCGCTGCGGCGCTAGAGCACTCATGGCATGTGCAACATCAGCACATAATCCTGCTGAGCAGCAGTGACAGCTTATTTTGTGGGTAGAAAATCATTATATTGAAAAGGTAACACAAAGAGTAATTGTCTACAGATGCTATCATTACCACACTGGTTAGTCTTGCCTCTCATGTTGGATAAAAATGCAAACTGAATCTGCAAACTCAAAACAGTTTGCCTCCAGCAGTTGAAAACGACCACATGAGGACGAAAGACGTGACAGAGAAGAAAAAGGGTGAAGTTGTGAGTAGCTGATTTACATCTCTTTTAAGCTTTCACGCATTCCTTTAGTGAACATTTTATTATGGTGTTTGGCTGTGCAAAATGCAGAAAGATACATTGTGTACCTCTGCTCTTTGAAAATAGTGAGGAACATCATTAAGTTGGGTTTGATGTGATTCCCAGACCCAAGTCCTGAGTTGAGGGGGAAATGGAAGACGGCAGAGGTAGCCACCAGCATTTGCTCCTGGTCCATTATCATCCACCTCTCTTCATACTAGGAATATTTAATGCAAGTAAATATCAAAGGAAATAACTGATACTAAATGTTTATTCTGATTACCACTGAACACGGTCCAAGAAATACACAATGTACTTGTAAGTACTTGTGGTCTGAAAGTCATGAAAAAATTGTGAATTGCATTTTTTGCCGATTCTTATTGTTGCAAACTTTCTTCGCTCATGTACAAAAGCAATGTATGAGTGAAAGCTGCCCTGTTTTGGAGAAAAAAGCAATTCTGCATTTAGTGTGATGATCTCTTCATGCCGTGCTCTTAGTTTAGCTTTAAAAATGTGCTGAAAAAAATCGTGTGATCTTCACAATTTTCCTCCTGTTAATGTCTTGGTGACACTGAATCCCAACCATGGCCTATTTGCATGAAGTCTACATGTTCCCTCCTGTAAACATTTGGGTTCTCACCAGGCACTCCAACTTCCTCCCACTTCCCAAAAAACACACATGTAACGTTAATCAACCACTCTAAATTTCTAAATTTGAGGTGTATATGCATATGGTTGTTTCTGGGCTACATTTTTTACTGCTAGAGACCGACACCAGTTCCCCAAGCGGCTCTGAATGGATTAAGGGGAAACAGAAAATGGATGGGTGTAATATTTCTGGTTTTACATCTTGAATTTTCTGCAATATATAAATTGGCTCAAACTTAAACTTAAACTTGAATAAACTTAAAATCTGCTGGTGCTAACCATTGTGCACACAAACCTTAAAAAATGCCACGAAACATTTTGTAAAGATGTGGGGGGGAAAACAAGTGGCATAATGTGTCATCTTTATAGGGATGTGAGGTTTTCTGATCTTTTTCAGTGGTAGAATTAGAGTTGCTCTAAAAAATTTGCAGTTCCTGCTTTACATGTGAGATCCCTACCACTTCTGAAAGATCAACAGCCTGTCTCTTGTTTACGAGCTGCTTTTCTTAATTCTCACAATGTAAAGTACCTCATAAATAGTGTTTAGCGCTATTTTTGCAGTCTAGGTAAAAATGAACTCTTTAAGACTGCACCAACGTTGTTAGTTGGCTCCAAAGTGTGGAAAAAAATGTCATGTGTTACTGCTGTTTGAGCCTTATCGCAGTTCCTGTACTCCCATTTCTCCTTGTTTGGGCTCACTGACATTTCCCGACATATTTATTTGATTAAGAGTACATCTGACTCCCATTAAAACTTCCACTTGCAGATCCTGGGGTTGCTTTGGAAATAGATGGAAAAGTTTTCTTCTCTTTGTACTTGGAAGCAGAGGCCAAGTTTTGGTGAAGGGAGCTTCGCCTGCCTCTCTGTAAACACTCCAAGGGAAAGTGTTGGGGAAATGGTTTTCTGATGAACGTATTCTAATTTTAGACGTACATATCGCACTTTTATGACTGAACTTGCCATCAAAAAAAGAAAGCCTTTGCCAATGTTCATGGATTTATACCATTGTTGGAAATAAGCTCTCAGACTTCAGACATACAGTGAAGCTTTGGACGTTCTGGGAATTATGTTGAAGTTAATGAAAACACCAGTTTTCTTAAATTTCACAGCCTGAAATGTCCATCACTGGGTATGGTAATGGAAACAGAAAGAAATATAACATTTTTTGACAGTGTCCAAAGAAACAGCCATAAGAATATGAGCTGCAGCCAAATGGGCCGGTGTACGACAAGAACACGGCACCGAAAAATGTTTCTTTAAATCAACTTTAAAAAAATGACTCTACTTTATCCAAGCCAATTATATTAGTTGTGCTAGATCTACAGTTCTGATGTGCATAATTCTGAAACCAAAAGTGTGCCTTGAGCAAAATTAATAAAATGAGCTGTGACAAATTAGAGTAATTTTTTTTAAAGTTGGCTCAAAGAAACATTTTTTTGCAGTGCAGGAAGTGATGTGCCTAATCCGTGGACTCAGAAAGGCAATAACAGACCGTGGAGATCATCACAGAGGCCTTGGATCCCACAAAATATGAAGATTAATCTTAAAGGAAATTAATTTCACTCACCAAACACATACTCTAACGTCCGTGTAACAGGACCAATAAAGTTTTAGTGCGTACATAATGTGAAAGGATGTGATTCCTGATGGACTGGAAGAGGTAAAAGCAACATATTGTTGACAAAGCTAATTTAGTTGCTGCAACTTGGGTGTATTTGTACATGTCAAGGTTTGGCACTGCTTTTTTATTTAGCAAATGTCTTCTTGTGTCCTCTTGTGTTCACCAAGCAACATAAAACAAGTTTATTTATTTTTGACGTCAGCTCCAAACTGCTTACAATTTAAATCTAAAGCTCAGATTGCAAAGCCTGAGGAAAAATGGTCAGTCAGTTTGCCGTGTATCTGGTTCACCTTCCTGAATTCCTGCTTGCATCAAAAAATGCTTTTGGCGCAATAAATGTCCAAAAGAAGGTAAAGGATTCTTCATTTTTACCATCAAAATGTTTTTATAAACGTTGCTTCGGATCCTTCAAGAGTTCTTGCTTTTGTAGTGTAGAAAACCAAGCTGAATGCTGCTGTTTAGTTTATTTTTAAAGTGTTTTTGAGCACTCACTCTGTTCATGAAGCATTTGGGAAGATAGGAAAGCAGGCTTAAAAAGGGATATGAGACAAAGCAGGTACAGAGCCTCTGAGTATTTAGTTACCTGAGGATTAATGTGAGCCCAAACCTAAACAGGAAGCAAAAAATGATATAAAGCCATCTGTAACAATATCAGCATATTTAACCAGTCCTTGCCTTCACTTGCAGGTGAGGAAAATGTGCTGCAGATGGAGTTTAATGTGTGACTGACAAGTTATGAAAAAGCCACATGAAGAAAGTTTACCTTGTAAGAAATTCAACCTGGCTGGATATTTTCAAATACAGGTTTACAAGCACTGTGTTACCAGAGCTTGGATGGTGAAAAGCTAAAGTTATAGTTAAAAAGCCTGGTTATGGTATTGTATAGAAAATCTACTTTTTATGAAGTTCTGGTCAGAAGTTTCCACACATCATCATTTGGGGCTTTTAATTATCTATTTCAACAATTATTGAAAACAAGAGCAGGTCTCTGATCTGCACAGAGTCAAAATTATGCATTTAGGCTTTAATATGTAGAAACTCCTCCACTTGATATTTGTGTACATGTTATATCACAAACTAAACCTCAAGCGTGGTTGGTTTCCTGGCTCTTATTGTGGGTTTTAAACATAATCCACAAGTTTTGAGTAGGATTGGGGTCAGAGTTTGGCAGAAAAAGCCATTCCAGAAGCTTAATCCTTAAATGCTGCCTTCATCCACTCCAAAACCAGTTCTGTTGCGTGTTTGGGATCATTGTCCTGTTGCAATACCCAGTTAGGTCCAAAAAACAACGATCTGACTTTAAGATGTTCAGGAACCACCCCCAGTTCAAACGGATCATAATATGTGAACTGCTGGAGAAGCAACATCACTGTCCGCACCAAACTAGTGTAACATTAGCTAGAGCTGTGAGCATGTGCAGATTATAAAAATGGACGTTTTTATAATCTGCACATGCTCACATTAACCACAAACAGAACCAAATGCCTTTTGGATAAAGGTGTTACTGTTATCCAAGACAAATCGGTGCTATTTGGCAGCAGCAATAAGAATAATTTTTCTGTTGAGTGAAAGTGGCTATTCAAATCAAAGAAAAGTGTGCCAGCTTTCAAGCACGGTGATGGTAGCATCATGCTAGGGATCTGTTTCAGTGCCAGTCATGCAGGTGCAATGCATAAGGTGCAAAAGAAGGACAATCCCCAAAGTCTACAAAGCGAATCAACAATTTTATGGACCAACACAACACTGGTCCCACATATTCATCAAACCATATGTTAGTACACACAAAGAAAGCTAACGACAGCCACCATATCACTTCTATTGAAAACTTGATGAAAATAAAAGGAATAAAGAGCTTTGACTTTTCTGGATTTTCTGTAAATCTACTGTAAGAAATTGCTCAAACATTCATCCAGAATTGTTCATGACTGCAGACAGTGAATGTTCTCCCTGCAACCCATCAACGGACACTGAAGTGTTTACAGCTTGAGTTTGGATTTACGATCTTACTTCTGTGTGGATCAGATGAAAGCTACAATAATTTCAGTTGCATGCTTCATTGCGGCATTAAAAGTCATTGAAACTCTAAATGGTCAGAATAACGTCTTTGAACACTCTGAAAGGCTGCAAAGCAAGCTGGGCCTGGAAGACTTGAGTGGTATGCATTTCCACTCACGCGCTGTTTCACATTGACCACCAAACGCTTTGTATTATAGCAAATTCATGGCACTGACCATCCAGCTATTTCAGGTCACGCAGTGCTGCCACAAACAAAGCAAGCTGTAATTTGAGCCTGCAGCCGGGAATTAATTGTCTGTGTTTTTGCCAGAAAACATAAATCAGTGCTCTGCATCCTTTCAGTCTGATCCGCCTACCTCCCCTCACCCCCTCGACTTCTGCATAGCGAGAGGCAGCCAGGCTGGTGCACTCTTGACAGCTGTAACACCGGGGTGGGCCATAATCAGCCATGAAATCAGACATTTGAGAAGCTGTCAAGCAGACTTGACAGAGACAGAGATGAAGTTCAGAAACCTCCGTCCGTTCGTGGGGAAGCAATGCATACGAGGAATAGCAATCTGTGGATTGTGCTTCATGTCAGTGTGTTCCCAAAACGAACACGGGAAGGCCGATAGCATCTGGACACTTAATCAATACTTACATATTTCTGATGAATGAGTTGAGGAAAAATAATAATAAAGCACAACCTGTTGCTTGTTTTCATAAGTGGCTGCTTCCTGCATGCCTGGCTCGTTTCTGGAGTTAGCTCGGCGTTTGCGAGGTCCAACTAAAACAATGATGACGCTGGCAGATTGAGCTCAACCCTGAACCACCATCCAAGCTATATCTGCTGATCTCAGCCCAGATCCTGTCCAGACAATGCCCCAGCTTCCTCCCACTGCACCAATGAAAACACACGGGGCGGGCAGACGAAAAGAGAGGAAAGGTGGCAGAAAGGAGTAAAAAGGAAAACGGGTGGGATGAAGGCAGCCTGAGCAAGTCTTTCTATCTTTGTTTAGTCTTTTTTTTTTATTTTTTTTTTATAAAAGCATGGCCCTAACCTACAGTACTTTGAAAAGAAATATCGACTGGGATAAAGAGCAATTCTGATGAGCCGAATGGACTGGAACCACTGGTGGGAAACAGTGTGCAGTCCATTTCGGGTGCCCTCTAACCGAGGCTTTAATCCATTTAGGCTGCGTCTTGGCACAGAATCTGAGGTCTGACAAAGCTCAGCTCTGTCCCTGCGATCCAGCCCACTGAGTTTTAAGCTCTTACAGATGTGAGGAGGAGAAAGTGGGCATGCAGCTCTGGGCCAGTCTGGGACGGCTGACTAACTGGACCCAGAGTGCTAAATCTGCTTTTCAGCAACAGCTTGATGAATCCTACGCGTCAGCTTCCTGTCTCAGATCCTCCCAGGACGCACATAAGCAACCCCCGATGGGATTTTTATTTATTCATTTTTTTCCAGAGTGACATGGCAACATTTGCATGTAAGGATACACAAGCCAGATGGGTTTTGTTGTTGTTGTTGTTGTTGATGATGTGTTTAAGGGCAGACAGCCAAGAGTCTTATCAGCCCCAGTATTGTCTTTAGTTTCTGTCCCAGAGCCTTTTAGGAGTCTGGTGAAGAATGTAATTTCTTTTGACTCAAATTTCATCTCATGAGCACACAGTTGCAGATGTCACGCTCCTGCCATCAAACAAAAACCACAGGGAAATTCTGGAAACTGGCTCTGATCGGACAAGTCTGAGCATCCAGCACGCCAAAACCGATACAGGGAAGATCAAAGCAGACAGGCTGAGGCTGATTGTGATGATGGACAGTACATCTAAATTACGTTACGGCAGACAAATACTTAAAGACTTATTCAACATGACTCTGAAACAGATGTGCTGCCATGAGAGAATGCCCCTTTACATCATTACAAACGTTGCTGAGTTGTCGTGGTGCATCCACCCGTCTCCATCCCTAACATGCCGCTTCTCTTCATGCCCCTTTGCCCCGATCGAGGCCTTTGGGAAGCCTAGAAAGACGTGACACATGATGGATCTGTTACAAGGGGACGTACAGAAACAGCGCTCAGCCTTCTGTATGATTATCCCCCCGACACTTGAGCCGTTGAAGAACAAAAAATAGCTTTTTTTTGTTAAGAGTTATTTTCTGTATGTGTCAAAGAAAATCAACGTGCCAGGACACGCACGCCGTTTAATGTGGGGGTTATATGTGGCAGCGTGCGGGGAGTGAGCTGAGGTGAGGCGTGAACGCTTGGCACAAGCTTGACTTGGACTTGGGTAGGATGGGCGCATGTGTGTGTTTGTGTGTGTGTGTGACAGTGCCTATGTGTGTGTAGGGGGAAGCAGCAGGATGAAATGGGTGTGTCTTTGGGTTTGACGGCAGCACCTTTTCCCCTGCCATTTCCTGGCTAGCAAATCCTGGAAGCTGCTCTGAGAGATGCTCTCTTAACGTCCTTTCTTTCCTGACAGGTTTATAACTTGTCTGACTCTGGTAGAGAACAAAATCTTGCAACGAAATTTTAATAGATGTAGATGCTCTTGCATGATATTGTGTTGTGCTTGTTTCTACACTTTTGAACTTTTTTTTTTTCTTTTCTGATCAATAAACACACCACACCTATAGTATAAAGCACTGATGTCACTCTAACAGCAGCACCTTTTGGTGTCCAACCTGTTGCAAAGTTTGAAAAAAAATGACTCAAAGTTATATTATATTAACATATTATCTTATCAGTGAGGTATTTAACACAGAAATCAAAACAAGCAAAGAGAATCATATCTGCAGTTCATTTAAGATGGTTTTTTTTTTTTACTTTTTAAAACAGTTTTTTTTATAATAGTTAATTTTTATTTAGACCTTTATTTTACCGGGATAGAAAACCATAAAGATTAAAAACCTCTTTTTCAAGGGGGTCCTGGCCGATAGGCAGCGACAAATACAAAATGCACATTTAAAAGAAAATGTCAAGTTATTAAGAACAGGTTCATGTTCCTGAATCGTCCTCAAGTATGTATAGTTTGGGTCCAAAAGCACTAAATTAGATGAATTCAGTCGATTCTGACTTAATTTCTACACCATTTAATTTTTGTTTTTTTTTATTGTGACGGGAGAGAGATAAGACTAGACTACAATACTAATGAACAAAACAAACATTCCTTTAATTTTTCATGCAAAAACTGATGAACTAAAAGGCTGGTGGGGTTCTCATAGAGAGGAAAGAAGAGTTTTGGAATAATTCGCTGCTTTAAAGAAAGCATGAATAGAAACTAGAAATGCAACAAATTAGAAGAAGCAAAACATATGAAGTGATAATTACTCAGTTTTGCTTCAGTCGGGAGTGCAACTATGAAAGCACGCTGATATCATGGGCTCATATTTATGAACCATATGAGAATAGCACAGACGCAATAGCCTGGCTTGGAAACAAAAAGCATATTAAAAGAGAGCAGTTTTTGCCAAGCTACTCATTTAAATAGCTCACTGTGGACTTATTTACAGCTTCGGATTTCTATTTTGAAGCAGCGACAGGTGGTCGAACTCTAATGTCACTGCAGAATCGTCTGCTCTCACTTTTTGGCGAAAACCCCAGTGCTTTAAATTCCTAAAATTAAAGGATTCAAACGCTGAATTGGCATACGGTGGCAAATTCATTATCTGAGGTGTGCAAACCCGGGCCAACCTTGGCAGACGTTAAGCAAATTACTTGCATAATCATGTCATCAAGTAAACAAACAGAAGCTTGGAGAACGAGCGAGTGTTGTCGCTCACGCTCAGAGTCAGCGTCTGCTTGGTGGGACGACAAGGAAAACTTTCGTTCATGTGTAAGTGTATGTTTTGAATGGACAGACGGCAAAAGATCCCTCTGACTGACAAGTGAAATCTTACCAATGTGTTTTATGAAATGTGTTTCAGGATATTGGACAAGCAAAGAGAAACACTTTAACAGCTGTAACATCAGCAGCGTGAGCTGTCCGTTGGCAAATCAAATCACCGTCTGCAGCCGGAGCAAAACGGGCGGCTCTGGTTCCACCGCGTCTCCGTTCTGAAGAATCTAGGACGTATTACAACAGCCAGGGGAGAATTAAAGTGACATTTTCTGTTTTTTGGAGGGCGGGGAGGGAAAGGATACATTTAAAAGTGGAGAATGCATTCCAAAGCAAAGAAGTCTAAGATGATTTTGCAGAGTTAAGCAATCTGAAGAAAAAAGTGCGCGTGTTTCCTTTTGGGCTCCGTATTGGGGAGACGGGGCCAATATTTAACAGAGCATCCAGAGAAAGCAACTGCTCTGTCAGATATAGGTGGAACCCAGAACACAAACTGCGGCATCCATTTTTTTTTTTTTTCTGTGAGTATTCCTGTGGAGACCAAACAACTGAAAAAAAAAATAAAAATTATAATAAATAAACTTGCGCTTGTTAATGATTTTGGCAGCACACTGCTATGTGTAAACTCATCAGGTATTGATATAACAGCTATGTAAGTTATGAAACCGCCCCCGGAGACTCCACCAAATATAAACAGCTTGAAATATGCGCCTGTCAATCTCGCCAGCGGCAGCCATCTGGGCCTATCCAGTTACCGTGCTGAATAAGAAAATGAGAAAATAAATAGCTGGTGGTACCGAGTTCCTGTTCGGGCTGACTCAAGGAATCCGTCGCCTTCTGTTCCTGCCCATAGGTGAACCAAGACTGAGCAAAAACACTTGCTAATAAATTCAACGCTGAAGTTCCCTGAGGTGTCTTGGATTTGATGATCCTAATTAAGGGTGGGTTTGACCCTCTAGTTAAGTTCTTGGATCGAGCCTGAAGCTGTTTGCCTCCAGAGGGCTGTTGCAGGGGCTTAGAGGACACATTGGGCTTTACCTCCGTGACCCAGCTAAAGGCTGGTTGCTGGCTAAAGAAGGCTTTTCTCCAAATGATCTTTAAAACTTACACGTTCTTGTCTAAACTGAAGCCTCACTTTAGCAAAGACGAAATCATGCCAAAACGGGCAAATCCTTCCATGAAACGGGAAGAATTGTTGTTTTTTTTAAGAGAAACAGAAATTAAGGTAGAAATCTGAAACAAAAGTTTGAGATTAGATGCAAACTTGCAACAACAAATGTCACCAAGGTTGGACTGATTCTTTAAAAGATTTTTCCATTTCTCTCTTAAAAAAAAAAAAAAAAAAAAAAGAAAGAAAAAAGAGGATTGCACAAGAGCAAAAACAGCTCTGTTCAATTCCCTCCCCTCGCTAAAGAACCAAAGAAGGTTTATTTCTTAAATTTCCTTTAAAACTTGCATTTTCTTTTCTAAACTTAAGCTGTAGCCTGGTGAAAAAATAAAGAACTCAAGCAGGTAAAGACGTATCAAAACAGGAGGAATTGGTTTTTAAGAAACTGGTTTTTAAAACCCTTTTTTTTTTAATCCAGAGAAGAACAAAGAATGTTTGTTGGTTGAGCTTTTTGTAATGTTGTGTTTTGATAACCATCAGCATGAAAATATTTATGAGGTCAACGAAGACAAAAAAAATAAAAAATAAAGGACCTCAATAAAAGGCCGTGTTGGAAGTTTGCCACTGTGAGCCAACGATGTGAAGCCAAACCACATCAGGAGAGCATGAAGTCACCACGGCCCCGGGAGCTGCGACACCCACACGTTGTTCTACTTTCCCTCTGAATTTTAAAAACAGAGAAATCTCCGTGTGACTTTAATCTGCTCGAAGGCCAAACCTCCGTGGTGGTCCCGATGTCCACGTTCAGCCTCAGAAAAAGTCTTTCCAGCTCTGGACGGAGCGATGTGGATCCGGAGGGGACGTGTTGACTTAGAGAGCGAGGTCAGGTTCTTTTGGGTCAAGGCCGCTTGTGAGATGTCACCCACAGCGCCGGGTCCTCCCGCCTGTGGCTGAGCTGCTGCGTGCGCAACTTTCAGTGGCGTTTCCCCCCTCCTTACAGATTCCCTCTGTTTGTCCCGTCGTGTCACATTTCATTTTTCAGAATGAAAGCAAATGTTGATATCAGAAAAAAATATAAACTTTGGCAAATATTAAAATAACATTTTCAAATTACGGTTTTATTCATTAACCCCTCCAAAAAAAAAAAAAAAAAAAAAGATTCACGCATAATGAAATCAAACAGAAAAGTGTTTAATTGGTTAATTCTTGATTTATTGAGAGAGGAGTTATATTTCTACACTTTCGCACGGGGCCAAAAGTGCGGTTGGATAATAAAGCAAAATTCAAAGCTGCGCTTTCGGTTGTGCTGACCATTTTAGTGTTATTAAAGTGACCTGAAACGTTTTTTCAAGGTAAAAAAAAATAAACAAAAACAGAAGAAATCTGTAGAGGCAAATACTTCTTTTTGTTGCAATATGTAGCTGCAGAGAGTTGAGAGTTTCTTCTTTTCCGCGCTGAATCCTGGCAACATTTACAACCGAAGAAAACACACGTAGCAGTGGAAGGTGTCCCCGTTACACGCCAGAGCAGTCCACGTTCCCCGTCCTTCGAAGACATATTTCTTTCCCCCATGGCCTCTGAATCCCTCCCTGTCTTTATCTCCGTCACTCTTCTTTGACCTCCTTCATCCTGAGGTCGCATCTGACTGCTTCCGGGGCAACGCCGTCCCTTCGGCTGTCTGCCTGCCAGACTGAATTAAAACCAGCTCTTTGTGATACTGTACTGCCTCATAAACTCCAATCTGGTCCTCTCAACCACTACTTCTCAAACTACAGACAGCAGATGTGAGGAGCCCCCGATGAGGCCGGGACTCCAGCAGCGAACAGCATGGTGGTGCCGCCGGTGGGGGAGGCTCTGGATAAAAGCCTCGGTAGCTGAATCACGTTCAGTTCTCCCTCATAAAGTCAGCAGATTGACAAGATTATCTGTCCCACGCAGGCGGGAAATCGGATCTCCGAGTCGGATCAACAGGAAATTAAAAGAGAACGACGAGGTTTAGACAAAGGCAGACAAACTTCCACCGACTCCGCACAGATCCCGACGACTGAAACATCAACAAATAACTACGACGGGCGGGAATATCATCAGTCGCCATCCCGGCTCAGTCCAGAAAACTGGAGCTCTTTTAGCTCTTAGACATTCTCAGTCATCATGCTACAACTATAGTCTGTGTTTCATTGGGATTTTATTTCACCAATTAACAAAAGCTTGCGCACAATTGTGAAATCTGCACAAAAGTAAAAATAATCCGCGGATTTTACATTTCTTTTATGAAAGACATCGTCAACGTGTGGCACACATGTATATTTAGCATATTTAAGAATGTCCGTGAACTCTCGTGTTTTGGATTTAGTCGTGAACTTTGACTGGGCCATCCATTAATCATTCCGCTTTGGCGCTAACTGTATGTTTTCTATGTAGGACAACATATGCAGATGTTTATGGGTCTTTTGTTTGTTTTTGTTGTTTTTTTTTGCTTTGTCCTGCTCATAAACCATGATCTCTCATTCGAAACAGATACTGAGTCAAAGCAATTCCTGGATTGCGCAAAGGTTGGGCAAGTTCCCAACCTGGACTCCCAACATAATGACCCGTCATCAGGTCACAGATCCACCACGTTAAGTTTCTATGTAAAATACACCGCGTCGTTTCATCTCGCGCGCCAAATAAAAAAAACACATTCTGAAAAAGAGTCAATTTTCGTCTGCTGCAACATTAATGCCTGAGACAAGAAATCAAAATTCACCTTTCCACTTTCCCAATCTATATTCCTGAGCTGTAAATCTAAAGATGCCCCCATTGATTACGCGTATTGATAAAGTCTGCCTCCCGTGTCTGAATTACTGCACAGCCCGGCGCTGGGATGTGTGAGTATGTGTGCAGCCGCATCCGCCGGATGTGGATTTACAATACTGGGGCGTCTGCACGCCTTGAGGCCTAGAAACCCCCCACCTCAGTCCCAAAAACATCTATCTGCCCACACTCTGCCGCCAACACATTTTCATCAGGACCCAATGGGGCTTAGCTTCCCGAGAAAGGCTGCAGAAACAAGCAGCCAGACTGATACAATAATAAGACTTCCACTACAAATGTTGTCCTAATTGGAATCATCTATTCTCTTCGCAGTGCATTACCGCTGGCGTGTGGCTGGCTCTCTCCAAGGCATGCACTTCATTTAATTAATGAAACTGTACTTACTGCTGAGGATTATCTTGTACTCGTCTTTATCGAGTTAAAAGCAAGGCAGAGGCAATAAAATCAATCTCTAATCTGTTGCATTGTTTCAATCATTTAGATGGTGTGCTGCAGGAGAGCACTTTTTGATAGAAAACCTGTTTGGAGGCCACGAAAGGGACTAAACGTAAAAGCAGAACTAAAAGCATAATATTCAGGTGATGCAATGGTTTAGTCAAAGGCCAGACCTGGATGCAGTTGAGAATCTGACTTAATTTGAGCTTCTTTTTTTGTTTGTTTTCAAAGGATAATGGGCAAAAATGTGTGAAGATGAATGGATTCAGCTGTAGTGAAGTATTGACTCACTCAAAACAACACTGCCACATTATTTGCAGTTTTAGTTTCCAGTTGTTTGTAACATAAAATTCCAATCGGACACAAAGATGATTATGATTACAATATGAGAAAAAGGGAGGACAGAATTCATAGGATAATATCTGGAACTTGCAGACATATTTACTCAAGACGCTTTAATAACTCTTATTTATTCCTCCCACTCAAATCACTGTAGGGGTGATTCAAATAGACTGAGGCCTATCTTTTTTTATTTTTATTTTTTTGACCCAGATACTTTATTCTGACACTATTTCAGACATGCAGTTCTCGTGAGCAAATAACAGGAAGCTCCAACAAACGGTGACAAACCATCAGGCTTCTGTTAAATTGTTGCTTCCTTCGCTGAGTTGCGCAGTCCCAGTTGGCCGTCTTTCACCGACACTAAGCATTTCCACTGAGTAACATTACAAGCAAGCAAACGGGAGATTTTTCCACCGCCGCCGCCTTGCCGACAGAGACCCACAAGGCCTAGCGGTTTGGGTTCCCGGTACATTTTTGCGCCCTTACACAAAGTTGTGCACACACGAGCAAAAAAAAAAAAAAAAGGAAAAAAAAAATTATAAATGAAAGGACAGACTGGAGCGACGTCTCTGTCAGTGAAGTCAGGCGGGGTTTCGGAGCGAGCGTCCGGGGTCAGCCGTTTTTTCTCAGAGCGAAACTTTAGCAGCCGAGCGTCCAAAATCAACATTCCAACCAACCAACCAACCAACCAACCAGCAGCCATCACAATGCAGCGAGAGGAAACGGAGGGAAAATCTGGATGAAAAGTGGAATTTCATTTATTTATTTATTTTTTACCCTTCCTCTTGAAAAGCTAAGGTTTCACAAGTTTGGCTCTCGCAGCCCTGGAAACCCCACACGCCTGCAGTTATTCATCTGCGCAGACACCATCAATTACCACTAATTAACCAGATGATGGTCTGGTGAGCAGAAAATGAAGGAGGCGATTAATCACTCCGAGCACCTCCAGGCCTGCAACTCAACCTCAAAAAAAAAAAAAAAAAAAGGAAGACGTGAATTTGAAGAGCTACTAGGTTTCTTTTTCTTTTCTTTGCCTTGATGACATGCCCAGAAACAGGATGTGTCCAAACCATTGTGGAAGGTAAGCAGGAGAAAACGGAGATCCTTCTGAGGATTACATTAGCGGAAATAATCCACCTGACAGACCTGATGGGGAAAACAAACCTTTATGCTTTGAGTTTATACCTTGCATACTGTCCGTGTCTGATAGGAATCTGATCTTTTTTTCTTCTTTTGTTTTTTTCCATTAAAAGGAGGGGATTTCCTGCCTCTGCTGAGGTGGTGCTTTTCTCTCATTTCGCTTGCCTCTCTGGGTGAGTTTTACTGGCGGTTGATGATGTAATCGTGGAAAGATCCTGGGTGCAGTCAGACTAGTGGTCCGGTGGGAAAGCTTTCATCCGGCCAAAGCCGGATGTCCTCAGAAATAAACAAGTTAGTCTTTGCAACGGGCAAACGTGAGGAAAGTGGCGCGAAATGAAGACACCTTTGGATAACTTGCAGTGCAAAAAGTATTCACGTGCTGTGAAATGTTCTATTTTTCTCACATTTACAACACTGCAAGGTATGTGATTTTGCGTAACAGTGAAGTGAAAGGAAAATGGTGCATGTTGAAAGGATCTGTAATCAGCCGTTAATTTGGAGAATCAACCTTTAGTGCAATCTCTTCTGCAAGTCTTTTGAAGCATTTTTCTACCATTTCTTCACTTCTACTCAGTATCACTCAAGCAATATTTCTCAGTGGAGAGCATGTTTGAGAATCCAAATTTTTGCAGTCCGTATGCGGTTCCCTCTGCATCTCCCTACCTGAAGTGTGACTCTCTGCAGCTCCTCCAGAGCTACTGTAAGCCCCTTGACTTCTTTCTCCTATTAAATGTTCTCATTTCCTAGACTGTCTGTTTAAGTGGACATCCAAGTGCTTGCAGCCGTTCCCTCCTCCTTCCATTTTCAGATGGAAGATAGTCAGACGTTTTATTGTTTCTAGACCCCAACCCTGATTTAAACTTCCCCTCTGATCTGTCGGCTGTGTTCCTTCATCTCTCAGACGCTGTTTGGACTCTATGGACTAATTAGGGGATATCTGGACTCAACACAGGCACTTTTGAGCCAAAAAGCCATACTCCGTTTTTGTTTTGTTTTTTTCTATTGTATGTTGATCTAAAAAATCTTGACAAAATGTAATGAAGTAAAAATGGGGAAAAGAGATTAATAGATTTGACTTCTTTCGTGCGAAAACATAAAGCTTATGTACAGAATAGTCTTCATATTGTAGAAAAAGATACGTCTTTTTTTCTTTTTCTGTTAACGGTTTTGAGCGTGCTGTAGCGTATGGGAAATTATTCCTGTCTCCATCCAGGAAAATATTTAATCCGACTGGGAGGAAGCCAGGAATTTGTCTTGCAGATGGGTTTTGGGGGGATTTTTCTTGCTCCTGCTCACGACACAGTTACATGCACAAATCACAACGTGCCACATGCGGTCCGGTTATTTCTCATTACCCCTCTCTGTTGAGCTAAATGAAATTATGACAGACTGTGCATACAGGCCCACCAAGCAAAACGCCGCATCTTCTTATACAAAGTAAAATTTTCTCAGCTGTGCCGCAGCAGGCTAGAATGTGGTGTTTAGTGCGACTGCTGTGCGCTAAGCTACTGCTATCATCAGCTCGGTTAGATGAGGGAGTTCGGGTTGTTCTGTCGCGGACTCGCCCCGTGTGTTCTTTATTACCACGTCTTGTGTGGTGATTTATAGCTCCTGTGACGCCCCCTACCCCCTTTCTTGGGGTGGGGTGGGGTTGTTTATATGTGCTAAAGATTCAAGAAAATCACGGCTTTAATACCTAGACCTACTGGGTCTGTTTATTAAGCAGAGGGCCTCGATGGGGAGCGCCAACACACCTGCAACTCACAATGTCTGATCTGCCTTTTCAAAAACACCACAGTGTGTGTGTGTGTGCAGATCAGCCCCCTGAACGGGGCTGATAAGTGTAGAGCAAGAAATGATACCTGCTGCAAAAAAAAAAAAAGAAAGAAAAAAAAATCATTACTCTCTGCTTCTGATGCAGAGATTTCATTCTCCTGACTCAAACCTTGAAGAGAAAAGGTTGGATTCAAAGTGTTTGTCTGTAAAATGACTCATTGTTCTGTTTTCCATGGACAGTAACCCAAAATAAAACTCAAGGCTGGATTTAGATGCTTTCTATCCTCTCCAAGCTTCATTACGTTGACATCTGCAGTGTAAGAATCTGCTTGCCTACAGCGCCACCCTGTGGGGAAAATCATCAACATCCCCATTGAAGTTTCGTCCTCTTTTTTAACAAATATAGCTGTACGAGAGAACTCAGCTTTAGAGATCAACTTGAACAGAAAACAAAACAAACTTAAATCTGAAAACTCTCATAGTGCTGACTCAGTGTTTAAAGGTGTAGAGTCAGAGTTCCTATATATCTTTTACAAAATCTTGTAATATGACTGATAAATGTTTCTAGAGGCCATCGAAGATCAACCACCACAAATTGACAAAATCAAACTTATGCCGCCTCAATCAACTGAGCTACAAAAAATGTTAGCTGCACAAATGTAGCACAATTAATTTATAACACCTTTGTTTCATTTTGTCAATGGGTTAAAAGAGAGGGCAACAGGTTGATCACTGGTGACTTTTTTTTTTTTTTTTGCAAAATCTTAAAAATTACAACACAGACGGGGGGCAACTTCTCTCAGGTTGGACAAAAAATGGATGGGCTTCATAATAGAAACTGGAACGCAGAAAAACGTCATTATTAATTTGTCCTTCCGCGCATTCTGTAGGTTAAGCAGATTCCACATTTAAAGCCAGACAGATGTGAAAGGTGTGCAGTAGATTCTGGATGACTCAACCCCCCCACACCTCCCAACATCTTTATTTGGGCTCTATAAGGCTTTAACTCAGACTAAATGAGTCCTAAGTGGGTCTGATCTCACAGTAGGGAGGACTGTGCGGTTTGACCCTACAGTCCTCGGCTCATATTTGCAAGATGAGCCGATTCTCAGTCAGAGACATTGGGTTCAGACTGAGCAACACGTTTTGGACCCGTGCAGCTCCTTCTTTTGAAACCAAAGACATGCGTCGCATCTACGACAGGAAATTATCACGAGGCCAAAGACGATCCCTGGGACTCGCTTGGAAAATGTTGTCTGGAAAGAAAGGGAAAATATTTGCAAGGATTCAGGAGGAAAAAATGTCTAGAAATAAAACTTTTTTTCCATACTTATCCAGACCTAACAAATACTTAAAATAAAGCGATATACTTTTGCTTTTTTTTTTTTTTTTTTTTTTTTGCTTAAGAGACCTATGTACAAATGAAAATTGGGGGAACCTTCGGAAATATTTGGCAAAGAAAAGAAGTGAGACTTTTCCTACTTAGGAGTTCGGCTCAGCTTCAGGTGCGCCACACTCTCACTCTGAAATTAATTGAAAGCAAAAACAAAGTGAGCAGTAATTAATGAAGCTACATCCTTCATAATTCCGGTCGAATGATTTTATTGTGTGCACCGCGTGTGGAGATAATCCATAAAGTAAAATGAAATAAGAAAAAAAATTAAATAAAAGAGCACCTGATTGAATAATGGAGGTCGCCTTAACTGTTACCATAAAAAGCAAATAGATCCATTACAGCATGTTATTAATTTATTAGCCAGTAGAGCAGATTAATGGATGTACAGCTCTATTTTTTTTTTTTTTTTTTTTTTGCCAAGGATAACACATGGGACAGTTATGCACAACATCCACTCACAGGCTTGTCAGTAATGCTTGCCAACCAAGAGGAGGAGAAGTTTTCAAGTACAAACACATGATGAGTTTTTTGCACCTAAAACTATTTTCTCGACCTCCGCGTAGCTTAATGGAGGCAGTTACATTTGAAGGTGGGCAACAGAGACGAGGTTACCTTTAATCAGTCCTGTAAAATGGCGGATAAATCCGGGTGCATAAACTGGAGGTGATCTCAGATTAATAGCCTGTGTACGCTTTCAATGAGCTGCTAAAAGCACCGAGACGTTTTAGTCAGTGAACCGTAAATGGTAAGTGGTTATTCTGTACGAAGCGATTGAAATAAGATTCCTGTACAACAGTGAAATATAGGCAGGTATGTTCGGAGAATGATGCCGACAAAGACGCAGACGCAAACGGAGCAGAGGCGGCGACTCTTTTCAGATGGTTCTCGTCTCTCGTGATTCTGCTCGCTGGTTTCAGTCCCAACAGTTCGCACCATCTCGGCGTTACGGTGAATTATAACCAGACAGAGGAAATAAAGAAAACACTGTAAGCACAACATTAATACTTCCTAACCTCCCACGCAGACGCTGCTTCGTACTAATAGACTGTATAGTGTTTAGGCAGAGAAAGGCTGATGTAGTGAAACGTAACCTGCCATGGAGCAGCACAACAATCATTTAAAAAGACATGAAACCGATGCAGCAGTCAACAGTACTTTCCTATAATTTAACGCCGAGCTAAGATGCAGATGAAGGTTATTGTGCAACCACTGGTGACGTCAGGTAAGATAAAACAAAAGCAACTTCCGTCAGCTTCCACTAAACGAACGCTCGTTTTTAGCAGACCAGTTGAGGAACGCTATAGGTTTTTATTTGCACTCAGGGAGCGAGCGGCCCCAGCCTCAGCTCTACATGATGAGTGAGCCAAACGGCCTCGTGAGCGGCGTCGCCCCCCTCCTCGCTCTGCCGGATGGGAGCAGCGAGGTTACGGAAGTCGTGACGCATCCTAAATGAAACGGTGACATCCGTGTCCTCTTCTTTCAGAGGGACCACTTTGATGAAGAAACCAATCTTGTTGGACTTCCTGAAGGCGACAATGCTGGAGAAAAAGGACAGCGATAAGTTAGAGAGTTCTGCATTGATTTTGTGTGTGTGTGTGTGAGAGATCAGTGTCGTTTACTCACTCTGGATCATCCTGGAAGTCCTGAGGCTCTGCCAGTTCGTCGTACTCGGCTGCAGCATCCTTCCCTGCCAAAACCAGTTCCTTACTGGGAACAAGAACCTGCACAGGAAACAAGTTTCAAATGTAATAATGAAACTTTCCATAAATGTTTCTAGTGAAATAAAAAAAGGAGGTGTTCTTTAATGGTACACTTCATAATGTTAAATGACAAAAAAACAAATCAGAGACTCTAACAATAAAGGACATTTTAAAAGGCCGGGTACTTGTCCTTTTAATAATTACATTAACTGTATAAACTCTTGCTAAACATCTTTCAACACAGCAATCGAGAACATTTTATGTAAATACATCTAGCGAATGTTGAAACTCCTCCTAAATTCTAGAGATTAAGAATAACTATAAAATGTTCTCGCATTGAATTTAAATTTCTAAGGAAGCAACTACTAAATAAATCCTTTTGAAAGACTCAATATTTCATTTTTAGCTGAAAGGGCAACAGATATTACCTTGATCTTAAATATGAGAAACCTTTAGATTTTATTTTGTCGTACTATAAAATAAAATAGGCCATGAAGACGCTTCGTTTCAGCCGGCGGCTCCATGTTACCCAAACTGTCCCGCCTCACAGAAACTGACCCACCTACCGAGGCTATCTATTTCCAGGCTATACAAAGAGTACGATGTTAGAATGAGTTGAAGACTTTCCGTTTCTTGAAGAAGTGCCAGAAAATCAACTAAATTCAGAAAACTGATAAAAAAAAAAGATTTGTTGGACAAACATGATTTTTGGCCACAGAGGTGAAATGAGCATCCAGAAAGAGCCACGAGAACAAAAGTGTAAATTTACCCTTTTGTTGATTTATTGGGGGAAGTAACTCAGCTTGACCTGGAACCACTCTACCAACCAACTGGTTTGATGAAATCAACACTTGCAGTCTAATGTTTACCTTGTTTAATCCGCGACGATTAAACATCTAACGGCAGTTTCATTCAAACAACTTGGCGACAGCAGAATCAAAACATACCTTGGAAGTGCTGTTAATATCATCAGGATCGTCTTCTTCACAAACAGCCAGTGTGACATGAGTAATGTTCTCCACCGGGTTGGTCAGGGTTAGCAGCACCTGACTCTCCTATAACAGCAAAGAGAAAAGGAAAGTCAATGTCACCGACTGTATCTAATAACAATGTCTCTCATCTGTTTTCCACAGTCGATTTCAAGTGGTTTACTAAAGGAAATTTTCCACAATTTTCCAGACAAACAACATGTTCTTGACCAGTGAATCTGTGCTGAAGATGAGGACACGCTTCGCATCTTATACTGATTTTAGACTAGTTAACTAAATTGCCACTTGTTATTCGGTGCGTAACATAACATTATTTCCCAATATTGCTTATCGTTAAATGAGAAACAAAATAAAAAACGATTACAATTCTATCAACGTCGGTCATTAACATGAAACACAATTGGAAAAAAAAACAAAAAACAAAAACAGGTGAAACTTTTCACATTTAAAAATGGAGATGATCCTGGTTTACAGTTTCCAGTTAGCTGAGAATCTGATGTTTTTTTTTTTTTTTTTCTTAAGAATGTGACACAGATGGACAAAACCAGGGCAGAAACTGACCTTCATGAATCGGAGATTTGGAATGGACATTATTCTTACTTCAGGGATGTAGCTCCTAATGGAGGAAAACAGAGCAACCACTTCACTGACAGCCAAACATCCACACTCTGTTAACAATTCGCAGGTCACTGAACTGTTAAATTATTAATTAAATTTTTTCAACTGAAATCAAATCATTTCTGCCTGACTTTAATCAAGTATTTAGAGCTGAAATTTGCTTAATTTCCAGAACAATATTTCTTTAAACCCATGTGCTAGAACATGTATTTACATGTATTGCACAATCAATTTTTCCCAGATTAGCCTAATCGAGCCTGAGGCTGATTTACTTCACACACACGCCGACAACTACTCACACAGCCACCAGCTGAATTTTGAACTTGATTGAAGTTGGATTAAACTCTGGCTTGCTCAGGTTGTGCTCGCATTTCTGAGGAAAGCAATTAAGAAAAACGATGTTTTACAAATTAGATCAAGCATCCCTCCGCCCCTAAAGAAAAATAAATAAGACCATTAGAGAGCCGCAGAATAGCGGAGCCGCACTGACCCTGCAGCGCAGCGAACGCTTCATCAGGAGGTGTTTGTGTCTGGGGTGGAGCTGAGAAGCTCCTGCAGGCTGGAAGTCCGGCTGCAGCAGCCGCTGGCGCAGCGTGGTCACTGCACACACGCCGACAGACGCAGATTCTCCTCAGCCACCGTCGCAAGGTGATCAAGAGGTGCTTCTTTGACAAAAATCCTACCTTCGGGTAAACTGATGGGTCTGGTGTAGCAGTCCTCAGGCAGGGGCTCCACTTCATCAAGGGCCTGAGCGGGTTCGATTGTGATTTCCTTCTGGTCCTCACCCTCTTTAAGGCTGGTTAAGAAACACAAACACTTAACGTGTATCGAGACACGAGACATAAAACTACACAAACTGTTTCACACTGATAAGAAACAACCCGGTTTTTTTTGGGGGGGGGGAGGTTTACCGTAGGGACACAAACATTTTAGACTGACAGCCTTTAAACAAGATAGGAGTCAATGTTTTCAAAAGTTAGGTTTTAAAACAACAAAAATATTTTAGCGCAGTTTCAATTGACAGTGCTGAGTTACTGCGATGCCAGAGGAACCACTGGAGTGGCTTCAAGGCAAAAAATTATAATAATCCACCATTGTCCCTCTCCCAGTTGTTGCTGCTCAACGTTAAACAAATTAAAAGATCAAAAGGTTCTTGGTCAGTGGTTTTCAATCTTTGTCCTTCAGGTTTTGGCTGCATCTCTGCTCCAACAGAGACGATTTAAATGCTTGCATTGCCTCCTCAGTATGTCAACAAGTCCTGCAGAAGCCTAATAATCTTTAATTCATTTAAGGCAGGAAGGTGGCAGCAGGGATAATGGGTCCTAGTTGGTATACTTAAAAATACACACAGTTTCCCAATTTTGATCGATTGTTTTCTACTTTGGCAAATAAACCAAAGTATAAAACTTTGGTCTTGTGGTCTAGCTACAACAACTGGACTCTGCTTACTCTTTTTTTAAACTTGTATCATTTCACAATTATGCAGGGAGGCTGCATAAAATCATTTCAAGTGCCAAAAATAGACCCTGAGCTGCATTTTGGACACACCTGCTTCGTCCCCTTTCAGATCAAAGCTCGGAATTAAACACATAACCATAAACCCCCCATTACAGAACACTTTGTCCTTCCACATCGTGCATCCTGATCCACCTGGATTATGGGCTGTATGCTGCCAAGTACGACGCAAACCATTGAATGCAGTGATATCAATCCCACAGCTACTGGACGCTGGAGCAATAGAGATGTGCTCTGTGAAGAGACAGATCGCGCCTCTCCATCTGGTAATCCAATGAATGACTCTGGGTTTAGCAGTTGCCAGGAAAACAGCACTCAACGCCCTGCAGTTTGCTAGCTGTGGTGACAGAAAGGAAAGGTCTGGCGCAGAAGAGATTATGGGCTGTTTTCTGGTCCCTTAGTTCCAGTGAAACTAATGCCTCAACATGTCCACATTCTTTGGACACTGTTTGAGGGTGGCCACTTCCTGTTCCAACAACACTGCACAACTTTGAACAAAGTAATACACGAAAGAGCGAAGTTGGTGTGAAGAACTTTAGTTTTCTGCACACAGTCCACTAGAGTTGATCCCACCCTTTATGAAGAACTGAAGCTGATACAATGAAATGACAAAATAGGCACCACGCTGATACTTTGTGTTTGGGATTTTCCCAATATCTGACTGAGCTCTGCACCATGTTGCTTATGCAGGCCACATTTAGTGCACTAAATACACTTGAAGTTGTTGAGTCCAAATAACAGAACATTGACAAGACTAATATTAAAAGATTGCTGGGTAACAGCTGTAGCTCCTGGTTCCCCCCCCCCCCCACTTTGTACCATTTGACAACACTAAACTCCTAATAACAGCCCCATAATAACCTTTACGGTTCAAAGTGGTGAAGGGTTTGTAGCTCCTTCCTGAGAAGGCTCAGGTTAGTAATACTGATGGAGCCACTTCTGCTCCCAATTATGTGCTGGGACGTTTCAGCCAATCGGTAAATGTAAAAATCCCGTGTAGACCATGGAATGAAAGCATGACCAGTTCTAACTGGTCTGCTAGCTTTAACCCAACCAATTAGTAATTAATTATTAAGTTAAGTTGTAACTGTGTTTACCTAAGGTGATGCTCCAACATCATCTTAGCTGTTGACTATGTTGAAAAAATTTCTGATAAAATAATTAAACCAACTAGGACTGTAACTAAAGATTAAGTAGCCGATTATTCTATTCAATTATTCTGACGATTAATAAAGTAATCGGATTTTTTAAAAAATGGCCGTATTCTGCATGTTTTCATTTAAAAGATGCAAGAACGCAAATGATTCAATTCCTTTTTTAAATAAGACAGTAAACATTTTATTACCTAAATGCAATAAGATAGCATTCCTTTAGTGAATTTGAACCAGAGCAAATATACCTTTTTGACAGTCTTTGACAGTCTATACTTCCTTTACGATTAATCAATCGCTAAATTAATTGATAATTGTTTCACCCCTAAAGCCAATGTTGTTGAAAGGTAAAACATTTGTCTAAGTCATTATGATGTGGGGACATGCAAGTGTAGTTACTGAGCAGAATCATAACAATTCCCCTGAGGTCATACAACTATGAAAACGTTTAACTCTAGGAGGCAAAAGTCGCAGCGTTCTTCTGATTTGATAAGAGATAACTCACCTAAGTCCAGCCAGAGTGGCTATAGGGGCTCCAGGTCTCTGCCTATGCAGTCTGGTTCCAAGGCCGTATTTTTCCTGGGTGAATTCGGACAGAGAAAAAACACGATCAGGCAGACTGCCAAAAGACAACTACGGGGGAGTCACAATGATTTATGAAATTAATCTATGGCTATTTTTCTACAAGATAAATCCTCTGTCTATGAGATAAGTCCATGTCAGCTCTTAACAAAAACAGAAAGAAAGAAAAGGGTTTTTTTTTTACATTAAAGACAATAAATAAGCCAGATAGAGTTTTTATATCTTGTTGTGAAAGACAAGGAACACAGAACGGAGCAGCTGGAGGAAGACAAGGGGGGGGATTTTCTTGACTTAATTAGGCTTAAATGCTTTTTTTCCCCCTTCCAAATAAACAGATGTTAAGATGCAAACATAAAGCTCTCCTTGTGTGAATCTAAGCTGAATTTACCCAAGGAGACATTCATGTGATCTGTGAGGTCTCTCAGTGACAGTGTTAACAAGGAAAGAGATAAAAGTGCAACTGTAATAGGCAAGACTACCCAAATTGTGAAAGTATAACTCACCACCACATGAATAGTGTGTTGCTGGGGGGTAAAAACCAAAATATCAGAGTGCATAAGCAAAGGAGGGGGGAAAAAAGGAGAGAAGGTGAAATAGAAGCAATCAAGCAAAAACATTAATGGCATTTGGTGACATGCGACTGCAACAGAAACAGATCATTTGAGATGGCAAAGTGGAACCGCAGGACATCTTAAGAGGTCACAACATACAACAGGAAGCACAGGTTTGAATTAATGGGTGTTAATGTAGCTAGCTTTAAAAGCAAAGAGCAGGAGTACACAAACATGATATCTACATAAAACATTTTCCATTTTGATCACCACAGACAAGCTGGAGGCTGTTTTGATACTCGGTCACAAAAAGCATCAGAAATGGATGGACACAGCGTCAGTATTTCAATCAGAGCTGAAACAGAGTCACTGGTGAACCACAACAATTCTTCCTTTTTTAAATAAAAAGTATGCTGGCACTCAGTGACACCCGCTCTACCTAAACCTGAGACCGAGCTGCAGTGGATCAGATCTTTAACTGTTGATCTCAGTGAGAACAAAACAAATGACACCACTGCCGTTTGACATTTTAAAAGGTTAAAGAAAAAGATGTGACATTTTTGGAAAGAGTTGCGTGAAAGCGTCTCTCTCAGGGGGGAGCAGAGTACCGAGAATGCCAGGGGCATGCACTGTCGTCTCCTTGCCAGCTTCTTCCTGTCTCTCTCCTGCTTCTCTCGGTGGGCGAGCTGCTGGTAATACTCAATCAGCTTGGAGATCTGTGGCAAACGAAAAGTCATCCACAGGCAGGTCACCGTATGCCTTGTGAATTTTTAAACAAAACACAAGCTTTCAAGACCATAACACAGGGTTTTTGCAGCTTTCACCAACACAGATTTAAGACTTTTTATGGCCATTTAGCATCAAATTCAAGACCTGTGTCAAGACAGAGATGTACAGAAGAACATTAGCTTGATGTACAGAAGAAGAAGAAGAAGAAGAAGATTGCATATTTTATACTGTATTAGTGCCAAGAGTTTTTTTATGCAAAATGCATTGACAGGTTGGCAACAGAACTGAGCCAGTGGCAAAGACAAATGGCCAGCCAGCCAACAGGTGACATATTTACACTTACCAATGGCAGATGCCAAAAAAGCTACAATTTAAGGACTTCGTTTTAGACACATTAATGTAAAACTTTTAAGGGTATAGGAAAATCCTGTAATAATGATTCCAGCTTGAGAACCATCCACTTTAAGTCTGCTGGTTGCAAGCCCAGCTTCCTTCTATATTTAAACAACTAACTTGAATGGAAATGTACTTTTCCAAACATCCACATGAAAAATAATAATTTTGATCATTTGCTAAACTCCTTTACTGAAAAAAAAAATGTAGTTGACAAACTTTTAATATGATTTTAACAGCTTATTGGTAACCGAAGTCTCTGCAGCTGAACAAAACATGTGACTGCCCACTCTGTCTGGAACTTCGCTGTAAATAAATGGAAAATAAATTATTTGTTATTTGTGCTGAATCTGAACCCAAAGTTCCAGCAACAGAGTTTGCATTTGCCTTCAGCTATGAATGTGTGGATGTAACGTTCTCAGAGAAGTATTCAAAAGAATGCAGTGTGTGACCACGGAACATGTGAGT
Organism: Gambusia affinis; assembly: GCF_019740435.1. Classification (NCBI taxonomy): domain Eukaryota; kingdom Metazoa; phylum Chordata; class Actinopteri; order Cyprinodontiformes; family Poeciliidae; genus Gambusia; species Gambusia affinis. The sequence goes on along the minus strand of NC_057876.1, from coordinate 9,440,159 downwards.
AACTCAAGAGTGCTCAAGTGACCACAGGGTACAACTTACCCGCTGACCGTGGGGGTTTTCTGGCTCCTGCCATCCACCACTGGCTGCAACAGACAAAATGCTCCAAAACATCAGACTTAAGTGGTCATAACGCAAATTTACAACTGATAATTGCGGTGTCCCCAAAGCTAACAAAATGCCGACCCCATTAATGTGAAAATTGGATAAATGCCTACCAACTGATTTGTCAGCCATTCCTACGTCTCTGGAGGTCCAGCGACAGAAACCGCAGGCCAGGTAGTAGGCTTTCTTCATCGTTGTCTTGGTAGGATCGTCAGCCAGAGGAGCTGGAATGTTAGTGGCCCGAGTCGACAGAGTGTGCATGCAACATGGGCAGTCAAAGCAATTTGCACACCTATATCAGAGCCAAGGGATAAAAGTGGATCAACGATTGATACAAAATACATTTCCAGAGAGTAATACTGGTAGTAGTAGAACAAGTACTAGATGATCAAAAACCTGTTCTTTTTCAGCTTAGCTTCAGCAGACGGCATGTTCTCCAGACAGCTAGGACAGTAATGGGAGTCCACCTAATTGACAGAGTCAGAGAAAGACCAGGGGAGTCAGTTTATCTGTGAATAGCATCAGCAAGAAAATCATTCTCAATTGTTGTAATTTGTTTGAACTTTGTGTACAGTTCCTGCCATATTTATGGACCTTTAGGATAACTTCCAAACTTTAAATGAACATTTTCACTGTTTAAATCTATGTATATTCAGTTATTTGAACATTTCTTACAACTTGACCAAAATGTCTAGCATCTAACAGTGGCCATGAGGTGCTTTCCCACATCTTCTTCTTTTGCTTCATACCAAACCCACTTGGAATTTGTTACCACTTGATCTTAGTCTCAACTGAGCCCCAGCCCTGTTTAACAAGTTCTACATATTTATGTTTTAATGGCATTTCTTTTATTATATTTTGAGAGATACCGATCTAATGTGAAATCAAATTTCAAACTTGATGGTTGCATAAAGAGAAAATGTTTAAATCTCCTCGAGTTATGAATACTTTTGGATTTAATGGAGTGAAGAAGTTCTTTAAGAACCATCTTTTGATATGTTTTCTATGCCTTAAAATCCTTCTCACTGTGTGTTTGCAAGATATACTCTGGTCTATGTCTAACTTGGAGGCAACAATAAAAAAGAGGCAGTGTCAGGTAAAATTTACAGCCCTGGTAAATGACTGACCAAGGAATATTAATTGGAAATTCTTAGAAATTGATCCTTTTACAAAAGTTTACATAATAAATATGTAGTTACAATGATTATAAAGGGATTGTTAGGTGTACCAATAGTTATACCATTAATAATATTGTTAAACAATTACTTCCTAACTTAGGATTTGTTTCCCCCACTAAATAAATAAACTCTAGTTAAAGGTTGAATATTTCTAAAATGTTCAGTATGAGATTATTTAAAGCAAATAAAAATATAAATATTTTTAGGATTTTCATATATTAAGAGGCAACAAAACATGTGGCTGACGTTGTATCCATGCGTCTTTATTAATTTATTATTTATTTCGCTATTAGGAATAACATGTGTATTTTTTATTTTTTATTATTAAACATTATGAGATAGTTGCATAGAAACCCCTAAGATCCGTTGGAAGAGTGAAGCAGTGTAGCGTCTCTGGGTGTGGTGTTACCAACAATTGGCCTCTTTACGAAGCTACGTTTCCTAAATAAGATGGCATAACTGATAACAAAGCCAGCCAACGTTTATTATAAATGGGTTAATTTTCTTGTGGTACAGACAATATATATTTTTTTTCAGTTATATAAATTGTCTTACATCAAGATTAAAGTATAGCTTAAACTACCTAGCCTGTTTGCGCTACATGACGCTAACTCTAACGGAAGTGAATCCGTCCAGCCAATAAAATTACGGAAAACCAGGAAAACCAGTTGAATGACAAGGCGCTTAGCCATTCAATCTGCGCGATAAGTCAACAAGTCCCGCCCCTCTGTCACAGCGACAAGCAGCTCGGCTAACAACAAAGCAGTTACCCGCTGTCGAAGGGAGAAAAAAAACAACGTACCTCATGAGACACACATTCTAGCGACCTTAACTCGCTACAGTAGCGACAAAAATAAAGTTGAGATAAGGGGGCTCTAATCCTTTTCTGTCCACGAACCAGATAGACTACTCTGTCTGGGTGCAGAAGAGACGCCATCTTTCACCGGCGTCGCTGGGCTCACCGACAGTTCCACTGCGTTCTATTTGTCACTGTTAGGGCTAACGGTTTACCATTGCCCTCCAGTGGTGAACATTAAAACTACATCAATACACTGAAGGCCAGTTGACCCAGAAATGCAAAATTATGGGTTACTTCTTTCAGTGTAAGATCGGCTTCGAGCATAATTTCCCCACCAAATCGTAATTTAATTCATTTGAATTTATTGATATTACCTTCAGTCAGCTGATAAGCATTATTAATTATTATTAATATTTATTATTAATAATTTATTGTTATTAAGCATTATTATTCTTGTTCCATTCAGGATAAAGTCCATCTGATGTTTTGCAAAAACAGTACACATCAGTTTCCTTGTTTGCAACTCCAGCTTCTGGTTGGGCTTTAAGCCACAGTGCCTTGCAAAACTTGACCTTTTAAGATGCCGTCAAATCATGACAAGACACTCATATGTATTTCACAAGTTTATTATGTCATAGAACAGCACAAAGTTTACAACTACATTACTGTAAAATGAAAACAGGGCTGCACAGTGGCTCAATTTGAACATGTGTGGGTTTTCTGGGTACTCTAGTTCATGGAATACAGTAATATAAGTTACTTAAATGTTTTTGAAAACTGGTACTAAAAAAATTGTTCAAAAATATGTTCATTTTTATGATCAATTATATATTGACACAGCATTATCCCTACTAAGCATTAGGGCAGTTTCTTGGCCTGGGGCATCTCTGTTCTTCTCTATAGTCATTTTAAAGTGGCAGTGAGATATCTCTCCCATTACTGTGATGTCAGATAAAGCCACTGAGGTGCTCTGACAGGCATGCAAAGAGGCTTGTCAACTTCCCACGGGGCACATGGTCAGTGGCAACTCGCTATGGAAACCGCTGATCCCAAAACAAGACAAAATGATCCTTGAATAAGAAAAAAACAACAAAACAAAACAAAACTCTGTGTTTAGGGGGGAAACAACTTCAGCATGTTGCATTTAGAGAAACTGGGTCAAACGCTCATTGAAACTGACAATTGCATTTCACTGTTATTTTTAAATAACTACTAATTGTTTTATTTTTATCCAAATCATCTCAACCAAACTTCATTCATTCATTCATTCATTCATTCATTCATTCATTCATTCATTCATTCATTCATTCATTCATGTTTGGCTACTATCCGTGTCCGTCAGCAGATGGCGTCATGACAGCCCTCCGCCCCCTGCCACGGATGTTTATTTCCCCGGAGGGGGAAGCTGGGAGACATCCACAGAGAGCGGTCACAGTGTCGTGGATAGACGGCGTCATGCGGCCCTTCTCACCGCCGCTGCTGCTGCTGCTCGCTCTGCTGCGACCCTTCGCCGCCTGCGGAACCGACTTCGTGCAGGTATCTGTTGATGGGAAATGTGTGCGCAGACAAATTCAATAGCCTGAAGCCTGACGACATTTTTGTTTTTGCTATTGTCTGACAGCGCTCACACCTGCGCCCTGTTGCTTTTTGAGATTTAGTAAGCATTTATTGTTTATTTAAGAGTAAAAGCAGGATCTGTCAGGCATCTCATCAGATATTTGATGCCATTTATCGCCTATAATTGATGGCATAAATGCCAGCACCTACCAATTATGTTAATTTATTTTATCAGTATAACGTGTTTGCGATTGTTAAACTGTATTAGTACATTTTTAATCCGCATTTTGCATAATTATGTTTTTCTAGTCATCAAAAGAAGACAAAACATTTTCATCACAAAAATCTCTATTTCTCATCTCTCTCTCTGTCTCTCTCTCTCTCTCTCTCTATCATTTGAATTAGCTTTGAAGAAAGATATCATCAACAATGAGCTGCACGATCTTGAAAAGATTGAAAAGATTGTTTTAAGATTATTTAAGGTGTTTTGGTTAAAGGCTGTGCTTCTTTTTGTAATGGAGCAAAGTTCCTGTTGACTCTGGACTAATTTTGCATTAGGACAGCTGGCAGTGGGGGGGACACCCAGTCCACAAAACAATAGCGATATGAAAGGGGAAACACATTTCACTTCACTTTTTTATTTCATGGTTATCACCACAGGGAAATTTGCCTGGCAGCCAGGTGAACGGATAAATAAGGAATTAGTCAGTATGCAATGATAAGTCAAACCAGGTAGGAACCATCTGTTCTGATGAAACTCAAGACATTACGACGTCAATAGATCCATCAAGATGAAGGTTTTTGCCCTTCTTGCTGGTGGTCTTGTTAAAGCAGAGTTCATTAGATCAATAAGCGTCATAATTCATGTAATAATTTGGGCCTTTAGATCTCCTGTGTTGTTAAAGTAACACACCCCAAGCTAATCAATGTATTAAGTCGTGAATTCTTTACATGCTTAATGTGTTTGAAAAATGTTCACAAATAATATTCAAAAGTGTGGCATGCATTGCCCTTCAGTAAAATCCAGCTCAACCAGAGATAATTTAAACTCTTTCCATACATGTAGATCATAGAGTGTGGAAGAAAGCTCCCTGAGCATTAGTATTAACACAGTGACACATGGTGACAGCATCATACTCTAGGAATGATTTTTCTTCCCCAACAGGGTCAGGGAAGTAGATCATAGTTGATGGGAAAATGGATGGTGCTAAATACATAGCAATACTGGAAGAAAACCAGTTAAGAGACTGCAAAAGACTGGCCAAAAGTTCACCTTCCAGTAGGCCAAAGGCCCAAACCAAACAGCCAGAGCTACAATGGAACGGTTTGGATCAATGCATATTCTTGTGCTCAAAGGACCCAGTTAAAGTCTTAATTAGTTTGAAAATATTGTTCATAAATGCTCACAGTCCAACCTGATGAAGCCTGAGGAAGTATTTAAAGACGAGGGATAAATAGAAGGGGATATGAATACTGTGGCAAGACATTGTGATTCGTTTTTGATCCTTTTAAAACAAAACGGGTTGGGCTAAATATGTGATATTTATGCTCGGTAAATGATAATGGAATCACTGAGGGTCAGTGGCCCCAGACGTGCGTTTAAATTAGTTTACGTTAACACTTAGAGTCTGGAAGAAACTTCTTACCGCTAACGTTTGCGTTTACGAAGGTAGGTACAGACCGTCACAGTAATCCGAATTTAAGATTGCTATTTTTTCATTTGCATAACACATAAAAACAAATCAATACTAGCAGCAGTGGGTGACGCAGATGTACCTTTGTTTGGATTACTTGCTGTTCCGGCCAAAACACTCTTTAACCTCCTGTCTGTACACACAGTGGTGCGACCCGTCCACTGCTGGCACCATCTACCAATACAATGCAAGGACTCTAAATGGAAGTCGCACTGTGAACTTTGGCGACTTCGCTGGCAAGAGCATCCTTTTTGTCAATGTCGCTACATACTGAGGATTGACCTTTCAGTATGTAGGTACGCAACTGTCGGCTTTGTTATTTCAGGATTACTCCTTTCGCCATCTGAAGTCTTTTTGGTTTTTTTATTTCTGGCGTTCCCTTTCAGAACTGAATGCACTGCACGAGGAGCTGAAACCCTTCGGTCTCACTATTCTAGGCTTTCCCTGCAACCAGTTTGGGAAACAGGAGCCGGGGACGAGAAGTGAAATCCTTTCGGGCTTAAAGTAAGAAAACTCTTCCACTTTTTTTTTTTCTTTTTTCTTTTTTTTTGTGCAGGTCAAACTTGAGGCAGTCACAAAGAGGAACATTGTGTAAAAAGCTGATAGAGAAGTTTGAAGTAAATGCCATCAGGTGGAAGTTTTGATTCCTCAAACTGCTGCATAGAAGGATCTTTGAATCCAGGAAACTAATAGTGTAAAAATGTGAGAATCCCTTAAATTATAGTTCAGTAAGGACATTTATGTAAGTGATCATGACACTAGCTGAATCTGGGGAGATTCAGCTAGTGTTGAATCTCTGCAGATTCCCAAAGTTTGATAAAACTTCTATCAATCAAATTCTACGCAATCAAGAGAGTTGCTTATTGGAAATTCAATAACTTTCTTATTTTTGACCTCTTTTTGCACACATACAAGCTATGTCTGCAGTTCCAAAAATCATTACAGGTTTTTGGAATAACATCCTGGAGTTTAACAGCCTGAGGGATTTTTTGGGGCAGCTGCCAAACTGCAAAGTGCTGTGAGCCGCGACCACTGATGAGACGCTTTCTTTCTGGATGCCAGGTACGTCAGACCAGGCAACGGATTCGTTCCAAATTTCCTGCTGATGGAGAAGGCTGATGTGAATGGCAAGAACGAGCAACAGGTTTTCAAGTTCCTCAAGGTAAGTTCCAGGCTTTAAAACTAAAGAAAAAAAAACCTTTAAGTTGTGAATCCTGCATTCCAATCTTTAGGTTCCTTGAACAGCTCACTATTTAATATTCAGAGGTATTGTTTTTTGTTTTTTTATTATTATTATTATTAAAACAAATTGTTATTCTTGCTTACTACGATGTGGCTACATTTTCAAATGCCTTCAGCTTTTTGCATTTTACTATGTCAAAGCCACATACTTCACTGTACAGTACTTTATTTTATTGTTTTGCAACTAGAGATGAATTGTATGAAACTCCTTTGCCATAAAACCCCTAAATAAATCCCAGTGCAACCCAGTTGTCTTTGGAAAGTCATCCATTTAAAGGTAGATAAAGTTAGCCAATGTGCAATTCAATCTTGGCATAAATAAATACATAAAGGCTTCAGAGGCTTGGTAAAAGAACATTATTGAGGGAACAACTTAAAGACCAAGAAACACAGCAGGTCAGGGATAAAGGTGTGGAGCACTTTAATCAAAGCAGCATTGGCTTATAAAACAAAAACCCAAGCTTGGGACACTGAGGACTGTTGATTCCATCATCTGAAATGCAAATCTGGCCTTTATGGAGAAGTGGCAAAAAGGAAGCCATTGTTAAAAGAACACCACTAGAAGTCTCACTTCCTGCTGTGCAGCACAGCAAACACGCCACGTGAAACCTCTAGGTATGTATTTTTCTCTCTTGTGCACGTGATTGATTTACTCAACGTTCTGCCGTCCAGCGCTCCTGCCCTCCAGTCGGGGACGACTTTGGCGCCCCTTACGGCCGGCTGTTCTGGGAGCCTCTTAAAATCAACGACATCAAGTGGAACTTTGAGAAGTTTCTGGTGGGGCCCGACGGAAAAGCGGTGATGAGATGGCACCCGCGTGTCAACATGTCTACGGTCCGAACGGACGTCCGCAATTACCTTCTTCGACTCTACACGCAGAAATTGCAGAATTAGAAGTGATGGGTGCCTGATTTTGTTGTTTTAAGTGACGTAGCAATAGTTCACGCACAGGAGACGAAGCAGATTGGATGGTAGTGTGACAGTTTCCGGTACACGAAGATGGCATGTAGAATGAGGAGGAGGCTTGAAAACAGGAACTCTGTGGTGCCTCCTCTGAGTCTGGGGGTGCAGGAAAGCTTTTCAGTGCATTCAAGCTGCCCTGCAATCCCACAGCACCATGGCATCTTCTCAACCCAGGAACTGTTTGCCATTACATCAAAATCTGTCTTTTTTTTTTTTTCCTGTTTCTTTTAAAGCTTCAATAAATCATTAAGAAAGCCACGCTGATGTGCAAACTTTTCTTCAACAGCACAATAGCAGTTGTAAATACTCTATAGCCTGCAGCAGTACAAAGACAAAATGTGAATAAGGTAAGACATTTAGAATAGATTTATTAAGCCAGTCAAATACAAAAAGTCTCACATGTGCTTTTTGCCAACAGCAAAAAGGAAAAAAACAAACAAAAAAAAACGCTATAAACCAGAAAAATACACCTGCCAGAAATTACAGCATACCTTTCAAAGTGCAACTCTGCTGATGTCTCGGTTCTCACCCATCAAAGGTTTTTGTTCCCCTCAACTTACAAACCCATTTCACAAAAACTGAGCCAAAGTCCCGTCCCGCACAATTTGAAGCCCTTCGTCTAACTATTTGAAATACTTTACACTAAGGAAATAACTGGTGTTTAGGTAAAACCACTTTCTGAGATTGGTTTGACCGTCTCACAAATTGTAAAACATATTTCCCAACATGTTGATCCTGTACTGTCATGAGGTCTTCTGACTTTGCAGGCGAATCCTCTTGGCATTAATTGCTGGTTGTCAATTGGGACTGAAAGCATCGTCAAGACATCCTGGACGAGGTTTTTTTTTTTTTTTTCTTCCTCTGAGGAGCAGAGCTATAATACTCAAGTTGTTGTATGAATAGGACTCGAATCACTCCTGCTGCCTTAAGATTTTGAAGCTCTGTTTGCAACTGTGTGTTGGGGCTACAGTAAAATGGTACAGGATGCAGTAAAAATGAGCAGAAATATCAGAATGCGTGGTAAAACCAAGTAGAAGTGTTGTTTAATGAGATTAGGTCCATCATCATGGAAAAAAAGGGTGGCTAAGTAATGTGCATTGTGTATTGTGTCTGATACAAACATACAATGTCAATAGCTACAATATATTGGGATTACACTAACAACATAGAAAGAACAGCATTACTAAAGACAATGATTTACACTCAGTAAATGCGACTATCAAAACAGCAGGTTATAAATAAATTCTTAGTAATCACAATCATGTTTTTTGGTTTTTTGGTATCAAAATTCATTTACCCAAATTTTTGTATTTCAACAACCACTTTTGAACAGTTACACATATTAGACATTTCTAGAACATCGATGACACTGTAGAAATCCTCATAAAATCAATTAACATTCACATCGTTTTTACTTCTATGATTTATTGTACCTATATAATCATTCAGTGCTGGAAAGAGCACGTGTTGTCCTATTTGCTTTTGGGGAATGGCTTCCAGTAACCCTACAAGTTAATCAAAGTGTTAAGGTGTTACATACTTGCAGAGAGACAATTACATAGGTATATTTTGCAGAAGGAAAAAAAGAAAAGAAGAAAGCAATGATAATTATTCAAACTCATTTAACAAAAGGACTTCAGTTCCAGATAAAAAAATCTAAATAATATGTATATATTTATATATATTCAGAATAGCGAAGTGTTTCACAAATAGCCTTATAAAACGCAAGTATAAACAACATTACAATAGGATATCTACAGTTCAGTAGGAAAATTATATCTCAATCACACCTTGTCAACTCAAAGACAGTTTCATGCTACTACCCAGACTCCATCAGATGGGTACGGTGATGCTTTAGTGCTTTCCGGGGTCGATGTTCTGTCTCTCCCTTTTGCCAAACCCTGTTGCTGTGGCTGCTGTTGACTGATCTACAAGGGTACAAAAGCAAAGATTCATTCCTCTCGACCCACAAAACCAGGTCTGACTTAAAGTTCAGTTTTCCAGTTCTTTTAGTGTTTAAAACATTTGTGCTTGCAACAGGTTGATTCCATATAGTGTTCATACCTCTTGTTGTTCATGACGTTACAACCAAACTACAATGCGTCACTGAAGCTTAGTAGGTAATTAGAAAATGAGATATTTTAATATTAAATTAAGACTGCAGGATTTTTGGAGTTGTTTCCTAACAGTTTTGCACATTCAAACACCAAAATACTTGTAAATTTAAATTTTACAGAACAGTTTAGGCTCATTCTGTTTAAATGGAGAACCTCTGATCAACTTTCAAGTATTGGCACAAAATCTGAACTGGACCGAATTCTGAACTTTGACTAAGCCATTCTAACACACACACACATTTAATTTGGTCTAAACCATTCCACTGGACGTCTGATTAAAGTGGGCTAAATATAAATGCATAACACGTTTTCAGATTTTTATTTATATATATATATATATATATATATATATAACAATTATCTGCTAGTTTGTGCTAGTGCATCACAAAAAAAAATAAATAAATAACATAACATGATTTTAACATGAAAGTTTTTTGCAAGGCACAACAGATGTTTTGCATAGTAGATGGAGAATTGACCTAAAATACTTCATACATAAAGCTATTTGAGCAAAAAAAACAAAACAAAAGTGAGCATGTTCTTTACCTGCATTCTCTGGTGGCGGTCTTGAGCTCTCTCCTACTGCTCTGGCCCCTCGTGGTTGAGGGAATGACATCTGCCATGGAAAACCCTGACCAAACACAATTTACGGTTAAAACCAAAAATATTCTACACCTGAAGCAGCAGTCTTTAACTTCTCACCATGATCTTCGCAGAAAACTTAAGGGTAAGAGGAAGAGAGACAGAGGTTTAGCGCTCCCTTACCGGGGTAACGGGTTGGAAGTCTCGAGCTGGGGGCGGTGCTGCGGCGGCGGCTGCTGCTGTGGCGCCCGCTGCGTTGGGCATCCGGGGAGGGAAGTGAATGGGCCAGCCCTCCAGGCCCTGCGTTCCCACCTGCACAAAGGGACCACAGTAGGGAGGACTCAGCGGGCCGTTCACTGAGCCCGACGTGGGGTCTGAGGTACGTCTTTCCTGCTGCTGCCCCTATGAGGTGTCATAAGTACAAATGTGATCTCCAATCAGTGCACGCCTGCAGCGGTCCATGTAACGACACGGCCCCACTGCAGACCCTCAACCCTGCTGCATCTGCTGATCCCAAATGCACTGGACAACTAACAAAAAGCAGGTCGTTGTCTTTAAATCAACTTATTGAAGCTCTTGAATCTGACACTTTCCAGCCACAAGGGGGCACTGGCCTACAAGGTTTTTTTTTTTTTTTTTATTATTATAATTTTACTTATTTAATACTGAAAGACATGACCAATGACCACCTTGATTTAACATTTAACCTACCATAACATGTTATTGTATGAAGCATTTTAACGAAGCTGTAATACTGTGAAGCTCAGCAGCCAGTACCTGTTTGTGATGCTGCATCTGCAGTCTCTCCAGCTTACATCTCTCTGTGCGTTCTCTCTGACACTCGTTCTGAGCTTGATGAAGCTAGATCACACACACACACACACACACGCACACACACACACAAAATCGGAAAACATAGAAAATAATCTCTCATTAAGATGAAATAGTATTGTACTGCAACATTTAAATGCAAAATTTTTCCAAGGTGTATAAAAAAAAAAAAAAAAAACGCCAAACAAAATGATTCTTACTTGATTGGTCAAATTGGTGATCTGACCCTGGAGCCTCTCAACTTGCCGTCTCAGATCCTCTTTCTCCTCATTCATCCGCTCCCTGTCACTTCTTTCTTTCCTAAAGTCCTCTTCGAAGATTTTCACCTGAAGTGGAAAAAATAAAATAAAATACACACAATTCATTGAAAGAGAGGCGTCTTTAAGTTGAATCCTGCTTCTTAGGCTTATTGCTTCTTTTTAAAAATTAATTTAGCATCCAATATATTGACAAGAAATAAAGTGTAAACTTTACATATAGTATAAAGTTAATCCAAAAAAAAACAAAAAACTTCTGTGGAGTACACTGAAATGAGTTTAAAATATATTTACTTACTGAGGTTAGGGCTACATAATACAGATTGTTTTTCCTTAAGACATTTTATATTAAAACATTATGTTGCTTATTTTTTTTAATCTTGTTTGTGTTTTCACAGGAGCAATTCCTACCTATTATTTTGAAGCAAGTATTTGAAAACAAAAAAGAAAATGAAGAAGATTTGAGGTCTAAAGAGCTTTACTCCACAGAAACAACTGGAAGACCCTATTTTTATTTATTTACTTATTTATGTTTTTGAAAAGTTGGTGTGATGGTCGAGTGAGGTTAAAAAAAAACAAAAAAAACAATATGAAATTTAGCCGTACATCTTCCTTGATAAGGGAGAAAATAAAATGTATTTAGATTTTAGCTTTTCAAAACATACAATATTGTAATGGTACCTTTGTCCCTAACTATCAAACTTTAAGTTACATACTCTAGGAGTGTTGATGATCAGTCTGACTGGAAGTAATGCATCAAAACATCACAACCCAGGGATATTCATTCATTTTGTTTCAGTGGCAGTTGTTGTCGAGCAGACACATCAAATTTTGTTATTTACTTAGAATTAAAAAAACAAACAGATGAAACAAAAATAAGATGGTACTTAAAATTATTCCAAAACATTTAAGAATTAAGAAATATTTTATCTTTACTTTTTGGATTCTGGTCGATAACTGATACCAACCATGATGTATGGGGGACGAATTAAAGTGCTCAATGTGCTATTAAAATATGACAGAGAGGAAAAAAGCAGTTAAGTTGCATAACGTTTTTTTCAAAAGCAGCTCCTAACGCTTCGTGTTCAAAATAATTGTTTAATTTTTCTCTTTTCCATTAAAATGAACAGGGACACTCTAGGCCTTAGAAAACACGGTTTGGAACTAGGATTCATTAGCTCCAAACCGTACGGAGACATGAGACATACAGAGTGGAAACGATTCAGCTTTAAAGTATAAATGTTCATATTTTGCGATGCGCTTCTTGCCTGTTCTTTTAGTACAGCGATTTGTGTGAGCAGCTCCTGTTTTTTCAGGTTATTGGCTGCATCTGCAAAGTTCCCGGGTCCAGGAGGCTGCTGAGAGGAAGAGGGGGAATGCAAGTTCAAGGCTTCCTCCAAGGCCTGGAAGAAAATAAAATAAAATAAAAAAGACGTTGAACACATGCAAAAAAACCCCAAAACAAACCAGAAAACAAGTGAAACTGAGTGGAGCTGAATTTGTTTCTCTTTTGCTCACCCTGTTCAGGCGTTGGATCTCTTTCTCCTGGTATTCCCTCTGCTTACTGAGGGGCAGCAGCTGATCCTGCAGGTAGCGAACCTTCTGCTTCAGCTCAGTTGTTTCAGAGTTTAAACACTCCTTCTCACCCTGCAGCAAACAAAATCAGTGGCACTTTGTTCAATCTCCTATATTCTTGATTACTCAGATTTTTTTAATTATTTTTTTTATTAAAATGAGTGGGTTTTGTGTCTCTCCATCCTGACCTGTACGTTCTCAATCTTGGACTTGGCCAGCAGCAGTTTCTTGTCGTAGTCGCGCTGCCTCTGCTCTCGCTCGGCCTCCAGCTCCAGCACAGTTTTCTGGGACTCGGCCAGACGTTGCCTGAGGTCTGTGATCTGAGGAAGAGTTTAGATTACATGCGTCTCAAGAACACTCGTCACACAACTCGTGTACAAAAACTGCATATGCAACATAAAAATTAAAAAAAAGAGCATACAATGGAAAAAAAAAACAAACAAAAAAAAAAAAGTTAAAAGATAAGAACTTTGGCAAAGATAAACATCTGCTGGTGCCTGTGTTGAAATAGAGCATTTAGGAAATGCGCGTTATCAAATTACAAACTTAGCCGCAAAAAGGACACATCTGCGAACACGCAGTCCTATCTTTGTGTAAAATATGAACGAACCGTAGTGACGCAAATGGATATATCTGGGGTTCTGTGGTTTAAACCTAAGCCTGCATGGTGTCCCCGTCTCTGCAGAGTGTGAATGTCGGTATGTTCAAGGATGCGGGCGTGCACAATCGCAGGTGTGTGAGCGCCATTGTGAGACTGTGTGTACATCCGTGTGTCGCTGCTGCCCTCTGACTGCACCACAGCAGGAAGTCAGCGGGTACCGGAGAGGTGAGGGGAATTCTTGCTGAAGTGTGACAGGCCTTGTGGTAAGTATGCTCAAACAGCAAGCTATTGCAAGATTGCACCTTTTCCACTGGACAAGCACATTGAAACAGAAAAAAAAAAGAAAAAAGGACATGCGTGTAATTGCTTTACTTCACTGCCACCTGTTTGCGCACAAACATCAGAGCCGTAAGTTTCCCTGCAGATGGCCTAAAAACTGTCAACGATTTTAAAAAACCCCAAATTATTTCAATGGTAAAACTGAACTAGGGCTTCAACTGTTTTCTGGGGGAAATGCAAAAATGTTCTCCTTCCTTCTCTGGTAGCAGAACCAGCAGTTTGGAAACAAATGAGAGAGACACAAACAATCAGACGACACGTGAAGCCATCTCTAACCCAGAATACAGTGGGAAACTGGATTTAACATGCTTAGAAACGCTCATTATGAACTCAAGATACATTTTCTTGTCAGTTCTGTTGTATTTGTCCTTTTGTTTTTACTTTTTTGTTTTTATTAGTTTTTTATGATTTTTCTCTCAACTTTTATAAGAGCCAAAAAAAAAAACTTTACACAAAACGAAAAGTGTATTATGTCATCAAATGTCAGAGATCGCTTTTTTTGCATCCGTAATATAAATGTAAACATATTTTTCACAGTAATTTGCATTCAAGCGGTCTAAAAGTCAATCAGACGTCTTCCCACACTGCTCATGGCAGCAGTAAAGTCATTACTTTACCTTCTGCTCAAACTGTGACTTCATGGCGTTCCACTGAATGTCCCACTGCTTGTTCACCTCCAGAACCTGTGAGCAGCACCAGAAAGTGAAACAAACAAACAATGAACATGTAGGAAACAAAGAGCACAGAGACTTTCCCCAATGGCAAAAGAGGATGGGCAGCGACTTTCTTTAAAAAAAAAAAAAAAAAGTAAGCGAAGACTCACATCCTTTCTCTGCTTCTCCAAAAGCTTGATCTTCTTTTCGTACACCTCTATGTCACATGCTTTAGCTGGGGTTTTCTCTGCTGATTTTCCACTCTGGGGACACAAACACAAACATTTTCCTCATTCCAAAAAAAATCCATGATTACATGAAGCACATATATGAGGAAGCTATGTAATAGATTCATTGAATTTGTTTGCTGACCATATTTCCCAAGGAAAATATGAGGATAAAAGTAAAAATATAAGTCATAAATAATAAACGCAATTTACGTTCTCGATATAAATGTACCTTCTGCGGTGTGGTGGCCTCCATTTTAGGTCGAACAGCCGGAGATTCCTCCTTAACCGGCTCGTCTTTTGCCTCTGGAGTCTCCGTTTCTGACGGTGAAGCAGTCGACACCACTGCTGTTCCTCCCGTGACCAGCTCCTTCAGTTTCTGATTCTCCAGTCTAAGTAAGCGAGAAAGTGAAAATGATAATATTTCTGTACAGAGTCCAGTTTTTTCCTAGACTGTGACGCTTTTCAGTCATGTCCTTTGGGAAGAACCTACAAGGCTCAGATGGGGACACAAACAGAAAGCACTTAAATAATTCCCCACCAGAAGTGAAAGCGTGGTCCTGCAGCCGCCAAGTGTAACTACAGAATGTGTAGAGTCACAAAATCAAAACAGACAGGAAGCCGTTTTCACAACTTGCAGGGAGGTTTAAAAACACAAAAACGACTGTAGGTGACGTAACGTGCAGCGCGACCTCACATGGTATTCATTCAACCAGCCAGACAAAAGACTTTCTGCTCAACTGAGAAAATACAAAAGTCCAGTGAAGCTGAAAGAGACGGAGAAACATTACCTGAGCTGCTCCAAGTCTCGATTCCTGATATGATGATCTTCTTCCATTTTCTTTCGAAGCTCATTGTTTTCCTGTCTGAGCTGCTCACACAGCGTCTAGAAAACCAAAGAGACCAGAAGACCCACATTTATCACAATATTAACCACCAGTCTTGTACACTGGTACTGGATTTTTTTTTTTTTTTAAACAAAATGTTCCTGCTTTTTAAAAATGATGCTGAAATAAAAAAAAAAATAAAAAAATTGAGAACATACAGAGGTTTTGATTTGCACATTTATAAATCACAAGTTTTCAGAAAATGGCATTTTTTAGGTTAAAACTTCTTTGGGCTTCAACCCGGTACATTTACAAGCAGATAATTTACACCTCAGAATAAAATAAGAAAATAACATAAGTGTGTTATAAAGCACTTTTAACTTGGTAAATAAGTTAAATTAAATATAACTGCAAAGACTTAACTTGATGTTTTTTGACTTGAACATGTGAAGCCACTGCTTTTACACCTGGGTTTCATTACCTTGATGCATTTTTGTAGTAAATATTAAGCTTAATAAAATGTTACAATCAGTTTACTATTGAAATCCTTATTTTAAAATTAAACCTCGTGAAATACATCTAGTTGGATGAGCTAGCAGCAGATAATGCAACGGCAAAGTTTCAGTAAAGCAGTTTCAGCAGAAACTAACTTACTGTAAAAAATAAAAAAAAGAAGAAGTCATTTGAAGTGAAAAGCCATAAATGAGCAACCATAAAAATGTAAAGATGTGTCTAAAGGTAATGGATTTTAAGAACCATTATAGAAAATCCATTTCAGCCTTTTTACAGAACGAAAATAGAAATGATTAAATATAATAATTTTTAAAAACCTGCCAAAAGCCCTGTTCTCATTTTCTTTCAATAAATACCATTCTTTTTAAGGACGCAGCTGTAGCAAATGCTAAATTTAAAGCTTTCAATGAATAATATGTGACACACCTCCTATTCATAGAGAAAAGTTTAGAAATTAAGTTATTTAATCGTTACTAGAAAGTCTTTATTATTTTATGCCAAATAAGAGGATTGGGCAAAACAGATCAGTCAAGTGCAAAAAGCTGCTCACCTGTGACGCTCTATTGTTACAAATGTCAGAGTGAAACTTTCTAAGGACCAATGTGTATCAAACTAAAACTACAAGTTAACTGATTTGCTAAAATTTGCTGACATAGTGTACATTTGCTTCCAAAACAGATCTCACAAGTTACTAACTTGTTAAAATGATGCTGTTTCACAACTCTTAATGTAACGTTCAAAATAAAAATAAAATAAAAAATGTCCGAAATGGTTCACAATAACATCCTAAATGTGCCAATTAACTTTCCAGGCTTCATACCTGTAGGAGAGAGGTCCTCTGTTCGTTCTTCTGGACCTTTGAGGAGAGATGGTGAAACTCCACCGCCATGCGGCCGAGGTGAGCCAGCAGCTGGTTTGGGTTCGACTCCTCTGCAAATATGCTGAAAGAGCTCTCCAGCCGCTTCAGCTGACTCGCCAGCTCGTTGTTCTCCTGAGGAAGCTGGGGAAGCGCTCCTGCCACCAACCCGGCCTGGAGAGAGCCACACAGGTGGAAAGTCAGTCATCTTCGCAGAGACGAGTGGGCGAGGCCATCCTTTACATATTTATTCGAGACCGCACAGAGCCTGCTGTACAACATAAACACTCTGCTTTATTTCTATGGAAAGTAGATGCTAAATTCTCTGAAAAGTCAAACCAGTTTGACCTGGTGGATTTAAGTTTAGTACTTTCGGCTTTTATAATCTGTTGCATAAAAATTTGATTTTTATGTGCTAAAATTTAAGAAAGGCGAACTAAAATACTACTCTAGCCTAAAATATAAAAGCAGTCCCATGTCCAAGGATGTACAGCGTGAATGAATCTGAGTAATTCTAGTCCGTAATAATCCTGGAATTTCCCTTCACTGACTCAGATGGAGCTGCCAGTATTGTGTTCGTAGGTGAGTCAATGCACCGCTGATGTATTCCTAATTTTGAGGAAATTGCTATACAGAGGAAATCCTGAATTTAGCCTCAAAAGCCACAGAAGATAATTTATGCTGAAGTCAAAGCAAGAGGATCATCTGATCTGAAAAACAATTTGGGGAAAAAAAAAACCAAAAAAACTTCTGGTGTAGTTTTTATTTTGATACATACAGCCAAGGCATCAGAGTTCCTTCCCTCCATATTCCCCCTTTCAGATTCCAATAAGGCCTCCTGTAAAGACCAAAAAGGTTTGATATCCGTTACCGATTCATAAACGTCACACACACACACGTCACATTGGATAAAACTCAGTACATACATGGGGCTTCTCTGGCTGAAGTGTTCTCCCTAAACAGCTTGATTGCTCCTCCTTCTCTGCAGTGGGGTGTAAACAGGGTTTGCCTGAAATCAACCCAGGCGACAAGCTAAATCACAATATTCATTTAACTGGTTATCACACCTGAGTTGGATACCAAGTTATATTCCTCATTTCACAGATTTCATCCGTCCTACAGATTGGATGAAATCTGTGGGACTTACTTTGAGCCTCGGTGTGAACGGGCGCTCCCGCGCACAGACTGGCGGCATAGCTGGCTGACTTTAAAGCTTCATTGTCCCTCACCAGCTCCTCCACCCGCTGTCGAAGCCTCGACGCCTCCGACTGGGATTCTTCCAAAAGATCACCTGCAACATCGTTAGAAATCTCGTCGTCACAGTCTAGGAAGACGCTTTAGATGAGTATTTTTCACAAGCAGGAGCAGTCAGTAAATAGGACATGACAGATGTTCAGAGGGAAATAAAGACATCCTTGGTGAGTCAAAGTCCAATCACACTGCTGGTATGCAACCATGTCCAAAGATAACCTAGGAAGTTTTTCAAGTTTTACAATACGTAATAGCCCTTGTTTCACAACCGTTTCATTTTTGTGAAAGTGAAGGCACGCAGGCTGCTACAGGAGATGTGTTCTTCAAATCATTTTCTGTTTTCTGTTCCATAGATAATGCGAAGAAAATGATAATCCCTAGCACTCAGCAGAGACGTGTCATCCCCATTTCCCAGATATCAGAAACATGCTCTTATGTGGAACCTACCTAAGCTCTTAAGTCCCTTCATCCGTTCCCTCAGCATGCTGTTCTCCTCCAGCAGCTGGCGATAGCTGCTGCCCCCCACAACCTCATCCCTGGCCTTGACCTCACTCCCACCGGGATCGTAGATGCGATACGGACCTTTCCCTTCCATCGCCGTCGTTCACTTACTAAACATGATCTTCTGAACTGTGGGAAAAGGGAAAACTGTTTTAATTTTATGTGGGGAAAAAAAAGAAAAAAAAAAGCTCAACAGAAAAAAAAGATCTATACATAGTAGGGTTCTGATTACACATATCTACACTGATGTCCAGTGTTTACATAAAACAATACAGCTAGGACTGATTCGTATGTATTTCTCAAGAACAGCTGCCGAAGCACTGATTATATCGTTTATTGATCATTTTCTAAAAAGCTGGATACCCACATATAACAGCCCCTCAAAAGTCTCAGAAAGTAATTTGCAGATGATTCAAGACACCCACTCAAAAGCCCACCGAAGCCCACGTTTTTAACTTCTAGTTTCTAGCAGTAAGAGTGAAAAACCCACCGCTGACGCCTGATACAGAAACGACCGCCTGAGTGACAACAAAAGCAGCAACCTACCCACCTTAATGCTTCACTAACAGGGGTGACACATTTGGGAAGAGTGTGCTGGCGGTACAGAGGGCTAAATAACACAACCACAACGCTCATAAGCAAGGAAGAAAGACAAAAGCAGAGGGGGGAAATGCGTAAAAAATAACGATAATTCTAATATCGAACACTTATTTAACACTCGAGCCTAAAATACAACCCATTCCGGTTGATGATAGCTACCTCGATTGGCTGAAGAAGGCTAATATTAGTTTTCGCTGTTGTCATGCAAATTGCTAACGACATCTTCGTTAGCTTTCGGCTTCAATGCGGGACAGGAAGCCCTTTAAAGTCCGATATTTCTACACTAGACGGGGTCCTATCGGCGCGGAAAGTAAGTCGGAAAGAGGAGCAACACGACGAACCGAAAAAACGAACAAAGAGGGGTTTTTTTTGGTTTGGTACCTTTCAGCTTGCTGTGGCCTCTCGTCTCTGTGGCTAGACAGACATCTACTGCGGAAGTAGTCTACTGAGTCTATGCCGTAACCTGGGAAATTCCACCTCGCGACGTTTGATGTAAACAGCAGTGATTGACAGCCGAGCGGACCAATCAGAGGGCAGAACCGCGTCCTAAGCGGAGTCGCTGACCGTGATGTAAACACAGAGGCAAAAATCATTGCTCAATTCCGTATTTAATCAGGTAATCTTTAATTATTGAGAACCGCTTACCCTGCCCTCGTGATACGTTGATAAATACGTACAAAACCAGTGCCCACTCGTTTCAAAAATGGCTGACATAACAGAAAATGAAGTAAAACAGGTCCCATAAAAAAATATTAACATTTCTCGTGAAAGGAAATTATTGCAATTGAAACAATTCCCATACTTTTTTTTTTACCATCAGAATGTAACTCATTTTAGAACAGGGACAAACCCGACCGTTTTCGCTGAATTGCTTTATTTTTCATTGATAAATTCAGAGGGGGTGATGGGGGGTTTCTGTTATTGCATCACATATTTCCTCTGAACTATGAGGGTAAGAAGACCTAGATCAAGATAGCAATGAGTCTTCACTGCACGTTAACACGGCGAGCTTGGAAAATTTGTGAAGAATCGAATAATAGTTGCTTATAATGTTTAAGTTTAAACTTTTAAAGCAACTATAAATATATACTGTTTTTTGTTTTGCTAGATGGTTGAATAACCTGTCAAAGATGTTCAAAGTACAGGTATTCACATACCTTTTCCACATTTTGTCAGAGTGTAACCACAAAATTACGTCAAAATTTTACTGACGCTGTCTTCAAATAAGAGTCTATTCAGCCCACTTCACTGTAATACCATAAATAAAACCCAGCACAACCTTCAGCAGTCACATAAATGGTATATATAGAGCCCTCCTGTTCTATTGAAGACCTCAGAGATTACCTGGAGTATACAAGTTCACAAACGGCATCCTGAAAACAAACAAGGATGACGGGTTAAAAATATACTGTATATATCACAGTATGTCACAGTTTTCTCACGTTTGCAAGTTTCCTGTTTTCTTTTAAATATAATAATATCTGTTATGGTCAAATACTTTAATTTCAGTTTTATCGGACCACAGGACTTGTCTCCAAAATGTTTTCCATTGCCCCTGAGTGCATTTGCAAGCTGTAATCTCAAGCACTCTGCAATACATAGAGTAATTCATGGTTCATGGTTAATATAACTTTAATTAGTAATCGATACGTTCTTTATTCTGGTGTTCAAGTAACTCAGTTTGAGACATATCTGCCAAAAGAATATTTTACAGAAGTCCCAGTCTATGTCTTTATAGCAAATTTCTGTCTGGCCTTAGCATGTGTCTTAGAGAGCAAAGTCTTTCTCCTTACCCAACTCCCACAGAAGAAACTTGCGCCGTCTCCTTCTGTGGTGGTGCCCTAATTTATTTCTGATCAATTGAAGAATAAAATAAATAGTTTGTCTCTTCAGTTTTGGTTGTTTGGTTATGTTACCTTAATTAACCAGTGTTACATTGACAATATCTACATGTTAAAATAACTTGGGAAAAGTTGCAAAAGGTGGCAATCATTTCTTATTTTTTTCATGTGACTAAAGAAAGAATATAAAAGATTGCGTTCACACTTTGAACATGACCAGTCCTGTTTGGGACTTCCTGAGGTTCTCTGCCCTCCAACCTTGCTTTGTTGTGCCACAGGGCATGAGTAATGCAGTGGAATATCACGAACCATTTACCCAACTGATTACAAAGAAATCCTACCAATCTGTTGTAATCTTTCTGTACATTGTAACTTTTGAACTTTATTTTAGCTATATCAGATTCAACATAATTGATGGCAGATATGAATCCAGGAAGGATGAATGCTGTATTTGAGTGAAAGCTTTCATTCAAGGATGCAAACACTTAAATGAAGCACTTTACATTTTTGACACAATCATTTTAAATGATGATGTTTTAAATGATCAGTTGACAGAAAATGTCCCTCACTTCTGTTGTTATGATCATGGAGGATTCTAATCTCTTCTAAGAAACTGAATTGCATGTTTTCATTCGCTCTATGTGGAACATAGTCATAATTTTGAAAAAACCTTGAAAACATCATTTTGCGTGTTATTAATCTACACAACGTGATTGAGTGACCGAAATAAATTTGTGTTTTCATAATATACAAATTTGTTAAATGGCTCTGAAGATTTTTATATCCAATACAGGGACTCATAATCAGAGCAAAAAACACCTATAAAGCTCAACTGACCAGCTCTAAACTAAACCCCAAACAATTAAGTTTAGAAAAAAGTAACTTGATTATTAACTGCCCAAAAGTACTTTAAAGTGAACCTTTACAAATGTTCATAGAAATTAAGCAAAATACTTGTGTTATTGTTTAAGGCAACCTTTTTATGCAGTATATTTCTCGTCTGCAGAGTCTTAAAAAGTGAAATTATTATTTTTTTTCTTCTGAAGTAGAAAGCACTTATTTGACCTCTGTCTGTATTATCAATTGTTTATGTCAAACATAAAGAACATTTTTTTAAAACTCCACACAAAGTGGAAGTATACTTAAAATGCTTCAAGGCAATAGTGACATCTTGTGGGAATTAAGAAGCCATTTATCTTTGGTCACATTTCCTCCTCAAACTGATGCACAGGCCTTCAGTTAGCTGGAAATTCAAAGTATAATACAGCGATTATTACCCAGTCACACCTAACCACACAAGAGGAACGCTCCCACTAAGGTTTCCTTTTTTTCTCCCACTGTAAACAAAGTTCTTGCTGACAAAGTCATTTACGACAGCGTGGCCTTAGAACTTCAGCCCTGGTGGTCTTACTGGGTGAGAAAACCCCCAGTCTGTCAGCACCATGGCACCATTTAAAGATGATTTTTTTTTTCTGATAAGCTGAGAATCAAACCTTTGTTTATCATTTTAGGCAACCACAATTAGTACTTCCTGTGCACCACAATGCTGAGACACTCAGTTCATACATGAACTTAAAACCATCGTAAAACAAACACTAGCTTAGAAATATATTCTGTTAATAATTGCCTCATTTTTAGAAGCTGTAATGCTTCATAATGTATTGTCTTCAAACCCCTTGAACATTACACCATTTTGTAAAATTACAACTGAAAACTTTGTTGTATATTGTGATTTAATGTGATAGACCACTACAAAGTAGCATATAATTGTGAAAGGCAGAAAAAATGAAGAGGCTCATAAAATTATACATGTATAAATTTAAATAAGAATGACTAAGTCAATACCTCATAGAATATCTTTTCACTCCAACTAGATGCAAGTCTGCTTCACAATATCCTTTATCAAACTTTGCAAATCTAGAGGCTGTGTTTTCTTTTTCTTTTTTATTCTTATTTGCCAAAAAAGTTGAATTCAGTCAAATTTACCTGGGAGAAACAAGAAAAACAAATTTTGGTCTCATCTCATCAGACCTCCTTCTTCCACAGTGTTGTATGTATTGCGTTTGTGGTTTGTGGCCAGCTCCAAATAGGATTTCTCACAGCTTTCTTTCTTCTGCAATGGTCAGCTTTGTGGTTGTGCAACTTGTAATTGTTATGTTCACAGCTTCGTCCACTTGAGCCATTCGTCTCTGCTGCTCCTCCAGAGTTACCATTTTATAACTTAACCTTGATTTTAACCTCTCCAGTACCTAATCCCAAACCTCTCTGCTGTGTTCCTTGGTCTTTGTGATTTTATTTGTCCTCTAACAAACCTCTGAACAGCTAGATTTACACTGAAATTAAATTACACAAAGGCGGACTCTATTTATTTTTAGGTGACTTCTGTGGCCAGTTGCTTGCCATAATGGTGATCAGAGCAAAATGAGACAAACAGTTAACACAAGTTTTTAATCGGTGAGACATTTTAACAATATATTTTCTTTCCATGTCACAGCCATCCACTGTAACAAGGGATTGATACTCTCCTGTGTCTGTTTTATACCTTTCAAGAAAAGGCTACATTAAAAAAAAAAAGCACAACAGTGACACAGCCAGCATACAGAAAGGGTATAATATGTGCTCTTGCTTCCATAAATCTATACAATAATCTTTTAATCATTCTAAATGCTAACTAACAGCATAAGTCAGTTCCCCAAAGAGCTATGGACCTTACCAAGCTCCGCCCACAACCGACCCACGTGACCGCAAGTCTCACAAGCAAAGCCTCGTAGCGCATTGTTTCTATGTAAACATGACTCCATTAGTGCATAATTTCGACCTGATTTTCACAATATATCAGCTACTACAATGGACAGAGGAAATAACAAGTTCATGTCATCATCTGGGAGGAGGTTACTGGTTTCTCAGTCACAAGCTGGTTGCAAACCTGAGGCCAGCAGGTGTCAGTCAGTCAGTTATGGTAGATCTGAAATTTGGTTTGATGACCTCAATATGAGAAGCTACAGACTGATAAGAGGAACCAAAGAGCTCTGTTAAGGTAAAGAAGCCATTTGTTTGTTAAAAGTTTATGAAATCTATTTGTTCTTTTTGATGTTTGTTATGAATGACGTATAATCACAAACAAACAGGGTAATTAGTCCAACGTTTAGAAACTACAGCGGCTGTAATGCGCCACAGCAAATGTAAACAAAAGTAAAATAACCCGAACAGGTGATCAACTCAAAACCATTCGTACCTTTTTACTCTCTCTCTCTCTCTTTGTAGTTTAAGCACACTTGTTACCGTATCAACCGCCTGCGCCCCGCAAGACGAGCAAAGATTACGTTAAAAACATAACATTCAGTCCGTTACGATATCAAGTTTCCAGGCTTGATATTTATTTCTGGATTATTAATCAGCGCTTCCCTGAACACAGCGATGGTTGATTGACCAGCTGTACTTGGTGCTAGAGAGGCTAACACGAGTAACAATTTAGTCCAAAGCCTTTTCTGCTAAAATAAAATCTTTAGTGTGTGTCAGATACAGTACACGTTGCATATTGATCTGTTTAGCTAACGTTAGACTGTGTAGCAGACAGGCTTCAAGGTGTAGAAGTTGTATCAGAACTGCTATTATGCTGTACTTAGCTAACGAAAAGCTCGTGTTTGTGAGACTGCCACCCACGTGACCACGTAGAATGAGCATCAGCCAATGAAAAGCGGCCCCTCTGGTAAGGTCCATGGACCTTACCAAGCTCCGCCCACAACCGACCCACGTGACCGCAAGTCTCACAAGCAAAGCCTCGCAGCGCATTGTTTCTATGTAAACATGACTCCATTAGTGCATAATTTCTACCGGATTTTCACGATATATCAGCTATTGCAATGGACAGAGGAACTAACAAGTTCATGTCATCATCTGGGAGGAGGTTACTGGTTTCTCAGTCACAAGCTGGTTGCAAACCTGAGGCCAGCAGGTGTCAGTCAGTCAGTTATGGTAGATATGAAATTTGGTTTGATGACTTCAATATGAGAAGCTACAGACTGATAAGAGGAACCAAAGAGCTCTGTTAAGGTAAAGAAGCCATTTGTTTGTTAACATTTTATGAATTATATTTGTTCTATTTGATGTTTGTTGTGAATGACGTATAATCACAAACAAACAGGATAATTAGTCCAACGTTTAGAAACTACAGCGGCTGTAATGAGCCACAGCAAAGGTAAACAAAGGTAAAATAACCTGAATAGGTGATCAACTCAAAACCACTACTACCTTTTTACTCTCTCTCTCTCTCTTTGTAGTTTAAGTACACCTGTTACCGTGGCAACCGCCTGTGCCCCGCAGGACGAGCAAAGATTACGTTAAAAACAAAACATTCACTCCGTTACGACATCAAGTTTCCAGGCTTGATATTTATTTCTGGATTATTAATCAGCGCTTCCCTGAACACAGCGATGGTTGATAGACCAGCTGTACTTGGTGCTAGAGTGGCTAACATGAGTAACAGTTTAGTCCAAAGCCTTTTCTGCTAAAATAAAATCTTTAGTGTATATCAGATACAGTACACATTGCATATTGATCTGTTTAGCTAACGCAAGACTGTGTAGCAGACAGGCTTCAAGGTGTAGAAGTTGTATCAGAACTGCTATTATGCTGTACTTAGCTAACGAGAAGCGTGTGTTTGTGAGACGGCCACCCACGTGACCACGTAGAATGGGCATCAGCCAATGAAAAGCGGCCCCTCTGGTAAGGTCCATTCAGTGGCCATTAGGAAAAGCAAGAAGACAATTCATGTGGAGAATGTGATAAAGTTGTTTTTTCCTTTGTCCTCAGTCTCCCACCAAGCACCTTGTCAGTATTTGCTGGTGCAAGATATTTCCTCCTAAGGCTGCTGTGATGTGCTGAAACAATAAACATGGTGATGACCCTGGGACTTCCAACGCAGAACAAAAAACAAAAGCCAGAGGATACAGGAAATGTCACCCATTACTTCGTCCTGCAGGGCAGCTAACTGCACACTTTGTTTTCTTATCATGCCAACCGCAGAAACCATTTAGAACCATCTTTCCCAATTGAACAAAGGCCAAGTTATTGAGCAGAGAGGAGATGTGAAAGAGTAACCCACAGTTTAAGGCCCCATGTTGACACAAACACTCAGTATACACCTCACCCTTCTAAGGTACAGGGATTGTTCAGTCTGGTAGTAAAGAAACGGCAGCAAAATGTATTAAAAGAAAATCCTCTTTTGGTTTAAAAAGTATCAGCATCTACAGTCTCCTCTTTGCTTAAAACATGCAGATTATTTCTTCTAAATAAAAAAAACAAAATAAAAAAACAGAGTCACAAAATATGTGTTTGCTTTGACCACAGCAGTCAAAAATGTAATATTTCTAAACAGAAAATCTGAATTCTTGATTTTATTTCAAAACTATGTGGCAGATTATCACCCAGGGGGTGATGACATCACATGATGATAACTTTAAAGGCACAGCTGAACCTGAACTGTTTTTTAATCACTTTATAAATATACATACCTATGACAAAAGCAGCATAAGTCAAAAGCATAAATAAATTCACAGTAAATATTAATTGTGCAATATAGGCAGGAAATACTATATATCACAATGAATTATCAGAATGAATTATAAAGTCGCATGGACTGAAAACCCTCCTCACAGTGACGGTTTTTCTGCTTTTTGATGCAAAGCCAACCACATCTACTTCAGTGACAGCACAAAATGGCTGCAGCCACCCCAGCCATAGAAAAAGCAAGAACTCACACAGTGCAAACAATAGTAACAAGTCTGCAACAGTCTGCATCTCCATCTTAAACGTTTAAAAACAAATAACAACTCACCCACACATTCAGCTTCTGTCGGAGAGGCACTTTTTAAGGAAACTGGTGAATAAGGAGGAAGCAATTTCACTGCGAGGCTTGGGGGAATTCCCGTAACCCAGTAAAATGGCCTGACACTGCAGGCTCAGCCTGAACAGAACCTGGTGTGTGTCCAACTGTTCGGCCTCCCTTTTGACTGAGTAACGCAACACACAAGAAAACAAGTATGAACATTTAAATCCCTTTTATTGGACCAGTAGCTTGCTCCCCCCTCCCTACCCCCCCTTTGCCGCTGCTGTCTTGGATGCCCGTGGAGAAACCTGAAAAATGTAGAACCTCCTGGAACGTATGACACATGTTCTTCTGAGAACAGCGTTCGGCATTCTAAGCCGTTTGTTTTTCAGTAATAAATGTTTATGTGCACGATATGGCATGCAAGCATGCAGTAAAGCGTGTGGGCCCTTTTGTGTGATCGTATCGTGATGCCATCACAGCTGTGAAAGCTGCAGATGAAAAGCTATGCACCACCAATAGCTTTCCCTGAGGACATAAGGGCTTTTATATTATTAAACTACAGTCTGTCTAATTCATGAAACACATGCAGTGCCAAAAGAAAAAAAAACAACAAACTTCCCCTTCAATCAAAAGGGAAATTCAACAACAATGCAGATATTGATATATTGATAGTGCTATTGAAGTTATCTGATAATCTCTTGTAATTATCATCAAATGGAACAATTTTATTTTGGGTGTGCCATTAAAACCAAAGTGATTGACTTGCTCTTTATTTGTTGCCTTGGATTTTGGCGTACTGCAGGGGATTTCCTCGCCACACAAGTCTTTTTTTTCTGCTTTCCTCTTTTAACTGAAAATGGCTTGACAACAGCTGCGCTCACACATACGCAACCAACTGAGACACAGAAGCAGAGATGGCTGTCACCTCTGTGCAAAGGAAACACTATCTTAGCTTTGAAGGCCATGCAGAAAATATAATTCAACTTGTGTCGTTAATTTGTACTTTTTAGAATGCATGCCTCTGTATTTACTTATAATTTTTTTTCTTGTGAAATGCTAAAACGAACTGGCATTTTTGGCAGAAAGGCCTTGAATTAGACTGGGTGTTTTCTGATGTTTCCATGTGAACATTTTTAAACACAGGATTGGCCTGCCAAAATAGAAACTAATACAAATAAGGGTGGTTTGTTATTACAAAGTCAAAAACACTTTTTCTTTTTTCCTAGTGGTACTTGTTTTATTGGGGTATATTTAAAATCACAGCTCCCATTAGACGGACAACAAACTAAAGGCACAGCATTAGCACATGCTAGTCTTTATTCTTCATATGGAGCTTATTTCCACACCGATGTAAACAACTTAATGTTACATCTGTAAAAAAGACAAACATCATCCTCCCAGGTAGGGTAACTAAGGCATAAAATAAAATAAAATAAAATAAAATAAAATAAAAAAATAAAACTGGCTTGAAACGCTGAAAGGCCATCGTCTAGTAGGACACTTGGCTTGGCTGAGGTGTGGCAGCAGTTAGGAACAGAGACTGACGTTGACAACATTTGTTTTGGCTGCGTGAATGCGCTTGTCCTGTGGCCACTGGAGCCGGTGAGACAAAGCTGCAGAGACATGACGAGTTTAATCTTCCCCTCCGCAGAGGATCAGCAGGGTTTTACGATAGTCTCCTGAGGTGTCGCCCTGAAATGAATGGAAAACACAGTCACAGGAGGAGTTTCAATTACAGGAAATTACACTGCATATCTGGTGACATTTGGCCATCATCGAGCTGGAACAGAAAAAACGGTTTACCTTGGACTTACTCAATAGCAGAACTGCAAAACAAAGACTTTAAAAATAGTTGTAATTCTAAAACAAAGGAGTCAAATGTGGAATTACCCTTTCCATTCAGCTGACTCTGAGATGATGAATTTGGAACTTTATTGTAGTTATCTTTTGATAATGTAATGTGTAGGTTTAGGCCTTTTTATTGGTACAGATCCTCTTTTAGGGAGTTTGCTCTGTCCTTGACATATACACAAAAATATAACGGTTTATGAGTTTCTTGTGTGTGAAGAAATCAGGCTCAAGTATTTTTCCCATTTTGTGCAAAATGTGTATTGCAATTAAGGGCTGTTACTGACTTCATTTCAGGTGTTTTTTTTTTCATTTACATTTTCAGTGATTGTATGGCCATTAGGATGAAAGTCTTAATCCCCTTTTTAAATGCCCCAAGTGGTCAAATTATGATACCAGCATTAGACGGAAGACAGGTTGGATTGGCATGCAATTAGAGCCGCTTGAAGCACTCAGCATGCCAAGATGAGTAATAACAATCTTCATCAGCATAGACAAAACATTGGCAAAGCATGAAGAGTGAAATTAAGTAACTTTTCCTTGGGATAATGCCGAAAAATGTTGG
Source organism: Gambusia affinis (assembly GCF_019740435.1). Classification (NCBI taxonomy): domain Eukaryota; kingdom Metazoa; phylum Chordata; class Actinopteri; order Cyprinodontiformes; family Poeciliidae; genus Gambusia; species Gambusia affinis. Next base: position 9,410,810 of record NC_057876.1, on the reverse strand, counting down.
TAGAATTGAGTAAAATCAGTAAAAGGGGTGCTCATGTGCTATTTACACGGTACGTTTTGATTTCAGTGATCAATATATTGAGATTTTTTGACATGTTCAAAAAAGATGAGGCAGCACAGTTAAGGTAGATATCAAATGACATGTGCTGCAGGATCAGAAAGATGAGGGCAGATTATTTTCTTATTTTCTAAGAGGTGAAGTTCTTTGTACCCCACTGAAATGAAGTCACACGACAGTGTCACCTAGGTATTTATAGGAACTTCAGCGAAAATAAAACTTGAAGAAACACCTTTGAATATAGAAACCTCAAACAAGTGTCAAAAAAATAAAGGAAATATATTTTTTTACCTCATCATTTAAAAAAAAATTAAAGAGTTGACAGATGTTAGCACTTGATGCTCCCTCCTACATGGTCTAGTTGCCTTGATTCTTGAATACTTTTTTATAATCGAGTCATAAACAGTAACAGAAATCAAGAAAAAAAAAACCCCAAAACAAATAAAACGGTAAAAAAATAAAAGGATATACACAGATGAATATGCTATGCTTTGCTTGGTTGTTTTGTCTGGCACATCTACGCATTTGCAGTCCTGCTGACTTCTCAGTTTAACATGCCTGTGTCATTTAATGTGATTTTTAGATAAATTCCAGTTGTGTCCACTTCACATTATACCAACTTGAGATGAAGGCTCTCTACTGATCTCAACAGATAATTTTTTTTATCAATGTGTAGTTTTCAAAGTCTACACATTGAGTTTTAAAGTCAAGGTTATTTGGAGTGTGTAAATATCTCCTTTTAGTCATTTAATCATCCACCATAAAAGTGGTCATTTAAACCATAACTACTTTTTGACAAAGTGTGATAATTGACATTTCCTCTTCAAATAAAAGTCCCAAAATGTCCAAAGCAATGAACGTGGGTACAAGCAACTCTTGAAACAAGATAAAAACTGAAATTGAAATGAAAATTAAAGTGATCTCTCATATTTATATTTCTGTTGCGGTGCTTGGTAATATTTCTGTCAAAGCAAATCCAGGGCATTCTGCTCGCTAGTCTTTATTGGTGTCAGGGTGATTTCATCTGTAAGTTATTATAGAACGGCTTTAAGGAACTTCCTATCTCTGCAGCCACCAGCCAATCACACAGCAGATACAAAGAGGAAGCTGGGTTAGGGAAATTCCTAAACAGCTGTGCTGTAGCCACATGCCTGCAGTCCACCGCAGGAAGCTATAGATTACCGTACCCCACCACCTCACCACAGCAGCAGCGTTTGAAGGACGCTGCTGCAGATGCATGCTCACACAGAGTAGCAAAAAGGCAACAAAGGAAAAAAAAAACAGCAGAATGACATGACAGACACACTCGTAGGATGAGAACACAATTAACTTGGCAAATGTGTTAGTGTGTCTAAGACTTAGACTTACAATCATAGTCTCTACCTGGATGAATTCATGGAGGGAGACGTCGTGCGTTTCTTTGAACTCTTTGCGAATGTTGAAAAGGTCAACCTCGCTACGGGACACCATGATCCGGATCAGGGCTCTGTCGTCCGTACCAAGTCCCTGAAGAAGAAGGTCATGCTTACTAGTCATACTTTGCTTATTCTAATTTGCAGAACATTTAAATACACAAAAGCTAAGTGGTTCCAAATCTTTGGAACTGCTTCAAGTCTGAGTGGCATGGAGTCGGCCGACCTCTCTCCTGGCTCCTGTGAACAGGCAGCCCAGGATGATTAAGTATTTTCCCCGAGTTTCTTTGCATGGTTTTAGCCTCAGAAACAAGCACATCTGTCGCCGAGCATCTTTTCAACTGGATCAATGTCAGGGGATTGGGCCGGCCACTCTTAATGCCAGAACATTTGCTGTCAGGAAATAAGACTATTGATTGGCATGTCAGTCACCACTGTCTTGTTAATGCATCCACTTCAGGGGCATTTTGTCTTTGGTCTAAAGCAGTAGGATCTAATATTTTGTATTTTGATTTATTTAAACAGATCCATGATAATGATGGAGGGTCTCCATACTTTAAACTGCTGTTTGAAATTAGTGGTTTCTTGTGTCAAGACAGTTCATCAGGACGAACAATCTTGCTTTCATCAGTCCAAAAACAACAACAAAAATAAAAAATTGCACCCTTTCTGTTTTGGTCAGTCTCTGTGCTCTCCGGCGAACCACATCAGCGATAGGAAATTGAGGGAGGCTTCTTGGCCGTTGCTTGAGTTCACATAGGTGTCTACCCGTCACCTGCCTTGCCTACTGGTGGTGGTCGCCGGTGTATGGCAGCCTCGTTTCTGTCAGTGTGCCCCAGGACAGCTGTAGCCACAATCCTGTAGCTTTACACCATCAGCGTGTGAATGTGTGCTTGAATGGGTGAACGATTGAATGTAGCATGAAGCGTTTTGGGGTCGTCTGGACTTGAGAGTACAGGCCATTTACCAGTCGCTATTCCTTGTCTCATCAAAGAAAGATGTTCTTTCTGTATTCAAAGAAAGAATCACCTCAATGATTGAACGTCACATAGTTATTATTTTGAACTCACCCCTTTCAATTAAGGATTCAGTAACACTGAATGAACAGCAGGCAATTAATGGTCCAGTTGGGTTTCCATTAACCTACCCTAGCACACCCACTGGCAAATTATTTCCCATGCTGAAAAATGTAATTTAATGAAGCAAACACTGATACACTGACAGCTTAGTGATTCTGTATGTGTGACCATTACCTTCATGGCTTTATACAAACGGTCTGCAAAGTAAGATGGCTGGTTCTTCACACTGCGGACTGAACATACAACAAAGAATGAAGAACGTCTAGGGAGGAGTCACAGAACAGATGATGTCAGCAAAGTCCACTTTAAAAAAGCAAAATATGGAACTTAAGAATCAATGCAGCTGTTACCTATTGCATAAAAGGCGTTTTTGACATCGCCAGACATTTCCTTCTTGATAATCTGCTCAATATCCTTGTTGGTGCATCTGACAAACTCCTGAAACACTGTGAGGGGTACAAAGAGTGAAATCACTGAGCGCTGGGACAGAGCTGCCTGACGTAGAGCTAGATTTGCAATTGTAGGCCACTGCTATTGATTCAGATTTGATTTTTACCTCTCCTGAGGTGTGGGAAGCTCCTGGTGCACAGGATGCTCATGAACTTTATCTCCATGTCATCAGACTCTGCATTGCAAGCATCTGCAAGTTCCTGATTTGTTACAAAAACAAAAAAAAGGCATTGAATTGATTTGTCTGCATTTTAGATAGTAAACAAAATAAGATGAAGTCATAAACTGCTTCACCTGAGCGTCTGCACAGGCTCTTTCCACATCTGCAGGCCCTTCTTCTCTTGCGCCCTGATCATAGCAAATAAGGTCAGATGTAAATTTTGATATACCCACCTTTGATCTACTGAATGTCAACGATTAACCACAAACGTTGTTATCCTCAGTACAAAAAAAAGTATGTCACGACATTCTGAAGGAAATAAATGAGGTGAATAAGTAGATCTTTGTGTCTGTGAGAGTCAGGCGGCACTGAGAAGACAAACCAGACTTTCAGCCAGTGAGTGGGCGTGGAAATTACACGCAGACTGAATTCTCATGATGATGATGGTTACCTGCACGAGAGAAACAAGGATGCGACAGAAGTGGCCTGATGTGTCTGAATGAATGGCGTCCTCCAAAGACTTCTTGTAGCCTGTGAAGTACAGTTTTTCAGATCCAGAAAGTGATATTAGATCTCAATTTAGATCCCAGACTCACCTGCTCTGTAGGCATCATTCATGGCTTGTATTTCCTCATTACTTCTGGTAACTAGGATCTCAATCAGAGCATGCTCATCTGTCCCAGCTCCCTGTTAAAATTGCACACAAAAAAAGCAAAGTTTTCACGAAATTGTCACTAAGATCTTGCATCTAGAAGGAAAGCGCATGGGATCTAGTCTTTAGACACTGACATTCATCTTTTAGCTAAGCTATACTCCTGTTTGTAGCCAATCACAGGTAGTTTGTCCTAATTATCATACATGGAAACAAATTATTTTATAGCTATGCATTTATTCATTGTGTGCATATTTATTTATCATAATAGTAGTACAATTTAAGTTTAATGGTTTATTATTTTCCAAAGATCTTATATTATGAAATATTTCCATTGATCCTGATGCTCCTTTAGGTAATTATGGAAAATATAGAGATTTTGGTCACAACCTAAAAAACTCTGACAAACCTTTTAGTGGTGCATGATATTTATCGGTTTTCTGGCACATTTTGTGCCAGAAAACGTTTGAGTTTGCAATGATCAAAAGTACAAAAGTGTAAAAGATATAGGAGAGGAATCAGCAGCACTGTGCTAACGAGCAACCTTCATGCTTTTAGGCTGATGAATCAGAGAGCTTATTGCTTTTTTAAAGGCAAAAAGACACACAGATTGAACCCCAGTTAAAAACAATAAGTCTTGTAGTGTTTGCGTCGTGTTTATACATTGATTGTAAAGTGAACAAGTCCCTAAACACATGATTCTTGCCACATGCAAAACAACATGTCCGATATGGCGACTGTGTAGCTTTTCAAAAGTAAACCATGGTGGGTATATTTTACAAAATGATAAAGACAAAAGCAGAAAAACTATATCTGCTGGTGTCAAAAAAAACAAACTATGAATATGTGGTACATATGTCACTGGGCATAATGGGGAAAATTTTGAGATCCCACAAAATCACAACTTCAGCTGTCCAGTTATCTGTGGAATCTCAGAAATTATCAAGAAGAAGAGGAAACATGGCCACAACCATTGAAGTGTTGAAACCGAAACATAACAGAAAAGTAGCACCAACCTTGTGTTTTTTGGGCTGGCTAATTATCTAGGAGCAGCATTTGAAATATTTTGCAGGAATAAGGTCCATGTAACAAACTTTACTTGTTCAAATTGATATTAATTGACAGGATTCTAGCAGCAGCAACTTATCTAACATGTTTCTATTCAGGCTAATATTTGCCTGAATGCTGGTTGACAAAGATTGGTGAAACATCTTCCAATAAACACTTTTAAAAATGTCACACACAGAGGCCAGGAGGCATGGTGTGGTTAACGGTATCAAAGTATACCAATGTTTGGTTTAAAAAATACCCACCATGTTATTTCTGCAGTTTAAAGTTTTTCTTTTTTATTATTTTACCGCAATATTGCTTGCTCACTCACAAGAAAGAGAAATCTGTCTGTAGTTGGACTAGTTGAAAGCTGCTAGCTGACTGCAGGTTGACTTCCAGAGCAAGACTATTCAACCACTTAACTTTGAAATGTTGGACTCCCAGTCTAAAAATATATGCTGCACAATTAGCATACCTAATTAAAAAATATACATGGTGAAGATAGCATTGTTTTAACTGTAATTATGTGCAGGAGTTGCAATGATTTCTGCGTTCCGTTATAAATAAAAGCAAATTATTTGTTTAAAATGTTTGTGTAAACACCACAATACGATGACATTGTGGTGTTTTCACTCAAGGTTGATGTGCTTTAAGAGTCTTTTATTGGCCCATGCCTGGCTGGGAAGCCGTGTTTTCCACTTTTCTTTTATCGTTTCAGAGCCACGGAGGAATCTACTCTGCTGCATGCAGCACCAGGAAATGAAGGCGGCACCAGTTTAGTCATGAGTTAGAAAAAATGAATTGCATTTCCCGCGAAAAATGCAGTGTAAATGCTATATGCTGACTATTTTTAGAGAAAATTGCAGAGGGATTTGAATTCAGTGGCAGAAGACTTACAGAAATGTAAGAAATAGGAAGCAGCAGCAGGAGAAAGCAAAAGGATATGAAACGCAAATAGAAAAACCGGAGAAGAGGACTGAAAACTTTGAGTTAATGCAAAATTCCCACCAATAGAATTCACACAGAAGACTATTTACCAAGCTAAACGGTAAGGTCACAAAAGGACCTTACCGTTGGAAGCAGGTATGGACAGAGGACTGGAATCAGATTAGGAATAAGAGTTGGAATAAAATTTGGAATTAGTGTTGGCCTGAGGGTTGTAATTAGGGTTGGAACTAGAAAATGTCGATATGAAAAGACATAGCCGTGACATCTTGCATGAGCAGAATTTGGTAAAAGTTGAAATGTTGAAATCGCACAAAGTATGCAGAAGTAGTAAAGCGGTGAAAAGTGTACGAAAAAAATGTGGAGGAACTCAAGAGAGTGAGCACTAATAAGCTTATTTGGTTATCAAATACTTCCTGAGTAATGGCCATGATATTCTCACGGCAGCTTTAAACCTCTATAACGCCCACAACGATTTATGAAAGAATTAGGAAGTCTTCTTATGCTGGCAAAGTGAAGTTTTTCATTATAGAGTCAAATTCAAAGGTTGACATAGATGTATAAACTCTTACAATTTTGAAAGCACATCATCTCCTTAAATACTGTCATCCCAGGTGAAAAAGGGCATGAAAGTCTCCAAATAGCTGGTTGTCATCTCCTGCTGGTTGCACGCTTTCACTTTTTTCTGCTAAAGATGGAAATTTGGACTTTTGTTTCTCCTTTACCACCCTCCTCAATGTGAGCGGTTGCAAGTTCAGGTTTTATTGAACCATACAGCTATTGCTGTGAAATGCAGTAATGAGTTTAGGCAAGCATCTATTTTCTTGGAATCATTTCCTAATTTACGTATGGTGATCAATACACATCTCCTTACTTGAATAGCATATTCTCTTGAGTTTCCCAATTTGAAATGTAGGAAAATAGGCTCATTTTAGTTTTTATATATAAAGAAAGCAAAAATTTAAAAGGTACAATATAAAATACAAAAAAGGCTCAAAGAAGGTATGAGAGCTGTTTGGGATTGGAAATTTTTCATTACACCACATCCATCCATTTTCTTTACACCCTTCTTCCCTAAATGGGGTCGGGAGGGTTGCTGGTGCCTATCTCCAGCTGCGTCCCGGGCGAGAGGCGGGGTACACCCTGGACAGGTCACCAGTCTGTCGCAGGGCAACACAGAGACATACAAGACAAACAACCATTCACACACACACTCACACCTAGGGAGAATTTAGAGAGACCAATTAACCTGACAGTCATGTTTTTGGACTGTGGGAGGAAGCCGGAGAACCCGGAGAGAACCCACCATGCACAGAGAGAACATGCAAACTCCATGCAGAAATACCCCGGGCCGGGAATCAAACCCAGGACCTTCTTGCTGCAAGGCTACAGCTCTACCAACTGCGCCACTGTGCAGCCCATTACACCACAATGTAAAGCAAAAAGTGTTGTGTGTTATTCTGAAATAACACTCATTTTAAAGCTTTTATGCATCTTTACCTTGGATACCACTAAATCTGAAAGGCCCTACAGTAGTTGCTAGAGGGCTGACAGTGTAAATATTTTTACAAGCCATTTAATTTTCCTTTTGAGTTTAATTTGAAGTGATTTAAAAAAAACCGCATAGATAAAACTAAGTGCCGGCAGGAGAGTTTCCCATGATTTGATTCAAATTGTGGGTCAACATTTATCTTTTAACTGCACACAATCCAGTCCAGCATCCATCCATCCATCTTCTATACACCCTTTGTCCCTAATGGGGTCGGGAGGGTTGCTGGTGCCTTTCCCCAGCTAACGTTCCGGGCGAGAGGCGGGGTTCACCCTGGACAGGTCGCCAGTCTGTCGCAGGGCAACACAGAGACATACAGGACACACAACCATTCACACCTAGGGAGAATTTAGAGAGACCAATTAACCTGACAGTCATGTTTTTGGACTGTGGGAGGAAGCCGGAGAACCCGGAGAGAACCCACCAGGCACAAGGAGAACATGCAAACTCCATGCAGAAAGACCCCGGGCCGGGAATCAAACCCAGGACCTTCTTGCTGCAAGGCTACAGCTCTACTAACTACGCCATTGTGCAGCCCACCCAGCCCAGAGTATTTAAAAAAAATTACATATATATGTAAATGGATAAGAGGATCTATGGAGAGATGTAATTAATCCATGAGCATCTTGTTTGTACAAGAGATACGAACAAATATGCTAGGTTCACCTGACGTCACCCAAAGTCCTACATGCAAATATATGAGATCATTAAATGCTTTGGGTCCACTCATACATTACCTCTATTGCCTTTTTCATCATTTTGGCATCAAACTCTGCTGGGGTCAGCATGAGCCCAATAATCAGCCGCTCTAAGTTCTTTGACAGCTCAGACTTCAGATCCTTCATCAAGTCCTAGAAGAGGATTGAATACTGTGAGGCCTCAAGCAATTCCCACCACACGGACTAATAAGACCCCAGGAGTGGTTGTATGTCTTTAATATCTATCTACTGAATCTTACTATAATCCTGTTATTTTTGGTTTATTTTTTCAAACATTTGTTTCTCTCACCCTTCCCAGAAGGGATTTGAAGGCCTGTCTGATTTCCTGCCTCTGGGCGTTGCTTCTTTGTGCAACGATGTCAATGATGGCATCCTCATCTGTTCCTGTTTTTAGGTAAGAGGAAAAAAAACATTTACTTTACATAAAATACAAAGAAAACTTCAAAACTCACATTATTGTGCATGTGGAAATTTACCTAAGCACATTACGGACATCTTTGGTGATTTTTTTTTTTAACCAAAAAAAAAAAAAACTTCATATTTTCAAAAGATTTGCATGAACAAATTTTTTTGCTTGTTTTGGTTTGGGTTTTGTGTGGCTTACCTAGTAAAGTTTTCTTAAAATGCCATCAGAAAGATGCCTTTCAACATTTCAGGCTGACTATTTTACCGCTCATCAGAAGTGGCAGAGCACATTTAAAGTGGTTAGTTTCCTGCGGCAGATCCCATGCCTTATTGTTGGCAACTTCTTTTTTTAAGTTCGAAAGTTTAATTCACAAACTTAAACTAAAATAGCAGCAAAAAATCTTGAAGCTTAGTGTTACTGGCTAAGGGTCATTTAATCACTTATTGTTGTGTGTATAATTATGACCCTGCGTGAAATAGAGAAATTTTAGTTCCAACCTGTGTTCCCATTTATTTATTTTTTAAATGCCAATGTTTTGTTGTATCAATATTCGACTCTGGAAAAAGAATGATTCAAGTGAGCCTAAAAGCAATATGGCATTTCTCTACTGGTGAGTGTGCGTAAGCTTCGGACCAGAAATGCACGTGTATTAAAGATGCATACCAAAACCCTTCATAGCTTTCCTCAAAGCTTGTGCATCGGCTGCAGGGTCGAAATCAGGCGCAGGGCGGACTGTGGGCCTCAGCTGAGCAAGTGGAAATGACAAAATTAGACGAAGAATAATCAATAGAGAGAAGAGGATAATCAAAGTAGTAAAGCTGCTGATGCACACACTAGTGGTTGTGATTGGTATTCGCATGCTAAGAACAAAATAAAAAAAAAAATAAAAAAAAAGAGGTCAGCAGAACATGCAAAAGGGAAAATTTTCACATTATAGTTTGCTGTGCAGAGATTATTTAACTGATTGTGGTGAAGTCTGAGCCATATGATAAGCAACCACTGACATCTGAGGGGGCAGGTGATTCACAGCAACACCAACAGTGAAAATGTTGGTGGACTCGAGGAATAGCTGGGAGTTACAAAGAGTTAGTGAGATAGCCTTTTGTTTACAACAATGCTGAGACTTTTCTGACGTTCGTCCTCTTTGCTACGTTGATCTGCACACGGAGGGTGAACAAACAAGAACTAGTTGTGTTTCGGGGGTGGGAACAGCATTCCCATCATATCCAAAGTTAAACAAAGCCATCCCTGTGCTCACATGGCTATGGCACGAGCTCAGCTAGAAGCAGATTATTGAGGAGCCAGCAGGTATTTGAGATTCCAGGTTAACATGCAACGACACATCTAAAGATTAGATGGGATCCAAACCTGCACTTTGGTCATGGCACTTAATTCCCACATCTTGTAGGCTATCTGAGCAGCTTCAGGGAAGAACTCTCCAGCTAAGCTGTAACAATCAGTTTGACACAACATTGTACACTCAGCAAAGTCAAAACCTCCTGCTTCGCTGCACTTTTTGGAAGATTCAGATGATGTCAAATAAAGTCACTCCTACACAGATGCATTAGCTTCACTAACAAGATTTTTACTTGTGCCTGCAGCATTGATACGAGGACATTTTGCACCCATTTTGTATAGCTGCTTAAGTTTTATGCACTCTGGGAAAAAAAAAAAAAAAAATCAGTAACTTAGAGTTTGTACTCTAGCACCATCTACTGGTTATTTCTGCTGTCTGCGGCGAGGCCAAAACTTACTCATCATCCCCTCCACACAGGTTAAGCAGAGTCCTCTTGTAATCGCCTGACGTATCGTCCTGATTCACACGCATAAGAGACAAATTAACATTTCAGATGATTTACATTCTACAACAATGCATCTAAAATGCTTTACTTCTTGTAATTTCCAGACCTGTATCATGTTGTAAAGCGACTTCTCGTATTTGAGACGGAAACACTCCCGGATGTCCAGCATGTCAATTTCAGAGCGAGAAATCATGATGCGGATGAGAGTATTATCAGCTGTGCCGAGGCCCTAAAAGAGGAAGAAAAAGAATATTTGTGGGAGAAAATAATGTTTAAAAATAAAATATGAAACATTTTTCAAATTTAAATTCGTTTAAATTAAAAAAAAAATGTAAAAACTGTAGCTATATCTGCATAAGCAAACAAAATGACTATGTACTCATACCTTCATTGATTTGTAGAGACGTTTGGCAAAGAACATGGGAACGCTCCTTATACACTGGACTGTGAGAAAACACAAGAATCAGGGGCTGGGTTACATAAACAACGCCGTAGCTTCATTTTTTAAAGTAACTCTGAAGTGTGTTTCTTACCAACAGCCAGCATGAGCCTTTCAAAGTCTCCAGACAGCTCGTTCTTAATGCTATCCTCGATGGACATCTCTGCAATCTTCTCATATTCATCAAAAACTGAACAACAAAAAACAAGGCAACATGTTTTAATGTGAGGTAATAGATCACTTTAAACTTAATATTGAGTTTGTTTGTGGGTGGGGGTGTTGCTTCTGGTGGGATTTTGGTGATTTCTTTGAAACATTCTGAGGAATGATGATGCTACTCAACATAGTTTCAGTTTGAATTCCTCGGGATTTTCTCTCATTCTTGGTTATAACTGTGCATATTTTCTCAAATACATACATATATGATCCAGTAAAATTCCAATAAATGTTGTGGTATATAACAAATTGCTACAAGGTAATACCTGCTGGTTGTATTGCTATATTTTTTATTCTAAATGCTTGTGAACTCTCACCAAATGAAGCTACTTGGGTTACATGTATAAGGTTGGGAGTTGTTTTCCTGCAGCTGCATGAGAACCAGACTGTCTCTCCCCTTATTTTGGATCCCTCGTCCTTGGTATAAAATTCATGTCTTTCACTCAGAACTGCCTCATTATTGATTGCCTTACAAGCTCTTTGTATTGTGTACAATATATGAATAAACCTGATTGAGTGATTTCGCCTGACAGAGCTTGGCAATTAATTTTTTTCCACAAGAATGTCCATTAGCCAGTAGCATGGTTCTGGCCGGACATCTGACTTTCCTTTTTGGAATAGGATGATTTTAAATAAATTGGTTAAACTGGTATGGACCAAGATGTTAAGCATGATTCTTCATTTCTCATTTGGGTTGAGACCAGCTGTAATGTTAAAAAAACAGAAAACCAGTTTTGATGTAGGTTTGGGGCCACCATCATGTTGGAGACACGCAGCTACATCAAACTTTTAACCAGCCAGCTGCTGAGTTTAAGTGAAGTTGAAAAAAAAAAGCAGGAAGTCCTTGATTTATATTCAGTCCAATACAAACAGAATTTCCCCACAGCATGATGCTACCACAACCTTATCTGACTCTTGGGAAAATCCTTTCAACTCGTCTAAATAATTTAGTCACTTTGGCCACAGAGTTCAATCTTTGGGTCGTCAAACCATAAAACAAAGGAATATGACGTTACCATACGAGCAGAACTTCCACACATTTACAGAGATCTTGCTAACAATACAGATTTAACAGCCATTTGCTTACATGCAGCTTTCTTGAAAGTTAAATATTTCTCTCTCATCTGGCCCATATTTGCCTCCATTAAGGTTTCTGGAGACATCCAGCAGGACCTGTGAGTAAATAAAGCCTAAGGCTTTTACTGCCACAGAGACCTGAGGTCACAATGGGAATGTACTGGATGCCTCACCAACATGCTAATCTTCACATGAACTGGACTCACCCATGCGAAGGTGGGTCACACTGCGGTTTCCTAGGATCATGATGAACGTTGCTTCGTCCGTCCCCCACTTCTCCTCTCCAGCAGCGTACAGGTCCTAGACAGAGATGGGATAACATGATAGCATCAGAAAGAAGTGACCCGAAAAACAAGAACAGTCCATTGTAGATAACAGAATCAGACAAGAATCTTAGCTATAGATGTTATATGGCATTATCCCCGAGATCCATAAAGAAACAATTACAATATTTCAGAATATGCTATAGATGCTATACTATAGTATAGCATCTTGAAACTTAAAAAAAAACAAAAAAACATTTCTTTGACAATGTATCTTTGTATTGCTCATAATTCACCTGGCCTGCTCCACAAACATTTTTAGGAAGGCAGAGGTTGCTATTAGAGACACAGCCTCAAGGCATTGACTCCAAAAAACCCCAAACTTTTATAAATTAGCGTCAGAATAATAGAAAGCCTGAGCTTGAGCTGTATATTATTTACTTTAATGCAAACTAGTGCAAACATGATAAGAGTCTAGAGCTCAAATTCACTTTATGTTTGAGAAAGACGGTGCTGTGCTCAACATGAAACACTTAAGAAGCCAAAACCTGAGGAATCCAAAAAGTTAGTCTTTTGGAATCCAACCTTGGTTTTTAAAAGAGAGACCAGCAAAATCTAGACTACACACAGCAAACTATATGTATTTATATAGAAGTTGTAATTTACAACCTCCAAAACTACTACTTCAACAATACTTTATGTAGCTGTGTATTTCTGTACAAAAATGTTTCCTTTTTGCTAAATTAAAAGTATTTGAATTAGCTTAAAGCCTGAATAACCTAAACCTGCATCGGCTGCATAATGATTCTCACTTGTGCGTCCTGCTGCACCAGGTCTGCATCCACCACTCCAGATTCATCTCTGGTCCCCTGAAAACATGACATCCAATAAACTCACTGCTGATCATCTGGACTGTGAAGACATTAACGCAACGTCTGCGTCGGTTTCTTCGCTCGACAAACCTGAAGCAGAACAACCAGCATCTTCTTAAAGTGACCCGATGTGTCCACAATAACGTCCTCCTCTATGTCCCTGCCATACGCTGGAGACATAGAAAATGATGAAACACTGAGATAGCATGATAACGTCATGTAACGTCAAATGAAATTTTTTTTTTTTAAATCTCTTAAAATCCGGATGTCCTTCACGTCTTACCGTCCTTGTAGGCCTCAACCATATCTTGTATCTGTTTGTTATTTCTGGACGCCAGGATTTCAATCAGGCATCTTTCGTTTGTTCCGGCTCCCTGAAGCAGAGCACGAGGGTGAACGTGGAGCAAGAGCTCCTTTAAATAATTACCAGAAGGAGAGTAAATGACATACTTTGACTGCATCATGTATTTCCTTAGCATCATGGTACGGAGGGGTTCTCATCAGACTCACGATGAGACGCTCAAACTTTCCAGTGAGCTCATATTTCAGATCTTCAATCAGATCCTGAGGAGACAAAAGGATGTTGCAGGTTGAGAAAAGAATTTGGGACCTAAACATAAAAGTCCCGTATGAATCTTTTGTGCACCTGCCCAAAGCTGCATTTGTACGCTGCGATGACTTCTTGCCTCTGTGCGTTACTCCGAGAGGTGATCAGGTCCAAGATTGTTTCTTTGTCACTACCTGAAGAGCACAGAGCAGCTTTTTTTTTTATTTACTCACTGAGCTAGGAGAGAGTAAAGATAACATATAGCTTCCTGATCATGAGTTACAGAGGAATGAGGAACTCACCAATGCCTTTCATGGCATTGTAAAGAGTCTCAGCATCAAAGCTGGGATCAAAGTCCAGAGCATCAGATAGTGTACCTCTGAACACCTGAAAAATAAAACAAAACAGAAATATTTTTATTGAAGCAAGAAAAAAAGAGTCACGTTAAGGATTTTGAACATCTCCAATGCATCATGTTATCACTCACTCATTGTGTGATCGCCCTATTTCTGTATACTTTTTGTAAGTTTTTAATTGTTTTTCAATTGAACGGTTTTTAGCTGATATGAATCAATGCAGCTTATGGCAGAAGCTGAGCTAAATCTCAGCGAATGCTACAAGACGTATGACAAACAACACCATTGGTTCTTCTTCCTTCTTCCACTGAAAAAAATCCATTCCCACAGCATGATCCCGCCACCAATATGTTTCATTATGGGGACGGTGTGTTCAGGGTAGCATATATTTCTAGTTTTTACACCACATGTAGCACTTTGGATGTTGGCAAAAAAGTTGAATGTTGGCCTCATCTGGTTGCGACATCTTCCACACGACTTGCAGCAAACTGCAAATGGGACTTCTTCCACGCTTCCATCGAGGCCAGATTTGTGGAGTGCAATGCAAATAGTTGTTATGCCGACATATTCTTCCACCTGAGCTGTGGATTTGTGGAGCCTCTCAAGAGTTAGCATGATCCCCTTGATCGTCTTGGTTTTTATACTCCTTCTCTCTCCCATTGAATACTGAAGCCCTCCGCAACCCAGTAAGGGTTAAATTGGTATAGTCATGGATGAACTGAGCAATGCTCTGTTAGATCCCAACATGAAATATTGTTTGATAATTTGCTTCAAGCCGTCTCTGACCTGCCTGATGGGTTCCTGCTTGTTTACTACTGTTATTAAACAAACCTATGAAGTATTCACAGATCAGCTGCATTTACATTTAGATTAAATTAGAAACAAGTCAACTCACTTCTGAGTAAAGGGTCTTTATATTAATGCATAACGCAATTTTCTGATACAAATGTACTTTAAATAACATTGTCAAACCTTTAATCCTTTTCATCTGACTTCACAGATGTGAAGTCAGACACCAGCACAAAACTGCAACAATTAACCACTTAGGCCTCAGCTTGAGGAGAAATAAATCTCGTGTTTAGAAGGAGCCACCCACTCATGTGCAGAGCAATGCTGAAGTATGTGTCTACATGTGGCAGGTGTCGGGTTGCCCACAGACCACCTGTCTTTACAAGGGTCTGAAATACAATACAACAATGGACACACCCTCTGTACTTCTAACTCTGCTCTCTCTTGACCCTGAGCCCTTCACTTTGTCTACAGACGGCTGGGACCAAACAAGCGCTCTGGCTGTGAGAAAATGGGCTGATTTACTCTTAGTTCTTACAGCAGCTGCAGTTGAGGAGATTACTGCAGCATTATGACATGCAGCAAGAATGTACTCCCCTCTGCCGCATGCACATGCTCAAATGCTCTGCGCCTGCGACCATCACTCTGCACGACAGCTGAACAGCTTCAACCACATAGCAACAAGGTCCCAAATATCTGGCCTTAGCAACAAGCTTTTATCTAAACAATTATATTATTGAGAGCGAATGTGGATTGAATGTTGTCTTCTCACTCCTTTCTTGCAAGATGTATCTTGTTTTTGTTTTTCTTTTTTTCTTCTGAAATGACCAAAATTCTGCAGAATTAGATAGTTTACGCGTCATCAGGAAAGTCAGAACATCAACTTTGGAATCGTCTCGTCTGCTGTCTCTGAGATACGGGACTGTTAGCTGTGACACCCTACACTGCTGGCTTTATGATGGGGAGGGATCACAGGGTGCCAGGTGACAGCGGCCGTCCTCGCTTCATTCAGAGGCACACAAAAACCGAGCACGTCCAATAGACACAAGATCTCCTCTACAGTTTCATATAGAATTGATAACGATAATATCAATCACAAAACTTGAAGTGTTTCATTGGTGTTTTTAATGAGGTAGATCAACGTAAAGCAGGACACAGTTGTGATCCGGAAAGAAAATTATCCAATGTTTTAAAAAATATTCTCAAGTAAAAAACTAAGAAGTGTTTGTAACATTTGTATTCAGCCTCCTTTACTTGGATAGAAGCAGCCGACTCTGGAGGAGTTGCAGAGATTCACAGAGAATCTGTCAACCGTAGAGTTTTTAATCATGCTCTCCGATTCGGCCCTAATGACAAAGAAATGTCCTGCTTGACGTTTGTAAGAAGGGTAGAACAATGCTCCAGTCAGATGGGACCAAAACTTCCTGGCTTACTTGACAGACATTGTATGTAAGGGGAAAGCTAGCACTCAACATCACCCTGAACACATCATCCCCGTAGTGAAATTCTGTAGTGGCAGCGTCATGCTGTGGGGACGAGTTTCATCACTGGAGCAGCAAAGCAGGTCAGAGCTAAGGAGAAAATTACTAGAGGAAAGTCTGTCAGCAAATGACTTGACATTGTTGCAGAGATTCCAAGCAACTCTGAACATACAACCGGAAGCAACAATTGAACAATTAAATCAATGTATGTTCAACTATTAAGATGGCCCAGTCAACGTCCACACCTAAAGCCAATTGAAATATTTTTTTCAAATTGTTGTTCACAGACTCCCTCAATCCAGGGACTCCAAAATCACTAAGTTGTAGTGATTTTGTCCTCTGCAAAAATCAGTGTCTCGATGTGCAAATGTGGCAGAGACGTACAAACGCCCGTCACAATTGTCAGAAATTTCTTTCCTTCAGCCGTACAAGGTGTTATGAGAACAGTTTTGTCTACTCACCATGTCTGTATTTGGTCTCCTGTGTCGCTGCTGCTCAAAAATCTGTTTCTACAGAGAGAGAGAGAGAGAGAGAGAGAGAGAGAGAGAGAGAGAGAGAGAGAGAACTGCTGAATTGTCTCCTTTTAGTGGGGGACAATTCAGGCTTGTTTTGCACCTCCTGTAATTACATACATTTTCCAGAACAGTCCAGGATCAAAGGATGGACAGGTAAAGAAGTGTCTGCAGCTGAACTGATTCATTGCATGTGAGCTACATTAAACAAACCTGCAGGGAAAATGACTTGTCACACTCTGCGCTCTTCCATGCATCAACCTTGAAAGGATCCGTTCAAATATGTCATGGAGACCAAGTTTCAACGTTCTTAATGCAAGTGACAGAAACTGATGAGTTAGTATGTAACCGAAATACAATACAAAGAGTATGCCTGACACGAACTAAAATTTTTTGTGAATAAAAGGAATGAAACACACGGGCCTCGTTTTAAATGCTCAGTTTTTGCGCAAGACAGCTGTGACGCTTTCCCAAAAATAGCAGGAGGCGTTTAACTTAATATCACAATCAGTGTCTGAAGGGGGCCTGGGGTTCTATAAATAAAGGGCCACACCCTTGTCTGTACCTCACACATCAGAAAAAACATTCAGCTGTCTGGTTTGGTGAAATAATTTCAACTTTTCCAATTTACTTATTTAGTTTTCTTCATATCTGATTCTCTAGAAGTGCCTTCATCTTCGCAGCAAGTCTCTCTGTCCCACTCTCTCACTCTCTCTCACGTACACACGCACGCTTATGTGCACAAATTAAGCATCAGCAAACTTCTCCTGTGAATTCTGACGCAGCAAACCTCGCGTTGAACCAAGCTGGCAGAGATCTGACACAATATAAAGGCTCCAAGTAGGACACAGGGGGCTTACCTTGGCTGTGCAGGAGTAATCGGTGCTGGGTTACGGTGGTCCTGCTGCCTCCTACAGCAAAAAGCCGCTCTGTCTCCCGCCCCTCCTCTGCGCTCAGGCCTGTCAGATTCGGGCATGCCCAGTTACGTGTCCTCTGACACAGCGACTGCGGCGCACTCTGGCGCTGCAAGTAAACTGTGCAGTTGTGCATAATAGTGCGCATGAAATAGAGCAACTTTATTCCTCAATAAAATTACTTAACAAAAACCAAACAGAAACCAAAATGATAGTTGTGCACATTTTTGTGTGTGTGTGTGTGTGATTTTACGCACGCATGCATATGAATGGAAAGTGAGCCGTCCACCGTTTCTTTTATGAGCTAAAGAGGCCGGTCTTGTGCGGAAAAGTGCTTAAAAAAACACAAGATTGACACGTTTCCACGGCGACTTTGATGGTTCGAAGTTTGCGTGGGAGCTTTGCAGTTTGGTTATCACACGGTGCAGCTGTAAGAGCTGGCCTGCTCTATTTCTGTCGTGTCAGGAGTCCATTCCAGTAAGCGGGGGAGAGACGCCAGCAGATCAGAAGGGGGGGTTGGGCAAAAGAGAACCAGAGACAATGTCAGGACACTCTAGTGTCCAAAATGTAACTAGATTTGGTTCTTCTGTAGAGGCTGTAAACACACAAAACCATTTTATATACGGTGTTAATAATATTTTTGTGATTTATTTGAATCCCTCTTGTGTGTGTCCTGAGTATGAACTTACTTCATGCAGGCTTTTACTTTACTCAGAAGAGATGATGTGAAACAAGATGTGACTCATGGCACACTTTCATAGTACGGTGCTCAAAATGGCATCATCAGCATGAATCAGTTGGTTTTATTCTGCTGCTGCTGCCTAAAGTAACATTCATCTTTATTTAATCACTATTTCTAAGTGTAATACCTGCAAACTACTTAACACTGATGGAAAAGAGAAGGATTCTACCTTCTCCTCCTCATCTTTTCTACGTGGCTATGTCTGATGTCTGCCTGGGACAGAGTAGCGAAAATGAAAGCAGAGATCAGGCTGGTTTGACAAATCAGGTGCTTTCCTCTCAACTGGTACATTTTAGCTATTTTCAATCACACCACTCAAAATGTGTCTCCTTCTCACATCATAGAACAATTAAGTTGCTTTGAAAGTGCAGAGGAAGACTTCAATTGTACTTTAGATCATTTATCAAAGGTGATTGCTTTGCACTTTGCTTGTGTGATTCATAAGTGAAGCTTCTGTTCCTCAGAGAGATTAGTGATTTTGAGATTATAAGTGATGAACTTACAGTCAGTTAACCATCAACTTCTGACAAATGTCATGTTGCCGTCAATGATTATTACTTAGCAAACAGTGTTGAGAAATGAATCAGCAACAATCTGATTAATAAAGAATCAATGAAACATTTCTGTGGCAAGCTCGTGTTCAGAACTGCTCCAGTGGATGTGTGTCTACACAACTGACGCAGAGATTTTCACCTCTGGCTGCATAAGGGTTGAAAAATGTTATGTAGTCCCCAAATTCGTACTTTACACATCTGCTACTTTTTGTCTTCTTGAAGCATAATAAACAGGAAATGGTCGTTAGCTAAATTTCTGCTCTGCGTAGTTTCAGTTTAAGTCTCTAGCTGGATGTCTACTTAGCACAAAACCATACTTGATGTACTTAACAACTATTCTACTACCAAGCCTCTCCACATTCAATGAAAGGTGGACTAGGTAGACTCTATTCCCCTGTTTCATAAATACTTATAAATGTCCTTATATTTTATTTATAAACATCCAATAAATTTATATAAAAGGAGATTTTGGAGGATGTAAGAGATGATGCTGTCCAGGAATAAATTATATAAATCAACATATTTGTTTATGTTGGATTTGGAAACACCTTCAAGACCTACATCAGTTTCAGCCATTAGTAAAGAAACTTTCCTGAAAACAAACTTGAGCAAAATTTATAGGAAACAGAATCACTAGTAAAAGTGGCCCCAGACTTGATCCAGGTGGTGCTCCGCATTCTCACATGGCGCCAGCAGATGTCAGTGCAGCGACCTCAAGTCATCTGTCAATGATGGTGAAGATAAAGTAATTTATTATTTATTTATTGCAATACTTACCTTACCAATTGTCAGGTGTAGAAGCCTAAATTCAGTTTTTGTTCATCCAGACTTTAGGATAAGTTATGTTCATGTTTATTATTATAATTTGTTCATTTGGATAAAAATGATAACTAGTTAAATCTATTGCATAGTAATTTATTATATTTGACTACACTAAAGTCTTGTAAATTTGCATATCTAATTGTAGTTAAGGATTTCTACCCAGAGTCAGTTGGGTAGTTGTAGTGGAGCCACACAGTCTTTTGACCTCACTCTCTTTCTCTTTTCTTGTTTCTCTTTATTTTTCGTGGACAGATAACCTTTGTACTGTTTTTTTATTTCTGAAGTAAAGCATTTAACTATATTAACCGTCCTGTTGTCCTCGGGACAAAATGACAGGCCTCTGTGATAAAATTCCCCAAAGATCCACTAAATGTTATTTTAGGACAACAGGAGGGTTAAGAGGATCAAGTCTTTTTTGTTTTGTTTTGTCATCAAGTGGACTGAAAGAGGAAGACGAAAAGCATCAAGCTTATGGCTTCTTTATTTAGGAAATCATATCAGGTATTTGAACTTTTATCAGCCCACTGAAGCACAACCATTTTGTTAAGTTTTCTTTTGACTTTGCATTGATGTTCATGTGACATATTCCATTTTTACCTTCCACAATTACTCAGTTTTTAAACTAATTAATCTATTCTCTTTTCACTTTGTAGCAAAATATATTGCTGCTTACATCAGCAGCAATGTATTTTGATACATAGATTAAAGACACAACGTCTCATTATTTTACATTGTTGTACTGTTCAAAACTTTTCCATTTGCTTGAGCAGAAATGGCGCAGTGTCTGTGTGTGTTAAGATGTAAAACACTCACTACTTTCGAATAGTTCACTTTTTATTTTATTTTAGTTGTTGCATGGACTCAACTTAATTAGATTAACTTATAAAGCTTTTTGGTTTTTTTATCCAAACGTTCCTGCCACTTGTTTAAGATGAGTACAAACAACAAGTTGATGATAATTAAGTGATGTTCACTTGAACGTTTTTTAAGTCTAATGTTTTATTTTACAGTGAGGAAGGCCGCAGTCTAGCTTTAGCAGATGGCTGAAGGGATCTGATCCACGCTTCAAACTCAGTACCTGTTTGCTCTAAGGCAAAACTCTGGTAAGGTTAAATTTAGTCGGCTAAAGAAAGTCAGACGGTTCATTCTCCAATGTTTTATTATGGGGATTCTGCAAATTAAATATTTCATAGTATATTTCAATGATTCCTTTCATACAGTTTAGGCTACGTTTAGGATACGTATGAAAGGTACATATGAGTATCCTCACCTAAAACTGTTTAGTCCCTGTTGGATATTCTTCAGAAATAAATTTACAGATGAGGAACTTTCACTGACTTGTATCACACTAGCAAGAGTTACAGAAAAATCACCTTTGGTCAATGGTCTGAGTTTCAAATGTATTTAAACCAACATTTACTGTTTTGGAGAAAGCATGAAGCTGTGGTGGTACTTATAACACCAAGGTCATGGGTTCAGTCGCCCCACTGGCCAACTGAAATATAAAGTCTTAATAAAATCAACTCTTCAAAATAGCAGGAGGCTGTTTATTTAACCATAATGCAAATTGATTTTGGAAAACAATAGAATATGAGCTCTTTACTCAACTCTTCATTGTGGTAAAATCATGTAAGTTTTCTTAAATCCATGGAAACTCAACATTATGAGTTACCATGTATTTAGGAAAACTCTGTCCAGCTGGGTTTAGCTCAGCTGGACAAGGTGTGGTGCTAATAATGCTGAGGTAAGTGGTTCAATCCCCTTACTGGTCAATGAAAATCTAAAGTCTTTCAGACAAACAATACTTCAAAATTAAAAAAAGGTGGAAAATAAAATCGACACTTCAAAATAAAAAAGGGTGGAAGATAAAATCAATACTTCAAAATAAAATATTGCTGGAAAATACACCTTTAAGCATGTTGATTTTGAAAAACATAACAGTATTTCTTCAAATCTTCATTGTAGAAAGACCATGTACATTTTTCTTATATTTTCAAAGACACAAGATTATGTGTGGATGGTTAGCTCAGTTGGTCAGAGCGTGGTACTCATCAAGCCAAGGTCATGGGCTCAATCCACACACTGGCCAATTAAAACATAAAGTGTTTCATGAGGTCAACTCTTCAAAATAGTAGGAGGCTTTAAATTAAACTATTAATCATGTTGACTTTAGAATTTCACTGTTTTTGTCAAGATCATGCAAGTTTTTCTTGCATTGATGCCTATATAATTTTTTTTTATCCTAGTGACTCATTTGCTTCACATTCTGATCAGATCACTGAACTCACAGTGGTTTACAAACATCCTCTGACTCCCCTCCAACGCTGGAACAGACATGTGGTTTCGGTGCAGCGACGATTAATATCACAACACAGCATAGACATATTAAAATAATTAAAAACGATTAAAAGTATATTTTTGGCTTAACTCTTTTCTTGCTAAATGATGTATTCACAATATTTACTGGGTAGAATAAGATTGCCCATTAATGCTATTGACAGCTCAAGTGGATGTTAAATATCCAGCATTAAACCCAATCAGGGAATTAACACAGAAATTTATGTAGCCAATGAACATGAATCATTATTCAATCTATCCCCCATAACTTGTAGACCTGAAATGTAAACGTGGGGTCAGAAGTCAATGAAATAAGAAGCAAAAATGAAATGCAGTCCTGATTCATGCGTCTGATTTGTTTGAGTGTCTCTTCTTTTTTTTTTTTTCCTGAGTCATATCTCCTTTTCCTTCAAGCAGTGCTACAACGAAGACAGCACCGTGTTTGGGAAAGGACGACTGAGGCGGGAGCTCTGGTGATGAAAAGCTTTTGTTGTATACTGACCTCTTCTGCTTTCAAGCTGCATTGCACTTGAAACAGGGGAGCGTGAGCACAATTCAGTCAGATGTGAAAAATGTAATTTAATGAAGCTCTGAAATCATATTTGTAATTCAGATTAAAGGCAAGCAGATTTCTTGAGTAACCCTAGAAGTTTCATTTCGGTCTCGTACCTGTTTTGCTTTGTTGCACATATTTAAGCTTTGATTTTACATCAGAATAAACGCTGACATCACTTATTTTATGCGAGCAGTTAATGGAGATTAAATCCCTGATGTCTGCCAAAGGTCCTCACTCCAGTACAAATGAACACCTTCTTAAAGAAAACCCATACAAATACATCAGACGAGGACATGAGCAGTCAGTCATCAGGGTTATTCTGAGAAGGATTTACAGTTTACAGTTCTCACTCTGCCTCCGTGCAATAATGAGCACATTATGACCCAAACTGGTCGCGAGTAAGAAAGGCTACTTTGTGAGTAACTCCATTGAGTAGGAGGGTCAAGCAGGCCAGTCCTGGATATATGGCAGCAACGTTTCCCTCATCCAAGTCACAAGCTCGGATATTTGTGTTGTCTTTGTCGCGCCAGCACAGACCACTGGTTGGCCCTCGTAGGACCGGAGAGAAAGGTAAAGAGCTTGCGTGTCTGCAAAGAAAGTCAGATTTAAAACCTCGGCATCAACATGAATGAGTGTGTCCTACTGACGAACTGTCTCTGATAAGAGTTCTGTCTGATTTGCTTCTAATGCATAAGAAGGAGCCATAAATTTTGCATTAGTGAACATTAGTTGAGGATCAACAGGATCATGGTTAGCCGCGTGATCATAAAGCTGCAGATCACGTGTGTTGATGCTGTTATTTAGTTAAGCATTACCCCTTGTCTCACTGGAAATGGTATCTCAGCTGGAGAGATCCGGCCTGAGCGCAGATTCGGTCACAGGTACTTTGACCATTCATGCCGGCCGCCTTCCTGCTCGCCTGCTTTCTGCCCGTTGAAGTGAATGCCAGGAGGGATTAGGTGATCTGAAATCCCATGATTGGAGACGAGAAGGTAAACGCTACCTCTCAGTGAGCAGCTTTATGGCCCGCCGCATACATAAGCCATAAAAGCTGCTTTGTCCTCCACTAAAAGAAAAAAAAAAAAAAAAAAAAAAAACTTTCAGGGGCTGAAAGCCTGGCACTCTCAGTTTCTTTAGGTTACTGATGAAAGCCGGGATCTTGAGAGCCATTGAGCAAACGACATGTCCAGGAGATACAATGCAGGTTTGCAAACCTAATCAAAGACAGGCAAATGCTGGGAACCTGCCGTCCCTTTGCAGGTTTCTTGTTCTTTTCCAGGGAGACAAAGTCTTACAGATATGTGGACCTTGAAGTATTGAATTATCTGGCAGGCATTATCGTCAGAGGTTTATCAAAGTTACGAATCTTAACAACAGTACAAATGTAAATGTCCACCAGGAAACAGTTGACTTCCTATCAATAAAGTCGTTATTCTGTGTCATTAATTTGATCTAATTTAAACTCTGATTCTGACATATTTCTGATCGAACATATTTATCAGATTTCTACTTACTTTTCAAACACAGTAACACTCAAGTTATTTTTTACTCCAAGACTAACAAAACTCAAGTGAAAATGTATGCATTCGACCTCTTCTGACCTCTGCTTGCCTTTGATTTCTTGTTTTTCTTCATTTGTTTTCAGAATTGATTGATTAGGACCTGAACAGCTACTCTATCTCTGATGTGATAACTGCATGAGTGGGTTGAGACCACTTTGTAAGACCACTGCATTTTTTAAAAATTTTTTATTTTATTTTTTTAGAAAACCTACTCAACAAAGTAATAGGCCATATAACCAATGACTGATTAAAGGGCAATCGGGAAACAGGGCGTAGTTTTCTGTCCTGTGGACTGCAAAGGAAATTCCAGGCATCAGCACAATCATATCTTGGGGGAGATAAAGGAGGTCACATATTAAAAGAAATATCTAGTTTTAAGGGGATGACAGCTCCTGTTGTGTCCTCCCAACACACCTGTGAGGCAGAGACCTACAAAGATGTGAGTTTTCAGTTTTCTACATCTCATTCTCTGACACGGTCTGTTGTGGTCTCAGAAAACTAGATTTTTACTTGCTTTTTTCTGCAGATTCATCCCACATTTGACCAATGAAAAAGGGACACCAAAAGGGAACATCAGTGATGTTTCTTGATAGGGAGAGCTGACCTGGCAATCATTTACTGACAGATCCTCTGATATGCCCTTCCTGTCCTTTTCCTCTCCCCTCGACCTTTCACAAATTTGCTCTGCCCGTCTTCACAACATCAACCTGCTCTCCCGCCTGTGGGTTCTTACATAATCCCCTCACTATTCTGATCCGAACCCCAGGCAGAAGCATGCCGTGCGGTGCGGTCAAGTCCTTTCTGGTGAGTCTTTCTCGCAGGAAGCCCATCGAGCCCGATGGGGAAGAGTCCACTTTTAACCGATGCCTATCCACCCTGGACCTGATCGCCCTGGGCGTGGGCAGCACCCTGGGAGCCGGGGTCTATGTGCTCTCCGGAGAGGTGGCCAGAGACACCGCAGGACCCAGCATTATCATTTCCTTCTTCATCGCTGCCTTGGCGTCTATATTTGCCGGACTTTGCTACGCGGAGTTTGGATCCAGGGTTCCCAAAACGGGCTCGGCTTACCTTTACAGCTACGTGACTGTTGGTGAGCTGCTGGCTTTTATCACCGGCTGGAATCTGCTGCTCTCCTATGTCATAGGCAAGTATCACATTCTTTACTGAAAGTATTTTTTTTTTAAGTAAAAATAACTTTATAAAAGTTCATTTAGAAGATAAAATGTTCTTTTTATATTCATTTATCCAAAATTCATGTTGGTTATTCTTTTTGCCTGTGCTGGTGGAATATATTTGCTTTACTTGCTGACTCTTGACCTGTTCATTTCCATCAATACTAGCTTTTAAATTTCAAAAACAGATTATCATTATTTTGACGTGGTCTCTAAGGACACTTAAATGAACCTATAAATGATAAAGGAAGGTTCTCTGTGATGTTTGTCTTTGATCTTTTATTCCTGAAAAGCAAATTCTCATAAGCTTATCTTGCGGGAAAAAAAATGTACCTATTTATTTTTTCCCACTTGATTAAGCAGAAGTGCTTTAATGAACACCAGGGGAAGGAAATGTTTCCATCCAAATTTTCTGTTTATGACGGCACTAAAATGGTGACTCAGAATTATCATTTTATGGCCCTTTTTTCCGCTCAGGAACATCAAGCGTTGCTCTGGCGTGGAGTGGGACGTTCGATGACCTGATTGGTGGGGTCATATCAAAGTACTTTGAGGAAAATGCATCCATGGGCCTTCCTGGCTTGGCGCCTTACCCAGATGTCTTTGCAGCCGGTCTCATCTTGCTGCTCTCAGGTACAAATTGATGCGTCCTCGATTAATACAGGAAAACTGCACGTCAATTTAAACATGTCAAAATTAATCTGCTTTTCGTGAAGGCATATTGGCATTTGGGGTGAAAGAGTCAACGACCATCAACAAGATCTTCACAGCGATCAACATCGTCGTGCTGCTGTTTGTGATCATCTCTGGGTTCATCAAAGGGAACCTCGCCAACTGGCAGATCAGCGAAGAGGCTCTGATAAACGCAACAGCGCAATTCAAGTAAGAGCGAACCCAACTAGTGTTTTTTTACTGACTAATTCCTGGGCCAGTTGGGTCCAATCATCATTTTGTTTAACTGAACAAAAGAGGTAGTTTTAGAGGTTAAAACGAATAATCTATCATCTGGATTACTAAACAAGTAATGTTGTGATTAAAATTTATTGTTTATTATTATTATTATTATTATTATTATTATTATTATTATTATTATTATTATTATTATTATTATTATTATTATTATTATTATTATTATTATTATTATTATTATTATTATTATTATTATTATTATTATTGTTATTATTATTTTACACTTGTACTCCTCAAATTAAAACAACAAAACACAAGCTTGGAGTCAAAGTTACTTACTTAACCAATTTGTGCCCCGAAGTTGCAACCATACCTAGCCATTTTGTCCTCGCTTATATCAATTTCATATATGTAAACGAGATGTTTAAAAACCATGTACCTAAACCAAGGTGTTTACATTTTGATGAACTATAAAGACACATGGTCAAATTTCTCAAATGATTGATGTGTGATAGACCAGTTGTCCAATCAATTATCGTTTTACAGTTGTGGCCCCTTATCTAAAAAAAATAACTCTAACTGCAAACTTCCACCAGCATTTATTTATATGACAATATTTCTAATAACTTTAAGTCGTCGGTTGCCAAAGAAGATAGAAAATGTCCAGCTTGGCAGGTGAAAGGTTATGCATGGTTAGAACAAAGGTTTCACCACTTCATACCTGGAAAGGTTGGGCAAACGTCTGAAAGAGCTAAAAGAATAGCAACCAATAATGTGTAATAATAACCCTAATAAGTCTCTGTGTATATTGATTTTATGAGCAATTATTTGGACAAAGTGTGAATGTTAAATATTATGTTTGACTTAACTACTTAAGATGCTAAAAGGCTAATGTTCTCTTCAATAAATAAACATGATTTCATGAAAATTATTTTAAAGTATAATTTGCCATATCAACATTTCTTATATCCTTCTGTGGAATCTGATCAGGTTGGTATATAGTTTAAAGTGGCTGCCTGTAAAGAAAGACGAATCCCCTTCTAGTCTTTACTCTATACAACAAACTGGTTCAACTTTTGACCCAATATTTGGTCCAAGCCACAGAACCTCTTTCCAAATACCCATCAGTTTTTGAACCTATACGTAGGACTGTGCAAAAGTTTCAAAACACCAACATTTTTCTCTCAAACCCAATATTTTCATAAGCTCCTGATGAATAGTTAGGCTTTCCTAAATTTTATTTCACCAGTTTAGTTTTGGACTATTGCTGCATATTCCACTCATTTCCTGTCCTGTAATTTTAGCTGACCATGACAACGTAAGGTTTGTGCTTAGAAAAATTTTAAAAATTAAATCCAAAGCTTATCTAAAACTGTCTTTTTGCTAAACTGCGTTTCCCTTTAAGTTTAGTCAAAATTTCATTCTTAGATCATTTATAATTCTGAGTTGAAGGAGCAAAATGTAGAAAAAAAAAACAAAAAACAAAGGAAAACAAACAAACAAAACAAATGACTGTCTGAAATAATCAAATACTGGACTGAAAATGGGTTGAAAATATCCACAGCCATATATATATATATATATATATATATATATATATATATATATATATATATATATATATATATATATATATATATATATATATATATATATATATATATATATATATATATATATATATATATATATATAAGCAAATACAATTATAGTGCTCTGTTTTTCAGGGATTATGTGCCTAAATACCACAAATTTTTGTGATTAAAGTCTTTAACTGCAAGTTAAACACATTTATTATTAATAACAACAATAAAGTTCAAAACATTGAACTAAAACACTTTCAACAATTCTACGTATGGCCGGCTTCTTGGATTCCAATTGTAAAGAAATAAATGAGAGACTTGTAAATACATCAATATTACCTTCCTGCTTATCTGACCGTAAGTAAACATAAAATCATGCCCTGTCTTCATGCAGCAACCTGAGCAACACCCTCAATATAACCAGCAAATACGGAGTGGGGGGATTTTTTCCTTATGGCTTCAGCGGCACATTGGCAGGAGCTGCAACCTGTTTCTATGCTTTCGTTGGATTTGACTGCATCGCTACAACAGGTAAAAGGGGCGTTCTTCCTCTTATGACCAAATCCTCTGAACATTTGATAACTAAGATACGAGTGAAATACAGATAATTATATTTTTAACGCAATAAAACAAAGTATTACAGCTACCATTAGCACTGGTGATGCCTTTTGAATGATGTAGTAAAGTTTTACAAACAAGACAATAAAGTATATCAGCAAAACTATTTTCTGAAACTGCGATAAGACACTTTAGTAGACCTGCATGATCATACGGTGAATTTACAACCTATGAAGCTATAAAGTGCTTTAAATTGCACTGCAGTTACCTGTTTGGTTTACAAACGATAACTCCCAGAAAGGATTTGCAGCAATGGAGCTTCTGTATCTCTCAAAGATTGCATCACAAAGCACATCTCTTCTTCCTTTTTCAGGTGAGGAGGTGAAAAACCCTCAGAAATCTGTCCCTGTGGGCATTGTGGCTTCACTCCTGATATGCTTCCTGGCCTACTTTGCGGTGTCTGCTGCCCTCACCTTGATGATGCCCTACTACATGCTCAACGAGAAAAGCCCTCTGCCAGTGGCCTTCGAATACGTTGGCTGGGGACCCGCCAAATACGCCGTGGCTGCGGGATCGTTGTGTGCCCTGTCCACCAGGTCTGAATCCTCACAGAGCAATACGTGTCTTGTCAGTAATAAAGCTAGAGAGCAGCAGCGTCCATGGATTATGCAGTAAAAAAAATAAAAAAAAAAATTCTGAATTTAGTTTGCAAAGCTTTAGTGTAAATAATAAAAATATGTTATCCCTGATTGGCCGAGCCTTGCCCAGCAAAAATTCAACTGAACATGGTCAGTGGAGTTTAAAAGTACCGCTTTGTTTGGGACGTGTTTTTCAGTCCAGAGCAAATGTTGCATTTGATGTGCCTCAGTGGCCCTGACTCTGCCCTGAAGACGGCATCCAGCTGAGTTCAGCATGTTGAGAAAACCTGTGGAGTTTTCACATTTTTTTTTTGTGATTAGTGACCAAGTTAACAACAGTACGCAAGAAGAGCTGATATCAATGTGTTTCTCACCCGTTTTATACAATCTAACACTAAAGGACAAATACAAAACGGTGAAGTACCGTGTCTGCCTCCGATGTGATACAAAAATAATCATCAGTGCAAATAATTCCTGCAAGTTTCAGGATGTTTCATGTGTAAACATTGCGGTACATGAACTTGGAGTTGGCGTCAGACTTAGGAGGACATTCTCAGACTCAGTAATTTAATTTTCAAAGACAGGCTGAATGCATTTTTTGTTTTGGGAATCCAGGCATAAATAATATGCATTCATGAGGCTGAAAGAAATCGAGACCCAAGTTTGTGTTAACAATCAATTCAAATGTTATGTTTTTTAAGACAACCATCAAAAGTTATGAAGGAAGATGCTAAAGAAACGGTGGAAACACAGCGAGTGCTGAAACAATGGCCACCGCTCATATCAGTTTGCTCAGGGGTCAAGAAAAAGAATGCTGACCGAGTAACTTTTATTTAAATCAAGTGAAATCAATGGGAACAATCAGTCTTTCTGTTTTTGAGGCCCAAACAGCCATAATGGGGTTGTTGTTTGTCCCTGATTGCATGTTTTTTCTGCAGCCTGCTGGGCTCCATGTTCCCCATGCCTCGGGTTCTCTTCGCCATGGCAAGAGACGGGCTGCTTTTCCAACCTTTGACCAAAGTCACTGCCAAGGGCAGTCCCGCTATAGCCACCATATCGTCCGGAGTTGTGGCAGGTACAGAAATTCAGGCTGTTTTAAAAAGTTCGCACTGGCGTTTATGACTTGAACTCAAAATGATATTGTGTATCTCTTTACGTTATATATTCAGCCATTATGGGTCTCCTGTTTGACCTGGAAGCCCTGGTGGAAATGATGTCCATTGGTACTCTGTTTGCCTACACACTTGTAGCAATATGCATCCTGATACTGAGGTACATTTGTGAAATTTCTTTTTCTGATCGTTTGACCTACAGATCCCAAAGTGAGCTGATTCTGCCTCTGCTTTAAAAACAATCACAAAAGGCTGCAAGCAGTCATAAATTTTATATATCTATTTGGAAAAAAGGCAGGGTGGCACCATGTGTGTGAATTAGTTTGAACATCTTATGCTAAAAAAGCTGTTTCTGTGTGCTTTCTTTAGAAAATGCAGATCATGACCCTAATTCAGAGATTTCCAAAAGTTAGTTTAGATCAAGTAAATAATCTTCTGAATCAGCTCACCAGACATTTTCTCGCCATATCTCCGCTTCTAAAACTTCTAAATCTCAGTTCCTAAAAGCAAAATGAAAACTCACAAC
This sequence comes from Gambusia affinis, assembly GCF_019740435.1. Taxonomy (NCBI): domain Eukaryota; kingdom Metazoa; phylum Chordata; class Actinopteri; order Cyprinodontiformes; family Poeciliidae; genus Gambusia; species Gambusia affinis. The sequence continues at coordinate 9,379,992 of NC_057876.1, read as the reverse complement.
ACACGTGTCCTTTTTGTGTACATAAGGTACCAGGCTGCCCCGTCTGAAGACACGGACCTGCAGGTCAAAGAACCAAACCCCAAGTTCCAGTTCCTGAAGCCACCCTCATCTCCCAACTCTGACACAGCACGAAGAGTCACAATCCTAACCATAAGTTCTGGTAAGAGATGCCAGAGTTTTTATTAGAAACATTCCCTTTCTGGCTCACGGTTTGATCGTTGCTCTTTATTTGTCTCTGTGCAGTTGTATGTGTGGTTGCACTGTGCGTCACCTTGACTCAAGCCATAGACGCTCTGGTAAACGTAGAGGCATGGAGCGTGGTGCTTGTTTGCATCTTTTCCTTCCTCCTGCTTCTCATTTTAATCTTCATCTGGATTCAACCACAGAATCCCACAAAGGCAACTTTTATGGTAAGGGTAGCTAAAGTCAAGTTGGTGTGGGATGGTGGCAGCTTTCATCATACTGGTTCAAAGTTAATGGTTTAGACATGGTGATTGGAAGGTTTTCTTTTGTTTGCAAAGCTCAGTCTGTTGGAACTACTTTATCAATGAAGAGTGAACCAGAATTCCTCCTCATCAGTCAAAAAGACTCATTGCCAGTTCCAGCAAACGTTTTGATTTCCTGTTTTGAACAAAAGATATTGGAACATGTGTCCTCTGTTATAATACCTGGAGAATCTTATACAGGCCCATGCCTAAATTGAAGTTCACTTTGTAAAGAACATAATTTAAAAACAACCCTTCTAACTCAGATTTTCATCTTAGGTGCCATTTCTGCCAGCTCTACCTCTAGTGAGCACGCTCATCAATGTCTACTTGATGGTGCAGTTAGGTTCAGCCACATGGCTGCGATATGCTATCTGGATGTTAGTGGGTAAGATTTAGTCACTTTTCTGCAGCTTCAGTCATTTAAAAACCTTATCATCCCTGCTGATCTTGAACGACCATCCGCCTGATTCCCTTCTCTGCAGGGTTAGTTATCTATTTTGGCTACGGAGTCCGCAACAGCGTTCAGAGGAAGCGACTCAGGACCGACCGGACCGACCGGACCAACGTCGAAACAGTCAGCAGCAAAACAGACACGCACATAATTAGAGAGGAGAAGTTTTGAGCCCAACGGGGGGTGAAGACAGATACACTGAGATGTTACATAGAGTAACTACGTAATAACCTTGTAACTAAATTCTACATGCATTGATTAGTGTCTCGTTTTGTGGCTTTTATTGACCAAAAGTGCCAGTAAGCAGGTTTGCTGAACATTTGGAAAGAAATATCCAAGTAGGGGAGCTTTTTTTTTTTTTCCTTATCTGAAACTGAGTTACATCTTCCCAGTCAGATGTTTGTACTGTGTAACACATCACTGCATAATCAGCATGTTTAGGTTCAGAGAGATTTACTGTACTTCCTAAAACGCCTTGAAGAGAAGCAAATATTTTAAAGTAAATTAAATTATTTAACATATTTGTGTATTTATGTTGCCTCTCACACCATTGTTATAAAATGAAAAAGGTAATTAACAAAACAATTAATATTTTGTAGACATGTAACATTTTGATACATTAAATTGAAGAATACTGTATTTGCCCTTAAAATTGTTGCCATTTTGTAATAGTAATAATGGTTTTAAGCTGCATGGTTTTTCTTTCTTTCTTTTTTCGTTTTTTTTTTTTTTTTTTTGCTTCTAGGCACAAGCAGATGCACTATATACAAAATGCCATTTTGTGTAACATCGTATTTGGCTCGTCCCTTTTTTTGTTGTTGTTTATACATAACTTTGCTAAAAACTGCATTGCGTTTTTACATGTAAATATGAACATTTTGCATATTTGCTCAAATTCTGTAAATGTATTCCTTAATTTAAAAAGGAAAAAAAGAATCAACATTTAATTGTAACCTGGAGTTACTTTTGTCGCAGGTTGACTGAAAGTGAAATAAAACAATAAACATCACCACCTTTTGTTCAGAAATGTCTCTTTGGCCACAGGAAACGGAGAACAAAAGAACCTTTCAGGACAGCTTTTCGTTTTCCTGCTCAAGATCCCGGCTTAGTTGTCACCTCAAGGAAACATATAAATCCTCACTCAGCACACAGTATGATTTCAATTTGTTTCAATTTTGACAAAGTGTCGAAGAGTTTTTCAACAAAGATAATCATATTACAAATTACCGTATATGCAATGATAAACTGGATTTTTTATGACCTTCCCCCTGGCAGAACCGTGAAAATAAAATGAGAACAACGAAGTTATTTTAGCACCAGAGCCACATACACCACTTTTTAAAATGTATTTTAGTTTAGTTTTTTGTTCTAAAGGAAGCGATTTTTACGTCTACACTTTAGGTAAACATTGATAATATGCTGGAAATCAGAGTACAGTCAGCTGAGGGCATTAGTTTGGAGTAAAAAAGATTTTGTTGTATCAGTTTTTATGTGAAAACCGAGCATTTCTTAACATAACACTTTACCTAATTCATTATGACTAACAAATAACAGGATTTATCCATTCTTGTACAGATAAAAAATGACTATTTTTCAGTCTATAGAAGAAATAGGTGGTTCCATTTTTTATTTTTTATTAATTTATTTATTTGATAATAATTTTGTGTTGCTGTGCAAATTAAAGTTCAGGAAAACAAAATGGGACTACAATCCATCCATCCATTTCCTGTCCCTAATGGGGTCAGGAGGGTTGCTGGTTCCAATCTCCAGCTAACGTTCCAGGAGAGAGGCAGGTTCACCCTGGACAGGTCGCCAGTCTGTCGCAGGTCAACACAGGACAAACAACCATTCACACACACACTCACACCTAGGGAGAATTTAGAGAGACCAATTAACCTGACAGTCATGTTTTTGGACTGTGGGAGGAAGCCGGAGAACCTGGAGAGAACCCACCATGCACAGGGAGAACATGCAAACTCTGTGCAGAAAGACCCCGGGCCGGGAATCGAACCCAGGACTTTCTTGCTGCAAGGCAACAGCTCTACCAACTGCACCACTGTGCAGCCCTGGGACTACAATACTACAGATATTTTATTCCTAAAATAAGACAATAGAACAACCGGTAAATCATTTAGTTCTATTTTTATGTTCTGGAAAAAGGAAAGGAGGAAATGTTTCCCCCTCTTTAAGACTGACAACAAGCATACTTTCTGTAACTGTTCCCTTAGTTGTCGAAGGTTCCTAAGAAGCGTGTGTGTAAATCAATAGAAAACCCTTTGAAGAAAAATGAGTTACTTAGTGACCATCAATATGGCTTAAGAAATCTATCAAGATCTTAACACATGATCAAATTTGTAGAAAATATAGCAATAAGAGTTTCTTCTCTTGAGAAGCTCTTAAAGCAATTGAGACTATTGGAGATTTAAAAATACTTTTAAAATGTTGCTATGATGGAGCAAGAGGTGTTTAAAACCTCATTGTCTGAGAGGTTGTTTGTGGGGGTAAAAAGGGCGATCAGGTGACTCACATGGATTTGATCAGGTTGAATTTGCTAAAAATGACAAAAATTGTTTGATATTAATACATTATTGACTATTGGAGTTCAAACTAACATTTTAATCTTTCAATTTAACTTCTGTGTTGAACTCAAAAGCAATTTTTTTAAACAAAATATATCGATGAGATCATAAAACTGTTTGAAACCACATTTTATGTAATATTAATAATAAATACACTATATACAGTAATGGATCCAATGATTAAATGTCCAAAAAAACATATTATTGAATAACATATAATGTAATAAGAAGTGAAATTTACAATTAATCTGTGTAAATCCCAAACCTCACTGTAACTCCCATATTACAAAAAAATGAAGAAAGCACCAATAATCCTATGTTTAAAAATTGCAAATTACTTTTTGTACTGTGCATTCCCTGAAACAGGATGGCTGCCACTGAAGAAGTTGATTTGTTTTCAGTAGATCTGAGAACTTAAATTCAGATGTACATCAGTTCAGGGAACTGTGAAAATGAGTCAGAGGTTTTGAAGCAGTTGGATCATTGTTTGAACTATCAAGAACCATAAGTTACATAATGCACCAAAAAATAAACATTATCAGCCTATTTCTAAGTGTGATTGCATGACTACTTTAACTGTAGTTGTATTTAATTTTTCCTGAGTTTGTGAATGCAGACCACAGGGTTTATTGGTCACCAAATGTTTTTAACTCTGCACCCACAGTCAATTTTCTGGGCAGCATCTGTGAGAGCCAGGCTTGTGCTGCCATTGATTGCTCTACTCCAGTCCTGCAGCTAAACAAACAAGCTCTGGGCCCTTATTGGTCCAGGGACTCCAGAGGAATTTGTGGTACTACTGATCTGCCCTCAGTTTAAGGAATGTGTGATTTTGCACGTCTACTCTCGCCTCTTCTACAAGTCTTCTTCTTGTTTGTGCAGAGCTTTCTTTGTCCTGGACTACCTGAACTAAGAGTTTACACACCACTTTGGACGTCAGCAGATCAATGATGAGTTTGCTGAAGTTATCTGAGTCGAAGTGGAGGCTGGTGCTGAGCGCTCTCCTTGTTTGCGCCGTAGTTTTTGAGTCGGGTAGGTGAATTCATTCCTTCACTTTGCACTTCTGTACATGCGCTAACTCTTACTTTGCCTGCACTCTGGGTTTTGCACTGGTAAAAAGATGCCAAAGAAGAGAAAACAACTCGTGGAAGAACGTCCACACCAAAGAAAGCAACAAATAAAAGGCAAAGAGCTGAGTCGGTTAAACCAAAGACCAAACCTACGGCTGCAGCTCAGACCAAGGCATCACTCACACAAGTAGGAAACAGCATCTTACAGAGGGAGGTGTGCATCTCTTTTATGCTGTCAAAATTGTCAGATTTTAAAAATTATCATGTACTCTCATCATTAAGGTTCTTGGCAGAGGTGTTTTTAAGAAAGTGGGAGAGACCCTGAGCGTGCAGACAGGAGACACACTGAGCCTGAGGTGCAGGGGCAAACCTGTGCAGTGGAGCGTCCCCCTTTATGTGGAGGAGGATGAAGGACGGCTTGTGTAAGACACATGTTCATAAATCTGCATTGTGCATGATGAAGACAGGAAATGGGATGTGCACAAATCTGATTGTTCTTTATGTGCCTCTTTTCAATCTGCAGGATTGTCCAACAAGAACGCTTTAGCCTGCTGACATTAGTCAACACAACTGTTGCAGACACAGGGGAGTATACCTGTTATCCCATGTATTGTGAAGACAAAGACTGCAGGAGGGAGTACAACAAAGCTATCAAAGTATTCATCTTTTTTCCAGGTGCAGCAGAAAAACATTTTCTTTTGTACATTTTTCGCCTTGGTCAATATGTGTAAAATCCTAAAAAAAAAAAAATGTATTGCAATACCATAATCCCACAAGGAAATGTTACTGAAACATTCAACCTTTACTTTGAATGTATTTATTCAGCAAAAAAAAGGAAATATATGACAGGATGATATACATCTAAGGTCAATTTGTGTTGCTCTTCTCATATTGAGGAAATTTCTAAGAAGGAAAGAGCAACTTGGCAAAAACTGCCAAACAGTGAGAGTAAAATTGTAAGATATACAGCTGGAACTGTGACAACAAGGAAGAAAGACGTTCAGGATAATGACCAATTCAGAGCCCTCAGCCGAACCTAACTGATCTTATAATCAACCTCTCTTGTCGTTCAAACCAGACCCTCGAGAATTATTCACCCCATCATCTAGCCACTATGAAATGATCCAGCTGAGAAGCAACTGGCCGACAGTCCTCCCCTGCCAGGTGACGTCGCCTGAGGCGAAAGTCACTCTGCACCGTGAGTTCCCACCGGGGGAAGTGTCAGTGGACGGGACGGAGATCTCCTTCAACAACAGGAAGGGCTTCACCATCCATCGGCCGCAGCTGCATCACGCCGGAGTGTTGCACTGTGTGGCTACTCTGGGAAACCTGAGGCAGAGCTCCACCAAGTATATCCTCATCTATGTCAACTGTGAGCACTGTCAAAGAGTTTATGTCCACAGGTGTTTAATTGAATATTTGACTGCTGTATAAAACTGATTGGATCCTCCAAACAGATCCTCCAACTCAGCTCATTTACTTTCTGTTCCACAATTGTAAACAGAGCAAACTGGCATAAAGGTCAGGATTTCTACAACGGTATACCATTCAGGATCAGATTGTTTAATTTTACTGCTCTGAATCGACGTTTACCTCTTTTAGATCAAACACCATAGCCTGAAACTGTCAGAAAGTACATTTAGTAGTAGGAACTAGTTGTTTTGGTTTTTTTTAATTAACATTAAGGAATCATTGACTGAAAACAAGCTCCTATATCTTACTGAAAAACTTGCTTTGTCTGATTTTGAGTGTATTAATGGAATTAATGGATTTTCTATCCATACCATTAGACCCCATGGCTCCTCCTACTCCAGTGATCCAGGCATCATCAAGCTCGGTGGCTGTGGGGGACAACCTGCGTGTGGCCTGCAGTGCCGTTGGAGAACGAGACGTTTTCATAGAGTTCAACTGGGAATACCCAGGACAGCAGGTCAGATCTGCTCTAAAGACTTCACACCGATTTACATTATGCATGGTAGAGTGGCAGAAAAAGAAAATTGCTAGATATGAAAATGTTACTTTTTTACAAATGATGCTGCTTTTGGTGGCAAAAGAAAATATATGCTACCACTCTAATTTTACATCGAAATAAAATCACACAAAAGTAAATTTGTAAAACAGGTCAAGGACAGATGGTGGTAAGATTTTATTATTGATTAACTGTCCATCTGATGTGCACAATCCTGAATCATCTGTCATGGCTATGGTGAAGCATAATGATGTAATAATTCCTGTGTAATATTATTTTCTATCTAAGTGATTCTGGACATTTACCATTTTCTCCAAGAACGCCATCATAAATATCAGCTCATGAAAAGTGTGATTGAAATATCTGGGATCAACACTTCAGGTAAAAAAATGTGATCAATATCAATCACCAGTGGGACAAGAACGTCCACAGCAAACAGCATGGTAATTTATGACTGATCACATGGATCTAAGGTCTCTTTGTTCTGTATCTTTGCATACAGATACAGAGAAAAGACTTTTAGGTATGAGCTTGATCACCCCAACAACTCATCTGTCAGTGCATTTGATATTATAATTACACCACGATTTGACCCATTAAGCAAATGTAACTCAATATAGATTTTTGTTCGCAGTTTTTGCTGAATGGAGTTTTTTATTTTTTATTTTTTTGCCCTGGATGTAGATCGGGAGGCCTCTGTACACAGAGGAGACGGCGATCCCGGTCAGCGGAGAAGCATCTCGGCAGCAGTTTCAGTCCGTTCTCCAGGTGGATGAGGTGAGGGATGTGGACCAGGGGACGTACAGCTGCACTGCCCAGAACCTTCAGGGGGCCAAATCGGTTTCCACCACTGTTAAAGTTGTCCCCAAAACTAAGAAACTGCCGGTGTGAGCCCCACCTGGACGGCATCACTGAGGGGACAGAGACTGTAAATGAGAGCAGTCTCTTACCCTGTCAGAGAATGTGAAGTGAATTAGTCAAAAAACAGAGAAACATAAACCGCTTTGTTCTCCTTTGGAGGCTGTGAGTGATGAAATTGTGATGCAACAGAGATGCAAGATGTTATCAAATGTTCAAGGTCGGATAATAAAACTTTTTACACCAAAAGAAATGTGTGCATTTCCTAACTTCTTTCTTATGTATAAAAATGATCAAAACGTTGAACAGAAAACAGAATCTTTGTCCTCCTGCGACTCATGTCAGTATATGTGTGCAAAACAAGTTATTTTTGAAACGTTTTATAATTTTTATAACTTACTCTGTTCTATCTAAGTTCTCCATATGCACATAACTTTGTTGTACATGAAATATTGATATTTGTTGCATTAAGATGCTACTTTATGCAGAAACAAAAATCCGAATAAATAAGATATGACAATATAATAATACTTTATCAACATATTACTAACAAATATACACTTTAGTTTTTAAAATGGTAAAATTTCTTTTTTTGCTGTTGGAACATGTCCAGTCTCAATATATATATATATATATATATATATATATATATATATATATATATATATATATATATATATATATATATATATATATATATATATATAAATGTTTAAATTTAACATTTACACCCATAACAGGTTCCTTATTAATGTTCTTTATATGATTTATAAAGAGAAAATAAGATAAAACCAAGCTCCTCTCCATAAAAATATTTGACTGGAACCACAAAATGTCATTTTAAAGTTGATTTTGTTTTAGAAATAAGGGCAAACCTAGTAAATAAGTGATTTTCTTAACTGCTTAGGATCATCTGCTGGATTTAGGGCCCAAAGAGGATTTATACAAGACAATTTGGCAAATGTAGTTTAAAGGTTGTGTTCACGGAGTCATATTTTATAGATAACATATTAATTTCTGCTACTTATACAAAAAAAATGTTTTAGCCACACTGTAACTGAATGCAAGTTAACAAACGAGTAATAATTCAGTTTTCACTCCTGGTCAGCAGACAGACATATTTTAATCATCTTTTAAAACAATAACGGGACTATCTTCATTTAATCGATTACAATTGAAAAATGGATTTTGCGATAATTAAATAAGTTGTTCTACATTAAAATTGTTATAAAGACGGTGAAAATGTAAGCTGTAAAGTGTAAAGGCTACATCGGCGCACTTTCTCACCCGGTCGGTAGATGTCGCTGTATTTCCTCTTATCTGTAAGCGTGTCTGTGCAGTCAAAGGGGGGGCAGACTACACTTTCTCTCTGCCTCTCTCTCCTCTTTTCAAACGTCCGGGAGGGAAAAGAAACAGTCCCAGTCTGCTACTCTCTCTCTCTCTCGGCTCACAGGCTGGTCGCCGTCCGCTGTTCGGCCCTGAAGTCCGGGGACGGGGAAGTATCCTGCGCAGCCCCGTCGACTGCGTTTGTTTTGATTTCATTTAATCCACGCAGCGAGCACAGAAAACTGCAGCAGAGTGCCAGTGTTGATCAATGAGATGTCCTGCACAGAGAGCATGGTGAGTTTTTTCTGATCGCTGTCCACATGCAGACCTGCAGCAGAGGGGGCGTTAGTGCTTGGTGTTGGGGGTCTGGGTAACTTTATGCAGACCGGAGCACAGGACTTTAACCAGAATCACGGTGATGCTGTCAGGAGGGCAGGTTATTTTACAATGAAGCAAGTGTGGCCAACATGTTTATCTTTGAAAGATATGAAACATTAAGATGCGGCTTTCAGCCCGGGTCGCTCTGCAGCTCTGGTGGCCTCCTGCTCTCCCTCTGAAAGGAGTTTGGCTGTAAATGTTTGGGCTGAAACTTACACTCCTTTAAATGCACAGGAGAGTTTTGGGGACAAAAGCTGCTTCTTAGTATTTGTGTGAGGGAAGAGGGTGGTAAGGGTCCAGGGGACTGCCAGGCTGTCGTCCTGGAGACCAGAGGCCACAGGTGACCTCTGACCTGAGGACTCATGGAGCGTTACAAGAAGACTCCTTTGAGCGCGGTGGATAAGGGCGTCTGCTGACGTAAGTGTCAGATTGGACCTGACAATAGAGACAATGGGCCTGCAACCACTTGCTGGAGTCCGTCCTGCAGCCATTCCCCTAATTTAGGAATGGAGAAGCTCAGAGGTGCTGATTGTCAGATGATACTCCTGACTCCGAGCTGTGAGTGAGTGCTTATTACTGCACTGCAATCATATAGACAGCTTAAATATTGCTTTGAGTTCGAGTCACGCCACAGAAATGCACTTTTCCATCACATCCACCTCACATCACGCATGGATTTGAGGTGAGATTGGAGCGGCTCAATTTCTTGGGCAAAGGTTTTAAGTTACACATTTTTTACCAAGCAAATCAAATTGAGTTCAGCTTTTGCTCTTGCTGTTTGGAAAGATATTCTTTCTGATTTTATAGAGTTACTTGGAACTTCTTTGAATTTGGGGAATTTTGACATCTATCCGCCCCTGATGTTTATCTTGGGCATCTTCATCGCTGCATCTCTCTCTGCATAACACCTCTTCTTCTAACACCTCTAACAACTTAGCATGTTGAACCCACACTTGCGTGTTTAAATAGACTTTGCACTTAAAATGTGAGCCAGTTCTTATATTTGATAGTGCCAAGCAAATGCATTCACGCCCCTTAAACTTTTTTGTTTTTCACATTTGGTAACACTTCAGCCACAAACATCAGCGTAGCTCCAGCTCGGTCAGGCAGGCTGGATGGATGGAGATCAGCAAATTTACTGTCTTGTCATACATTCTCAGTTGGTTGTGTGTTTGACTTTTTCCATCTTGCTACGCACTCTTGACAACCTTCCCTGTCTGTTGCCACAGCATGAAGCCGCCGCCATCAGTTTGCCATTGTGGGACGTGCTTTTTGCATGTAGGGCAAAAACGTCCAATTTTGAGGCAGTCTAACCAGAGTGTGCTCTTAAACATGTTTGTTGTGGTCCCAACATGACTTGTGGCAAACCTTTAAGACTTCATATAATGATACATTTTATTTATTAGCGTCTTTCAAGACGCTTAAGGCTGGTTTACAACAACGTAAAACCATCACATTGTGAACAAAGGTAAAAAAAAAAATTTTTTTTAAATGGTGCCAAGCTCTTTATTGAAAATGCTTGGCATTTTTGAATAATGTCAAGACTTGTGAAGGGCTGATGTACATAACAATAAACAAAAAAAAAAGTTGTTTCTTGACCACCTTACCGCTTCTTTGCCTTCTAGATCAGCAGTCTCAAACTGCAGTCCTCCAGGGCCAGTTTTTGCAACGTCTAGATCTGTCCCTTGTCCTACACGCTTTATTTTAAAGGGCCAAATTGCCTCAGTAGCCTGCAGTCAAGGGCTCACAGAGCTCTGCTAATGAGCTAATATTGGAGCCAGGTGTGCTCAAGCAGAGCGACGTCTTGTACTGCATTTATTTGTACTTTTATGAAAGTCAGTTCCCCTAACTGAGGACAGAGGCAGATTTTATTTAGTGAAATCAGAGTAGGGCAGGCACTCTACGCATTTCAGGTTGTTATTAGTAGAAAACATGAAGTCATGTATCATTTTCCTCCCACTCAACTTACTTTTTATGACTTTGTGTTGGTTTATCAGATTAAAATTAAAATAAATCACGTAGAGGTTTATAGTAAGAATGTGACAAGCTGTGAAGCAGTTTCAGGCAATACTTTTCCAAGCCAAAGGATAAGATTGAATGAGGTTATTTACTTTTAAGCCCATTTGAAACTAAGCGTCAGCCTGATTAATGTCAAATATCAGTCAGTACAGTTCACCAATGCCATAAATTTGCTTGCATCCTGTTTTGGGGACAAAAATCAGCTGTGTTGGCCCTTTAGGTTTAGTAGAAGTTCAATTGTGACTTTAATAGACAGAGACTCCGTCCACTTCCCAGATTACCTTTGAAATAAACCATCTGGTTTTGTCAGGTTAGTTCTGTAAACCAGGGCGCTGCCATGCAATATGATGTTTTTTGTTGGAAAAAGAACAGTGAGAGATAAGAAGTCCAAAGTTGTTCTTGAATGTTTAAGGTTGAAACTGTGGATGCTGTCCAGGACAAGCTGAAGCAGGAGAAATAGACTGGTATTTGACAGAGAAACAAAACAGAGCCAACAGTAAGATAGCAAAATCCTTCAAAGAGATGACAGCAATTATCAGTATGCTTGTGATAAGAACAAACATTAAGTTGAGTTTAGCTGTGCCAAAACATTTGGAGGGATATGAAATATCCTGTCCGCATCCCAATCAATCTTAGAGCAATTAGTTGTCTCAATTAATTTTTTTAACAAAACTATAAAACTAAAATCCACCAATATATTGCTGTTAAAGAACAGCAATATATATTTAGTTTGAAAATATATCTTATTCAAGATTATTTGAATACGTGGAAATTCAAAAGAGATCATCTATCAAACATGGTGGTGGTAGAATGATGGTTTTGTCCTTTCTGGCTCTCCGTATATCTGTATCTCTGGTATTTTTGAGTGACTCTGGATTGAGAAGAACAAATAAATGCCGTTCCAGTTGTAAATTTGAAGGGGACACACTTTTCATTTACTGAAGAGGATCGCCCTGATGTCGACATCAAACAAGCAGCAACTGATGGGATCATCAGCAAAACATACCTTCAGGAGGAAATACAATAATCAAATTTAGCAGCCTAAAGTCTGTAGACTTCAAAATGTATTTGAATTTGGAAAATAATCTTTAATCTTCTCTGTTCTCTTGTAAAAATGGGTGTGCTGTTTTGGGTTATGCTTATTGCATTGATATATTATCAGTTCAAAGGAAATGTCTCAAGGCTCTTAAACTATACCGTCCAACTTGTAGAGAAAGTTAACACCTTTTCATTCAGATATGGACAACTTACAACAAAACGTGACATTGTTACCATCAACTATGTGCTTTTTAATTGCAACCCTACAGGATCTGTAACTTGAATATGTGCTAGGTAATGTTATTTGACTACGTGGTGTTGGCCCAGTTTGTCTGTGTCTCTCGGTGGAGTCGGCCTGACAGCTGATGTGATATCTTCAATCAGCTGTTTGAGTCCTTTGGGGGTTGACTCTCTCCTCGGTGAGTGCATGTGGATGTGTGTTCTTAAAACCTTGGCAGCTGATGAAACACTAATTCTGCTGACCGTCAGCTGTGTGCTGACCATTTGCTTAGTGTGGCCTATCCCAAAGATTAAAGCACACAAATTCTGGTCCGTCAAGCTCTGTGATGTTTGAGTGACGCCCACTTTCATGCTGTCGCACATTTAGTTTACTGCACATTCTGCAGATGCTCCTAAATGTTGGGCTCAGTGGGAGGTAAATAAATCCAACACTGACATGTTAAATTCTCAATCTACTGTCTTCTGTTGCAGGTTGGTCATGCATGCACAATCTGACAGATGGTGCAGTGGGCTAGAGCACATTTGCGACAACGCTGTGCTCCTTGACAGACGTTTCCCTTCAGCTTCAACCATCCAATCACGAACATGGAAAAGCATTAGCTGATTGCTTTTTGTCTCCTGAAGTCTGTCTTGCTTCACTTTTATCTAATTTCCCTCTATACTTCTGATCATTAGCTCAACCTTCTCCCACATTCTCTCTCTCCGTTCTCTTATAATGTGGTTAATTCCACGTCTGGTTGCTCCAAGGAGAGGGTGTCATGCTCTTACACTTAAACTCTTTGCCTTTTCTCATCCTGTGAGCAGGCTGATCCGCTCTCTGAGCCGTCTGCCGCTCTGATTGCAGCCAGGCCGGACGTGCAGCTGCTAATGAGGCTGCTTAGATTTCACAGCTCCATACTCTCAGTGTAACGGGAAACATTGTGTATTGATCTGTTGTCACCATCGTCAAGAGGAAATATCTCGAGGTAGCCCAAGTAAACAAAACGTTGCCCTGCCACACGTTTTATCGCTCTTGAGCTTTTCATCGAGTTCTAAACCACAAGTGTTTATTGCGATTTTATGTGATAGGCGAACAGATATGCTACATATTTATGAAGTGGAATGAGAAGGATGCTTGGCTTTAAAGTATTTATTACAAAGATAATTAGGCATTTGCGTTTATCCTCTATGAATTAGTACTTTGAAGAACTAGCTTTCACGTGATTTCGTCTTTCTGGGTACATCTCATGCCTGTTCTTCTTTAGAAAGTGGCTAAAGATGTGTCAGAAAAGATTCAGAACTTTTTATATATATTTATTTGTCTTCAGGTTCTCAGTTGGATCAGGGGTCTGGACTTTGACTGGACCATTTTAATACATACATCTGCTTTGATTTAAACCATTCTATTATACCACAGGCTACCAGTATTAGCTAGAGTTTAAGTTTCATAAACTGCGACCAGTTTTCCTGTCACTGCTGAAGAAAAGCATACCCACAGTATGATTCTGCCACTGCCATGTTTTACAGTGAGGATGGTGCTAAAGGTGACATTTAAAAACTTCCAACCCCAAACTGGGTATTTCCAGACAATGAACACACCCAAGTGAATCATTATCAACAGGTGGCATTGTTTCCTCCTTCTAAAGGTTGTCAAACACTGCGCCAACATCTATGCTTCTGCAGGCCAATTAAAAGGTAAGAATAAAGATGTTACAAGAGGTTTTATTTCAGCTTACAACTTAATTAGTACAAAAGTGTTTAAAAGTTAGCAATGAATTTGAGTCCAAGCTAAAAATCTTGAACAGAATCGGGGACCCAAACTTTGCCTTGCACTGATCAGGTTACTGTAAAATCACCTGGCCCCTCTAGACTGATGAACTTTGATGTGAGGAAGCAAGAAACAAACAAAAGGACCAAATGTCGCCTAAAATGAAAATAGTCCACTACTTGCAACTTTTATAACCCACTGTTATTTATCTGTAATTCTGTATAAATTACTGTACTGTAAAGGTAATGCAACAGTATATACCATGCGTGTTTACTTAAACCTACCAGTGTTTCCAGCAGCTCCAGTGTCTGGGCGATCTCTGTTGACTTTTCCTTCGGTAAACTGGTAAAGTGAACCAAGTTCTTTCTCTGCACTTGAAGACACTCCATGATTTGTCTGCATTTAAGAAAAGTGCCTTGCGACTTAACCGCGGTGATATTTTTGTTCATTGACTCCAAAGTCAGCCAACGTTTTCTGCCAGTTTCTCTCAGAGTTTTCGCAGCACGGCAAATGTAAAGGTCCGAACATCAGAGCAGATCCATGATGTGTAACAGGTTTAAGTGCGAGTGTGAGAGAGCATCGGTGGATGTGTACATGCAGAGGAGGTGGCTCAGTGGCCCACACACTCGTTTCTGTCAATCAGCATGTCTGTCAAGACATGGCACACACTGTATTTCATATCGGATGTATCTGTAGCAGTGGCTGTGTTGTCACTTGATCTGTGCTGATGCTGAGTTCTTCAGCCGTATGAGACAGAAGGAACCCTCTGTCATTTACAGGGAAAGATCTTAATGTCTATGAGTCTGGGGGATCTTCATGCTACATCTGTGAACATTACCAACTCAGGCAGCCCCCACAAAAAGCTATTGTGTTGCTGCTCAACGTGCCATTTTCCCGTCATGGAAATTTTTTGTTTTGGTAACAAACGTGAGTAATTCAACGGTGGTGTATTCACCTGATCTCATCCTCATCCCTTCCTCGCGGTTTATTGATCGGGCTTATCTCTCTGCGAGGACCGCCTGCACGCACAGGTTTTTTATAGACATTGGCAGCAGCGGTTACCCTCTGTGTACATGTGCACGCGGTGCATCCAGCCCTTGTCTCTTTTATTTAGTCGGACGAGTCGTAGCGTTGCAGAACAAAAGGCCAGAAGTCAACGCCCTCCTCTGTGAGTGGGCACTGTTGTATTTATATCGACTCTGCTTTCTCCAGCTGTGTTTCTGTTTGCCGTCACATCCTGTGCTTTTCCATGAAACTTATATGGCGACTTTAAAGGTTCGGGTCAATGAATGTGACCTGCAAATGCAAACAAGTGGAAAACTGAAAACAGTGGTTAAAAATTTACTACTAGCTTCTTTTGTCATTAAAAGAAAAAGACGTGGAGACACAGAAATGGAAACGGGGGAATGCTTCCGCGCTGCTCTGGGAAAAGGTTCAGTTTTGCTAAAAATGTAACACCTGTGTTTAAAGTAATCTCTCTATAAATCCAGCTGTACTGTGAAGGCTTTGGAGGTCTGTTTGAAAACATCAGTGAACAAACAGCATAATGCAGACCTGGAAACACAGCAGAAATGTCAGGGAGAAAGTTGTGGAGAAGTTACCGTATGGTTGGCGAGAAAAAAAGAAATTGGTGTCCAGGTTGTAGGTTGCCACATACCATGTAGAGTAAAGTTAATTTGTTGAAGAAGGTTTGCTGGTCAGATGAGGCCAAAAGTTGAAGTTGGATGCAAAATGTTGCACGTCCATAAAGACAACACTAACCATGACGCTGCCAACATCGTCATCCTTATGGCGAAACATAATGGTGGCTGCATCATGCTGTGGAGATGCTTTTCTCTGCTAGAGTCAACCAGACAAAACTAATGGAGCATTGATGGAATCAAATACAGGCCGATGTTGTTGGAGACAGAAATGGACGTGAGACTGAGGCACAAGTTCACCTTACAGCATGATAACTATCCTAAACATACAGCCACATATACAATGACTTTCTTTAGACCCAAATCTGTGGCATGACATAAAATTTGAAGTAGCTTGACCCACATAGCCTCTTTGCTAAATGTAGGACAATGGTCCATCCCCAACCCAGATCCTCAGTCCAGTGTCCTACATGTTTTAGTTGTGACTCTCGTCTCTAGAGGTCAAAAGATGTGATTCCAGCAGGACAGCAACCCTACACAACCAGAGCTCAGAAGAATGGCTTACATCAAAGCTCAGTCATATGTTAATATGACCCAGTCAACCTCCAGACATGAATCCAACTGAGCAGCTTTGGCAGAATTAGAGCACGTCTGTCCTGAAATGACATCCACCCAGTTTCACTGAGCTTGAGTTATTTTCATAATAAAACTGTACAAACAAATAGTCTATGTTAGTAGTCATAACCTCACAGAGTTGTAACTAAATTCCAATCAACTATTTTGGGTTTGTGCGTTGTAAACCCTTAAAATACGATTTACAAGATGCCTTGTAACACTTTTCCTGAAGAAATCCGAGCTGACACATGAGCTGAGATCAGGTGGCTGCCGAACACACAGGACCAGGGTGTTTCACCAGGCTGCCGGCATGTGTGTCATCGTTGTTTCTTGTAATGTTATTGTCCGGAGAAGCTTAAGCAGAGGAAATTAGTCTAGTTCGAACGGCCGTCCCGCCTAGTTGTCCAGTACAACAGGTTCAGTAACTTTAATTGGACCCAGGTTTATAGCTATCTCCTGTTATATCAGCATTTTTCGTAAACCGCCTCCACTTACCCATTTCTCCTGTTATTTACCCATTTCTCCTGTTATTTACCCATTTCTCCTGTTATTTACCCATTTCTCCAGCTATTGAAGCTGTTTTCGAAAAACGAGCCCAGAGACTCTCGGAGTACATTTCTGTGGAACCTGAGACTGGATATGCTGGAGGGGCCCAGACGTAATAACAAGGGAACAGTGGCACCTGCTCTGGCATTAAACTACCCTGTGTAGCTTTGATGGGGTTATCCCCTCTTTTTACATATATTTTTTTTAGCTTATTTTCGTCCAACTCCAACGCAGAGACCAAAGGGCAGTGCTACATTCTTTCACTGGAATGTCTTTAATAGCTTGCCAGTCTCCACACAGTGCACCTGTGAGTGGCAAGGTTTTTTATTAGCTGGGATTTTTGAGTGGCCACCCATCGGTGGCAGCTTTAAGGAGTCCTCGACGTCCCTCCGCTCGACGGCCGGACCGTCACGTGGTGACGGCGGGAGAAAGTCGCTCTCTTCTGGTCGCGCAGCAGAGAACAATGTCGTCTCTCTTCTCCCCCCTCAGATGCTAGCGTCTCCTGTTTGAATTATGTAATTGGATACGGTGCAGAACCCGTCCAGTTACTCAGCCTCGAAAAGAGAAACTTTCTCTCAGCCCCCACTTGTCTTTGTTTTCGACTTCTTCCTCCTTCGCTCTTGCTTGTTTTTCCTTCCCTCATCTTTCTTTTCTGCTTTTCCACCGTCTGCGTTTTAACCCCAGACTAATCCCCTGGTTATTGTGCTCTCACTTGTGAGCAAACAGGGCACACTGTGCTGCTGCTGTTGTATTTATTTGTTCCCTGAAGCTGTCTCTCTGTGCTTCATTGTAGGGTCTGAACTGAATGCTTCGATGCTGGTTCACATGCGGGGCTTTGTGTGTTTTGAACTGGAGGAACAAGTCGAGCCACACTGGCAAATGAAGAGAGCTTAGAGTACACAGAAAGATGAGCAAAAGGTGCAAAACCACCAAGGGTTAAAACTGTGACAAGGAAATGTTTTCTCCTTTTTAGCCACAATCTCCACTGAAACTGTCCTCTTGCAGAAACTTACATCAGCCTAATCTAATTTTCAAATCTGTGCAAAGTCATCCGTCAGGTCAGTTGTTCAGGGAGTTTCCTCTTCATCTGCGCACCTCCCATTCGCCGTGAAACACCGAGAAACAGGAAGCCGTGTGGTTTGATCATCTTTAGAGGTGAATCTGAGAAGTGAAGGAGTGAGATCAGGAGGAAAATCTCCGGCAGACAAACACAGGTAGAAACTTATTCTTTCTAGACATATATTCGCCGTGGAACACCGAGAAACAGGAAGCCGTGTGGTTTGATCATCTTTAGTGCGAGGGTGAGTCAGAAGTACCGAGAAGTTCAAGGAGGATGAGATCAGGGGAGGAGAGGTGAAATCTCCGGCAGACAAACACAGGTAGAAACTTATTCTTTTTAGACATATTCAGATGGTGTGAAGCGATCTGAGGTTTGCAATCTCTGCAATTACAGAGATTGCAATCTGAGTCTCATCTATGTGCTCTTTGAGGGAAACTTTGACGCATCCACATGTGAATTTCTTCCGATGTACGTAGAGGAAAATAGTTATATAATTACTGTATGTTTTGCGTACATTAGAGCTTCAGGATTGTTTTGTAACAAGTTCCTTAAGTATTTGTTCTACTAAACAAGTGAAGGACCAGAATAAGAGTTTAAAGGCATGGAAACGTTTTGTTTCGTTGATGCACAAAATGCATTTCACAATTTAAGTTCTTTAAGTTTAATGTAAAAGTAAAAAGCTTCATTCGATCCTACCATGCCATGATATAATGATTATCACATGCATAATAATGCAACCTACGAGACTTATTTTTTGTAATTTTGCTTTATGTGCATAAACCTTAGTAGAAATATTTATTATCGATTCTACTAACACGAGTAAAACAAACTATTTGCTGATTAATTTGTTGGCTGCTTAATAAACATGCCGCTCATATCTTCCGAACCTTACGTTTGAACCTGTGTTAATAAGAGTGACAGATGGCACTCCTTTCATTTTCACACTGTGACTTTCTATGTTGTTTTTGTCTGGAAATGTTTCCTTACAGGTGAGTTTGTTTTTCCTTCTAAGTGAGCTCAAAGTGTAGCAGCTCTTTTGCAGCCAGTTTTGCGGTGTGTACAGCAACAGGTGGAGGAGGGGCAGCACTACCATACTCAACCCTTCATACAGTCAGATATTACTCTCACTTTCTCTGGCATCTGATTGCAGGGATAGTTTGGGGGAATTTGTTAGTAACTTTTTATTTTGCTTGGCACCAGCCGATGTCCACACGTTTTTTTTTTTTCACTTAGTTGTTTTTCCCTTGTGTATTTAATATTAATCCTTCTGGTCTATTTTTGGTCCTGGATTTCCCCCTGAGGACTATTGAAGTTGTTTTTTTTATTTTCCTTCCACGCAATAATTTTATTAAGCTGACTTCAAGACAAACCGCCAGGAACATTTCACTGGAATTTCTCCTTCCTTTATTGGATTTGTTAACTCGACGCAGCCTGACTGAAACTGTTCTGGCTGAACAAGCTGATTGTCCGAGGAACAACAAACAATCTTTGTGTTTACACTGAAACTAGAGGTGGAAGAAAAGTGCTGATCGTCATTGTCTGCATTTACCATTTGACGCGCTGCCTGATTGTTTCCTCCTTGTTACGTTGCGATCAAACAAAAGCTGCCTGGTTTGTAATCAGTAAAACATCCGATGTATTCTCTTTCATTTACATCTGACCTGGAAAGCATTATTTTCTTTTAAATGCATCCAATCTCTGCTGCTGAATCCTAATCAATGTTCAGCCCTGTCCAGTTTGTGCTGAGTGTGGGCTTATCGGCGGTGATTGGATGGATGCATGGACAGTCAGTGGAGACGTTCAGGGAAATCTGTTCCCTGAACGTTATGGATCGATGTGGGAAGCTGTGTAATCTCAGAGCGGTGAGTCTCACATGTAGCGCTCCAGGAAACAAAGAGGTCTGTGCTTTAAATGAACCCCCACAGGCTGTCAAGAATTTAATAAGACGCTGGCTTTCTTGTGCTCTTGGTCTTTATTGGCTCAGTTTACCACCGATTTGACCAACACTGTGATTATGAGGCTAAATGATCAGTCATTACATTGTTCTCAAGGAGGTTCTCGTGGGAATTAATGAGCTTTGGAAAATGAATAAAAAGGTTGTCTTGCCTCACATCAGGTCCCGCAGCAGAGCTAATCGTTCCTTTTGAGCGTTATCAGAAGTCGTCAGGTCGACATGCGTTGTGTGATGGTACGTTAATAATTACCCCGTGAGGAATGCAAGGAATGTGTGTTTCCCTCACATGGCTCTCGCTGAAGTTCAGCTCTGCTGATAGCAGCAGCTGGCAAACACTTTGCAGGCTTCGCCTACTAACAAGGTGCACAGAATGACATTTGGCTGTTTGCTTTTCTCACAAATTCCTGTAAAGCTACGTAGGGAGAATTTTCAGCATGGTGTTGCTTTTATTTATTGCACAAAAAAAACACACAAAAAAAAACACAAAACAACCAAAAGTTAGTGTGATTCTAGACACAAATGCTCTGTTATAAACACAACGCACACAGTGGTGGAAATCCTTTTTTGGTGTTAAAAATCCTTTGTACATGGTGCAGGATCTTAGTTACCAGCTTGCAGCCTTTTACTTACTGAAGATGTTTTGTGATACTGATCTGAGGTATTTAGGATGGAGCATCAACAGACACCAAGTCTGAATCTGATATATGCGCCTTTGTCAACTACATACATGTCCTAATAAAATTCTATTAATACATTAGTGGCTTGAATCTAATCTTGTAAATTCATGTTCATATTATTTTCCAAACAGTATAAAAAAAATCCACCCTTATATTTTTATTAATTTTAATCATATATGATTAAATTATACAAATTAAAGTTGTGTAGGTGATTTAGCTCCTGCACACTACCTGTTAGACCCTCCTCAGTTTAAGTAAACATAATGCGTTTTTTTGGGGGGGGGTTTATTAGTTCAAAGGTCAAGATAAGGAGTTAGTGACATCATAGCTCGTTTATTTCTACCTTAAAGAGGTAGTTCTGAATGGAAGTCCAGATTCAGACTTAAAACAGGTCCAGTCTCAGTAACTGTGGTGGTTTATGTCAACTTTATTTGATGAACCTCTAAGCCACTGCTATGTTGATTATCTACAGAGAAGCCAATGGTTTTTTATATGGGAAATGGCATCAGGGGGGAGTACTCAGGTTATGAAACACTGAGCACAAAACATGTGTTTCCAGCAGGGGTAGCTATCTAATATAGAAGTAAGCCGGTATAAAATTTAACTAAGAGCATTAACCTAAAATGTTAACGCTTTGTTTAACTACAACACCAAGTAGAGCTACATGACTATGTGAACATAGTCTTTCAACAGAACCACACTTTGCAAATCTTAAACTATCCCTTTAACTGAGTTGCAGACTAAAGACTGATTACAGTATTTCCTGGATTATAAGTTGCATCAGTTGAAAACTGAGTCATGAAGAGGGAAAAAGAGACGACGCATCCAGTGTAAATCCGGGGTGACAGGGAGGCGGTTTAGTTGCAACACCAAGAAGGTCTGTCTGCAAAGTAATTCATATTCACCTCCTTGGCAAATACTTGGGCGTGGACCAATCACAAACATCAACAGATCAACGTAGCCATCTAGACGGGCTCTTGTAGGTAAACCTGACAATGCGACCCAGACTGTCAGAACACCAACAACACGTTCTTTGGAGTCGACCCACTGGCTCTGGCTTTCGGCCCACAATTAGCTTTCCTCCGGCTGCCGATGGCCATGCTTAATCTGTGGTTCATGTCCGTCAGTATGAATTGATATTTAACACATCAGTCACAAAATGCCTCACGGGGAGGAAAATAGCTACATATAAGTCGCACCTGACTATAAGTTGCATCACCAGCCAAACTATGATTAGAAGCGCGGCTTATGTCTGGCATTTTAACTGGGAGAGACATTTTTATCTTTCACTTGAACTTTATTAGCTCTTAATAACAAGGATTGACAGCTTAATTGAACGGATTATCAATCAACCGGGGTAATGTAGCAGAGAGTAGCATCCAAAACCCATTCAACCTTAAAGTCAACTTTGCAATGTTGATCTTCTGTCTGTTTTGTCTTCACAACTGGTTTTACTAATCCCAACATCATACCTCCTGCCATTGTGCAATGCACAGTGCAGCATCGCAATGTTTGAACAGAACTGCTTGTAGGCCTGCAGCTTCGTCCTGGCTGAGCTGCGGTGGAAAAGGTGGGACTCATTTGAATGTTGAAAGATTTGCGTGTATTCAATGGGGTAAGGCAGGGAAATGACATCTAACAAGATGTCATTCGAATGTAATTTTACTTCTGATCAATATTGGCAGTTATCAATATATTAAAGGTTATGATGAGTAACTCTTTGAGCCTATTTCTTAAATAAATCACCCTTGACTTACACAAGACAGCAAAACCTCCCCAATTTTACATCACCAAGGCGTATTTTTCACCTTGGTATCCGTGCGTGTGTGCGAAACGACTAGAGGGCAAAGGGATTTCACTGAAAACAACACAGAGGTCGGGCCCATATCCATATGCTTGCACTAATCTCTTTTTATCTCACACATGCACACGAACAAACCCACTTGCTGAACTCGCGTCCTGAAAGAGGGATCAGCGCCGGGATTAATCTATACAACGTTTGCGATTATTCCTCTGAGCTGTCGCACTCGACAAACTTGTGGTGTGGAAATAGAATATTGTGTTTTCACAGATTTAATTTCTAAAGGGGCAATATAGCAGGATTGTTTTTAATGATTTAAAAAGAACATGTCCAGACAAACCCTGGCAATCGATTTAGGTTAAAGAGGAGGCCCTGTGAATGTGCTCTCCCCTGGGTGCTGTCTTATGTAACATCAGTCAGATCCAGATCAATGAGGATTCATGAAGCCGCAGTGAAACCAGCCGCTCCAGATAACCTCTGGCTGCTCTAATCAGAACCAGTAATTGAATGCTGGGCAGAAATACAATACTGTCCAGTCAACACGGCTGTAAAAGCCTAAATATACAGTTCCAACGTCCCTGATGAGGAAACCCACCTCAACTGCTCTATGACATTGGAAAGCTTGACAGCTGGTTTAAAGAGTAAGGCAATGTGTTATCTATGAAATCTATAAAAGTAAGGGAGAGCAAGTTAGATCATTTCTCCGGCAGCATTCATACACAAGTAATCAATGGTGCTTTTTGTAAGGTACTAATAACAAAAAGACAAAAACAGTCTGACATATTCCCTTTAGTAAATTTTAAAAATCCTCACTTCCTCTCATTAGTGAGGAACTTCACTGTTCCCCAGGGGTTATATTTGTTTGGCTTTCTCTTTTCTTCAATATATTTTACTTGTAAGTTCAGACAAGACCAAAACATTTTATTTTGATTATCAAGAATAATCCAGCTGGTGGCTGATTGCCTTGGCTTTTTGTCCTGATTATTTTTAATGAAAGTTAATCTTTCTTACTCATTTTCTAACAGGGCTACAATGCAGACACTTTTTCACATTTTCAAATTTAAGATATATTGACTTCAATGCCATTAAACTGAGTTTTGAAATTAATGACAATCTTTAATTGATGCAGAAATTATCAGGTAATAATTACTGATTAGCAGATTTCTACTTGTTTGATGCAAAACCTGCAGCGTCCTTATTCAGTTGTTATTTTAAAATATACTTACACTTTTTTGATTTGATTGTTTTTATTTTTTTATTTTTTTATTTTACTCGCTACACTTTTTTTTTTACTGAGGTACACAGCAGACTTTTGGACAAATTTCCATTTGTCTTTAACAGACTGTTGAAAGTGTTCTTGTCTTTGAAAAATACTGAATAAATTCAGACATTTGCGCATGAAAAATCTGACCCTAACTTGTTTTCTGGTAAACTAGAAATTCAGCCTTATTCCTGTAACATGGGAACGTACAGTCCGGTGGTAATGAGGAATAAGTGGCTATAATTGCGTAGTATAGTCAGAACTTCCAGAGTGAAGTCTCTGCTTTGTCTGTCTACTGAAAGGCACCCTGTATCTGCAGCTCTGACTAAATATAACCTTCAACCTCCATAAAGTCTGGAGCAGTCGTCATCAATAGAGACAGTGTGAGGCTGAACACTGCCCCGGCAGTCGTATCGCCATCGTGTCCAGCCGCCACTGAATTATGACCCACGTCACACTGCAGCGCTCCTTGTCCTCTCAAGTTGACCTTTCAGGGAACGCAGAACGTTCTGTCTCCTCGCAGTCCGGCAAACGCGCGGCAAGAATTTACGGAAAAGCTTTGACAAATTACTCCGCATTTAAGTTTAACTTGAATCCAGCCTCGCTTCACTGATACACGGTGATAAATGTCAGAAGAAGCAGCACTTAATGACCCCGATTTCAACATGTTTCTCTTCTGTGGCCTCAGGATTTGCTAAGAGAAACAAAGTCTGCCTGATCCCCTCCTTTCCATAATAAATAACCTGCTAACAATTACAAACAGCTCTCGTCTGGGGCTGCCATGCCCTGCAGCCACAGACACTTCCTCTCCTTGCATCTTGACATGTATAGTAACGCAGTGGAGCTCTCCTTTATCTTAAATGTAGTGAAGATCCGTCTTGATATGGCCTCTGGCATAGCTTAACCTGCTCAGGCGCTTAAGGCTCAGTCACATCAAAGGAAAGTTTTACTTGCTCTTATTTTATAGAAACCTGTACCAGACGATTCCTAACATGTAGGTTTTCCTTTGGAAATCTTTTGATTGTTTTTCTTTAACAGAGTACCACAATACAACATGTTTCACCATTCTTTGAGTAGGAAAGTTAAAAACCTAACAACAGTATCAATCAATAGTTAAAAACATTTTCCTCGTGTATTAATAACGGGCTCATGTCGCTAGTTTTCATCTGAAGTGGAGGTTATGATGACTTTTAGGTTTGACGTACCACATTAATATTGACCGATCATCCAATAAGGTGGGCTCACACATATTTAAAGAAATATTTCCATTGCTAATATGTAAAATAAGTGCATCTGGAGGAGTTGCGGTGAGACTTTAAAACACAAGAACTGTCAAGCATGGCGGTGGCAGCATCATGCCATGGAGTTCTATTACTTTAAATGCTCATTTTATACAATTAATTAGTTCCAGCTTAATTTGTTCTTCATGAATGATCTGAAAATGGTGAAAACAAGATGAAGAGTAAGCTTCCCTTGCTGGCTGCTGTCAATATTAGCTCATCACCTCTAAGCTTAACGAGTTCAGCATTTGCATTAGTGGTGGCGATCCAGTCACATTTGGTGCATTTCTGTATTTTGCCAGTTTGAAATTTGGTAACAACACACTGGTGTTTTCCACAACCACCAGCTGTGAAAACCCAGTGAACCGGCCGGGCTTTTCATCGAGCTTATGTAATGCAATATCGAGCACTGCTGTGTGGGAGCATTAGCTGTAGCTCGAGAAGTATCCTAGTCGTAAACAAACTTTGATCGCGCGCTCGGAGAATAGAGGGAGGGAGTGCCGAGGCAGTGGGACGCAGGATCAGGTGCTGCTAACTGTAAATACTCTTTTCATCAGGATGGTGCTGAGTGACCAGCTCCTCCGTGGGACTGCGAGTATTTCGAGCATTACAAACCGACGAGCCACAGCTTGTACTCCCATCAGGCATCTCTGGAATTTAGTTTCTACGTCCGTCCCTCTGTCTGAGTCCCGGTACTAAACCGGTTGTCCACGAGGCTTTTAATGTTCCCTCTTCACACTGAAGTGTTTCAATGAAAGGCTTTCTTTCACTGTGAGAGACCTGGTTACAATATATAAAGAGACGGCCCTTGAAGCCCTCAGCAAGCCCAAGCCTCAGGGCTTTGTTCTTCTTATAATTGGTGATTTTGCAGCTTTGGAGAGGAGTTGCAGTCGCTGACATCTGTTCAGGATTTCAACAAAACTTTTTAGTTTGAAACATATTTTTCAGCAGATGGAAGGAAAAGTAGGACTGCACAGTGGTGCAGTTGGTAGAGCTGTTGCCTTGCAGCAAGAAGGTCCTGGGTTCGATTCCCGGCCCCGGGTCTTTCTGCATGGAGTTTGCATGTTCTCCCTGTGCATGGTGGGTTCTCTCCAGGTTCTCCGACTTCCTCCCACAGTCCAAAAACTTGACTGTCAGGTTAATTGGTTTCTCTAAATTCTCCCTAGGTGTGACTGTGTGTGTGAATGGTTGTTTGTCTTGTATGTCTCTGTGTTGCCCTGCGACAGACTGGCGACCTGTCCACGGTGAACCCCGCCTCTCGCCCCGAACGCAGCTGGAGGGAACGCAGCTGGAGATTGGAACCAGCAACTCTCCTGACCCCATTAGGGACAGGAAATGGATGGATGGAAGGAAAAGTACACGGTTCGAAAAGCTCCTCTCATTTCCAAACCAGCTCAGCAGAGCTCTAAAAGAAGAATGAATAAAAACACAAACACACAACACTTTTCAATTAGACTGTAGCTGTTCAAGGCCGGCATTGCTTTGATCTGTGCACGTGTGTGAGAGATTTAAGGAGGTGTGTTGCATCTCGGGGGGAGGGGGCCTCGTCTGGTCTGGTCCGTGGCTGTAAATCTTGCTTCGTCTCCGGGTTTACTCTGGGCCCGTAAACTTGAAGGCAATTACGGAAAAACAACCGGGATGCGAGATTTATTCAGTCCCGCTGGATTTGTGGCCGCAGCCTAAATGGATTGCCGCTCTGTCCGTATCCAATACGAATATAGCTTCGCCTGGATCCGCCTCGGCTCCGAGCTCAACTTCCCGTCGAGCATCGATTGGCTTCTTGGGTGCGTTTTATAGAACGAACAGACTTAGTAAAGAAATGAGACTAAGAATACCACACCTGACCTTGACCGATTAGGCTTTTCACGCTCATTATTTATTTACGTGAAATCAAATGCATTGATTCGTGCACACTCAGCGAGATCTGGCCACACTTACTTTTAGCACGTCTTACTTGGACACAAAAGGATTTGATAAATCAGCTGCACCAAAAAAATAAAATAAAAGGGCGCTTGTTCTCCCTTAGTGTCGTACAATATTCTATTATAAACATTATCATTGATTATGATGTTTGGTCTTTATTTTACTGGCTTATTAGTAGCCGGATGCTTCAGTGGAAAGTTTCATATTGGGGAGGAAATGGTACCTCATGAATATAAACATGAGCAGCTTGGGCTGCTTTGATCTGGGCCTGGCTGAGAGCCCTGAATAGAGTGGGCTGAAGTTGTCTTTGCACAGCTCTCTCTCTCTCTCTCTCTCTCTCTCTCTCACTGCCTATTTTAACCATTTACATAATTGTTATAACTGTCCTGGCCAGCAGTGTGAGGTGCTCAATAAAAGTAAATTGTGCTGCAAGTGAGAGGAGAAGATAACCAGAGTGGATCCTAAACAGGAGCTTTGTGTACGAAAGAGTGGACCAGCGAGTGTGTTGTTAGTGTTAGATTGTGTTCACTCAGCCAAAGTGCCTTCAGGCGGGCAGCAGGACGGTCCGCTCGTTGCTTGGGATGAGCCCACTTATGATCTTTGATGCACAGAGAAAACTGCCTAAGCGTCCTTGACCGTCTTTTAGAGGTTCGAGATTAAAGTATTGGCCGTGATCTACTTTCTGGTTTCCAAGTATCAGAAGGGCTTTTCATTTTCTATTTTTGTTTACGTCTTTTATGCAGGAAATAAAATATTTGGTTACAATACGATTCCAACAAAGCATCTGAATATAAGAATCCCACTTAGTGCTTATTACTGTGTGAAACGACTACACAGCACACATGGGTGCAAAGTCCAAAGTTACAAGCTCGATTTTTGAACATTTGCCTCATGTCCTTCTCCCCCATTCTTGTTCCAAACTTTTCTGCTACATTTGCTTTGCAAAGATACAGCCTTTAGAGTAAAATGCACACTTATTTTCTGAATTCAGTGCCACATAAACAATTTTACAGCCACAAATTGTAAATATTTTGAACGGACGAAAGACAAATAAATCCGCATATGCTTGTCAATTATGTTTAAAAGAAAGTGAGAAATTTAAAGTGCATTTT
This sequence comes from Gambusia affinis, assembly GCF_019740435.1. Classification (NCBI taxonomy): domain Eukaryota; kingdom Metazoa; phylum Chordata; class Actinopteri; order Cyprinodontiformes; family Poeciliidae; genus Gambusia; species Gambusia affinis. Next base: position 9,351,963 of record NC_057876.1, on the reverse strand, counting down.
TCTTACATAAAAAAGCTTTTTAAGGCCTCCGAGACCGAAATTGACCCCATAGGTAAAAATTTGCTACCATTGTCTCGGAAAGTTTGTACCTGTGAACAGAAAACACAGATAGTTTTGGCGCTGATAACTTTTTTTAGCAGGATTAGGACGAAGCCACTCACTGGCGACACGGACAAAGGTTTTTCTGTAAAGCATACAGAAAAAGTGGTTGAAAAAATCTAAATAAAAACTAAAGAAGAGACTAGTTTTCTCCTCAACCTCCAAAAACAATGTCTCTACACTTTTGCCCCCAGAATTGGGGAACTAACCCAAGGCTGAGGGAAGAGGACGCAGCACAGTCTGCGCCACAGTTGCACTCTGGGCGTCTAACCAGCGGGCTGAACCTGAACGGAGACCTTTGTTTCCCCCTCAGTCGTATTTATAGTCGGAAATAGAGCTGTATGCCAGTGCGTGTTTTATGGTCTCCGGTAGTTTATGACTGCTGGCTGTGTTTATGCACGGGAACAGAGAGAGTCAAAAGGATAAAATCAATAGTGCACCTTAATGAGGTTGACTGAAAAGAAGGGAAGGAGGGGATGTGTGGGTGATCAGAAAGTGAGAGGACACAGAGGGGTGACGGGAGGAAACAATGCATGGTGTGTGGGGGGGTGAAGAGGCTCTTAGGGCTTTCAGGTGGGTGTTTGAATCGCTTGGCAGCTGGTTCAGTTTCATAAAAATTCAGCAGAAATTGCTCATTGTTTGCTTACAAAATGTTAACACTGAGCTGGAGCTTTTCTGATGCTGAGCTCGACATCTTGAGACACACTGAATGGCTTATCTGTGATTTTATTTTTGGGTTTTTTTTCCCAGAGACTTTAGGAAACTGTGCTTCAGAACTTGATTAAAATGCGAGGTTTGGGTCCTTTGGGGGAGAAAATGAGTTGTAGTAACCCAGTTGGATCCGAGTTACGTAACAGATTTGTCATTACAAAAAACAACAACAACATGACCCTGCAGCGCCGCTACCTCACATGATCCTGTGCCCTTTTGATTTGCTTCAGGTAAAGAAAGGCTCGTCAAGTACTGCAGCTACCTCAACCTTGTTTGATATCCTGTGTCTGTGTAAAGGAGATATTTGCATTTATTGTTCTTCCATCATGGCATTTGCATGGCGGTCAGGATGTGTGGGTTGGTCCTACTGAGTGGATGTTGTTGTGCTGTGAGACAGCTGACTGCAGAGACAAACACAGCTGAGGAAACGTATGTCAGCTCACCTCTGTCCTCTGGGGACAGACGTCCACACATACTATCAGTGGGGTAAGCAGAGGAGTTTATTTCAGCAGAGAAAGAAGGAATAATGTTTGTTTCATTGTTATTGCGTGTCATAAGCTTCAGCTTGCTTTAAAGTACCTCCACTGCTTTGCGAACTTGCACATTTGTCGTGTTTGCTAACATTTACAATCATCGCTAGAGCTGTAAATGTTGTAGAATGCCGATTAGAGGTATTTATGTGGCAAAATGCTTATTGGAATTGTGATACATAGACTCAAATAAATTATGGAAAAGAACTGCACCTTGAATTTACTGTTGTTTAACAGAGTAACACACATCTAACAAGCTCATATTGGTTTGGCTTCTTAGCAGCGATAGAGCTTAAAGTTAGCCATACATAAAGAAGCATCATTTGACAAGTGTGATTGTTGTCACTCCTTAGATTTTTACACTGGAACTCTGTGTGCTGCGTGGCTAAAAACATCTACAAAAATTTAATTTTTTTTTTTTTAAGAGAAAGTATAGCACCCTCCTTTCAGCCTGCTGACTGGCAGTGCACAACGTCAGGCGTGTTGCTCCATGCAGCCGGACATGAATGTTCTTTTAATGTCCCGTTAAATGGAAGTTAAACATGCAAAGAAAGAATGCCTCACCTTGAACATTCCTAATTATTCTCCACAGAAAGTTGTAACTCACATTTTTCTGAGCATTTTCTTTAAATCTCTTATACTTGAATCTTTTTTTTGGTCCATTGCTAAAGTTCAATGGTAGCAGCGCCGAGCGAAACACACAGGCTCCAAAAAGAAACACTGAAAAAGTGCCATTGTTGTTGTAGGCTGCCATGTCCTTTTCAGAGATCTGCAGTTTCATGCTGGTTTGACAACCGTCTATACAAAAGCAAAGGTGAGCAACAGTTTGGAAAGAGGAAAAAATGATTATAGAGATTTGTCACCTTTAGAAGAAACTTTGCAAGACAAAGAAAAACTGTGAGCTAATTGTTGAGCTTAGCATGCCAAGAAATATTTCTCTGAATTTGGACATTAAACACGATCACAAATAGACTTTGCACAGTAATGTCTGCTAGATTGATTTCGTAAAGTAAGTGCAGATAATATGTGGCAGCCATATTGGATTATAAGGTCATGTCTTTAAGGTTATGTCTGGCTATTTCAGATTTTGACGGACTCCATTAGTTGTGTGTTCAAAAACTGGAAATGCAGATTGTTCTTAGTTTTATGCATTGAAATGAACTGGAAATTTCCTGAATCCTAAGTATTTGATCTGCTGGTCAAACTAAGTCGAAGGTAAACAAGGGAAAATTGAGTGATTTCAATCTCTGGCTGAGAACGTTTTAGAATCTAATAACAGGTTCGTAGTTTTGTATGAGATGCTCTTTCCTTAACAGATTTCTGTTTGTCTCTCCTTTACTGATTATAATCTTCTCCTGTAGCTCTGTAATGTTCTGAATCATCAAACACAAGGCATATAATTTGTTTCCGAAGAAGCCAAGCATGCCTCAGCAGGAGGTTCATGATGCTATCTTTGAACCAAGACATCATCAAGGTCTAATTGTTCTCCTTTGCCAGTCCCACCTATTCTTGCGATCAACCCGTTTTTATCTTCTTTCGCAGATCTCTTTACCTCCCCTCAGGCTCTCGTAATCAATGGCAACCTCGGTCCAAACTCTTCCCGTGACGCGTGGTCCCACCCAAAACTTCCGCAGTCCTTTCCCCTCCTCTCCCCTCTCCTCACTCTGCGGCATGGGAAGCGTAGGAAGTCTGGTGGAGAAGCCAGATGTGTCTCCGACTAAAGGGAACCGCGCGGTGCCTCAGGTGAGACCCAGACAAACCAACGGCCTGCTGAAGAAAGGCCTGACCCAGAGAGAGCTGCTGAACTACCTCAACATCACCAGGTGGGTTTCTGCTACAGAGCAGCAGATGCCTCTGCGGGACGTTAAGTTGAGGCGTCTTCTGACTTCCTGCGCTTGCCAACAGGAAAGAGCCCAAAGCAGGGCCGAGCGGCGACGGCAAGAGGGACGTCATCGGAGGCCTGGTGGTGGATGACGTTTTCGCCAAAGTCTACAGTAAAGATGGAACTGAAATAGACCTGACTAAAAACTCTCTGCCGAGCGGGGGCAAGTACGAAAAGGTGAACGTACGAGAATTGACGCTGTATATTTAAAAAAGAAAAAGGATGTCTTTACATGAGCATCCGTTGTGTTATGTCCTGGTGTCCAGCATTACAGCCAAACCTAGAACTGTTCCCACGTTTTGTAGAGTTAACGCAGCAAAGACTTCGGTATCAACTCAAAGTAGAATATGTTGGTCAGGGTTTTTTTTTAATTGCATAATAATTATTTTTAATTATTATTCTTTTTCAGAACCCGTGTTTTGTGGACAAATCCTTTGTGTGAAATATTTTCCCATTCCTTTTTGCAAAACAAATGAAGCTCAATCCCACTGATTGACGACTATTAGTAAAGACGAGTTTGTACATCGTGCTGTGGACTCCCAGTTAGATTTAGATCCAGACTTTAACTAGGCCATGTTATCCTCAGGATTGTATTTAGAGGTATTTGATTAAGGGGGGACTGAACATATACATTAGAAATTTTCATTTGTAAAAAAAAAAAATTTTTTTTAAAAGTTACATTTTTCTTTCACTTTATCTATCACACAAAATAACAACAAACCACACTGAAGTTTATGATTGCAGTGTGACAGCATGTAAACATATTCAAGGCATGAAATTTCTTTAGTAAGGTTCTGTATTAAACTGTTTTTTGGAAAACGTATGTGTTATTAGATTAGTAATAAAAGTACTCTTTGAACAAATGATTTACAGCCAGTGAAAAGGCTCCGTGGGGTTGTGATAAATTGATTAGTAACACTTTCATATATTTCCTGCAGTATGACGCAACACCCATGAATCCTTTTAGGAGCATAAATCAGTCGCAGATGTGATCCACCTCAGCAGCACTGATTGGAAAAATCCGTCACTTGCAGAGTTCTGAATTTATTGCGGCGATCAAATCTCTCTCTTTTTTTTTAAACACCTCAATTGATCAATGCTGAAAACACAGAGGGTGTAGCAGCATTGATTTCATTAGAACATTGTGATTTATGTTACGTAACACAGCTATTATTGCTGCGAGGTTACCGCTCACGCCTTACACCTCTTTGCACTTTGCCATTTTTTCTTAGGTTCGGTTCAGGTCTTCTGCATTCAAACCCGTCACACCTAAAAACTTCAGCTCCATGCAAAACCTCTACCCCTCCTCCAAGTCGGAGGATGTGGATCACGGCCTTTCCAACGGACTGCACAGAGCATACGGCCACATCTCCAAAACAGTCTCCACCTCCTCTTCATCTTCCTCACCCTCCCGTCATGGAGGACCGACATCATGTGGTAACAAGGTATCCTGATCCGGCTTTATTTGCATCTTCTGTCGTTAGCTAGAGATTTGCCAAATTAATCACTCTTTAGATCCAGGCATGTGGATCACAGATGTGATGCACCTTTTTATTTTCAATCATTTCTGTCAAAGGCTTCAGTCGTGCTCCACATAAGCTGAATAACCGTATAACTCTGACTTTGCAGGCCATCGCCTCGGTGCAAGTGATGAGCCACGAGGATGACAACCTGTCAGACTCGGGTCATAACTCCATGAGCAGTCTGCCGCCGTACCGCCCTCCGTTCCGTCCACATCTGTCTCACATCAGGTTGGCTGCTACATCAATGTCTTCGCTGAACTTTGAGTTCCACAGCTGGGATTTTTCCTTGTTTTTCTGACTGTGTGGATCGTGAAAAGTAACGAGACTTTGATAGCTTCTGTGGTCTCCTCTCCTTTCCCCAGCGCTTCCATGGGCCACATCAACACCATCGGCTCCTTAGATCGAACCTCTCAGGGCCTGAAGGCCGCCGGGTCAGGGGGCGTGGCTATGGGAGAGGTAGCATGCCGAAGCATGGCTACCCTAAACCGCCTGACCCCCTATGGCAGCGAGGCTCCGCCTCCTTATGAATGGACGCTGTCCCTCTCGGTGGAGGACGTGGTGAGGGAATATGAGCCCAACTTAATGACTGATTTGAAACTTTTGCTTCATGGCAAAGCCACCAACCTTTAAGACAAATGGCCTGTAGTGCTTCATCAAGTCAGAGGAATCTAAATCACTTTACTCTAAATTCAGTCATTCACTCATTCACTGTTGGTAGTTGGCTCCATTGTAGTCACACCTGCCCCAGTTACAGAACGCACCACTACCTCCTGAGCTGCTGTAATTTGTTTTATAGATTGTGAAGAGAAAGGGAAACGATTTTTACAGATTCTTTTTATAAATATAAGCCTGAAAAGTGTGGCACGCTCAGGTATTTACCCCCCTTTAATCTGATGCCTCCAAAACAAAACAATCCCTGGATTGCAGCACCGTGTAATCTCAGTTGAACTGCAGCTGTTTGGTGAGGATCTCTGAGGTGAATTAGCTAACATTGGAGAACAGACAGCTCAGCAGACAGGCCAGCGAGAAAGTCGTGTTCAGTGCATTGTTTGGTTATAAAACAAGCCTTGCACGTCTTCAGCAGAACTGTTCAATCTGTTATTGGAAAATAGAATAAGTACGGCACAACTGCAATCGTGACATGACTAGTGAATGAGAGGATTAATCACATACGCAGCCAAGAGGCATCATGTAGCAACTATTAGTAACTCCACAAACCCGTCCTTTCTGGAAAAGTGGCAACAACAAAAAAAAAAAGATTGTTAAAAAAAAAATAGGTCATGTTTAAATTCCACCACAAACGGTGTAAAAACACAACTTTTCTCCTTCGTGCAAAACACATCTGGTGGAAAAGCAAAGCTTGAACAAATGTTTCCGTACCCTGAAACGTGGTGATGGCTGCCTGGGTTTGTGGGGAAGCTTTTCTTCAGATGAGAGAGGTCATATATAGAGCAAGTACTAAAAAAAAAAAAAACTTTTAGAGGCTGCGTGGGACAGCTTGTTCATGTCTTAGAATAAATATATCCAGAATCTGTATGAAGACCTGAAAATTAACGTTCACAGATGATCTCTCTCTAATCTGACAATCTGACGTAGTTCACAAAAAAAAAAAAGAAATGTGTGAAAATGTCATATTTATCATAGATCCTTTTTTTTTTCTAACAGACAGAAGTTTGTCGTTGTAACGTGACAAAATAAGAAAAGGTTCTAGGGGCGTATTTACTTTTGCCAGCCTCCCTAAGTTATTTGTGCTGCTCCGTCTTCCAGGTGCGGGATCTGGAGGAGCGCCTGGTGGAAAAAGAACATGAGCTAAAACAGATGAGGAGGAACCTGGACGAGAGCGAGGGCGCCATCGCTCAGGTGAATCTCATTTTCGATCTGAACGTCACGTCATTATTTATTTTTATGTCTGTGCTGACATCTGCTCTGCTCGCCACCTGCAGGTGTTTGAAGGGAAGCAGCGTCTGTGGGAGAAGGAGGTGGAGGAGCTGAAGCGCCTGTACGCCGCTAAGCTGCGTCAGGTCTCGCAGCACGCCCAGCGCTCCCAGCGCAGCATGCAGTTGGAGCTGTTCAGGGCCCAGCAGGAGAAGAATCGGCTGCAGGAGGAGCTGGACGGCCTGAAGCGGGAGGCGAGCCGGGACGTCACGGCCGCGCCGAAGCCGACCAGTCCGACTCTGGAGGAGACACGGTGGGAGGTAAGAAGACTTCCGACGCTTTCGCCACCCTGTTTCACTGTGGGTGTCGGGGGGGAAAATATGTCTAGGCTGGTATGGTGCATGCCACACTTTTCAGATTTTTTTTTTTTTTTTTTTTGGTGGTGAAGAAACGTTTTAAAATCATCTCCAATACTTTCCATTGGAATGCAACATATACCACAAAAGGTATTTTTGAACTATTTTCTAGTTGAAAAATCTTAGTAATCTTGAAATAAGACAAAACAAACTTTTCAGCAAGCTTGTTTTAAATCAGTAATACCTTAATTTTGATGAAAAAGTAAAATAATCTGCCAGTGGAACATGACATTCTTTCCATATTATAAGCTGAAATGTCTTGTTCTACTATTTAAGTTACAACTGGTACTTTTTCATCAATATTAAGGAGTTATAGACTTAAATAAAAAAAGCTCCTATATTTTGCTGAAAAGTTACATGTAAGTTAGTTTTGTCTTTTTTCAAGTGTGCTAAATCTAGGCCTTGGAAATACTTGGAAAGATTGTGTGGTTTTGCAGTGCAATTCTGAATCATTCTTTTTTCCCCAAAAAAAATTAAAAATTTCAAAATCCCATAGAGTTTTCAACAATGGTCTTATTTGTCACATTGTCGTCTTTCTCAGGTTTGTCAAAAGTCAGGGGAGATCTCGTTGCTGAAGCAGCAGGTGAGGGACTCCCAGGCAGAAGTGACCCAGAAGCTGAGCGAGATCTTCAAACTGAAGACGCAGCTGAGGGAAACCCGGATGGAGCTGCGCAACAGGGAGGCCCAGATAGACGCTCTGAACATCATCCTGCAGGGGACGCAGCGCGGCAAGTGTTCCTCCGCCGAAGAAAGCAAAAAAGGAGCCGAAGAGAGTCCATCAGCGGGGGCGACAGGTATCCGTCGCTCAATAATGGCTTCGTGTTTCCAATTTTAGATGCAAAAATCAGGTTATAGCTGTGTAACCAGGTCAGGAGTACAGAGCTGTGAGCATTTACCAGAAGCTGGTGTCTTTCCATTCATGGGTTTTTTGGACTCCATCTGAACCCACGGGAACTTTTCCTTTTTTTTTTCCTTTCACAGGTGGCTCCGGGGGTCCCACAGAAGAGCGTCTGCGGGCGGAGCTGCTGCTGGAGCGACGTCAGAGCGAGGCCCAGGCCACGGCCTTCGAGGAGGAGAGGAACACGTGGCAGACGGAGAAAGACAAGGTCATCCGCTACCAGAAGGAGCTGCAGGCCAGCTACTTGGAGATGTATCACCGCAACGAGGCCCTGGAGAGGGAGCTGCAGCAGCTGAGGGCGGGTGGGGCGCGGGAAGGAAGGGGAGACGGAGGAGGAGGGAGCAGAGATGGGACAACCGAGAAGGAGGCGAAGGAGCCGACAGCTGACAGAGCAGCAGGAAAACAAGAAGATACACCTTCCTCGAGTCTGCCGTGGATAGACAGGATTGAATCGTCTGAAATTTGAATGTGACAACACTTGTTTGCAATGCAAACTGTTTTCTCTGAAAGCATGGACCTACGCAAGAGCAAGTCTGCCTGGGACAAAACAAAGAAGAAAAAGAAACGAGACACAAGATATACAAACTTGGAGATTATAAAAAAAATATTTACCAAATCAGAATCCTACACAACTGACTAAATCTCTGAAAAGGATGTGCTGCTGGGTTTAGTTGTGGTACCAAGTAATCAAAATTAAAACTATAAAGTCAGAAGTAGTGAACCTAAAATAAGAAAGGTTGACAAAAAATAATAATAAACTATGCTAAACCTTTGACCCTCATAGGAGCCACTTTAAAAAAAAAAAGGTACAAATTGTGTTGATTTACCTAAATGAAGTTTGTAAATTGTGAAATTTGGGAACTAAAAATTTTTCAATCAAAAACAGTAGTTCAGTCAGAAAAAAAGGAAACATGTCAATGTGAAACTTTTGACTGACAATCTTGAAATGGGTACCCATTATATCATTTCTCATGTGTTTTTAACATTTTTGCTGCACAAAAAGAAGCTTCAGAGATTCCCATCTGACCCCCGCACTGCTTCTGCACCTTGATTGTACTATTGCCCTTTTCGTGTAAAAGACCGGGACCGACTACATCCTTCTGGACGTGTTCACACCGACGCTTGTTTGTGCCACGTTTATCCTCAGCAGAATAACTCCAAACCGTAAAATCACAGGAAAAGCACTATCCAAGACTTTTTTTAAATGATCTTATTGGTGACGATAACCAAAGCATTCAATAGTGAGGTCCCTAGAGATCCACACAGCAACTAGCTGTTGTCTGGAATCAGCTTCACTGACCGGTTGGAGTATATATATATATATAGTAACTGAGTGAAGAAGGTTTATAGTTTGCTACTTTTAGGATCAAAGTTGTTTAACAAAGGAGCATTTTTGCTGCTCCTTCTTCTGCAGTTGTAATTGCTTTATACCCAGCTGTCTGCCATGTTAGGTCATTCCCACCATCCACGGGAACATTTTGTTCAACTCACAAAGGAGAAAGTTGACCATAAGCCATCTTCACCAGATACCATGAAGGCAGAATATGTTGCTTTAGAAAACCAGGATGAAGTAGGCGTGTGTGTATTCTCTGTGGCTTTATTTAGATGAACTCAAGAAATCCCCAGCCTACTTATTTGCAAGCAACAAATAGATGAATGAATTGAATGAATGACAGTGATGTAGAGCTAGTTGGTACCTATACAAAATGTTTTCTTGTTTTTTCCAAGCACATTGATCTCAGCCTTGGCACAGTGGAGAAAACGTCCAGAAGTCCTTTTACAAAAGTCCAAGTCTGCGAGAAAGTTGTCATGGGTTGTTACTATGGATAATCAATAGGTTTATATGGAAGGCAACCATTATGGATTTTGAGGTCGGAGTTGGTGAGAAAGCTCCGACTACAAGAAACTTTTTTGTACGTTTTCCAAATATGGGGTTGAAAATCTAAACTTTCCAAAAACAGAACAACTTCCATGAATCCTACAATGGGTTATAATGCATTAGACTGAGTTTTATTGTTTAGTATTTATAAACACAACAAACCGATAAAGTGAAAATTCGGATTAAAGACGGTAAAGCGGTGGAAACGTACAGATTAAATTACTAAAAACCCAGACAGGAGGATTTTATCTCCTGGTATATTTTAGGGTCGCTTACGGCAGAAAGGCACGGAAGAAATGTTTTAAACGCCATTCCGGTTTTGGCTCTTCACATTAACTGGAACGGTCGAAACTTTAGTAGCGGTCAAAGGTTTACAAAACCCAGAGAACGGAAATTGGACTGGAAACTCTCATGGGTGCATCTCCACTTATGATTCTGTCCCTGAATAATGTTTGCAGGAACATCTCTGCACTCGTCTGTCAGCTGAATTCATGTAAAAACGCTGCTTTTCTGGTTTTGGTGGAGAAAAAAGAACAAATATCTATCTGGTGCACATCTCTTGAACATATTTCCCTCGTTAGGCCTCCTTTCAGGTGAGATACACACATTTTGTACATACCTGCACTTTCAGTTCGATTCACCTTCTGTGGTTGTACTCCAAAGAGACTTGTCTTAAAACTGTGAAATCTGTCAACTTCCATATTGTTTGATTGCAGTAAAAAGGAACCGCTAGCTGTAAATAAAGGCTAAATTAGTCCTCCCAAATGCATGACTGATGTAAAAGAAAAAAAAAAAAGTTCTATTCTGTCTTAACTATACATATTCACAAACCAGCTCTCTGTTAATCTTTGAATATACTGTGACTTGTCAAATTACTGGAATTAAAACTGTACAGAATAAGCAAATCTGTGTTTTGCATTCATTCTGGTTAAAGTACTTAAAATCTAGGGCCTTTAATTCTTTAGAGTACCTTTGGTATTTTTGGATTAATTACATTTTTAGACGCCAAATCTTGGATAATTTCTCATCTTTTGGTAGAAAGAGCGCAAAGAGGTGGAAGGTCAGCTGAAACAGAAATCCCACGCAAATAAAGAGCCTAATACCACAAAAATCGTGCGAGAAACAATGGTTATTCCTAATCCAAATAGGATGTGGATGAAAAGAAAAATAAGTGAGGGCAAATAAAAATAGTATAAGAGAGCATGGGCAAGTTGGTAATGCAGGTTTGTTTTATGTAGGGTCGTAATCTGAACAAATACGAACTCCGCTGACTCACGTGGCCCTTAGCCCGGCATTTAAAGCATTATATAAACTGTGGATTATTATAACTGCACAGCTCCAGAGAGGCTGAGTGATTTACTGAAGTGGGATGAGAAAAGACTTATCTCACATGTTTTCCACTCTGTGGGAGTGATGCAGTGCTGGATTCTGTCACTGCTGTTTATCCAAAAGCTAAAATGATGGTCAAGTCTGGAGGGATATTTCTCATCAGCTAAAAGCAGTTCTGCACCAGTTGATGGTCCAAAAATTCTCAAATTTCAGCAAGATGTGAAAATGCAGCACCAGCGCCACCGAGTGGCGAAGAAAGAAAATGAATGTCTGTGGTATTTCACCGTAGAAGCAGTCCTACAAAACTGACTGGAGTATTTTTTTTTATTATTATTATTATTTTTGAATATCAGATGCAAATATATGAAACATGTTAGCGGATAAATATGTACAGTAAAAGTTGCATAACACACAAAAGCAGGAAATGCAAAACATTTAGCAAATATTAGAGGATAAGGAGAATACAACAAGCTCGCATTCTATCCGGAGGGAGACTGAGAGAAGCGGTGAATGATTGTCAACCAAGTGAGTGAATAAAATAAAAACAGGATATAAAGTCGGTTTGGAAACGGAGATTAACGGTGCACCATCGGCGTGGGGGCTTGGGGGAGAAGCGATGCTGGTGCATTAGTTTGCTGAAGAAACTTGCCTCACGGGAACGTGAGGTGACATCACCATACATGTCCGGGAGGACGCCGGGAACCTGCGTCAGCTCTGCACAAACTGTGCTGTACATCCAGCTGCCTTCACACCTCCTCCAAGTTCAACCTGACGCACGAAACACAGAGTATGTACAAAAACCCCAGGAACTCCCACAGCCAACCATTAGCTTCAAACGGTGTAAAATGTAATATATGACTCCTTATATAAATGCACTTTTTTATATATATATATACTAAATGTAAAGTGTGGTATGAGCTACTGACATGAACCCTGAGGAACTGTGAAGATCTTACTGTCACTGTCCTGACTCAAACAGAGGCATTCTTGAGTATATATATATATATTTATATATGAAACGACTGCCACAATGACCAGAAGACTTACCCACCCACCACAAGTAAAACTCCACAAGCCCACAGTCACTGCAAGTCATACTATCAGGCTACCATCACACCAATTTACATCTCCAAATCACATGGCGTGCTAGCTTAGGATACAGACTGAAGCGATGGCACGAGTGGAGTAGGCTTTTGAGTCACTATTATCTTAGTTACGCAATAGTGCTGATTAAGTGTGTTGCTGTGCAAGGTAACGACTATATATGAGGTGGTGGTGAAGGAAAAATAGGAACAGAACACATTTCACAGTAGTACACTGTATATTTTTGTTTGCTTTTTGTCACTTTTGTTAAATACACACAAAGAACAAGACAAATGGCTTCTAGAATGAGGAAAATCTTGCTGGTGCAGTCAGTCACAGAAGTAAACAAAAGCAGAACGAGAAAGAGAAAGAGGAAGAGGAAGAAAGAAAGCTGTTCCAACCGCTGAGGAATTTATCGTTTGCTCATCAACCAGCAGTGGCTTTCAGGCCTTTAGCACAACACGGAGGAGCCACAATCAAGAGTTCAATTAAAGGGAGATCGCCACACTTTTACTCCCCCTTAACCAGGATGTTATCAGTGTTCAGTGGAGTTTGCTACCCTGTGGGTTATCTCATAAGTAATACAAGCTTATCGCCGTCCTGAAAGCAGACTCTGCCTACCTACTCCATTTACTCCAAACACTAAACCCATTTATAATTATCCCTCTGCTTTCAAATAAAAAGAAGAAAAAAAAAAAAGAAAAAAACTCGTTCAACCCAAAAAGTCAAAAAAGCAACAAGAAAAAACTAAACAATAGAAAGTAATACATATGATAAGCCTATTACTCTGCAGGCATTTGTAAATGAATTTCTATGATCTTTTCAGAGGCGCTTCTTCACGAAGACAACCCGATCGACTCTTCACTCTACTACAAGCTTTCGTTCAACCAACCGTGCAGGACTTGAATGCTATGCAAAGTTGGAGGGTCCGAGGTGGGTTACAGGACTGCCGAGGCCGTCCGGAGGAGCACTGGGATAAAACCTTAATGCTTTTACAATAAACAGGCCAAGAGGCCAGGGACAGAGGACAGGGGCCAGAGCAAAGGGTCCTGGACATTCAGAGAGCTCCAGGTAACTTCATCCTTGACGAGGAGAGTGTATGGTATCAAAAGTAGATCTGCTTGGCATGTGACGGGTTCTGCTCCATGGGGCAGTAAGGGCATTTCAACCTGCGGGGGAGAACAGCAGCACGTTTAATTAACGATCGGTGATCAACTTCATCTTTTCAGGCAAGTCAGAATGAGCTGCAGAAATATTTCACATCCCAATGAACTTTCAGACATTTTGACTCATTACAAACTCTGAATTCACAGTATACTAATAACATTGTATGCTACACGCCAACTAGTGCTATGCCACCAAGTTGTGAGGTAGAAAGATAAAGTTATAGCACTTCTCAGGTCAATTTAAAAAGTAAAGATGGTCAACTTCTGTGTAATTTAATCTCAGTATAAAAGCAGCTGTTCTGTGAAGGCAATAGATGTTTGTTGGGAATATTAATGAACAAACAGCATCACAAAGAACACAGCAAAAAGGTCAAGGTTAAAGGGTTTAAAGCAGGATTATGTGATAAAACAATTTCTAAAGCTTTGAACATCCACCAATGGATCGTTCAACAAATCATCTGAAAACAAAAACTCTGGACAGAGTCGTCCATCTAAACTGAAAGCAGAACATAAAAATCAGCAAAGCCTCCATGAGGCTCATCTTAGATGTTGAAGGGGCTGCGGAAATCTAAAGGCTAGAAAGGATAAACTCAGAAAAATGTGGACTTTATGGAAGAATGGTAAAAGGAAAGATTGTGTCAAGAGAAGATCAGAGGAACAAAACCCACCAAGAGTCTGCAAAAGACTTGAAACGGTGGCAAAAACTCACCTTCCAGCAGGTCAACATTAAACATGCAACCACTATGGAATGATTTAGGTCACATCACTTCTATACGTTAGAAAAATTCAGCCAATTTCCAGACCTAAATACAATCTGAATAAGCTTCAGCTATTTGACAAAGACGTTTGTTAGCATGTAAAGCTGGTAAAGAGAAATAGCTGAAGCTGTAATTGTAGCAAAGAGTTGTTCTGCAAAGTTCTGATTGAGGACAGCAGAATTTCAATTCACTTTTCTGTTTTTGGTCTAGCCCATAAAATTAAACACATTAAAGACTGACGCCGCAAAGCGAGAAAACGTAGAAAAAGCCGAAGTGGTTCAGCTCTTCATTTCCACTCACTTCCCAGCATTGGTGAGTTTGTTGAGTGCATCTCTGGAGATGACATGGCCACAGATGAGCTTCATGGGGGGATTGCTCTCTGAGGTCTGCTGCCGAAGAATGGGGCAGGCGAACACCGAGTGGTACCAGCACTTCTTGCCCAGGTCAATTTCAATCTTCAAGTGCAGAGAGAAAAGGAAATAACTGAAAGCCCACACTGGATAGAGACATGGTGATGAATCAAGATAAAATGTGCCTCACAGGGAGCTCATCTTTGTGCGTCCACACGCCGCTGCATTGTCTCTGTTCGATCACCTGTTTGATGTTCATCAGCACCGGTAAGGCCATGCATCCTGACGCAAAACTAAAATGAAAAATATTGGCAATGTCTCAGACATACATTTTTAATCGGACTATATAGTTATAAAACACTAGCAGCTTTTAATGTCACTCTCAACGGAATTAAGAGAGAAAACAAAAGATTAACCCAAAAACTCATCGTTGCATTACCTTTTTTAGTACTGCTCTTAAGTAGTAAAAAGGAAAAAAAAGTAAGTCTATGTGTTTTAAGCAACCCATTTTCTACTCACCTAACACTTAGTGGAGACTCTACAGAGAGCCCCAGTAGAGCACAGGCATCCCTGGTAAAGATGTTACAGATCTCAGCCCACTGATTTGTCTCCAGCAGGCTGCGATACGGGGAGTTTTCAATGCCATGACGTAGATAGACCAGGCTCCCCATCAAGATCTGAATATCTGCAATTGAATGGAGGAGGATACTTTTACAAAAACATTTATTCCAAAATGCAAACTTATTCATACTGAGCATTAAAAAAAATAAATAAATAACTACCGAAGTTTAAATTATGTTTTTCAAAGCTACTTTCAGCTGTTTACATAAAAAGGTAAATCAACATCTGGCAAAAGCTCATCTTGCATAATCTCTTCCAGCTGCTGACCTCTCTGGTGTTGGGATGCGAACGGCTGGAAGTGCCTGGCGTACTGCAGGGCGTCCATCTGGTTGCCGATTCCTCCACTGAGCAAACTTATGAAGTACAAACGGTGCAACTTGAACTCTAAACTGCTGTTCAGTTCAAGAAGACGCTGGCGATTTGAGACGGCCCACCTAAAAGAAATACACACAAGAGCAAGACCACCGCAGTTAAGTATGGTACGCAGCAGTGAATCACTGTGGTGTCTGAGTGGTTTCCATACTCTAATGCCGGCCTGAGGTCCTGCATCCTCAGAGCTTCAAGGATCCTGTTTAGTTCCAGGAAAGGCTGCTTCATACTCATGTCAATAACTACACCGGACTCCTGAAAAAACACAAATATGTACTTCATTTCATCTATGCTCTATTAACTCATAGGAACACGTTATTTGTACCGTAATTTATTTTTTTATCCCACCGATTATGCTTTTTTTTTATCTAAAATTGGAGCAATGTAGACAAAGCTGCAAGCAAATACAGCAGAAAATAGTTCCCTAAATACAATTAACTAATTTGCTAATAAGTTAATTGTATTTAACTTATTAAATACAATTAACCTTATTGTGCTTAATAAGTGATGCAAATGAAATGATGCAGAGGTTGCGATACCATTTTACTAGCAGGTGTTTTTGCTGAAGGAGCAACTTTTTGCTTTTATTTTTAAAAGTAAGCAAGAAACTTCTTGCAAACATTCCTTCGCTGATTTAAGGCCTACCAGCCCTTTTCATTTGGTTAAGTTTTTTGATGAATGATGGAGATAAATGTTCATAAAACTCTTAAAACAAATTTTATTTTCTTGAAACTTGATACCACATTGTCCTTGTTTGTGATCCTGGTCAATATTCAAGATAGTCAATTCTTCTGAAATATGGTAAAGCCAAATAACACAGCCTCCTGAAGATAAGCAATATTTACAAAACCAGACTCTTACAGTTCATTAGGAGCTAATTTTAGGAAATTACTAGAAATAATTGGTTGTAAAAGTTGTTACAAAGCACCTATTGGTGGGTACAAACTAACACATGGCTGGTTCAAAACAGCCCAACAGGACAAGATTTCATTTTCAATAACCAAAACTGACAAAGAACAAAACAAAAAAGGTGTGAAATGACCAGGACAGCCTGAACACTTAAGAAAATAAAACAAACATCAAAAGGCAAAACAAAAATACACCAGTTTTTGGCAGAAAATATGACCACAGATAAATGGGGGGAAGAAAAACATTAAAGATATTAAAGAGTTTTTTTTGTTTGTTTTTTTTTTACTTAACAAAAAGTAAATTAGCCAAATAACGTAAATGCAATATGTTATAAGATTTTAGCTAGACAGCATCTTTCTCCAATTAACCACTAGATGTCAGTAATATTTAGTTACACAATGAGTCACTGCAAACCACAGTACTGGGTAAAACTTCTCCTGTTCAACAAAACATTCAAATTTTATCTGCGGTTTATACAGAATTTTATCAACCTGGATCAACAGCTACAGTAGCTCTATTACCAACATCACTGTCTCTAGATTTGGAGGCAGCTCACTGCAACATTTCTTGATTTATTTTCACGTGTGAACTGACCTGGAAATGGAGAATCCAAGCTCAAAATAACACAATGCGACACAACAGTGTCGCATTACCAGGCTCCTTTTTTCAGAAAAAAAAAAAATCCAAGTATTTATTTTTTTTCCCCCCAACAATATTGCAAGCAATTTTTAATAAAATAAGAAGATAATTAGCAGATGGGGATATTATGTTTTCTCTAAATTTTATACATAGAATTTTGTGTAAATTGTGTTGCATTTGGACAATTGCCAAAGGAAACATCTCAAAGACCTTCAAGCTACAATACAGACAAAAGTTTGCTGATTTTCACTTACCTGACAAAGATCCTCTGCCACACTGAGCATCCCTTGTCGGTACAAGTGCTCCACAATGGACTCACTAAGGTATTTCTGTCTTTCTGGAGTATCCCACACTGTCTCTGCCACCACAGCACTGATCTCTGCATCAAAATTCTACAGAGGCGTATTGAAAAAGTGAAATAGACGCATGTAAAACGTTTGTTCGTACAAAACAACATTTTCTCTTCTTACCCTGTCGATGGCTTTGCCAACTTTTGACACGCTGCCGTGAATGTCTTTATGTCGAGATGCCAGCATCTGCACTGTTTCTTTAATATTCTTACAGCACTGGGCCATATTCTGGGACAGGACTGAGAGGTCTGCATCTTGTACTCCTGCTGGACAGAAAAAGAAATGAGATCAGAATCCAAGTATGCACCACCCACAATGAAATAGGACGAAGCAGATTTGGATTTTCTGTCAAAATTATAAAATGCAGGAACTAATACATCTTCCAAAGTTACAGTTTTCACCCCATTTGTACCAGTGTTTTCCTCACCAAAAGCAACTAGTTGTGCACGTATCTCACAGACACTGCGTAGAAGTTCGTCTAGCCTCTCCTCAGACTGGTGGCCGTACATTACGAAGCGGTGGAGCACTTTCTCCAGCTCCCGCTCCACACATGCACACTGTTCCATGGTTGAGGCTGGAACACACACGATGGCAAAGACCTGAAATTAAGAGGAACAGGACCACAAAAAATGTATCCAGAGTCTGGAGGACGATTTTATTTCAGTCAATTTTATCTGATTACTCAATGATTAGATATAAAATGATGGTACTGATTTTCATTTCCCATTTAATTTGTCTTTTCTGCCATTTCTCATTATTATTACTCAAACTCCTTATTTTAAATAGCAAGAAGATCATTTAGATTTTTTTCAAGTATATAGTTATGAGAATTGAAACATTTTAAAAATATATATTATGTTGTTACATTTCAATTTCAAATTATTTCTAAAATAAAATATCCTCGTAATGATTTCTTTGTTTGGTGAAAAAAAGACTTTCAGTGGTCAAAAGTAATTACAAGCTAAGCAATAAACAACGTTAAAGACTTTTACATTTTTAGTATTTAAACAGATGAATTGGTCTTGTTTACAAAGTTTTTCTAACAGAGGATATCTTTTGGATACCAGAATCAGGCCATTTTAAACTTCACCTGGCCTGATGTATTATCAGTCGGTCACAAACTAAATGTCCAATCTTTTCTCCAATCGGTGAACACACCATCAAGCAACACAAACATTCCGGAGGATGCAATCTTGGCAGTTTTTAGTATCAGTTAGGTTTTGGAAAATTCAGACATGAGTCATTTGTAAATTAAATTAAATAGAGGTAAATAGAGAGGTTTGGGGAGGGGGTTGTATCCAGGCATATCTGCTGTTTCTTTAGGATGCTACTTTTAGATCACAGAAAACAGGAATGAGAACATATTGCAGCAAATTTGCTGTTTATGCTTTTGAATACTTAAACTCTATGTGTGATGATGAAAATAGTAGTAATCTATTCATAGCAGGTGTCCCCTAAATTAAAAGTTTGTCCTTGTGTACTACTACTGACAACAAACAGGGCCCGAACACTCCTAAAAGGAGTCAGAGTATCCTGCGGCCTTTTGTTTACTAACGAAACATTCCCTTAAAAAGGAGATAAATTAAATCATCCAAAAAAGGAAATAAAACATTATTTACTTCCTGCTTTAGGACTTCTGTTATGGTTAATAATATAGCACATAAATATTAAAATGTTTCAGTTAAATTTGCTATACCCGTTGATAGATGTACACTTGCTGTCGCTCACGGCTTAAAAGCAGAGTGCAGAAAATGTCCACCTATGTTTCATGGCTAACCAGCTACAAGAGCTCAAACGGATTATTACATTTAAAAGGCAAACGTAGCTCATTTCATGTGAAGTTTGAAATATGTATAATAGCTTGTCTGTGTCGTCCCAGAAGATGGGAACTTTGTATTTTCATTTTGTGAGATAACTTGGAAAAACGACGAGCCGCAGAGCTAACGTAAACAAACGAGAGGAGAGCAGCTACTGTTCGGTGTTAGCCTGCTGCCGACTGACAAGGCCCAAACAACCTGGGAACACAATGACAACACGCTGGTGTTCATCGTTTGGCATCGACGCAGCACCCAAAACATCTACACAAGTCAAATAAACAGAGAGGCAAAGTTTGAGCAAAAAGCACTCACCTATCCTGCTAATTAGTTAGCCAACATTAGCCTTAGCCACTTGTCTGTTATCTTCATCCGCAGTCGTAATGCGGAACTTCCTGCGTCGCATTCTGCGTTAGCTGCTGATTCCAAAATAAAAGTCTGTTTTTTATCAAAAGCTGTCAGCTAAGTTTGCTTTGAAACTACTAATTGCCTTCAAATTTCTTAACTGAGGCTGTTATCAGGCTTCAAGTAAAGACTTTTTGATTTACCTGCATGTTTTCTTTATTAAGTTGAGCAAAAAAAATGTATCAGGCAATTAATTAAAAGTAATTTAATTTCTTAATGTGTAAATTAATACAATTGTCTGATACAAGTATCTTAAACAAACAAGACTGATTCTTGTGAAATCTCAGATATTTATCATATCAGTCCTGTTTTTGTTACCTTAATTGTTAATTTTGTATTAAAATAGAAACAAAATAGTAATGAAATATTGTAAAAAGGGTTGTACATGAATTTTGTAATACTGTATCTGGAAAGACCCTCTAAATTTTTGATATCATTTACTAATACAAAAATCTCACAACTGTAATAATGGGCAGTTGTAAATTAAAAATCAATACTGTAAACCGGCTATAGACAAAGGCTTTGGTTAGCTTCAACCTAACCCCTTGTCTATATTTTAAGACAAAATAAATGTCTTCATATGTTTGTTATCTCATTTGGAAAATGAATCCCAGCAAAAGTAAAAACCTAAACATCCAAAATGCTTGAAGCAAGATTCATGTCCACATGGGCAGCTCAAATCAGGCGTACCATTTGAAGGTCATCATAGAAAGTAAAAATAGCACGTTGTTCTACCAGTGAGATGTGATAAAACTGGAACCTTTTGTTCAGAGATTTTCCACTGGCTGCCGATGAATGACTTAATGACTGAGAATAATTGGTAATGACATGAGGTATTATAATAGGAATAGGGGGCTTATCTAACTTCATATATGTCTACACTCCCTCAATATAGTATGATTAGGCCTTGCTATTATACTACTTTTGGATAAGTATAGTAAAATGACATCATTACCTGCTTCGAGTGGGATTGCTTTATGAGATTTTGATTTTAAAATTTATTGTGTACTTTGTTTTTGAAAAACGGCATTTGCAGACTTTGCAGGGCAAAAAGTGCCTTAAAGTATTTTACTTCAACTTACCATACAAGTGCTGCCAGCTCAGCAGTGAGTGTTTCATGAGACCATGTTGGATAGTCTGTGTCAACCTTTGACCTCCCTCAATAGCCATTCCTCAGCAGAGCCTCATTTACATCTACACGCAAAGTTATATTTACTGCACCCTCTGTGTTAAATACCCCGTTTAAAGTTGTGTCAAAGTGAACAATGAATATGCCATTCTTCGAGGACAGTATTTACTCTTTCTTTCCCCACCAGCACACCCACTCAAAGAACTAAAGCTATGTCTTTCTGGCCCTGATAATGTAGGTCTATATATAGAGAAGCAATGTGACTGAGCTGGCTGTAAGTGTCAGATTCCAGGCGTGCTCGTTGGTCCCGGCCTGATCAGCATCTGCTGCTAACTATAAACCCACCCACCCCATGAGGTACCCCAACCCAGCTTACACTGGAAAGCCAATGCCCATGCGAACCTCAGTCTGGAGAAGAAAAAAAAATATGATCTGAGCTACTTGCTGTAAGCTCTTTCCCTGCTGCCAGATCAGAGGGGCGGGGCAGAAATGAGTATTAGAGGATGTAATATCTCTAAGGAGGTTCCTCCTCTTTTCTTTTTCTATTCAAGTCTAATAGATGGCAGTGCTCTCCATATTCTGAGGTTAGCCAGTCAGTCTGGCTCTGTCAGTCAGAGATGTAGAGCTGTTTGGTCCTTGAGATGAACAAGGTCTTTTTACCTTGGAGTCTATTGCAAACTTGAGAGACCATTTTCTTTTGAATGAGGGGTGGATTTTTCACTACTGAAGAGCTCAGAACCATCAGAAAAAGCTACATCAGTGGCCGCAGGTACAGTACAAATCAGTCAGAGTTTCTCTTCTTGCATATAATGAAGCATGAACATGTGTATTTCTGTGGTTATTACTACATGTCAGACTAAGTAAGGGTTCCACATTTGCAAAGATAATATGAAATAACATAAAACTATGATTTTATTGGAATAATTAAAAGAGTACATTTAGATTTTGTAAATGCCATAAAACCAAATAATCTTTTTTTTTTTTTTTTTTTATCAAATCAACTGAGTGTCATTGCTTTTTTAGGAAATGGCAACTTTGTTAATTTTTGTTTTTCTGCTGTTTTAAATCCAAACAAATCTTAAATAGTGCAAATCAATATTTGTTATCACTAACTTAGTCATTTTTATCCAATCTACTTATAGTACAATGAATATGCCCTCCAGGAGATCTTTTTTTTCTTTTTTTCTTTTTTTTTTTCTTTTTGCAGGAACCCAGCCAAAAGCCCACAGGAGGAGCGGGCAGGACTGGCCACAGTGAATCTTTGGAACTCATGGTGTAGCGATGGACAGTTGGACTCTCCAGGGGGACAGCTACTCCTTCATGCGCAGTGCGCCCCGCACATTTTCCCTGTGCCATCGTGAGGGTACCCCTAACCACGTTGAAATCTTCGACATTATCAACATCCCCACTCAGCGGAGTGTCATCTCTGAGACCACCTGCCTGTGTGACATTTTTGGAGACGACGGTGAGTCAGCGTCCCTCTCAAGCAGCCCTGCTGCAGGGCCCGCTGTACCTTCCCAGACAGAGTTGGAAAGAAAAGTTGCTACCACACCACAAGTGGATGATTTGAACGATTCTTCTGGCAGCTATCACACTGCACCTGGATCAAGCGAGGGAGAGGAGGGGTTTGATGATTCAAGAGAAGGGTGTTACAGCCCTGCTTGGCAAAAAGAGTGTTCAGATGGGAGGGAATTAGATGACAAAGAATTAAATTCAAAACATCCAATAGTTGCTAAGGATAGCATTGCAAATTTTGAGCCAAAAACCGCATCCCCAGTACTTCTGCACAATACAAGTACCCCATCATCACTCACCCCATCGTATCAAGGCCTCAACAGTGGTGAGACAACACCTTCTCCTGGATATAATTGCCCCAGTTCCTTCAATCCAGAAGGGAGGCTGTCATCACTGTCTTCCTCCTCCGCTGAAAAAAGACTTTCACCTCTATCACCTGACATTCAGGAATCGTACAGAGAAACTGAATCAAGTACAATAACCCCTTCATTCAAGGACAGACAGAGTAATCAATCTTTAAGTCCATCACTTCCACACGATTTAATTGAGCCAAAAGCCAGCCAGTTAAATCAAAACAGCAGTTCATCACCTGAGACTCCCACTGACCTTTCTCAGGATTATACAGACATTAAATCTAGAATCAATTTTTCATCTTTTATACTCCATGGTGTCGATTCAGAATCTCCCTCAGAAGGGCAGGTAGTCTCCACTGAGCTCAGAAATAGTTCTCCTTCCCCCACCACTCAAACATTACCTCCTTTCTCTGAATCAAGAGGGAGGGTATCTGTACCTGATCTCTTTAGCAGAGAATCCACACCTGATATAAAAGATTCTGCCAACACCACTGAACTTATTTCAGATCTATCTATTGCTGGAAGAGGCATCACGACTACTCCTCAGAGCCAGGACACAGGATTATCAACTGGACCAGGCAGCTCTGTTTCCACACCAGGCCCTAGGTTTACGCCCCCTTCTCCTGTCATTTCAGTAGCAACGTCTCCTGAGCTTGTAGAGGATAGAGTTCCAGCTGGAATAAGGAACGTAAGAACCTCCCCTCACTTGCCTACCCCTGCCTTTCTAACCTACACTGGGTCAAGAAGTCCATCACCTGCTCTTTCGCCTACAGTACAAAACCGTTTAACACTTTCTGAAAACAGGAGTCAGGTGTCTTCTCCTGTGGTTAGTAATAGTTTTTCTCCATTACCTGAAGTGCAGCAGAACAGTTCGCCTTTACAACAAATATATACTTCCCCATCACCTGAGATTAGGATTGTATCCTCCTCTCCTGAGCTCAGTAACGAGCATAGCTCTCAAGTAAATCCATCACCCGAACTTCATCAGAGAGTCTCACCTTTAGAGGAAAGGTACAATTCTCCATCCCCTGAAATAAGGATTTTCTCCTCCACTCCAGACCTCAGAAGGAAAGAACACTCTCAAGTAACTACATCACCTGGACTGCACCAGAACAGCTCACCTTTACAAGAAAAATATACTTCTCACACACCTGAGATAGGTGCTGTTACAGCCCCTCCACATCTAATCAGGAAAGAGTGGCCCTGTCAAGTCAAAGAGGTTTCAGAGTCTTCTCTCACAGAGCAACAAGTTGGCTCTGTGTCACCAAGAAGCTTCTCTTTCTCCCCTCAGATCACAGGGGTGTCCTATTCTGTTGTTCAGGCTGAGGGCAGGACAAGTTCCCCATTTCCAGAACTTTCTCATACCTCCTCCCCAGAGCCAACTCATTTTCTTGTCTCCTCTGAGTCTGGTAAAGACAGTGTTGACACCAGTGTAACACAGTCCACTGGTAGTCAAAGAAACTCTCCGCATTTATCAGACGTCCAAAGTTCTGCCTCACCATCTCTGCTCAAAAACCAAACACCTTCTCCTCAGGCAAAATATTGCACACCTTCTCCTGAACCAAGATCTCTAACCTGTTCACCAGATGACTGCCTAAGTCCTTCATCTCAGCACCAGCATTCATCACCTGTAACTCCATTTACAGAGAAAATATTCCAGGAATCACTAACAGCACAGTCTCCAGAATTCAACTCCCTGTATACAACACCTGTTCCTCTCACATCTGAGCTTCAGACAGAGACCATTACTGCCGGTGTCACAGTAATACCATCACCTACACATCTGACAAAGAAAGCTGTGTCACCTTCATTTAAATTAGAGAATAGACTGGAAACTGGTGCTACTGAAATAAGGAGCAACTCTTCAGTGGTGAAAGTTTGCACTCCGACATCTGTCTTATCAGATAAAAATTCATACAATTCACAGATACAACTCATCACAGAAAGAAGAGAGACAAAAAAGAGAGAACACTGTCAAGAAATATCAAGCGTAGCCATCTCCACTCAGGAAAAACACAACACTCAACACCCCTTTTCTCAGGAAGAAATCGAGTCTCCTTCCCACGATATTACAAGCCACAGAGTTCATAAAGCTGCATCCAAGGAGTTTCAGCAAAGACAAGAAAAGCTCCATCCTCTGGTCCCCTCTAACTCCCTGAAATTTGACAGGAATATTTATCTACCAGATTCAACTTGCACACCTCAGAACTCAAGAAGACAGCTGTTACCCAAAATTATACAAGACGACAGGGAGAGGCTGGCGGGGGACATGTCCCGTCGTATAAACAGGCGGCGCACTCCTTCTCCACCTCTTACCAGGTTTACACCTGTTCACATTATAGCCCCTCAGAAACCACACAGAAAGTGGCAAAACAGAAGCAATAGCCCCTCTGAAGTTATAACATCCTCACTGTGTGGTAATTTAAAGGAAGCAGGGACAAATAGGGAAAACCCCAATGTTGACCCTGTTGACAATAATAGCCAGGCCCATTGGGTCAGAATTGGAAAGCAATTGGAGATGGACAGAGAAATGCCATTGGAGCAGGAGAGGGATGTAGGTATGGAGAGGCAAATGGGTAGGGAGATAGACGGAGAGAGAAAGAGGGAGGAGCAGGCTCCTGAAAGAGAAGAGGGGTGGCAGGGGGTTGCCAATTACAGAGGGGAACAGGTTGAGCTGTCATTCAATGCTAGGAATAGAAAAGGACCTGTGATTCGCAGTGCAGCTCCCACAACCAGAGAGGCGCGCCAGGGACTGCCAACAGCACATTCTTATTCAGAGAGTCTCCCTGCGACAAGACAGCTACAGCAACAACACAGTCTGCTTAAACTTGCACCTCAGCCAGACCCCAGCGGTTGCAGCACCAGCAGAAGACTTAAACCTCCCACATCTCAGGACAGGAGAAGTGTGCCTCGACGCGTGTCCACGAGCAGGCCATGTCAGAGCTCCAGCTCCAGTATGGGAAGTGAACTTGATGAAGAAGACCATGAGGTGAAGTGGCTTACAGATGTGGCTTTTCGCAGCCTGTCAAGTCCTGAAGTAGATTACCTTGAAATGTACAACTCCAGCCACTGTTCGTCTACAAACATTTCTCAACCATCTACCCATGACAGTCCAGCTGGAGTCAATGCTGCCTGGTTGTCCTATGCTGACTTCAGAGGTTCTGCACCAAAGCTTGACTTTGATGAACTCTCCTCTCATCAGCAAAATCCTCACAATTTAGATTGCCTAGATCCATCCAGAAGATGTGAGTTAGGAAGCTTTGAATGCATAGACGTAGCTGTGGAAAGAGAGGACTGCAGGAAAGTAAGAAGAGGAGTGCCAAAAAGACAGATCCAACTGAAGAGAAGGAACAATACTGAAGGGAAGCAGGATGAGAGCAGTGAAAATAGCAGTCCTGGGCTACCAGTTATGGTTGAAAGCCCCTCTCAAGAGATTCACCCTAGAGGTACCTTTGTGAGGCAACACAGTACACCAGCAGCAATGCAAGAAACTCCCCCTAGTGAGAGCAGCTCTGAGCTCTCACAGCAAAAAGAAAGACAGTCCAAACTCCAGAAATCTGCTTCTATGGATGAAACATACTCTAAAACTAAGATTGCTTCATGCCTCATCAAGAACGTGTTGTCAAAGAAGATGCAAGGCGTTGATAGACAGCCTGATGAGCAAGCAAGTGAAGAAGTGAGCCCACCAACAGAGAGTGCCATAGCACCATCTGAAGAATCGCCAAAACTTGATTCTGGTAATCTGAGTTCCTGTCTTCAGTCAGATCACAGCCTTTCATCTGAGAGATTTTCATTGAGGGGAGAAACAGGGATGAAGGATCAAGCCACTTTGCCTAAGGACCACGGATTAAAATCTAGTTATAGACCAAGTTCATCCAGCAGTGGCAGAAGTGTCACCTTCTCCCAGACTGATAGCGAAGAAGCTGATTCCCAAACTCGAAGTACTAAATCATCAGCTTCAGAGATAAAATCCAACTGCGGTATACCGCTTGGAGGTAAAAGAAGTGGTTTACAGTCCTGGCAAACACATGAAACTGTGGTAGGTGCACCAGTGGAAGTACCTGCGTGGGACACAGCAGCTCCCTCAGAACGTCCTTCTGGCAACACCCTGGCAAGAGGAACAAACAGAGATCAAAAAGTTGAAAACAAAGATCAAGACAGGCAACTACAACAAAGAGACAAAGATCCCTACACATCTAAAACACAGGAGATCAAACTCAAAGCTGTGGAAAAAAAGAAGGCCTCACTAAATGTCTGTCTCACTCCAGAGGCAGAAAGCAAATCTTTTCCACTGGAGGGGTTTGCTGGAGAGAAGGAAGAAAATGCTAAGACCAAAGCAGAGGACAAAATAAAGGATCAAGGGGACGGGGATGATAATGTTAAGGCTCCCGTTCACAAAGTTAGAGATGTAAGGCGGCTTGTGAAAAATACATACAACTTGTCCTTCAAGGCAGTTAGTTCTGATAACCAATCAGGCATCGGTGAAGAAAACTGCAATGAGGAAACAAGGGAGGAGGTGCCAGTAGGGGAGAAAATAAATGTATTAAAGGAGGCTAGCAGAGAAGAGAGGGAAGAAGAAAGAGAAAAAGAGGTCAGGCTTGACAGAACACCTGAAGAGAAAGATGAAGCAAAAGATTCAATGAATCAAATATTACTTCATTCAACTCAGAATAAAAGAAATTCTCCATCTGGTCCACAGCCAATGCAAATCGAATGCAAGGCTGTTTGCTGGAAAGATGACAAAAATAAAATGCCAAACATGAAGAAAGATTTGGGCGATAAAAACCAAAGCTCTTTGTTGTCTTCCCCAGATGCAAACTCGATAGCGAGCAGACTAAAACACACAACTGAAGAGAAGATGATCCAAAAGCTTGGTGAACATATTAGTACCACAGCAGAAAAGAAAAAGAATGTGACAGAAATCCACAAAGTGACAGACAGTGAGGACAAGCCCAAATTGGCTAGAACAGACCGAAAACCTCCCATGCTCGGAAGCCTCCCTAAACTGCCTAGTAAGGAGAGGGAGGTGTCCACTGCTGTAGTTTTAATAAGAGAGAAATCAAATAAATCCAACATGTCTGCATCTTTAAGTCATGAAGAGACTTCTGCCCAAATCAAAACTCCTGCTTCTCTCTCACCTACCCCCCCTGTTTCTGGTGGCGCATCTGGTGGTAGCCACTCAGTTTCAATGCTTTTAAAGGAGAAAGGTTATCAAGCTGACATTGGCACAGTGGGGAGCGATGGTCAGAACTTAACTAGAGGTAAAGGACCTACCTGTAAGCATGTGAACTCTTTGGAAATCCCTCTTCAGACCATTCCTCCTTCAGAAAAAGTTTTTCCTGATTCTCACAGAGGGAGAACCTTCTCCTCGTCCTCCACCACCTCTGGCCCCTTAGCAATGACTGAAAGTGCAGATGTCCTGGAAAAGCCCACAGAAGAGGAGGAAGTTAGCATTAAACCTCCAAAGAAAGATACAGAAACAACAAAAAGGAACACAATGGACCAAACACTATCAACCACCAAACAAAATGACACTATCGGAGAATTTGAAGCAGTCAAAAGGCTAGATCCTACTTTCCCCCCCAGGTCTCCTGCAATACGGAGATTCAAACCACAGCCAAGTGAGACCAGGTCACCATCAACAGAAACAGAGAAAAAAGAAATGCCCTCATCGTCTTTGGGAAGCCACAAACCTCAAATGATTGAAGTAAAATCCATAGCTAAAAACTCTCAAAAACCAACAGTGCCTCCGAAACCAAACAGTAAATTTAAGCCTGGAGATTTGGGAAATGTGACAAATGAAGCACAGAGAGCATCAACAGCTTCCTCTAGTGGAAAACAACGAAATGAGGAGAGACCACAGACAATTGTAGTGAGCTCACCTACAGTCTACAGGAAGATTTCCAATGAGTCTGCCTCTGCATCAAATTATTCAAGAAAGCTTGCTGTATCTGCTGTGTCAAACCTTAAGCCACCACCTCACAGAACAACAGCAGCCAATGTCACCAGCATCTCTAACATGTCAACAGCATGTTCAGACACAGAGGCAGTTGCCGACCAAGGTCAGCACCAACAATCTGCTGCTTCGCCTCAGAGCTCCAGGCATGCTAAGAAATCTGAATCCCTAACTACAACGTCAGACACCGGTTTAGATGTAGCCCAACAACTTGTTCCACAACCAAGTCCATATCAAAGTGTTGGATCTACCCTATCTGAAGTTGACCAATCTACTTCAATGGACCCAGAGGGTCAACAGTGTTCTACGGCGACATGTGAACATGAGCAAACTATACCTGTTAGCTCCAACAATCTGAAGCAAGTGCCTGCTGTTTCCACAACTCAAAAGTACACTCATCAACCATACAGAAGAACAGTCTCCAGTGAGCATGCCCAAAGAATAGACGATCAACATTTTCATACCTCAGATGACCCTCCAAGCTATGACGAAAGAGAGAGCTTCAGTCCACTCTTGCTTCCTGATATGACTTCAGCAAGGTCAAATCGGTATCAACCTTCATCCCATCCTCCCTGTTCCTGCACAGCTGGCTACCCCTCTCACTGTGGTCCTACCTCTCCTCACCAGCATCGCAGTCCCCATAATCTTACCCCACCTGGTCTGCCACACTCTCCAGGTCAGGCACTACCTTACCAAGTGGCTCAGCCCCCTCTCCATGTTCACCACTGTAGACCTGAAATGCAGCCATTGGGTTACCAACCAAGATCTCCAAAGTCAAGCCCTCTTGGTCCAAACCAACCACAATCCATTTACCAGCCTCTCCATCCCTCTGCTGCCTGCGGTCCCCTTCCTTCACTCATGCAGGCCTGCCCTGCTGACCGCTCTCTGTTGCCACAGCAACATATTGGAGCTCGACGGCCTCCTGTTCACAGATCTCCCCATCAGCAGCCACCAAATCTGACTGGGGCTCCTTACAGTGATCCAGGCCACAGCCACTCTCCCGTCCTGCCTCCTATAGATCCTCAGTACCTATGTGGCTCCCAAAGCATGGGTCTCTCCTATGGGTCAGAATATGGCGGCGATAGCTCTAGCGTGTATTCAGAAAGTAGCTATGCACAGCCACCACGTAGAGTACTCCTGGATCCTGAGACAGGGAAGTATTTTTATATTGAGGTGCCTGTGCAGCCCCTTAGAAAAATGTTGTTCGACCCAGAGACTGGTCAGTATGTGGAAGTGCTCATCCCACAGCAGGCAATGTCACATTCAGGCCTGTACCCTCCTGCTGGACCCCACTTCCAGCCTCTCCACAACCACAACATCTATGCCCCGGCTCCTCAATACATGCCCTGTGCTGCTCCTCCCCCATTAGCCCACCCCCAGGTTCAGCCTCAGCCACCCCAATATCCTGAGGTGTCTGCTGCACCTCCAATGCATCCAAGTGGGTCTGGGGTCAGCTATAGGAATCCGTCAGGACAGGGATCAAAGACAGAGCCCAAAAACCACCGACCATTGGACCAAAGGTACCTTGAGAATATGTATTATGTCCCAAGTGTGATAAATGCAAGCCCAAATGCCACCCCACCTGACTATTACCACAGGCATCCTTCTAACTTACCCACGACTGGGGGGAAAAGGTCCTGAAATAGAGGGCAGAGGCCGCCTTCCTGGAGCCTGTGGAGTTTAAAATACACTATGTATAAATGGGGTGGCTAATGTTGGTCTGTGATGTTATTTGAGTTTTGACACTACAGCTGAAGAAAGCAATTCTTTAGATGTTGTTTATTTGCTAATGCTGCTATACTTTTTGCTGAGCTGCTTTTACAAAAGAGATTTTTAGGTTGGTGTCTTCAGAAATACATGTGTGTGGGCCTTTTCTATGACCTATTTATCAAACTATTACTTAAACTTTTATATGTAAGATGATTAAAGGGATGCAAAGGAGCAAAACATCTGTGGGATTATTAATTTACTGATGTGTTTTTAGTCTGTAAATGTCCACAGAAACTTGAAAATGCAATATGAAAAGACCTCATATTTATCTTAATAATGCATTTACACAGGTTCAGTGAGTTTGTGCACACGATGTCTGCTACACAATGCAGCACTCTCAATAAAATGTCAAATGTCAAATTTCCTCTCTTTAGTCTTTCTTCAATTGCACTTTTAAAAAGATAAAACATTTAACTATAGTACTCTAGTTTAGTCTTACAGGATGTTACTTTGAATTCTTAAATAGGTTCACGTTTTAAAGCTTTTTTTACAACTAAACAATAATGTCATTTACTCTAAGAGAAAGTGCATGACACTAATTATTAATGAAAATTGGATTTTTACATTATAAAATTAGCTAAATACTCAGGAGAATTACAAATGGATATATGAAGCATGTATGATCTCTAATAATTGCTTAAATATGACGATTACTAGTGGTTTATTCTTTGGTACTGAAGATGACCGCAGAAACATATTTTTTGTTTATATGAAACATATTTAATTTTAAAACCACTAGAGGTCCCTGTGCAACACCAAATAACGACCTAATGTTGAGAGGGGCTGAATTAGGGGTCTCAAAATCTTGCCCTCCAGTGCAGGTTGTAGATGCATCCTAGCTCCAACATATCGTAATGTAATGATTGAATTACCTCTTCACCGTGCCACAGAGTATGGCAAAATCCTGGTAACATTCATTTGATTCAGATGTATATGTATCCAAAACCTTCAGAACAGTAGATTTCGAGGACTAGATTTGTAGACCAATGAGTTAATTTTGAGTTTGATAATATAGTGCTTATTAAAAGGAAATTCTCATTTTAAGCTGTCAGATTTTATTTAAGCAAACAAAAACAAGCGTGCGATGTTCTGCAGAAGCACAGTGTAACCACAAGGGGGACCCCTTGACCAGAGGTAGAAAAAAAAGATCATGCCAGGAAGTTGTGGCTGACCTATGTACTCTGTGTAAGTAGAACCAAAAACATGAAAGCAGTTTTACGACTTCTCTTCTTAAACCTGCGCCTATTAACTATGTCCAGGAGCACAGTTGTAAGTAACCACCACAGCCTTTAATGTGGTTGACGGTAAAGTTTATGGTCTGCAGGTGGCTTCTTGTGTGTGTGACTGCCAGGTGTGGGGGGGGAGGATAAGATTAAAGCTTACACATTACCATATGGAGACGAAATAGCTTGCGAGTTAGCTTGATTATAATAACTGAACCGGAAACATATCACTGAGACTTCCATTATCACTACAGAGTAGTAAAAATTAACTAATGATTATGTAAACGTGACAGCTTTTAATAGCTGTCTGGCATACTAGTAAGTGTGTTATGACTACATAGCAACATTCAAAATATATATTAATCATTGACAGAACACAAGCCCTAGCCTAGACTGGCATCTTTTAACGTCTGCAAGTGTCAACTAAATATCTGTGTTTATTGTCATACACTTACATTTTCACAACCTGTAGAATGAGGAAGGACACACCTTGAAAAAGCACACTAATCTGTGTAAACTTCTTGACACACCTTTTTTCAAAATGACTATTAGACAAATCCACATATTTCCATGTGACTTTGATCTACCCCAGTAGTTTTTACAGTGTAGTATTTTCTATCATCTGAGCTGAAACAACCAGCTCTACAGCATTTTCTTTCCAGATTATCCAACAAATACTTTTTTTTCTTTCAAGAAGTTTGCAAACTGTCTTTAAAGAACCCAGTACTTTCCAAAAGATATTATAGCAATAGTAATGTTTATACGAGGATTGTGTTTTTAAAAAGAAAGGCCGTGATGTGGAGGACGTGTAGTTCCCATGCACATCCTCCACATCACATTTGAGTCCAACATATTTCAGTCAAACACACAAAACACACCATGAGATCATCAGTTGGCCTCTGGTCTCTTTCCATCCGTGTCTGTTTCTTCGCTCTGTTTCTGTGATCTGTTCTGTATATTGAAAGGTGTAGACCCCAGGAGGTCCATAAGGCACGGCACACCCAGGAATGTGTGGGTGAGACCGATCCCGGAGCCACGTTTGATGTGGACCAACAGCACAGCTGATTATTCACTGGAAAAAACTCCTCTCTGCATTGTCCAATATCAGGAATGTTGAAAAGGAAGAGTGGGTGGCATGGGCCTGGCAGCTAGATAAGACAGACTATTAGGTAACAACAAGCTGGATAGATGCTTTCTTACATTTTCCAGTAGCATGTGCTACTAGAGATTAGATCTCTATTGTTTGTAAAAGGGAAATTGTTGGCTTTAATGGCTGTGTTGCTCACTTAGACAGAAGTGAAAGGGTGATTTTATTATTCCTATGACTTTAAGTGCATGTATTAATGGGGAAGAAGTTAGGTCATGTGGGCATTTCAGTCCCCTGCCAAACATTTGTGCTCATAACTCCTGCCTGAATGACCTCCTTTGATGGGAGGGTCCCAAGAAAGTTTGAGTTATCTAAGAACACCAATAGTAAGATTTTGTTTCAGACTTCCCCCTAATACTAAAATAAAACCCACTCTTTTTTTCAATAAAATGCTACTTATTACGTGGAGTCAGCTCAGAACTTCTGCAGCCTCATGTTTATCCCTGACTAAAAAATATTAAACAAGCACAGCAGTTCATTAAAAGTTGCGTTTTAATTCATTTTATCTTACTTATATATGTTTCACTTTGTGCTTAAATTAACAAGCTTTCCAATAATTTCCAAATTTATTGAAAAGGACTTCATTTGTGTTGCTTTTCACAACTTTGAACTGTGACACAATGTGACTTCAGGCCTTCAGCAGGATCATTTTCTATTCTTATTTTTATTTGTTTCTCTATCACTCCATCTTAAACCTTGTAACATTTGCTGAAGATGTATATTAAAGGAATAAAACAGAAGAAAATGTCACTCTTGCACATTTGGTGGAGTCACCTGAATACTCACGCCCATGCCCTTAAAAGGCGTTCCTTTCGACCCAGCGGAGGTGAACAAACCATGAGTGGGTGTATGTCTGCGTGTGTGTGTGTGTGTGTGTGTGTGAGCTCATCATGACGGGGAGAGGAATGACAGAAGCAACAACCAGAAGCTATCTGAGATGCGAGGGAACACCTGAAACCCTGCATTCATTTTGTTGCCTAGCAACCCCAGGGCATAATAATTGGTGCGGGTTGTAAAAATCCTTACAACCATGTTTACACTTGTGTGTCATACAGACTTCCTTCCCTCCACCAGGTGGTGCGTGCCGACCTGTCACACCCTGTTATTGCTTCATCGCAAGCTTTCATATCCTTTTCGTCCAGCAATAGCAATCTAACGTAGCCTGACTCATCTGTTTAGAAATCAGTAAATGTTTTCATGGTTATTGATCTTTACCGAGTGCTACATTATGCGGAAAATCACAAGATAAGTCTTCCTTCATTATTATTTTATATGAAGTAAACCTGAAGGCAGCTCAGAAAGGGTTGTTTGTTGTTTTGTGGGGGTGGGAGGGTTGTTAATAGTGGAACTTATTCATCTAGACCTGTCTAGTCATCTGAGTGTCCCAGGACCCCTCATGTTCAGGCAGGAAATTGTTGCTTATACTAGGGAGTCTGTCATCGTTTCTATGATAGTTATGAGAGTTTGAAAAGTAGTCTGGGAGTGATGTCATAGCCTGATCACTTTACCCGCTGTCCTTCTTCACCTCTTCCAACAAGGAGCTGGGCTGTGGATCAATGGGAATGGAAGGAATGACAGGAGTCTCTGTGTGTGTGTGTGCTTAGCAGTTTTTTTTTTTTTTCCAAAAGGTCAATTTAAAAAAAATAAAAACTATACTTCGAGGACCAGCTGCTCCATATAGGTCCCAAAGCCTGGGCCCCATAAGAAGAAGTGCTGTTTTTGTAAATAGGGGTTAGATTTAAGACCAATGAGCATATTAATACAACAGTTTCTACAATTACCTTGAGGGAAAATCCCAAAGGGATTAATAAAGTTTCTATCTATCTATCTATCTGTCTGTCTGTCTGTCTGTCTGTCTGTCTGTCTGTCTGTCTGTCTATCTATCTATCTATCTATCTATTGAATTTAGGTTAGGTTTAGGGTTAGGTATGGAGTGGCAGTAGTTAGGGGTTAGGTTTTGAGGTAAGGTGTGAATTAGGTTTTGGTAAAAGTTAGGGTCTAGGTATACAATAGTAATTATTAGGGTTTGGGAGATTATTTGTGTTAGACATGAACACAGTTACTAAAATGAATGGAAGTCAACACACGTCCTAATATGGGTAGAAATACAAACTTGTGTGTGTATGTGTATATGTGTGCGTGGGTGTGTGGCTACTGAGACAACAGTTATTGGCAGGATCAAGTTCTTGGCTGTCTCCGATCCTGAATCACTCATTGCTGATTCCATGTCTGAACTCTTATTGATGCCATACTGTGTCAAATATTCTCTTCATATTTTGACGGCCAGCCCATTAAGGGGTCGGGTCTCCTGCAGAGAGGTCTGGCAAACATTAGCAGGAGGGAATCTCCAGAGAATCCGCCTTAAGTTTGGTTTTAGTCCACGTGTTTGCTCTGAGGTGGTATGCATGGGTCACTGAATTCCTCAGGCATGATGCAAAGCTATGAGTCAAATAAGGACAGCCCTGACCACACAGACATTGGTCATTACACCTTTTAAATTTAGAGCCTGTAAATATTATATATTACTCTCCTTATTTCTCCATGTTGAAAGCAGACTTGTTTTTATCTTTCACTCCTAGAGAGTCTCATTGCTGGCTATATCAGCATGTGTGTGGAATCCCATTGCCAAGACAGTCAATGTCGGCCTGAAGAAGGCATGAAAGAGCTGCTCATTGTTACCCGGTCAACTCCAACGAAGTGTCAAACAGCTGACATAGAGAAAGGACCAAGCACCACGGACACACGGAGATACATTATCATACAAATATTAACAAGTGAGGTAAATGTTAGCCATGGACTTTGTACATGTGGGATTTGACGATTATATGGGTGAAAGTTTATTGGCTTCAGCGGCAGCCGATGAATCTGATTCCATGGATTGTTCAAGTATTTAAAAGCTACAACAGAGGAAGTTTTTCTGTTGTAGAAATTTTATTGAGTGTCATTTCTACACTCAACTACATCGGACTAAATGCAATACTGATTGTTGGAAGCTGAAACTTAAGAGTAATCTACAAATTAGTGAGGGGAATTAAATCTCCACTGACAGTGGGTCTTAGTATATAAAAAAATATATTTTTGTTTTTTTTTCCGAATCAGAGGACACTCACAACTCCTTTATTTCAGGTAACTAGACTTAGTTCAAACCATAACAATTTTTGATGAACAGTATCAACAGGTTCTGCATGAAGAGAACAAGATTTTTTTTCATTTTACATCAATTTTTGGACTTTTGGACATTGCTTTGACCTGACTGCCAAAGTGAGACCGTTCCGATACTGGGC
Organism: Gambusia affinis; assembly: GCF_019740435.1. Lineage (NCBI taxonomy): Eukaryota > Metazoa > Chordata > Actinopteri > Cyprinodontiformes > Poeciliidae > Gambusia > Gambusia affinis. Next base: position 9,315,980 of record NC_057876.1, on the reverse strand, counting down.
TAAATTATGTGTTTTGAATTTCGGTCACTGCAAATGGACTTCCTGTTGCGTGCTTGCTTAATGGTTTTGCTAATTCTATTCTGTTGTCTGTTAACAGAAAGATGCAGGATGTCCCCTCTGCAATTGTCTCCTAGGGGATTTGTGGAGGATACTCTGCTTGGATGAGACTGAAATGCAAAGCAATTGGTTTAAAAACATTACCCTGCAAATGAAATACGATTGTGGTATGTAGTTGTGTTCTTCTTCAACAGAGAAAGGGAAGCTGGTCAGAGTTGATGGAAAGATGAGTGGAGCTAAACACAGGCTGCAGGAAGGCCGTTCAGATACTGGGGATCAAAATATTTTTGTGATGACTTGGACTGACAAATGGACTTCCCTGTTGCGTTTGCTTATGGTTTTGCTAATTCTATTCTGTTTCTGTTACAGACAAGAAGATTGTGAAATCATTTCAACCTCTTGATGTGTAGAGAATATCTGTTTCTACATATTATTAGCTAAGGTAAGCTGAAAACAGATGCATACTGTACTTTTTAAATTTGAATCTTTAAAATAATGATGAAAGCCATTTCCTTCCTACTGACAGCTATATCCTATGAATGGAGCGTGCATCAAAAAATCTAAATATAATGTGTTAAAGTTTGTGCGATATAATGCGCTAAGATGTTGAAGGTGTACATTTTATACACCTTGAATACTTGCAAGGCTTTGTATATTTAACAGCTCTTTTTTATGTACTCTTAATAATTGGATTAAGATACAAAAGTATGCCTTCTGCTTCTCACTCATAGTTTCCAATTGTACTTGATAACGATCAGATAATTACCAAGTAAATGTATATCCTTGAGGGGTTTGGTTCAAGCATTGTTGATTTGTGTTCACATGACACATTTCTTTTGTTTGTATGCCCATCTGTAAAGGCACCACAGATCGCCTTTTTGTGAATGTAGACAAAGAAGATTGCTGAAATCATTTCAATTTGATGTGTAGAAAACTGTTTCTACATAATTATATCTTTCTGAAGCTGAAAACAGATGCATACTGTACTTTTAAATTTGAATCTTTAAAATAATGATAAAGTTTCCTTCCTGAATCAGCATTCAAGAATGAGGTGTGATCAAAAAATCAACCATGACAAAGAAGAAGTGGGATATAAAAACCATCAGTGCAACTTAATGGTTTTGTCGATTCAACAGCTTGTCATTCATCATTTATCATAAAGGTCTTTGCCCCGAGATTGCTTGTGAAAAATGCAGGCAGTTGCTATGTGTCATTTTCCATCCATGTCCATGCTAGAGCTGTTGAAGATAGCAACAAAAACAAAGAAAAACCTGTTTGTTATTCCTTTATTCTCCACCAACCAAAGCATCCCACTTGACTTGTCAGTATTTCTTTTTCCAAGAACCAACAATCGGAGACTAAAACAGTTTGGACGTTAATGGGTGAGGGAGTATTTTGATGACAGATAAATGTTTATCATGGATGTATACTTGCATCGTTGGGAAATGACACAGAACGTTCGTTGCCAGCTAAGGAAAACAAACACCAAGTCCAAAAAAAAGCTCTTTACAATTGATAGTTACCTGTCAACCCAAATATTTTTAAAATACCTTTCTGGCAGAACGTTTTGTCCTCCAACGAGAAATAACCAGATAAAAGCCAAAGGTCAAAGGCTTTTTTCTGGACAACCTACACTAGTAACTAGCTACATTAAGTGTTGCTAAGTGTTTGTTGTGAGAACAAGCTATCCTCTTTATCAGCCGAGCTAAAACATTTGTCAGAGCTACATGGAGTTCCTCCTACAGTCCAGACATCCTTCAAGTCTGACACACAGCACTTTATGACATCGTGCTGCTAATTGGGAGATGACGTCTGAACTACTGAAGCAGTAGAAAAGCTATGTAGCACAGAATAACATGTAGATAGACCTACATTATAAATTATTAAATACAACGTTGTTCTCAATTATTAGTAAGGATGTTTAAAAACTGTTAAAATAAATCCACTTTTATTGTAGTAGCATAATCCTAATTTTGAATCTACTAAGGTTACACATTATATATATATATATATATATATATATATATATATATATATATATATATATATATATATAATGGGGAACAGAAGCTGAGGTGCCGGAGGAACCATCATGGGAGGACAAGCCCCTGCATGGGATGTACCACCGGCAAATAACCGAAGTGGCTGACATCAGAAAATCCTACCAATGGCTGGAAAAAGCTGGACTGAAGGACAGCACAGAGGCCCTCATCATGGCCGCCCAGGAACAGGCCCTAAACACCAGGGCAATTGAGGCCCAGATCTACCACACCAGACAAGACCCAAGGTGTAGGTTGTGCAAGGAGGCCCTGAGACAGTCCAACACATAACAGCAGGGTGCAAGGTACTGGCAGGGAAAGAATACATGGAACGACACAACCAAGTGGCAGGCATAGTGTACAGAAACATCTGTGCAGAATATGGACTGGAACCCCCAAGATCAAAGTGGGAAACACCCCCGAAGGTAGTGGAGAATGACCGAGCTAAGATCCTGTGGGACTTCCAGATCCAGACAGACAAAATGGTGAGGGCGAACCAACCAGACATAGTCGTGGTGGATAAACAACAGAGGAAAGCCGTTGTGGTGGATGTGGCAATACCAAGTGACTGCAACATCAGGAAAAAGGAGCATGAAAAACTAGAGAAATACCAGGGCCTAAGGGAGGAACTGGAGAGGGCCTGGAAGGTGAAGACCACAGTGGTGCCTGTGGTCATCGGGACCCTCGGGGCAGTCACCCCCAAACTGGAACAGTGGCTACAACAGATCCCAGGAGCAACATCAGACATCTCAGTCGAGCTAAGAGGAAGAAGAATCACCAACGTTGTTCTCAATTATTAGTGGGATGAGAAGAATTTTTTTTTTTTGTTTATATATATATATATATAATTTTTATTTTTTTCTTGCCTTATGTGTGTAGGAAACTCAAATTATTTTTTATACTATTTCCTGTTTCCTTTGTGTACAACTATGAAGGAATACATAATCCTAGTTCATAATGTCTTTTTCTGCAAAGCTGAAGGAGGATTGAAATTGATCAGGTTACCACATGTCACTGTTAAGACAACTGCATCAATACAACTATTAATGTGTTGCGTTTGCTAAACACGACTTTGACTTTAAAGTCCAACAAATCACAGGAGTCGTGGAAACCTTGTTAGAGTGCATCATAGCTCTTCAAAATACCTAAAATCGAATTTTAAAATCTGCTGGACTTTATCAGTGAACCAAAGGTGAGTTGTTAACGAGTCCTTCCACAGGATAACGATAAAAACATATGGCCAAACCAGGAGCAAAATGAACCCCTGAGCTGATGTAGGAAGAGAGGCCACATCAGCTATTCATAATGATTAATGTGTAACCTTAGCAGAAAACCAAAAGGGTGAATCACAGAAGGCATGCTTGGATGATTATAGCTCTGAGTGTCCGCCTGAGTTAGCAGACAGAGAAGGCCTTCTATTGTTGTGCAGAGAATAGTCTCACAGTGGCAGATTCCAGTGTGGTCACACAGGCAGCGCTCTGATAAGCTTCCTCCGAACCAATCTCAAAGAATCCGTTGTCCTGCCCTGATAGATTAAAGTTATTTCCCCAATACTGCAATGGAGCGCTTCCAGACAAACAGCTCACAGAGCCGATGGAGGCACAGAGTCGTGAATGCAATGCAACAACTGTAGTTTGGTGTGACGGGAATCTGTGTCGACAGGTCATCAGATTACTTTACAATACAGAAACAGCTGTTGTTGAGGTGATTATGATCAACTGCTGACAGCAGGCAAATGTGATACATCGGTTTTTAGTTCTGGCAGATTTTTACAGCACTGCTGAGAAAACTTTATCCATCACATCACTGCCTTCATCAGTCCATTAAGATACAATTACTGCTCCCCTCGTGTGTGTGACACATTAATCGGCTTGATAAAGAAACAAGTTTCAAATGACACCATGTTTTGAAAGCCAAATCTCCCAGTGGCTTTTTTTCCTCATTATACTTTTTTCTCTCTTACTTTATATGTACAGGATAATTTCATACAATAAAGCACTAAGCATTTGTGCAAATCACAGAGTGCCTTTCAGTTTATTCATACACCTAAGGAACAGTCACCTATTTTGTCATGCTGCAATCACAAATTTTTTAATGCAAACACATTTAATCCTAGACTGTGATTTGATTTCATTTAATTAAAGTGAAGTGAAATTAATTTGGCATTCAGGTTCGGTTTATTCTGTGTTTCTAACTTTGTTTTCTATTTGTACAGGTTCTTTTCTTCCCTTCAGTCTCCCTCTATACCTGTGTGAACTTGTCTTGTTTTTAGTATTAACAAAGTTTTCCATCAGTCTGATCGTTCAGCTGCCAGCAGATGTCACTGAATTTGTAAATGTAGAAAACCTGTGACTATTAGAGGTTAAGAGTGGTGAACAAACAGCATCGTGAACACCAACGAACACATGAAGCAGGTCAAATGTAAAGCTGTGAAAGAGTCATAAGGCAGGGTTTTGTGGTATGCAATATCCCAAACTTTACATTTTTGCATTAAAATTGGCTAGATCATAGTATTTTCCAGTCAAAACTACAGACATGAATCAATTTGAAAATAACTGGAAAGCTTGAAAATTGCTCCTCACATAGACAACCTCCATCCAACCTGACTGAGCTTGAACTATTTAACAAAGACGAATGGGCAAATAAACCCTTCAATCTCTAAATTTACAAAGCTGATAGAGACAAACCATAAAATAAAATAAAAATAAAAAACTTGCAGCTATAATAGCAGAGCTCTGTCCTGTAAAAATTTCAGTAGGACGCATCAAAGTTTATGGTTGAACCAAGACAAGCATTTGAATAAATGATAAAACTTAATACATTTACTAAAATCATCTGTTACATTTTGGAGGTTTTTGTCATAATTGCTTCAGCATCATGGGACAACTTTGTGAGGGGAGTGGTTGTCCCTTTCTATTCAGTGCATCATACCTGATTGAAAACTTCAATGACAAACAAACATCATGGCCTCCGGATTTGCGTCACTGCCTGTGGTTCGCTGCATGGTGGCCGTCTTCATTTGCAGGCCCACAGCATCCACGCCGTAGTATCAGTGCATTTGAACGGCAAACGTGGAGTTTGGATGGAAACCATGGTAATGACTTGTGACCGCAGCAGTGACTCGCTACCTCAGTCACCACAGCACTGGGCAAAGCTTCAGTCGACTTTTACAGAACCCTCCAAGAGTCTCTAAAAATGCATCGCTCTGCGGTTTTGGAGCATTGGACTGTTGGGTTTTGCCTCTTTCTGAATTGTTTTGCTCGTTTTCTTTGGGATTTATGCAACGGCCAGTATAAACAACCATTGAGAATCAAATCTGGAAGTATTTATTTTTGGACGTATATTTAGCTAGTGACCACAGCCCTGGAACATGCCAGCCATGCTAACTAGCTGGGGTAAGGCTATATTTACAGAAGGATGGGTATCCATCATGGTGGTGTGAAAGCACACAGACAGCCAGAGCGCGAGGAAGGGAACGTGTAGCCCATCCGTCACCACAGTCCGGTCTCAAGGGTTGCCTATTTAAAACCCAACACAATTTGCAACACAGAGACACACGGGACAAACAATCGTGCATGAACACACTCACTTCCACCTGGGAGAGACTAACTAACCTCACCTGCATGTTTTTCAAGTGTGGGAGGAAGACGGAGGACCTGAACTGAACCAAATGCAGTTTGTTTCTAAACATTGTGAAATAATTGTCCAGAGACCATTTATGTAAAACTGACTTCCCTCTGCATAATGTTGCCATTGGCATGCTTCACTTTGGGGGCTGGGGATGCTGTGTTCAGGGTGATTTGCAGGGTTAACATCCCGCATAGCTTTTTGGATGCGAGTTAAAAAGGGAATTGGTTGCATTGAATTTTATCTAAAGGTAACAGATTAGATGCCTATTGCTTCCAGATGTTTGACTTAGTTTATCACACGAATTCCCACCAAAAATACATTGAAGACAGTAAAAATGCTCAAAATGTATAAATACTGTAAAGTGGGTCTTTGTGCACTGACTATACCAAATGCAGAGCTAGCATTTTCTTTCTCCCAGAAAGTTTTTGTTGTTGTTTATGTTCTTTCATCCCCTTCAAGTTTCAGAATTTTTCTCTCTGTTACTTTTGATGCTTTTAATGGTGAATTATGCAAAATTACAGATTTGGGAAAATCCAGTCGCTCTTTTTCAAAACAGCAGAAATTCAAATCGGTTTACAGGTCGTGCAGTTGTCCAGTTTGTCCAGCAACAGAGTAGAAAAAGAGGGAGAAGAAACAGCTGATGGTGACTCCTGGGCTTTCTGTATTGGCACCCTACACCTGAATGACATCATGTCAACTGTCAATGCAAGTGGCACAGACAGTCCGTTTCTGCAAATAGCTGGCCAGACTAGCAAGTTCAAGCAGACAGACAGATGGACAAGGTCAGGGAGTGGCAGATAAACAGACATGCTGCATCACTGCTCAAGACTGCAGTGTTGCATATTGGGTTAAGCAAACCAAAGCATGCATGCATCTAATCAATTTTGCAGGAAGAAAAAGCATTTTTGCACATTGAATATCTTCTAGAACTAGCTTGCTAAAACAGCTCTGTTTAACTCAGCTGTCTCTTTTGTGCATATTTAGAGCGAATATTGTTGCAATGCATTTACTTGGTCAAAGAAAATCTAAAGAACTGCTCTTTGTTTTGTTTTGATTCATTTCAATGAACTGCCAAACAATGCTGAATTTGCTGCTGGTTGAGCTTTCGCCTTAGTATGCTAGTCCAAGGTTAGGTACTTTGTTTACCACATTGTTGAGGTGGTTGACAGTTGTTGTCATCCACTCCATGTTGAGTTTAATGGCCTCTCTGGGGACCTACAGCATGTTCATAGCAAACTCTTGACACTCCAGTCACAAGTTTGCTATATATTCAGCTCCCAGATTTTGTCCAACATCTGCAATGAGAGCCAGCCACCGAATATGTCTGCGTGTGCTTGCCCTTGCTAAGGATTCTGCAGGTTGCACTGAGCCACGGTGCACTGGGGTTGCATTTTTAGTTAAGATGGTCCAGTTCTTAACGTGTTCAATGAAACCCTCCATGTAGGGATATTTGCCTGTGTGCTCTGAAACACTAGAAGGCTCCCAAATCTCCCCATCTGACTCCCTTTGGGGTATAAATAACACAAACCCATAAACACTCCCACATCCAACAAATAACAAGGACTGACAGCAAGCCATGTATTAAAAAGCTGTGAGTTCAAGCAAGCTCTGGGGTCAATGAAAGTCATAAAGTATCATTTTCACTTACCTCTGAATGGAAAAAAAAACAGTTCTTAGACAGATGGGTGTTAATATTGAGCCACGAAAAGACTCTGTCTATGACTAGTTTGATGACATCATGCAAAATTGTAAGTGTACACCCCTGGCTACCAACCGTCACCCCAATCATGTGGATGCAAGAGCTTCTTAAATGATGAGCTCATGTTGATCTGAAGATCCTTGTCATGGAGTTGACGGTGTAGGGGTCGTCAGCTGCTATATAGAGAGGAAGGATGGGCAGAATGCTGGCAATGCATACTCACTGCAATGTATACTATTTTTAATTCCCGTACCTTTGCCTTCTTACTCTGTGCTTTTGCTCAAAGGTAACAAGCTGAACAGTCAACTCTCCATCATGTGGGTGCGGATCATTTGTTTTCACACACAGACCTTTCATCCAACGCTGCAGACCACCTGGGGGACTGCAGTATACATCACGTCTTACCCAGTGGGGTCCCCACTCTGTCCTTGGATTTTCTATTTCCCCTTTAAGTAGCGGTCACCAAACTTGTCTGCCGACATTAATATTCAAAAAGCATTAATGTCTCAGGCAGGTACAAAAATATAAAGATTGCTGTCTGAGCACATCAAAATTTCAGCATAAAAATTGACCACAACCTTTTAAAAGTCACACAACTCTTTGCACAGAGGTCTCTCTGAACCATTTACAACACGGTCTGCATTCTGGGCCTAATTTCATCTCCACAAACAGAAATGCTCCAGCTCATCGATGTTGTATCATTAGGGAATGGCTGCCGGAGACTTTGGCACCTCGAATGGAGTGGCGACTTGAGTCCCATTGAAAACCTCTGGAGTTCAGCAGAGGCTTGTAACTTTGCACCCCAGAACTTCGATGTCCTGAGGGCCACACCTCAAGAAAAGTGGGACGCTATGCCACAGCAGACAATAAGTCGACTTGTGAACAGCATGAGGCATCGTTGGCAAGCTGTAATTGATGCTCAAGGGAACATGACACATTATTGAGACACTGATATTTTTTGTTGTGGCATATCCACCACTGTTGTTGGCTTTTGTTTCATTACATTGCTTGAGATGAGGAAATCACACAGGAAGTCAAATATCCCTTACCTTTTGTGAGTTGTGTACATCATACATCTTACAGTTGCTTTTAGCTAATTGTGTATTGAAGCCTGATTTTTGTAGAAATCTCTCTAGAGTTTATGTAAATGTTGCATTTGTAATTTCAACGTCATGAAAAAGAGTTTAAGTGCTCCGGTGGATTATGAACACTTAGATATGGAACAATGTCGGATCCTTGGCGAGCTCCTCATTTTCTGTGTTTCCTGGATACAAGTCCAAGACAACAAATAGCCAAGGCAGTAAACTGAGATCACGTACGCACTAGTCTCCTCACTCTGAGTTTAACGACCTCTGTTCTGCGCACATAGACTACAGATGCAGTGGCACAGAGAGAGGCGCTATAAATCATGCAAGCTCTGATAGCTGTAACCTGGGAGGTGTGTAAGGTTTGTGCAATATTGATGAAGCCACACCATCTCACAACAAATCCAAAAAAGAAAAAGAAACACAAGGTTCCACCACAAAACCAACCGAGACGTAAAAATAGATTAGTATTGAGTTTGTTATTTTGGAAAAGCACTCCGCTTCTCTTTTGGAAAAGTACCACAAGCAGCCTCTGGGAAGTCGGGAAAGCCTGTGTTGCATTCCTGAGTGTAATCACTCAGTTTGATGTCATAATCTGCTCAAGTACATGTCCAGGCAGAGGGCGGTGTCGAAATTTTGACAGCACACCTTTTACCCGGCAGGTACATTTTATTCTCTTTACATCCGCTACGTGATAAGACCACTGTTTCCCAATTCCCTTACGGCTATGGTTAGGAAAGAAATAAATCTAATGCCTGACTTCTCAGATTTAGTTATTTCCATGTAAAAGGGGGGAAAAAAAGTCTAGATTTGAATTGTAGCTATTTAAATTTTTTTAAAGACGTTATGTATGTCCACTCAAAAAGATATTATTCTGAGTTTAAGGTGTGAACCACTTGACACACATAATTTCAGCTTAGTGTTTTTCTATCTATGTGTCTGAATCACATTTTTTCAATTGGTTCCACTTTCACTGCTGAATATTTCTCAAAACAACCTCTCGGTTTGGAATAACATTCAGCTGCTTCGCTGTAGAAATCGGATGTTTTACAGTATCACATCTATTATTCACATACATTCATGACCGGGAGGGTTAGGGTTGCAAGGCAACCTTTATCCTGTGAGAATGAGGAGTTGGAAACCTGCTGGTTTGTAAATGTAACATAGACAGTGCCTGCAAACATTTTCACGCTCATTCAACTTTTTTAATATATTTTTTTTCCATGTTACAATCGCAATTTCAGCATTTTTTACCGGGATGTGATGTGATAGACAAACACACAGTAGAATATGAATGTGAAGCAGAAGATTAAAAATATTTACACGATTTTCAACATTTATTGAAATGAAAATCTAAAAAACTGTGTCATGTGTTACTCATCTGCTTCTGCTTTGTGGAAGTACCTTTCATTGCAGGTAGGGCATTGAAGTATTATGATTGCATCATTTTTGCACCTCTAGAGGGAAAATGTCTTGCACATTCATCAAAAATAGCTCAAACGCAGTCGAAATGGAAGTGTAGCACCTGTGAAAATGAATGTTTCTTAGCATCTTTCTTGGCTATTTTAGCCCATTTTTTGAGTATATCTGTTGCAGCTCTGGCTGAATGCTCGGGGTCATGGTCCTGCTGGACAGCAAACTTCCCCCCCAGTCTTGAGTCTTTTCTAACATCTCACTCCTTTTTTACATCCTGGTCTTTCTTGTTTTACAGAATTTCTTTTTCAAAGCATGATACTGCCACTGCCATGTTTTAGAAAGGGCATGTTAATGGTGGTGTGCATGGTTAGTTTCCTGTGACGTCTGTCTTTAACTAGTAGCCACAAAGTTCAGTTTTTAGTTTCATCTGTCCAGAGGAAATTCTCTCATGCTTCTGCAGTTTCCTCGATATGACTCATAGAAACCACAAACTAGACTTCTGACCACTTACCTTCAACAATGGTTTTGTCCCTGTTATCCTTGCATGAGGATCATTGTTGTCTTGACTAAAAATAGTTGTCCTGTAAGTGACAACTAATCACCGGCCTGAGCTGTGCATTTCTGCAGCTCCTTCAGAGCTAGCACGAGCCTCTTGGTTGCTCGTTTGCATTATGCTCACCATTATGCGTAGTTTACCTTCTATGGGGTCCTATCACACACACTCATGCTCCACCTCCCTGACGATGCAGACAAGACTGGCTGGTGGTGTGTTCGTGCCACAGGGGAGCCAGGGATCCCACCGCCAGCTTGTCACTTTAGCTGGACAAGTTAAACTAGTAGATTTGGAACTATTTTCATGCTTTCATACATCTGAGCTCCTGGTAAAACAGATGCATTTATGCTGAGATTAAATTAAAATAGGTGAATCACTTTTTCTAAATAAGAGATTTCTGAAAGCAGTTGAGTGTAATGGAGGCTGAATACAAATACAAGAAAAACTTTTTACATTTTTGAAAACCTTGCAACATTTCCTTCCACTTCATACTCACGTCCCGATTTGTGTCAGCTTCACGCACAAACACCAATAAAATACATAGAAATCTGTTGCCACATGTGGGAATAGTCTGGGAGAAAAATGCTTTTGCAAGGCACTTTAATGCCGGTGACTCTTATTATAAGGTAGAAACTGTCTCTGACGTAACACAACAATAAATCTTGGTTTTTTGGTAAATAATTAATGAGATTCATTTGTTCTTTGCTCCAGAACTGGCCCCATTTTCTTTCCAGCAAACTCATGGCACAGAGTTTAAAAAGAAGAAAGAAAAAGGTGTTTTGGTTTGTAAATAATGTAGCCCTCAACTGTTCTTTGTCTTTCATCGTGCAGCTCTGCAGCATTATGCCCAGACTGGAGGCAGTTTTGAAATCGTGGAAGCTTTCTGTTTTTCCTTTCTTCCTCCTTCAGTAACTGTTACTAATCGTCCTTTACAGTACACTCCCATCCTTCCGCTCAGAAACAGAAGTTGTATTGCAAAACTGCCCTATAGAAATCTGCAATGATTTTTACAAAGAGAAAAATGGATCCTTGATTTGCTGACATCACTGTGTGCTACATCCACTCTAACTCAGAAATGGGATCCTGAAACTCTTTTGCTGACATATTTTTGCCTTCCTGGAAATTGAAAAATTCTTCTTGTAAATAAATTGCTTTTATCAAAAGATATGCTCCATCAGTAGAATATATAATGTGTAACTTTCTAATTCAGAAATCCAGGCACTTGCTGTTGTTTTTCTGCTCTTATTTTCCGCACAACTAAGAAGAACATTTCCTTTAGTCAGTGAATGCAACACAAATAGCAAACAGGAAGTTTTTAACCAGGTTGCAAACACTGATTGAATGGTGAGCATGTAAACAACATTTCCTAAATAATAACTTCAAGCAAGCCAAGAATTAGTGGAGATGAAGACTATCAATAACCAGGCAGTTTACTGGCGGTGTGCTTTTTACAATTTTTTTGTTATTTCTGTGGCGTTGCATGCAAAGTGCTTTATCCCTGAACGGGCTGCAAAAACGGGAAATGAAAGAGTTCAGGGGAACAAACTATTTCATTCCACTCTTATCTGCTGTAAGAGAGGAAGTGATGACATGTCTCAAGGGGTGTTTGCTTGGAATATATTCAGTAATCAAAGCTGTGCCATCTCGAAAGACACAAGCACCATGGAAGAGAGGTGACACATACAGGCAGAATATTCAAATTCATCACAGAAAGACCCTCAGCTAATGCTTCCTCCGCCGTGCTTCACAGTTGGATTTCATTTTAGTGTTTGTGATGATGAATAGTGTTATTTTTCTCTCCAAAACCAGCAGCATATATTTGGAACCATTTTTCCAAAGATACTGTGCACGCCAACGTGGAATTTTACCCTGTCTGTCCGTTTACATATTTGTTTGCTTTGGAGGACAGTTGTTTCCTTTATGGTGTCTTTCCGTCCCCTTGTTATTTGTTGAATTGTCTGCGTTTGTTCCTTTGGTCTACACTAGTTCCTTTCTCTTGCATTTCACCATGTGTGTTCCTCCTTAGTTTGCATGCTCGTCCCTTAAATTTGCCTTTTTCCGTGAATTGATGTAGGCACTGTATTTGCATAGAAAAATGAGAGGATATCAAAGTATTGTAAAAGCACAACAAGAACACTCAATGTTTTGTGGAGTTAATCCTCGTAATATTTTTTCACCTCGCTATAAACGAGCATTTGTTGTAAGAGAACTCAAAAATAGACGGCCGGGACTGAATTTTTTGTTTTGGCTGTACTGTTGTGTTTTTGGGGGTGGCAGATTTGATTCCTAATCAATGCTACTTACAATTTAAGCAGCAACAGTTTAACTCTTCCTATATTCCGGTTGCGTTGAAGCACCCTGCTGCTGGCTTGTAGATGGTTTGTAGTTTGATCTTTTGCATGACAAAAGATCAAACTACCTTGTCACTCCATCAGAGGAGTGTTCTCAAAGGAGCTCTTGTTCCATCTAACACACCAAAGCCAAAGCCACAAAAGGTACATGTCCAGGTAGACAAACACAAGTCCTGATGTGACCTACGATTTGTCTGAACTCTCACTCACTCACAGGAAAGTCGTGTTGCTGCTCAGATGCTGTGTGTCGGCAGCGTCATCAGACTGCCTGTCTACTCAGATTGGTTTTATTTCCAGTATCAGACTGAATGTGTCTGTCTCCCACACATCCTCTGCATATTTCACATAATCCATGAGGCGCAGCCGAGGGCCGTCTGCATATTCCCTCCCTGTAGGACAGGAGTGCGGTACGTGACAGAAAAATAAACAAGGCCTTTCATCATGGCAGGCAACGCTTCGTCAAGGAAACTCAGGCAGACAGACCTCAGACTTTATGTTTTTTTTTGTCCGTTTTCCTTTCAAATGCATGCAACGTTCACCAGAACAGACCACCTCCCCCATTCTATAATAAGTTTGTGAAGGACTAATAAAACCAGCTGATTGTTGGAAAAATCCACCAGTAAATTGCTGAGGTTGTTCAAAAAATGTCTTGTCTGAGGGTTCCCTCTTTTAGACCACACAAAAACATGCAGGCACACATATCCACGTATGCTAGAACTTTAGTTTCAGAAGGAGTATTGTTGAAAGGTCAGCAGAGGCTTCAACATGGATGTCTACTTTTGTGCTGCTCACCTTTTCCCCAAAAGCGGTAAACAGACAGATCCTGTTACAGAGAAACCCGAGACAAAGCCAAAGAGTGTGATGCTGCGTTTCATGATGGGTGTGTGCCTCTATATGGAGCTGTTAAGTAGACAGTGACTACATGGATCCTCATCGTTCTGAGACTACATGCTGATCAAAGATAAACAACTGGGACACAGTTTAGCAATGACTCCTTTGTACATGGCACATCTTCTCAATATGGCCCACCCATGCACAGCAAACACAAACCGCCTATTATCCTTTTAAATTAAAGTGACTGAAAGGGTGGGAGACTTGCGTGACCTGAAACTCAACTTCCAAGTGTAGAAACCATGAGTAAATCATGCTTATACCATCAACTTAGACAACTGATCGGAGATCAGATAACAGTAAGGTCAGAAATGCAGCCTGTACTCATTATATTGGAATAGAGACAGAGTCTATGAAATTTATATACTACGCTCTAATTCAGTTGCACTGATTTTATTCAATGAACATTTTCACAAAATTTCTATTCACCTCATATCGTGTGTTACTCTTTTGTTGAAATATTATGTCAACTTCCAAGAAAACGGACAAAGGTTTGAAAAGTGTGAAAGTCTAAAGTTTATGGATACTTTTGGCACCGTTGTAGCTTCGCCTGTGCTTCTTATCATGATTATTTTTCTCTCATTTTCGTAGGTATAGGTGATAAATGATAAATGGTTCTTGAACAGGTTTTGAATTGTTTAGGCTGCCCTGTAGCACTGGGCCATACTGCTCAGCTGGGCCCAACCCTAAACGGAAACCTTATAAAACACGAGGCGAAGACAGCTTTATGCGCCAGCTGTCAGTCAAATCAGCGCTTAGACCTGCTAGTCAGCATGAATATGGCACTTACAATTGTATGACCTCCATTCACTTTAGGAAAATAAAATGCGAGGGATTTACTGCAAATCTTCAGAGGGATTTTGGACTTAGAAAGTTAACTATTTTAAATCTGTTTAAAACTGTTTATTCTAAAGTGAAAGACTGTTTTGTAAAATAGAATTTGTGTTAAAGGGGACGTAACACATGTCCGTATCTCTGTGTGGGTCTCCAAATATTTTAACTAAATGCCCATACCATAACATTTTTATCTGTATATTTAACTGTTAAAAGTGTAATAAACTATATTTGGCAGATATTTGCATTCTTCTGTTTCAGAAAGCACAAAGCCTTATTGAACATTTTCAGTTTCACAGGTTTGCATCAGATTAGTTTTACTTAAAAGTCAATAGAGGCCAAAAAGTCGCAGCCTTATCACAGCCTTCACTCTCTCTCCGGTTGTGTAATGACACACGCCGTTTGTAAGTGCGACCAGGGTTCACGGATTGTTTTGCCGGTTGGGTTGAGTGTTGCAAATATCTGTCATTTTTGACAGATATTTGCGTGCACCAGGCAAACACGTAGACTGGAAACAATCTGGATAATTTACGGATCCCCCTGCTCTTGCATACGGGAATGATGTGAAACTGCCTAAACATTCCAACCTTTAAAAAGAAAAAAAGCCGGTGGTTTCTCACAGGGAGTGCATGTGGACGGTGTGGTTAACTGCAGGCTCCTTCCACATTAACCAGGTGCTACAGAGGGTTCAGAGTCTTGAAAAGTATGGAAAAGCATTGAATCATTTTTCCACATTTGGATAGTAACAGAAAAAAGAAAATGAGTGTGGGAAAAAAAGATTGATTTCTAAGGCTTTATTTCTTATTCAGTTATTTTTTAAAAATCTGTATTGGGGAAAAAAAAGTTTTTCATATAGTTTTATTCAGATAACAAATCAGACTTTTTGCTTTGCCTGCCTCATCAAATCGTGAGTCTTAGTTCAAATTAATTATTATTTTTGCTTCTTAAATGAATACAGACTCATTAAAAATTGAAAAAGTTAATTTCACTGTGTTTTGGCTCTAGATCCTTATACGTCTACGTTTCAAACTGGACTCGTATGATTTAAAATATCTCCATTTATCTCAGATAACTTAATTATCCTCCATGTTTTACTTAGCTAAAAATGAAACAAGATGAAGATTTTTGTCTGTGAATGTCTAGTATGTCATAAAAAGTAAGCGGGAGAAGGAAAGGTAGGGGATTCTGTATGGAAATTTTGTGGCAACCTTGAGATCAGGTCTTTGTAAATCTCCACATATGGACGACAGACTCCTGTTCTGACCTTTGTTTCACTCAGCATCCAAAACCATGTCGGGCTGCGTAAGCGGCGATCAAATGAAAGCTTTTCTTTGGAGGAGAAAAGTGCTAAGTGATACCTTTGTTAACGGAGCTTTGAAGTCACCTGAGCGCTGTTGCCTTTTTATAGGTTTACTCAGGTTCCTCCAGCTGGCTCTACTGGGCCCTCGGTGAAGAGAGAGCACTAATTGTTGTAACACAGTATCATGTCAGTGAGTCAGAGCTGCTTTTGAAAAGCCTGCTTTGACTCAATATAGACAGCAGAAGGTGGCTCCAGGCTACGATTGGCACACTTCGCCTGCTGCCCTTCCTCTGATTGGTGCACAACAACACACACCTCAGCTCCATCTTGTGCTTTCCTGCCAACTTAATTGAAACACCGTTCTTCAGAGAGCGTTGATGTGCTTTATAAAGTAAAGTGCTTTATTACAGCTAGGAACCTTAGGAGACACATAAAGACAGTTACAAAGTCAGCCTTTCTTCACACGAAGAACATCTTCAGGATTAAAGAACTGATGTCCCAGATAGATCTAGAGCAGTGGTTTCTAAAGTGTGGGGCGCAGTGCCATTGGATCAATTAAAAAAAAATTTTAAAACATTTACACAAAAGTGTTTCACTATAAAGATGGTTTGTAGTGTGTTTTGTTGCAACCTGAAGTTGCAACAAAACATCAGTGGAGTTTGAAAACAAAATATGTGTAGAGGTTTATGTCTGGGTGAACGATGTGAGTGCCCAGTTGATTTTTTTATTTTAGTCGGGGTAGTGGGGGGGGTTATTGTAATCCGTAGGGGGGCCCAGAAAATCTTTGGGGACCACTGATCTAGAGAATTATTGAGATTCTCTCAACATTATCTTCATAGGTCTGTCTAACAAATCAGACAGCTGCAGCTGTTCCAGAATGCTGCGTTCTCACTAAAACCCCTGAATCCCCTGTAGCTCAGAAAATAGACTTTGAAATACTGTTGTTAGTTTATAAATCACTGAATGGCTTTCTACCAAAATGCATTAAAGATTTTGGGTTTTTGAATAAGCAAGACTCACACCCTTTCTGCTTATTTGTGTCTCATTCGTCTAAGTGGACCATCAAAATACGCTTTTGAATCTATAAGTCACAAAAACACTAATGGGGAGTGTTACTTCACTTCTGATGCTGCTGCTTAATGGTGTCCATTACATTTCTTCCACTGCCTGGTCTTTAAAGCACCTCCACAACTACTTCCAAATGCACAAGTGATCGACCACTGCAAATCATTTTTATCTATCTTTAAAAGGCCAGGTGCCCAAATGTCTCCCAATGAAATAGTAAATAGCGATGCAGTTTAGTAAGACCTTCCATGTCAGCAGATGCGGCGGGAGCATACTTCACAGTATAGTAAACTTGCTGTGAGGTTTTATAAGCATTCCATAGAAACAAAGCAGGTCATAAAACACCAAGATATGTTTTAAAACCATAAAGCTCATAAACATGAAGGTGGGAAACAGCTTTTATTTGTTTACTTTATTTGTTTGTTTGTTTGTTTTTTATCCAGGAGCAACCAGTATGTTTGGTGAAAATAGATATAAAGCTGAGGTAGTCTCATCAAAGCCTAATTCCCATTAGGTGTGACCAAACAGTAATGTGAAAATGTGAATCTCTCACCTCTGTGGTATTCTCAGCATGTTTTGGTTTTGTGAAGCCCGGCTGCGCGTCTTTCTTTTTCCCAATTATTTATTTGAAAGGACTCTCACACAAACATCATCCGAAACTGACCCAGTGGAGAAAAATCCTAAACATCTTCCTCCTCCCCCAACTTTTCACTTCCCCTTCGTCCTCTCAACACATTTCCTCATAAACTTCAAACACTGTTGTTTCAGCTTCTCACTGTTTATCGAGGACGGCCTGAAGATCCACCGTTAACTCATGAACTGGCGAGGCCACATCCTCTCAAACCACACTCTGCTATTAACTCAAAGAGACTATAAACACTCACCATGTTTGTGTGCTTTCATAGGTCTGAATTATCCTGCAGCACCTTGTGGGGGTGGTCTGTCACATTCCCACCCTCTGTTTTGTCATTTTGGACGCTTTCAGCCTTCTGCTCTTCTTTTCGGTGCTGTTTTGAGGGCATCGTAGCAGAACTTGGTCTGGGAGGAATGCAGTGACACAGCCAAGAGCACCCACACAAAATCAACCAAATTAGACAAATGAAAGCTGTGAGAAATAATTGCCGTGTAGGTAGAAATGTGTCAGTGGGGGAATTTTGACATCAAAATACAAAAGGATTAAAAGACGAAAACCACATTAGCTGCACAGTATCACGGCAAAGAAAATCAAGACGGTGATTTGACCGCAGTGCTTCAAATAAAGAAGGGAAGTGGTCAATGTGTTTTCCGTTCCCAGATGTCATTTTCCGAGTAATACAGGTCAGAAGGTGGCACAGTGAATCAGCTTTGAAGGTTCTTTTGCAAACTGGACTCATGCGTCGTTTGAGACGGATGGTATGAGAGTTCAGAATTGTAATATTTTAAACCTCATCGCAGTTATTACTCATACACAGGAAGATCAAGAAATCTGCACCGTTTTAGCTCTTCGTGTCCAGAAATTGGTGTGTCATGAGTTAAAAGGAAGCTGATTTCATTCGGTTTGTCGCCTCACCAGTCTAAGAGGTAAACTTGTGCAAGTCTGAAAGTTTGCAGTAAACATTGGTCAGGATGTAATCTCATGAGCATACCTGTCACATTTGCCAAAAATATTCCCACAAAACATTGACATGGTTTTTAAGCCTGAAAAACACAGAGATTTTTTCACCTACAGTGAGTGTCAACAAATTCATTTTCAGTAAATCTCAAAGCTGTCGTGTAGTTTATGAAATATTGCCCTTTGCAGCAAAAAAAAAAAAAAAAAAAAAAAGCTCAAAAATGTATCCTCACTTACTCCCTTTGGTGGTCACACTGCTTAACATGTTAAATTTTAATACATGAACATGTTCAGTTATATAAATATAAATGTTAGAGTACAGGAACTCTGGCTGACCCTGTTAACAAATACTGGCACATCCTATGTTTGCACCTGGAAAGAATGTGTGGAAGATAAAAGCTGGTTGATTTACAGATGATAAATCTCAATTGAAACTTCTGCAGGAACTGGCCTCCTACCTCAATAAAAACAGAGCTCGTAAAGAGGCTCATAATTCATTTCTCAGTTCCTTTGGCAGAGAGAGCGAACATGTGCTTTATTGACCATATATGTCAATAAAGCAGTGCTACATCAGAGCACACTTCACCTTTGGTTCTTGCATGTCAGAGAAATCCTTTAAAAAGATTGAACTAATGAAGGTGGCAGCTTTTATCACTTAAAGTGTCCTATGTGTGTTTCTTTGCATACAAACCTAGATGGCATTTTGTATCACTACTTCTAAGCAATGTTCAGAAATTTGTTGCTATTACTGCATATCCCCATTTCCCCCTGCTTCCCATTTTTACCTATTTTTAACTCTATGAGAAAATTATATATTTAGTGTGTTCAACAAAGTTAAGGCCACAAACGCCCATCTCAGCAGAAAGTTTCTGAAAATAACCAAACTGACAGACAAGTGAAAGAAAACCCTGAGTGACGACAAGCCCGGCTGGAAAAATAAGGAAAACAATGAACAATCTTAGTGTTTATGCAAGACCGGCCTTTTCTTGGGCGT
Source organism: Gambusia affinis (assembly GCF_019740435.1). Classification (NCBI taxonomy): domain Eukaryota; kingdom Metazoa; phylum Chordata; class Actinopteri; order Cyprinodontiformes; family Poeciliidae; genus Gambusia; species Gambusia affinis. The sequence continues at coordinate 9,296,475 of NC_057876.1, read as the reverse complement.
GTGGGGTCAACAGTGTGTCGTCAAGTTTGTAGGCTTCAGTCTGTCTGTCTGTGCATTGGGTTTCCGTTTATGTCTCTGGAGTAATCAGCCAGGGGGAAAAGTCTGTTTAAGTGCAGACAGCGTATCTCCCGTTGCCTGAGGATCCACCCAGCGTCACATATGAAAGCTTCCAAATCACACAAATGCTGTGTCATTTACAGCTCAGAGACAACTATGTGCAGAGTTTAGATTGCAAAAGTACAGAAAAATACCAGGAAAAAACTAATAAAACGCAAAAGAAAGGAGTAAGTGTGAGACACATTGTTGAGCTGCTTTCTGTGACATAAATAGACACAATGGTTTCGATAAAAGGGTTATTTTTAGAGAACTGGATGTCAAGATAAGAGAATGGAAAACTATGCAATAAAAGACAAAATGTAGGAATGTGCAAGTCAAGAACTGCAGAGGGGCAACACAAATGTCAGCAAAATAAAAAAAAAAATAAGTAAATCTGAAGGTATTCTTATCACAGCAACTATGTCATTAAGGGTTTTAATAAATCAGCAAGTCCACATTCATTTATGACAATCAGTGACACTATTTAGGTAATTAATTGTCATGCAGACGGATTTTAAAGAACATGTCCAATTGTCCAAAAATACAACTTATCTTCTAAAGCTGCGATGAATGCTGCACTGATGTTACTTTACAATATGAGTGAATATGTTCACAGCAACCAAAGAAGATATTAAAATGCATCACTGCATTTTATGGAATTAAACTATAACAATTGAAGATCATAAAGTGGAATTTAATACAAGCAGGTAATTCCTGCAGGCATCATCTTGTTTTATATGTACAGCGGCCATAACTTTGACAGGAGGGTTGATTAGAAAACACTAGCTTTCCAACTTTACTGAATTAAAATGGATCACATCACTTTCATATCTCCACTTTTGGGAATGCAACCAATCAGTACAGAGAGTTGACAACTTTGCAAAGGCCAGCCAGTAGCATGTCACATAGCACTGTGCCTGGGAATTGCAGCTTCCCAAGCTGCATTTTCTTTTGAATACTTTTTCACAATTATTTTGTGTTACAATCTGCAGAACAATCTGCAAATAGGTTCATCTGCAAACATTGAACCTGCACATAGCTGGGGTCCTCTCAACTAATCATTTATGTTGCTATAATCACTGGGTACTCTTGCATGCCATAGTAAACATTTTTGGGAACTTACTCGTTGCATGTCTGAAAACAAGTTAGCATCAAGTTAGCATAATTTCCTCAGTGATCAGAACCTTACAGCTCTGGACCTAGAGCTGCTGGCTGAGAATGTATTTCTCAATATTTTCTCACTAGAGATAAAGGTTGTTGAACACCCTTTAGGAGCCGGACCCTCTTGACTAAATGTATGTAATCACAGATTTATTGTAATGTTACGGCTATACAATTGTCAAGAAGATTAGTGCTTCCTCTCTGGTACAGTTTCAATTTTCTGTATCTAGGTATTACGATATTTTTGTCACTATCCAATAACATTTGTAAGGAAAAAATATTTAAAAAAAGAATATATACCAAAAACTATCTGTGCTGCTGGAAAGGTAATGGTAGACTTTTTATTTTCATCCAGCATTTCCCTCATAACATCGACAAGAAAATGAAAACTGTTGGAACTATAACGTTGGAGCTCCAGAGGACAATAGACTAACTGAGCAAAAACCCATAACGCATCTCTACTGTCAGCTATATAACAACAGTGACACATATATGCACAAAAACGTTCTTTCACTAACATCTGCAATCAATTACTCCCACCCAACACCGCTATAGAATCCAATAATGACTGTGAAGCACTACAGTCAGCTTTTATGATGTTGTTTTCCCTGCTTGGCATTGCTTGCAGTTACTATAGAGATGGACAGAGCAGACTGGCACTAATTCTAGAGAAAAACGTTGAGCTCATGTATTACAGTAAAGGATAAAAACTTTGACCGTTGTAAACGTCAAGTTTCCCTTTATCTGTCTCTATATAAGGAGTTGCAGTGAAGTCTCTTTATCACACCAGCCTCTCAAAGTCACAGTTCCTGTCTGTTACAGGAAATTCATTGTGGACAGCAGTTAATACTTACTCACTTTGCATTATTCTCCTTCTCGTTAATCTCAACTCCTACTGAAAAAGGGCTCATGGTGATCTAATGCTTTTAAACAAGGACTACTGATGTGGTAGCGTCACTTCCTGGCAGCCTTTTCTTCTGACTGATGTGGGGTCTTTGTTGGTAGCCAAGCGGGTGACGCTGTACCCCACTGCAAGCTGGAAAACACAACTTCAATGCGCACAGAAGCAGAAGGACGTTAAGGTCAGTTGGACTGCGGCTCAGTGGTTTACCAAACTCATTCTTTTCCCAGGCCTTAGCTGCTCCACAGTCTCTGAGCTGAGCAAATTTAGACAACAACAGAAATACCATCGGGACATTTTAGGCGGAACAGAATTTAGTGACGATAAAGATGTCAGTCTGGTGTCTATAATTAGTGCAAAGGAACTCATGCAGCAGCCAACAAACCTGCATTGTGAACCAATCATTTGGCTCTCTTACAGAAGAAGAAACAAAGCTAGCTACGAAGGCAGGTATCTGACGAGTGTCAGAGAGAAGATTTGAATACCAGGGAAAATACAATACAAAGTACAACCTGTTTGTTTGCCTTCTACTGAAACCTGAAAGGCCAATCTTGATAATGTCAATCAGAGCAGCACAATTGGCTTTAGCTGATGTCAGATAGATGAAATTACTAAAACTAGGCCACAACATAGGCTTGGTTGCCAAACAAATATTCTGATAAAACTGCTTTTGCTGGCTTTGTTTTGTTGTTGTTGTCAGAAAACAGTTTTCCAAAGAAGAGTTAGCAGTGAGGTGAAATCAAAAACAATACTGAAAGCTGAAAAAGCAAACACACGAACATAATCACATTGCTATTTATTAAAATGTGGAGAAATTTCTCAGTTTTCTTACATAAAACATATGCAGATGTAAAATACACACCACATAGTGTTCTAATTAGTTTTTTTCTGGTACAGTGCATTGTCATCTGCATAAAGGCTGACTTACTTGGTTGGCCAACGAAACATGTGATGCTCACTCCTGTGTTTTGAGTGGCATTCCATCCCAGACCAGTTCAAGAGAAAATGACTCGATCTTTTATCCAACCACGGACTTTTCAGTGAAATCCACTGTCATGCAAAAAGGATTAGTCACGGTAATGCAAGTCCACTGACCACAGAACAGTGACAGACAAACCCCACTGTCAACAATCAGGGCCACAGCTAATCAACAACACACTGCTGAAGAGTAAACTGTTGCTTTTTTATGTGTCAGCTTTGACACTGAGCTTATTCCTCTTCAATGCTGTAATCAAGCACTAACACTGGTTCCAGTTATTCCAGCTCATAGAGGATCTATAAAAACAACAATTGCTCCCACAGCGATGTGTCACATTTAGACCAAGGCTCATGTCCCCTGACAGAGCTTTGGTTTGTCAAATTCCCAAAAGTCACGTTTGGAGAGAGAGGGGCTCAGGAAAGAGAGATATTTTTCACACCGAGGCTCGAAGCCATGAGTGCCGGTCTCCATGACTCACATACGGGTAACAAGGGGCTGACGAATCACAATAAGCATCATCCTGCCGTCTCGACTGCTGTTGTGTGAACACAGACTCCTCATCCGCTTAGTTTAGCACCACATAACAGATCAATCCTCAAGATGAGACAGTATTGCCGTCGACTCCGCTGTGTCAGCATATGAGTGCTGAGCGGGCTAATTGTCGTGGTTTACTAATCACCTCCATCTCTCTGCCAGTAATGGGGTAGATTATAGTAGAGCTCCTCGCATGGCTGAGCCCGCTAAAGTGGTCCACTGGGGACTTTTGCAAAGCCGCTGTGTGTGGCATGTTGATAAAGACAGGACAATCTGGATTTTGAGATTAGCAGTGGTGTAAAGGGCAGAGATGAAAACTAGATGTCATCTCTCTGCTTTCGTGAACCGTGCTCATCCCCTCTATACGTGTGTGTAAGTGTGTGTGTTGGCATGCATTTGCCACAGCATAAGAACCGACTGTTCCTTATAGGCCCCAAAGAAAAAAGGGCTTTTTTGGGGTTATGGTATATGAATTGAATGCAAGTGTTAGTTAGGTTTAGGGTAAGGGTCAAAGTTAGACTGTAGAAATTAATGAAACATGAATGGGAGTCGTTGCATGTGTGTGTGTTCCTTCTGCATGTGTGTGCAGAGGGAGGTCAGGGGCGCGTCAGCCACAAGCTCAGCTCCCGCTCTGGGAGCGCCATCATCCATGATCTCATCCAAGGGAAAAAAATCCCCCTTTTCAGCCTTTCTCTGCTCCAGAAGCCGAGCACTCCTTCTGCATTCCAGCTCTCTGAACACCTCCCACACTGTCCCAAGGCCACAGCAAGAAAGAAGCAACACACAGAGTTTCAGTGAGTAGATGTTTAGACAGGGAGCAGCAGAGGGAGAAGTCTTGCTGAGGTCACAGACCTCTAATAGTCTGTGGGCTGCTTAGGCGGGTTAGGGGGGAGTATAAATCTGTCAGAGTCAGAGGGATGAATGCAAATGGATGAGAAATTCAAAGAGCTTAAAATTATGTGGCTGGCTCTTGATTCAATCACGTAATGAGCAAAAGTCAACCGAGCATCCAGCAAATCTGTCAAGTGCACTTTTCTTGTTTTTGAGAATTGTCAGACTCTCTACAGTGACGTAGTCTGTTGTGACAAGCAATGACACAATATCGCAGATTTTAAAGGTCCTTTGGAAATATAAAAGCACTGACCAGTGCTCTGTGCTATTCAGAAAACCTGTGCTTGCGATATACAATAGGTGAACATTGAGATGACGACATTGATTGTTTACTTTCTCCCGTCATTGCAATTTCTCTAAGTTTTAGCATGTCAGGTAAATCTGGAACTCTGATTGACGTTTCCTTCATGGAAACTCTGCCAGCATGTGTCCATGTAGTTATTGAAGACATATTATTATGTCTTCAATAACCACTTACCTCTTGTCTTTAGTGATGTGGAACCACACCCATGACATAGAGGATATCCACCAGCCAATTTCTTTTATTAATAAACAATTCAAACCTTTCATTTGTGTCCATAATCGTTGCCTGAGGATTATGATTTATAAAAGTTTTGATATAACTTCCCACAATTACCAGATGTTGCCAGTAAGGTACTTTTACTAAATAAATATAATCCTCCTGGGACAATATTTTGAATTGTTTACTTTTCATCTATGAGGGATGCATTTAATTTAATCAGTATAACAAATTGTATTTTGTCTTATATTTAAAAACAGAAAAGAAGAAGAAGAAAAACTTGCAGTAGTTTGAAGATACTGAACCAAATGTGAATTTTGAAGCATTGCTACTACTGTTTGGTGTCACGTACATTTAACCAAAATTAACCAAAATTATTTATTTTTACAATTATAGTTAAGACAAACATTACTAGCTTGGCGGCCAGCAGGTCTTCCAACCTCACCCAAGTTGATCAGCAGTTATTAAAAGGATTTGATTTCTGTATTGCTCTACAAAAAAATATTGTCACAGTTTTAAAAATTTGTAAATATTAGTTTTTGGCACGACATTTTTAAAGAAAGTACTAAAACTAAGCAATATCTTTTTTCAACAGCTTACCTTTTTAATTAAGCTGGTTCCATTTTAAATAAGTTTATTTAAATGGTGTTAAATTACAATGTCCATCCATCCATTTTCTGTTCACCCTTGTCCCTAATGGGGTCAGGAGGGTTGCTGGTTCCTATCTCCAGCTACGTTCTGGGCGAGAGGCGGGTTCACCCTGGACAGGTCGCCAGTCTGTCGCAGGGCAACACAGAGACATACAGGACACACAACCATTCACACACACTCACACCTAGGAAGAATTTAGAGAGACCAATTAACCTGACAGTCATGTTTTTGGACTGTGGGAGGAAGCCGGAGAACCCGGAGAGAACCCACCATGCACAGGGAGAACATGCAAACTCCATGCAGAAAGATCCCCGGGCCGGGAATCGAACCCAGGACCGTCTTGCTGCAAGGCAACAGCTCTACCAAGTGCGCCACTGTGCAGCCTCAATTACAACATGTGTCATCTAAACAAAATAAAACATGAAAGAAACAAATGGGCATTTCATTTCCTGTAGGACACAAACTTATTGGTTGAATAAATATATTCTTAAGGTTATATCTGTTGTGGTGTTATTATTTTATCCCTAACTGTCAACCTTACATGTCAAAATGCAACTGAAGTTAATGGGTATTAACCTATTACTTGGAAGAAATGAGTACTTTAATGAACAAGGGTAAAAAATAGAAGTCTTCCAAGTAGTCTAGTTAATCATTGTTTTGCTTGGAACAAGGCAAGTTCAGTTTGCCTTTCGGTAAAGTCACGGCTTAAGTATGAATATGTATTTCTCCACAGGGAAAATTCCTGAACTTTTTGTTTTCTTGTAGTGCTCTCAGGATCAAAGCATGACAATGAAGATTTCTTAAGAGTGTTTGCCGTGGGAGTGAGGAACGGTGTCAAAGGGTTACGAAGTTACAAACACGGCCTAACCACAAAGGAAACACAATGAAGACGAACAGCATGGAGCTTGCTCCTTGAGGTAACCGGAGCCTGGTGCCTGCCCCTCACATCCGACGGCCCCTCCTTTGTCATAAGCTGCGGTGTCGGCCAACTCAGCCAGCCTGCACGCGTTTGGCTGATCCTCTAAAACCACCAGAATGCCCCTGCTCCTCCACACGCATGTGCACCCTTGGCGGATATGAGGGGATTTATTTATTTTTTTAACAGAGAACCGCAGGCTATATTGTAAGAAGTGGGGAAAACAAATGAGTCAAGCATAGAGTCATCACACCTTCCTGTCTACTTTCCGGGATATTGTCGTTTAAATGATTTTCTTCATTGTGTTTCTGGTCAGACCAGATTAGCTAAATCAGTGCTCTCAGTCCTCTGTTTTTCTTCTCCTTTGCCCTCTGATCACCTGCCTGCTTTCCCTTTTAAACCCAGCTTCAGTCCCTCGGTCCTCTCACTTTACAGAGTAAGTAACATGATGCAGCCATCGGGCTCAGTAGGGCCTAAATAGACTCCAGTGAGAATTTAATAGTGTGACCATGATACATAACAAGTGTCTGCCCAGCAGAGTGACATCAGCAACGGGGAATCTGTTGGCATCCCAGCCCAGCTGCTCTTGGCTTCGGGAGCAAGCGGAGATGCTTTTTCAGCAACACTGTCAGGCACAACACAGCGATCAGAAAACCAAGTGGTCTGAGGCAAAACCTGAGCTTGACAGCCTTGCTTTACGTTTCACTTAAAATGGTAAAATTCCCATGTAAAAGGTCTTGACGTGCGTAAACCTCTTCATAGTCCACATAGTTATCTCCTGTAGAAAAACGCCTGGAGCATTTTTTCAGTTTTGTCTGATGTTCAAAGCTGAGCAGTGATGAAGGACATTTGCAGGGGATCTTTCTTTGTGAAGCTGAAGGTTCTTTCATGTTTGTTTCTGGATACAAATCACTTACTCATTCTAATAGACTTGGGATAAAATAAACTCATATTCTTCTGTTTAGGTTACTTTTATTTTCCCAATTCTTGGTTTTGGCTTGTAAGTATACAATAGTTTCATTGTTATTACTGTGGACCCAAACCCATACCGGGACAAATTAAACTGTTCTCATGAGAGGAATGTTGAGTGCAAGCTATTTCAGAGAAATTTTCAAAAGCAGCATTATTTTTAAGCTAATCAGTAACATCCACAGTATACTCTCACACTAAAGAGTATAATAAGTCACCCTGACTCCTGTGTGGATGTCACTGGGTAAATTTAACATTTTTGTACAAAAGAAATGATCATTTAGATGAATTTCTTTATTTTTTATTCCACGATATGGGCTGTGGGCTGTAGAGTCCCTTATATGAAAGTAGGAAAGACAGGAAAGGGGGAAAGACACGCGGCAAACATCATCGGGTCCAGGAGTTGAACCCGCGACAGCCGCGTCGAGGACTCAAGGCCTCCAAACATGGGTGGCGCTGTCCCCTACGCCGCCACAGCACGCCCATATACAATACATAGTTAAAATGCTTTTTTTGTTTTTTTGGGGGGAAACTGATTAGTATTTTTCTAACCGTTCTTCAATGTTATCTGGCAGCACATTTCTACTTTTCACAAACTTAATAATATGTTAAAGAAAAGACGATGGAAAGAAGGCAAAACACTTTTACTTTCATCACACAGAAACAGCTCCCCTCGTTCTCACACCCAGTTGTTGCTGCTGTGCATTTGATACTGGACTCTGCCTCTGCTCACGCAGTGAGAGCGGCTGCACCACGAGCACAGAAAACTGCAATCACCTTTATTGACCTGTTTTTACAAAACAGAAACTGAAGGCCTTTATCTACTTGTCTCCAAATAAATAATGAAAGAGAATATGCCCTCAACTCTGCTGTGTTGTTGAGAGTAGGCAACAAATACTCAAATTCATCAAATTTTGTGATTGACTTTGTTGTATTTTGTAGACAAATGATCTAGAAAAAGTATTGTGGGATGTATAAAATAAATTGTAACATTGAAGCTCAGGAGGAAGCTGTAAGAGATCCTTAGTTTGAGACCAACCCAGGGAAAATATAAAAAATACAGCAAAGTAACAATTGCTGATTTCTTAAATGAACTACATAAAGTAAAAGAGTACTTTTTCACAAGTCCTACTGTTAATCAAGGTGTGCAAGAAATTAAGGGGGGAAAAAACAGCAGAAAGCTTCTAATTTACTATGAAAACAACATGTTGACCATTTGAGAAATAATCAGAGTTCATCAACTTGAAGTCCTGAGTTATAAAAACAGAAGCCTTATTGTCATTACTCTGAAGTAATGGCAAAGAACAGCAGTATATATATATATATATATATATATATATATATATATATATATATATATATATATATATATATCTTTGAAGCAGTTTTATCTGCGGTAAGGAAGATGATTTTCTGGTTGATAGAGGAACCACAAAACTGAATGAGATGCATATTTTCATCTCAATTTAGTAGCCGATTTAGCCTTACATAACTTCCTCATGTATTACTATGACCACACTGTCTCTTTAGTTGTAAAGAGGGTAAAGTGAGAGAAGACAGGAAAAGGATATGGAAATGGGGAGAGAATTCGGGAGTAATTCAGGGCCGGAATAAGGAAAACGAGCTGCTAATTCACAGGAAAGAGGAGGGCAAAGGCCAGAAAGAGGAAGAAGGAGGGTTATAATAGTTACTGACAGAGTGCTCTGATGCTTTAATCTCTTTTTTATTTAACATGAGTGAAGTCAGGTCAGCACTCTACTAACTAGAGGTTCTCACCTTGACCCATTCTCCATCCCTCTCTCTTCATTTTGCTCTCTTCCCTCTCATGTTACCTTTTTGACCTTTCACTCATTCGGCGGGTTCCTGTCGCCCTCTGCACCCCGCCCTCCTCTCCTGCGGTTTGCCTTTGTGTAAACAGGGTCACAACACGCTCATCCATCGTAGCCTCTCAGTTGTCATGCAACAATGTCTGTGCTTCTGTCATCACCTCATCAATCAGGCCTCAGTGGTGCACCAATGTTAACTACCACAAAGGCCGATCATGGTTTGTGGCGCATCGCACAAACTCACTTGACTTCGTTGGGGTACTGAACTGTATCCATCAGGTTTTCAGGCTGATTCTGAAACACACAGACACACACACACACACACATACGCCTACACACACATTTGTTGGTTCCAGGTAATAAAGCGCACCCTTTTATGAGATCCGGTAAAGGCATGATTATATTTGCAACTGTTGGCGTGCGCACTTCCATGTCAGGGTGGAAACTACCCATTGTTGCTTCTCAGCAGGACAGGAAGCACCTTTCACAACAAACTCAACCTCCTTACACTAATGCAATGTATTACAAGTGCTACAGTACCTGACCACTCCACTCTGTTTGCCAATGTATCAATCGAACACTAATGGATTCAGATGGTAGTAAAGAGATGCGGCTTTTGTAAATGTCTTTTGTTTACTATTTTTACATTTCCCTGTAGTCTTTCTGTTCATGGCATATTGTTTACCATCCTGAAACAGAAATGAACCATTACCAGTGTGACTGTTATTTCCCAAAGGCTTTCTGGCACACAATGAATCTTGCTCTTTCCAATGAGTTTTGGACAACCTGGAAGGAAATGCCTCCCAAACTGTGAAAATATCCCCTCTGAGCCTCTCTCTCTCTAGGAATGCCGAAAAACACCAAGAAGGTGAGTGCAAACCACATATTTAGACTCTGTGGAATGAATCCTACAAGGGAAAATGGTATATTGCGTCCAGCTTGATTTCTTGGCTCAGAGTCACCAGTCGTCCCATGAAGAGCGGGCAGTGAACTCCCAGTTTTCTCTCAGCATTCTCGCTCTTCAGTGACCGTCAGCCCCGGGAATAGCAGCTATGTGAGCATGACTATACATCACTATTTCTGGGCGTTCTGCTACTTGACATTGAGAGGCCCGGATTAGGCGGCTTCACTACTGTAAAATGTGTGTGTGGCTTGTAAATACACACATACAGTGCTGTGCAAAAGGCAGTTGTCGCAGTGCAGCTTTAAAAAACAAAAGCCTCAGTGTCTTTCTTTTTTATTTCATGTGATAAAGCAGAATTCCCACATTTACTATGCAGCAATTTGTTTATCTTGTTTGCATTTTCCTTGTCTTAGAAAGTGTTTTTGAGTGTCCTAAAAATCCCTTTATACGTAAAATTAGAACAGCATACCAAACTTTGGATGTCATATCTTCAATTGTCTGAAAATAGGAAATTCAAAACTTATAGTTTAAGTTTTGAATGACAGTGTGCATTACTTTCTGCTGGTCTATTGTGTAAAATGTAATAAACAAAAAGAAGAAAACATTGTATGAAAAACATTGAAAGGTTGTGGATGAAATGTGATAGATTTCAAACAGGTTGGAGGAGGTATGAATTCTTTTGAATGAATTCTGGCAATGGCATGTGTGCCTTTTTTTTTTCATGCGCTTTCAAAAAAAAACACTAAAGCTTTTGGGCTATTTTTTTTTTCCTGGAAAAGAAACCAAGTCGAACTTCTATTTTTCGATTTCTCAACAGATGTTATGACGAAAGTTACGTCTCAAATCAGGTGCCACACCCTTGGTTGGACTGAACGTCTGCTTTTAACTACAACAACCAGAGTAATCGTTGGGGTTGAGTATCTTGTTTATTCCCTAAACATAGAAAGCATGCAGTCAAACCAGCAAACAGGCTTGAATAGCATCAGCTGGTAAACATGTATGCTTTACAGTGAATGTTTTTGCCTTTAATGATTTGGTTAACCCCAGCAAACCACACAGAGTCAGAGCTGAGGCATTCCCGCTCACACACAAACTTACGCACACACAGTACCGGTGCAACAACATCCGTGTAGGAGATGACTTCAAGGGATGACTAAACTTTGGCTTCGTTTGAGTCCAGCTGGGGTTTTTTTTTTTTTCATCCCTATCGCTGTTAAATGCAGGCAAGCATGACAGCTACAATGGCTGCTGGTACTTGCCCTCCGCGGTCTTTCTGAACCAATCTGGGCCTCCTGATGTTACACTATGCATCTCTTTGAACACACCAGCTGTTTGCCTGTGTGAGTAATGAAGTGCACGAAGCTGTGTAGTGAGCGTCAGGTGTTCCCTGCTTTACACGCCTTACATCTGTGCTACAAAAGCTTTTTAATCAGAGAACATAACACATTGAACAAAAGTTACACATAGAGTAAAATGAGCTGTTATAATGACCAAAGACCCGGCAGCAGGATTACTCTGAAAGCCATTGGCTCGCTTATGAGCTTTTAAAATGCTCACCTACAAATATATTAACCTATTTGAAACTAACAAGAAAACAAGACATAACAAAAATAAAATTGGTTTACAGATAGTAACTGTAGAAAATAGCAATAAGAGAAGAAGAAAAGTGCTGACCAGTGTAAGCAGTGTCAGCACTGCTTACACATACTTTTTTTTTTTATTAAAAAGGTGATTTTTATCAATAAATCTTATATACTCTTCTGCAAGCGAATCTGTAATAAACTAAGGACATCGTGGGCAGAGTTCTGGTTGGTTCACGGTTGTGGTCATTATACCAGGTTTTGGAGTTAGAGAAATCTCTTCTGTTTTAACGATGTCAGAAAAGTCGTCTTCAAGGGGAAAAATCAGCTGTGCAAAAGTTTTGGTACGCTTGAGGTTAATCTTTCAGTGAAACTGATGATGCTGTCAACAATGTAAACAAATTGATTTCAAGAAAGCCCCTCCCTATACACAACATGTTAATGTCACTCCACAATTGTCCGACTGAAGCTAAACATAATAAACAGGGTCAGCTTTATAACTCTATATACAGCTCAAACTAATAATATTTGCCTTTTAAAGGCAGCAGGACATAATAGCCCTGTAGGCCAGGATGCAGGTGCTGTGGCGAGTAAAGGTTGCAAATACGTCACAGTGAAAGGAAATAAAAATATTGTGTTTACTATAATTACAGGTCCTGAGCAGGACAAAAGAGCAAACCGATGGTATCTCCATGCAGGCATTAATGTGTGGGCCAAGTCAGGAAGTACATAAAAGGGCAAAAATAAAGCTGACTTCACTTAAAAGATGCGCTGAAAGCACGGAACATCTGAATCTGTTCATTTGTGAAAAGAAGAGTAATTCCAAATGTTTATAAGAAGGCAGTTGGACTTTTTTTTTCTTGACATTAGGTAAAATGTTTGGATTGTCAAGTGGCAGCAGCCCAACATAACATAACTGAATAGAGGGTAGGGACAGTGACTCGTGTGACCTTAACGGACCCATTTGGGCGATTTCTCTGGCCACAACTTTACTTATCTTTCCAGCCATGCAGTAGCTAAAAAAAATCCTTTTGGATAAGAGGTGAACCAACAAGAGAAGTCCAGTTACATTGGAGAAATTTAACATTAAAGTTAAATTGGAGATATTCAATTTAAGTACCCGTCATTGTCATATACTGAATGACTGAGAATTACACACCAACATAATGAAATGTAATAATGAGGAAACACTCAAAATGTCAAGATTTCTTTTTTATTTTGCAATGAACAAATCAATCACAAATCATCACTTCAAAAATGACAAATCAGGATTTGAAAGGGTTGAACACCTTAATTCACTTTTCTTTTTTTTTTTTTACTTAGGCAGCGTGACACTTTCTCCACTGATAAGACAAAAAAACAATTCAACTTCTCTCCTTACAGCCAGTTTTCACTTCAGCATTGACTCTGAATTCTGTTCTCATAAGGTAAGAAAAGGTGTGGCATCTGTACAGTTGGTGGAGAAACTTGTAAAAAAAAAAAACTCTTTGCTGAACACAGAAACTCCTTTACTTTCTGGCCTTCAAATCCCTGAGCCTGCAGGATAAAGTCGAGCTAAGGGAAGGAGACCTCCCTGATCTTCAACTCTGATGTGCCATTGGGCAAAAAAAACAAAAAAAAAAACAACCCAAAACACAATGGAGTCTACTGGTTTTACATTCCAACTGAGTTCACCTGGTAGGATATTGGTAGCTTCCAAAGAGCTGTTTATATTTTAACAAAGATTAAAAAATAATAATGATAAACAGAAATTCACCAAATAAATATTTTATTTGGACTTTAACAATTACAGTGCTTTGGATCACTTTGGGTTTGCCAGAATTGGATAAAGTTGGCTACGCAAAGAAAATTGTAAATAAAGGCAAAGAGCTTTTTTGGGATTTGGTTTTCTGCCTGTTTGCTTTATAAATAAATATTGTTCAATAGCAAATATAAAAAGAATTGTAACATTACAATTTTAAAAACTACTCGAGGGAATAATGTCCCTATAAATACACTTAAATAAATAAATTAAACTTATAAATATAATGTTTACTGTACAGGAAAAGAACAAAAGGTGTGCAGGAAAAATACAAAACATTTTCTCATGAGAGAAAAGAGTCCAAATTGAGCTATCCTTGCTGTTTAAAGTTTTCAGTTCCACTTGAAACGTTTTCTTTTCACACAGTCATGAAGCAGGGCAGAGTCTAAACATCATCCCTTCTTCTTGTTTTCTTCCTGCCGATCCCATCTTCAGTCCATCTTCTAAGCCGTTCTGTATTTCGCTTCCTGGAAGATGTCCCCTACTCTAGTGGACGCCTGTGGTGGATACCGATCCGTCCGCCCACAGCTGACCAGATATCGAACATCCATCCGAGCGCTCTCAGCTCCCATCTCCCATCTCCGCATACGTTCATGTTTCCTCCTGGACCTCCCGTTGCAGTACGCTTCTGTTTTTCCAGTTTGAGGTAGAATTTCTGCATTTATGCCTGATACGATAAAAAATAAATAAATAAAAGGTTAATCTAACGACGGTACAAAGAACCTTCTAGGTAACGTCTGGGATAATAGGTCAGTTCTGAACCGCTCACCTCTGTTTGTGGTTTCAGTTGTTGGACGCCAGCCCCAACTTCACCTTCTCCTCACTCTCTACGTCATACGCTCCACGCTTGTGAAACCTGAAAATAAAAAAAATTTTAAAAGAAACGGTGAATTAGTCAGATTATTTCACTCTTTTTTTTATTGTTCTTTATGGCATCTAATGTCTGTTCTACTCACCTTAGCATTAATAAGAGGCCGATGATGGTGAGGCAAACGGATGAAAGCACCACGGCTATCACTGCTAAAGCCGTGGTCCTGCTGTAGCCCTCCGGGGTTACAGCAGGATGGAGAGGCAGTGTAAATAACTGGCACCTTTCCCCAGAGTAATTTGGATGGCAGCTGCAAGCATAAGAGGTACTCAATTAGTTCATATTGCTGATCATTATTTCAGAAGGTGATATCCAGGTGCTTGCAGAACTTTGGTACTTACACACAAGATGGGGCACGGATTTCCCTCAGGTACTGGCAGGTGCCATGAATGCACAGGTCTTTGTACTTTTTCAGACATGGATTCCTCTTCTTTCCCTTGCCTTTCCCTTTCTTCATTCCCTTCCCCCTTCTTTGGGTTTCTTCTGTGTTTTGGGGCTCCAGGGGGGATGATGGGTCTTTGGGTTTGCTTGACATGGCGACTAAACCAATAAAGATGGAAAAAAAAAAAGATAAGTAAAGTAAAGGCTGATATGTTGCTTCTAGAGTGAGACTTGAGTTTGTTTCTTACTTTCTCACTGTCAAGCAATCTCACTCTGGCTAATGAAAGGACTTTCAGTTTTATTGTCATGGTGACTTCACCAACAATGCAAAAAATAAAAACCCTATCACATAAGTGCAGTCTTTACATGATTACTAAAGACTCTAGCTTTTTGTACAGTTATTAATGATAAGGCTCGTTCAAAATACAAAAAGCGCCTGCACTTAGCTCAACATGGCAACTGGACCAATAAAGCCAAAATAAAAAACACTCAGCTAAGTCTGGACTCAACAGTGTTTCTGTTGATGTCTGTTGCACCTTTATTCCCACACTGCTGGTTGTAACTATGTAATGACACAGTGATCTAGTCAGACAGTACATGAGGATATCCAGTGTTAGAGAGCAAATTAAGGCATACACCTTAATAAAGACACTTGTTTTTAGAAGTAAAGTCTAAAGCATTGACTACACAATCTGTTCAGCTACTTTCATGGCTTCGTTTCATTCAAAGAGCTATTCAGAGGTTGGTAAGTTGGGTCATTAAATGGCACGCAGACAAAAAATACTGAAGGATTTTAGAAAGTAAGTCAAGATCCTGCCTTACCTCGTGGCAGATCCATGTCATAGTCTCCAGACATTTCGTCGTCAGACTCATAGTAGTCATATCCATCATCATCCTCCTCTTCCTTGCCTTCCTGGCCATGCTGCACTGTTGTGGCACCTGTGCGCTCCTCCTCAGCCCTCCGGTCCCTGGTTGTGTCTAAAAGGTTGAAGACAGACGTGTGCCACTGCCTGTCGCCCTCATGCCGGTCGACTGCAGCCCCACTGGTCAGTCTGGACACAACTGGAGGAGAGAGGGACAAAAAAAAGAGAAAATTTGAGTTCCAGAAACAGAAGCTACTACTCTGAGGGTATAAGTAATGAACTGAACTCCACCTGGGCAGAGATCGCTGGGCAAGTTGAGACATGTTGCACACAAGCAAGCTCCAGGTGGGATTGGGAGGGGATTTTAGTTACACTACTAATCCATGTTTGGTCACAAGTAAATAGCTTATTTTGGCTTTGTTCCAAAGCACTGCAGCAACTAAAAATCAATGTTAAGTACTTATGTGGTTTGGGAACAAAATGTAGCCAAAGGCAAGAGCCAAACATGCACACCCCCAAATTTCATGGACAGACTCTTAGCTAATGTCATGGCAAGAATATGAGTTAAAAATAAATGTATCCAGTTACATAAAGCTTCATCTAAAATAGACAGATGACCCCATTAACTCCAGAACATGGCAAGACAGAGACCAACGATTTAAGATTACATTTAAAAAAAAATTTGATACTGAAAATGAGATAGATGATTAGATTTAAAAAAAAAAAAAAAAAGAAAGAAAAGAAGGTCAACCAATACTTGGGGCTTCAGGGGAAGAGAGAGTAGGGGTACAGATAAACAAACACTGTATTATTTGTACGAAGCGCTCTACACTGGCTCATTGAACACTTACCCAAGCTGTGAACAAGCAGGAGCACAACGGGGAAAATCCTCATGGTGTTAAATATTCCAACAAAATGAAAATTAGCGGCGCGTTTAGGTTTGTTGTATTCCAGTAAATATCCTTTGTTCTCCAACTTTTCCCCCTGAATGTCTTTTTTTACTTTTTTTTTTCTTTTTTTTTTTTTTAGTCTTTTGCTGTTAATTCCGCCTGTTCGGGAGCTCTAGATGTGATTTGGAGATCGGAGCGGCTCGGCTGTCGAGGGCAGGACTGAGGCACGGTGGTAATAAGGGCTGCTGTTCGCAACTCCTCCTCTTCCTCCTGCTGATGCAGTCAACCCACACCCGGAGAGATTTCGCATATGCCCTAGTGGTTTTTACTCTGCCAGGGCGTGGACATGGGTGTCCTGATAGTCCCGGACGTTAGTAATACTTTGCCATATATGATAGATATAAGTAAAAAAAAGTGTTTAGCAATATGGGTAGGGTATGGGGGGTGGGGTTATGTTTGTAAAACTACCCAATCCTTCATAACTGTAATGTTGATAATACAAATATCTTGTAAAAACCTACAAGTAAAAAAATAGGGGGGAAAGACGCAGCTTGGTGGCGCCGCTTTTTGGTAAATCTTTGAACTGCACCAAACTTGTTCAGAAACAGAAGTGCCATTGAATTACCTGTTTCCTCAGTGTACATTTCCACGAGTAGACTATACTGTTTAGGGCAGCGCTAAAGTCGTCACAAGTCATCAAATCCTGGATTGCCTCTATGGATGTCCTACATAGTTTTGCCCATGTATAAGATGTACAGCGCAACCACACACACACACACACACACACACACACACCCGCACACGCACACACACACACACACACACACACACACACACACACACACACACACGCACACACATACGGGTTTTGGTGGTTTAGAGGGACAATTTTTTCAAACCAGTTTTTTGCAACACTAAACAGTCACCCCTTTCCACTTGTGCTAGAAAGACGTAGTAAGTTGTCAAAAATCTTGTTTGAGCTACACAACATAGATCTCACTTGAAAACTTCAATACACACATCAGAACTCAAAATACAAGAACCTGATGCAATGCTGTATTAGAAGGACAGACGATAATGAGGTGCTTGGCTCCGCCCATGATACCAACAGTAATTGTCAGGGCCAATTTTATTTATCAGGACCACAGCATACACAAACATGAAATATATATGTATTAAGTCCAAACATGGAAATATGGAATATGGCTACACAGAAAGTGGACTTTATTTACAGCACCTTCACTAAGAACTAGAGCAACAATTCTGTTTGTGAACATAAAGGAAAATCTGTGAATGGCAAAGTTAAATGAATTATGGGTCTATTGTTAAATCAAAAAGATAATGCTGGCATTCTATTATAGTGGCCAGTTGTCCTTTCTTGATGTGTTCGCCAAAGTGCCTCGTGACCGCAGCAATCTCCAGGGAGATCATGGATGCTTTTTTGCTCTCCTAGCACTTTCCATAGATGCTAGAAAAAAGAAATAATTCATTAGTGAAAACCAACTCCAATTGTTAATTTTTCTTGGTTATAAATTATGTAATGCCTGTTTTCAAATAAGCATTCATAAAGAACATACATTAGTGGGAGAAGCTACAGAAATGAGCATGTAGGTTGCATCGATGAAAATTAATTTCTGCAAATGCCAAACAGGTTAACACTTGGTATGGTTGCTTGGTATGTATGATTAATTATTTGAGGGAATTCTAGAAAAAAATGTTTTTTTTTTCATAATTTAAAATTGCATTTGTTTGACAAACAGGCCTCAGCAGCTGGTGAAGAACCATTCAAAGCCAAAAGACTTGTTCCTCCTTCTAATGCTGGTGCCTAGTCTTTTTTCCAGTGAAGGAGATCCCACTCTGAACCATCTCACTGACTCCACCAAAATACATTTCTGTACAGGTGCAGCATCAGCAAAGGGCCGTTTGAGATCTCTGGTTTCCTAAAACCAGAGATTAATCAAATTTAAGATGTTAAATTTGGTTAATATCTTAAAATTAACCAAATTTAAAGATATACTCTGATTACTTTGCTTATTAGTTTTGTGGTGCTTTGATATTTTGAAAAAAATATAAATATGTGAATGTATTTCAGATTAAGATTGGGATAGAGAAAGTAGTATAAACAGTCCCATTACTGATCACCAAATTAGATTTTCTAGCATCTGAACATTGGCTGTGTGAAAGTTTATCATTTTAATACAAGGCACAGTTAAATGGTATGTGTGTGGTAATTTAAGCCAGATGACATATTGGATAATGTCTGCTCAAAATATCATGCATAAAGAAGAACATGGTCACCCTATTGCCTTTCAGTGGTGTAGATCATTACTTTTGACCATGCTTCAGTTGTGCTTTTGAGCTTAACTAGCTTGGTGTTTCAAGACTTGTGTAGGTGTGGTGATTTACCAGAATTTTTATTTGTGTTCCTTTTTCTGCGGGGCTCTATGTCCTTCTGTTTTAGTTTTCTGTTGAGCTCTTTCCCCTTACCATCTGTGTTTACTTTGTGCTGAAAAGAACATATAAAAAATATGAGGTTAATCAACTGAAAAGTAAAGAACACTCGCTTAAGGTGAGTCTCGTCCCAATGTAGAAAACAGTTCTCCATATTCCTGCACATTACATGTTGAATATTACACAAGACCTGTGTGTCTGTGCACTTCTAAATGTAACTTTCAATTTTTTGTAACTTCAAAACTCAGTCCTCTATATACCTGCATCTTACATGATGAATATTACACAAGACCTGTTTGTTTGAACAGTAGTTAATACCATTTTAATGACTTCATTTAGAAAATAAGTTGGTCTTTGGAGACCAATAGTACCTCAGGAGGGTTGGTTAAAAAGGATCCCCATGCATCCACGTCACCAGCCTGATACGGTTCCTTTTTGGAAATCTGAAATGTAAAGAACACTCATTGAATGCGAGTTTGTTCCCAATGTAGAAAACAGTCCTCCTTATTCAGGGACCTTACATTTTGAGTATTACACAGGACCTGCGTGTATAGGCGTTTCTACATGTCACTTTCATTCTTTCAAAACTATGTCCTCCTTATTCTGGCACCTTACATGATGAGTAATACACAGGACCTCTGTGTATAGCGGTTTCTACATGTAACTTTCATTCTTTTGTACTTGTAATTTCAAACCTCTGTCCTCCCTTTTAATGCAGCTTTACATATCAAGTTCTAGACAATACCTGTGTGTTTGAACAGTACTTAATATCATTTCAATTACTTAGTTTTAGAAAATATGTTGGTTGTTGGACACCAAAATTACCTCTGGAGGGTTGGTTGAACAGGATCCGCATGTTTCCACATCACCAGCCTGACACAATTCATCTTTGGAAATCTGAAATGTAAAGAACACTCATTGAATCCAAGTTTGTTCCCAATGTAGAAAACAGTCCTCCTTATTCAGGGACCTTACATTTTGAGTATTACACAGGACCTGCGTGTATTGGCGTTTCTACATGTCACTTTCATTCTTTCAAAACTATGTCCTCCTTATTCTGGCACCTTACATGATGAGTATTACACAGGACCTTTGTGTATGGGCGTTTTTACATGTAACTTTCATTCTTTTGTACTTGTAATTTCAAACCTCTGTCTTCCCTTTTAATGCAGCTTTACATATCAAGTTCTAGACAATACCTGTGTGTTTGAACAGTACTTAATAACATTTCAATGACTTAGTTTTAGAAAATATGTTGGTTGTTGGACACCAAAATTACCTCTGGAGGGTTGGTTGAACAGGATCCGCATGTTTCCACATCACCAGCCTGACACAATTCATCTTTGGAAATCTGAAATGTAAAGAACACTCATTGAATGTGAGTTTGTTCCCAATGTAGAAAACAGTCCTCCTTATTCAGGGACCTTACATTTTTAGTACTACACAGGACCTGTGTGTATAGGCGTTTCTACATGTCACTTTCATTCGTCTGTATTTGTAATTTTAAAGCTATGTCCTCCTTATTCTGGCACCTTACATGATGAGTATTACACAGGACCTTTGTGTATGGGCGTTTTTACATGTAACTTTCATTCTTTTGTACTTGTAATTTCAAACCTCTGTCCTCCCTTTTAATGCAGCTTTACATATCAAGTTCTAGACAATACCTGTGTGTTTGAACAGTACTTAATAACATTTCAATGACTTAGTTTTAGAAAATATGTTGGTTGTTGGACACCAAAATTACCTCTGGAGGGTTGGTTGAACAGGATCTGCATGTTTCCACATCACCAGCCTGACACAATTCATCTTTGGAAATCTGAAATGTAAAGAACACTCATTGAATCCAAGTTTGTTCCCAATGTAGAAAACAGTCCTCCTTATTCAGGGACCTTACATTTTGAGTATTACACAGGACCTGCGTGTATTGGCGTTTCTACATGTCACTTTCATTCTTTCAAAACTATGTCCTCCTTATTCTGGCACCTTACATGATGAGTATTACACAGGACCTTTGTGTATGGGCGTTTACATGTAACTTTCATTCTTTTGTACTTGTAATTTCAAACCTCTGTCCTCCCTTTTAATGCAGCTTTACATATCAAGTTCTAGACAATACCTGTGTGTTTGAACAGTACTTAATAACATTTCAATGACTTAGTTTTAGAAAATATGTTGGTTGTTGGACACCAAAATTACCTCTGGAGGGTTGGTTGAACAGGATCCGCATGTTTCCACATCACCAGCCTGACACAATTCATCTTTGGAAATCTGAAATGTAAAGAACACTCATTGAATGTGAGTTTGTTCCCAATGTAGAAAACAGTCCTCCTTATTCAGGGACCTTACATTTTTAGTACTACACAGGACCTGTGTGTATAGGCGTTTCTACATGTCACTTTCATTCGTCTGTATTTGTAATTTTAAAGCTATGTCCTCCTTATTCTGGCACCTTACATGATGAGTATTACACAGGACCTTTGTGTATGGGCGTTTTTACATGTAACTTTCATTCTTTTGTACTTGTAATTTCAAACCTCTGTCCTCCCTTTTAATGCAGCTTTACATATCAAGTTCTAGACAATACCTGTGTGTTTGAACAGTACTTAATATTTCAATGACTTAGTTTTAGAAAATATGTTGGTCGTTGGACACCAAAATTACCTCTGGAGGGTTGGTTGAACAGGATCCGCATGTTTCCACATCACCAGCCTGACACAATTCATCTTTGGAAATCTGAAATGTAAAGAACACTCATTGAATCCAAGTTTGTTCCCAATGTAGAAAACAGTCCTCCTTATTCAGGGACCTTACATTTTGAGTATTACACAGGACCTGCATGTATAGGCATTTCTACATGTCACTTTCATTCTTTCAAAACTATGTCCTCCTTATTCTGGCACCTTACATGATGAGTAATACACAGGACCTCTGTGTATGGGCGTTTCTACATGTAACTTTCATTCTTTTGTACTTGTAATTTCAAACCTCTGTCCTCCCTTTTAATGCAGCTTTACATATCAAGTACTAGACAATACCTGTGTGTTTGAACAGTACTTAATATCAGTTTTAGATAATATGTTGGTCGTTGGACACCAAAATTACCTCTGGAGGGTTGGTTGAACAGGATCCGCATGTTTCCACATCACCAGCCTGACACAATTCATCTTTGGAAATCTGAAATGAAGAGATGTATACTGAATGAGTCCATAGAAAAATAAAATCCACCTATTTAATGAACCTGTCCAGCTGATTGTTAAACAGACATTTTATGTATTGACACTGCAAAATATGTCTCCTGCTATAAAATGTTCATTAATATAAGGTCAAAATATATTAATTTACATATGACAGTTTCTAGCATTTTGGATAGCGCTGAACAAGTTGAAATAGTGGTCTGGTTAAGTCTTTCTCCAAAATCTGGTTTTTAGACACTCTGCTAATCACTTCTTGTTTTCAACTATAATGAAACTCTGTACTACAACTTGACATTTCCTTCAAAAATATTTTCAATGCTAGTAGAATGACTTGTATTTTCACACTTACTAGTACCCTTCTTCTCCATAGCCAGTCAGAATCACTACAATTATAAGTCATTTCTTCCCCTGTACCAATATCTTTGAGTGCAAACAAACAGAGATGACGTCTTCCATCCACCCTTGTAACTTTCATTTTGTTGTTTGTGTTCATCTCTTCATCATTTACCAGCCTCCCCAATGATCCATGTTCTCTGGCAGCATCAACACTAAAATATTAAGTATGCTATAAGAATAATTATACCATGCAACGGAAATGATTTTGCATATTTGGTGTTTGCATGTCAGAAGAATATTCCTCCTCCAACTAAAACTACTTTTACTGATGAAGCTGAAAATGTTTACATCACTTTGATTAAATATAAAATAAAAAACAACATTAAAACAGTCACATACCAAAGCTGTTGTCCATTGAACTTGAAATCAAACATAAAAGCCTGGAGTGCATCATGGTAAATTTTCAATCGGTTTTCTTGTTCCTTCCTACTTATGACTTCCCCTCTGCACTCAATAAGGAAATCTCCTTTTTGAAAGCACTGGCAGCTGAACACACCCCGACCTGCAGGTAAACATAATGAGTAAGGTTGAATAAACTTTAAACAATGCATATCTTTCAAATAGTAGCAAATGAGATTATTAAAATTTTTTCAAAATCAGTTAATTGATCTAATTTGAGGTCTTTCTGTGTTACTTGAACATTTGTTTGTCAGCTGAGTGGTGCTTCTAAATGTCACTCATTCTTTTATACTTGGAATTTCAAAACACAGTCCTCCTTTATACATACATATATATATATATATATATATATATATATATATATATATATATATATATATATGATCTATGCTAGTGTGCAGTATAAAAATAGTTTAAAAGTCAAAAAGCAAGACAAAAGTAAACAAAAACAATCCTTTAATAAACTCTGGAATCCTGTACGTAAAAAGTCACAACTCACCTTTAAATGAATTGATGTATTTTACATCAAATCCTCTTTATCTTCACCCAAGGAGAATAATAGCTGGCATCATGTTTGGGATTTCTTTTTGCTCTCTGAGACCTTGTTGCTGACATCTCCTGCAAAGATCAGAGTAATTTGTTGTTGAGTAACAACATGATGCTGTACATCAGGAGTGTCAAACTCCAGGCATCGAGGGCAGTGTACTGCAACTTTTAGATGTTCCTCTGGTCCAAAACACCTGAATTATATGACTGAATTAGCTTCTAAGGGCAGTCAAGTTGATGACCTGCTGATGACCACCTCATTTGATCCAGCCATGTGGCATCACAGACACATCTAAAAGTTATTGTATACAAGCCCTCAAGACCTTGAGTTTGACACCTCTGCTGTACACAATATGATTTGATTTTATTGTATGAAAAACCTGTACTGAAGTACACAGTATTACATAATTGACTTTCTATTGACAGGTTCTCAAAACCTTCAAATATTAAAACATTATCTTAATAGTAATGATTATTACAAAGGATAATTTGTGCCTGTGAAAGAATATCACTCACTGATGCACAGAAAATGTCCAAATACAGTTTTGTCTAATTCTGGAGTGAGCCACCTTCCCTTTAAACTCTGGTACACTGACTAAGATGGTTGGTGATAACTAGCTAAACTGAAGCAAATCAGATGCTTTGGTGCATCCAAACATCAAGTAACCTACAACATTCTTCAGAATTACAAATCAATATGTACTTAAATGTCTTAAGAGATTCTGTATGAGTCTTACCT
Organism: Gambusia affinis; assembly: GCF_019740435.1. Taxonomy (NCBI): domain Eukaryota; kingdom Metazoa; phylum Chordata; class Actinopteri; order Cyprinodontiformes; family Poeciliidae; genus Gambusia; species Gambusia affinis. Next base: position 9,272,016 of record NC_057876.1, on the reverse strand, counting down.
CTTCTTCCACGCAAAAGAAGTTCAATTAATACTAATGGCTTGCACCTGGCCTTGATGGACTGTACCATGTTGATAGAGTAGGAGGGGTACAACAAAAGGAGAAATCCATTTTGTTTCTGAAGCACACAAGGTCAGATTTTTTTTCAGAAACAAGAAAACAAATTTATTTGAGTTATATTTTGTAACTTTCATTCAATATTTCAAAGTTAAATAGTTTATCATACATCTTTCTTTAATTAGGAAACAACAGTAAGATGGTATCTCTCACCAGCAATGTTTAATCTTTTATCAGGAAGGTCACTTCTTTTAATCATTTCTGTTCAATCAATTATTTAAGTTTACTTCTATAGCACATTTCAACACACATATATATATATATATATATATATATATATATATATATATATATATATATATATACACACACACTAGATCACTTTATGATATAAAGTGTTCAAAACACTTTAAATCATAAAAACAAAACTGTTGTCTAATGGCAGACAACACCAGCAGAAAAAGGTTGTCTTATGTACCTGCCTACAGACAAATTAGACTACCTAGACAATCTGCATGTATGCAGAGTAGTGACATTGAGATAATGACAAAATATCAATCTAAAGTTTTGTGCTAACAGTAACATAAGTAATCATAATATTTTTGGCACTTTAAATATTTTTAAATAAATGCTTTTTATATTTATATTTGTAATTCTGTATTACTCCATGAGTGGTTATCCCTTCTTTCAAATTCAAAAATACTTTATTGATCCTAAAAAGGAAATTAAATTTAAAAAAAGCTTGGGTCCTCTACCACAGGCCTTGGAGTGTGAGTGGTCTTCACAGTATATTAACAGTTCCCAAAGGTGTGCTTCTCTGTATCAAGAGGTCTGATGATGTATTGTTTGAGCCACTCTTCCAGTTTAGGGGTCATTACCCCAAGGGTTTCAGTGACCACAGGCACTACTGTTGCCCACACCTTCCACACTCTTTTTAACCTTTTGCATGGCATGCATTATTAATTCATCTTTAATATTGGGGCTGATTGGGCCCTAATGATTCCAAAAACAAAGAGTTATCTTTTTACATGATATGTGGACATAATTCTTCTCAGAAAAATATTTATTCCTTTTAAATCACCATGTTTAGCACCATGGTAAATCTCTACAGTTGCCAACTTTTGTAAACTTACACCACAACAATAAACACTGAACATCTTGGGTCTAGCCTGTAATATGTAATAATCTTCCACTACCACTAAGTCATAAAATAATGACCTAACATATGGACACCCAATCCCATGTAGAGCTAAATTTATTATTGTGGGCTAGACAGCCCAAAATAAGTCATCCACTTATGTGGATTGGTCTCTATTAACTACGTACTAGGCACCTGCTTGTGTGCCACCATAAATACCACCTCTGTGCTGTGTTTCAGTCTAAGCCTTTTGTCCATTGGTAGTATTGTTTGCTCGCTATTGTAAAACACCCTGTTGTTATGATTATGCATCATAACAAAATAGCAAAGTATAAAAAATATTTACAAAAATCAGTCCAAATACACAGTATCAAAACAAGAAGGAACTTTTGTCCAAACAAAAGCTATATTTCCCCCAGAAAGGCAGGAATGAAAGTTTAAAAAGTTAAATTCTCAATGAAAGAACAGGGCTACTCCAATGTGCTACAACCTTGAGAGGCACAATTTTCCATTCATCATCAGTAGCATTTGAATTCTTATATCAGTGGACTGAGTTTCCTCCCTTTTCCATCTTATCATTCCAGCATGGTATTTGATAACTGTCAATGCATAGCTGTTGATTGCTGGACCTTGTTTCTCTCATTGGACTTGCCTTACTTATTGTAGGTACAGTAGTTTGCAAAAGTATCCATAGCCCTTGAACTTTTCCATATTTTCTGACATTACAACCGCAAACATATTTTTACAGAATTTTATGGGAAAGACAAACACAAAGTGGCATATAGTTGTGGAGTAGAAACAAAACTATACATGATTCAAAACATTTTCTGCAAATAAAAGCTGAAAAGTGCAGTGTACAAAATCTTCAGCCCCCTTTCCCTAAGTGCGACCAATTGCCTTCAGAAGTTGCCTGATGACTGCTAATGACTAAATAGTCCACCTGTGTGTAATCTAATCTCAGTATAAGTTCAACTCCTCTAAGACTGCCTCAAAGGTTAGTTAAGAGAATATTGGGAAGCAAACAGCATCACAAAGTCCAAGGGACACACCAGACAACTCAGGGACAAAGTTGTGGAGAAGCTTAAAGCAGGCTTAGGTTATAAACAGGTTCCACGAATCATCTGGAAATGGAAAGAGAATGGCACAGCTGTGAACCTACCAAGACAAGGCCATCCACCTAAACATAAAAGTCCCATTTGCAATTTGCCAGAAGCCATGTTGGGATACAGCAAAAACAATAAGACGAGACCAAAATTGAACTTTTTGGCAAAAATGCAAAGCATTACTTGTGGTGGAGAATGGACACTGCACATCACTCTGAACACACCTTCCCCACTGACAAACATTTCTTTTCTTCATTCTTGATTGTAAGATGGATTGAGCCAAATACAGGTCAATCTTGGAAGAAAACCTGCCGGAGTCTGCAAACGACTTGAGGCTGGGGCGGAGGTTCACTTTCCAGCAAGACAATGACCCTAAACATTAAGCCAGATCTACAATGGAATGGTTTAAAAAACATTCATGTTAGAGTGGCAAGGTCAAAGTCTAGACATAAATTCAACAGAGAATCTTTAGCAAGATCTGAAAACTGCTGTGAAGTCAAGTTTATTTGTATAGCACATTTCAGCTGGAAGGCAGTTGAAAGTGCTTTACATCAAAGAAACACAGAACTAAGAAGTCATACAAGTAACATACACTGTGTTCCAAATTATTATGTAACTGATATCTTCTCAGATTTTATTAAATGGTCAATGGAAAAGATGGTCAGTATGATTGTCAAGTCAAGAACTACTACAGCATAAATAAAATTTTACTGAACAAAGCTCCCAAGGAGAACAGTATTTTTTCAAAAAGAAACTCAAAATGCACTGTTCCAAATTAATATGCACTGCAGATTTTCTAAACATTTTATGGATTATAAAGAACTGCAAACAGTTCTCTGAACTAATCAATATTTGAATGTGCAGCATCACAATTACTAAAATCAAAACCTAATTCAATCAAAAACCTCTTAATAGACTGAGTTACATGTTCACATAGGACCCCTTCTTTGATATCACCATCACAATTCTTGCATTCATTGAACTTGTGAGCTTGTGGATAGTTTCTGCTTGAATTTCATTGCAGGATGTCAGAATACCTTCCCAGAGTTGCTGTTTTGATATCAACTGCATCCCACCCTTAGATCTTCTGTTTGAGGAAACTCCAAAGGTTCTCAGTAGGGTTGAGGTCAGAGATCAGAGGAGGATGGTGACCTCACCATGAGTTTTTCCCCTTTCATGCCTATACACAGTGGCCTTGCAGCATAAGATGATGCATTTACATGCATGGAGATGATTTTGGTATGGAAGGTATGGCTCTTCTTTCTGAACCATGAAAGAAAGTGATCAGTCAGAAAGTCCATATACTTTGCTGAGGTCATTTTCAAGCCTTCAGGGACTCTGAAGGGGCTGACCAGCTCTCTCCACATGATTTCAGCCTCCACTACCTCCTTGTTGATGTCACAGCTGTTTTGGAATTTGGTGGCCATCCATCATCAATCCACTACTGCGAACATCTGGACTATCCAGGGTTGCACATCAGTCATCAGTGAACTAATCTGTTTGAAAATCAATCTTCATGTACAGTTGGGCCCACTGACCGGTTCTGCTTGTGAGCTCTGGTTAGGAGCTGCCAAATAGTAGGTTCATGCACTGCAAGCCTCTGGAGGACCCTTCACCTTGTGGTTCCAGCTTCAAGTAACTGCTTGCTGCTATGTAAGGGCATTTTAACAGCTGCTCTCTTAATTTGATGAATTTGTCTAATAGAAACCTTCCTCATTCTGCCTTTATCTATACAAACCCATCTTTGTTCTAAATCAGCCACAAATCTCTTCACAGTACAATAATGCTTCAGTTTCAGTTAAAATATTTGATGTTTTCATATCTTGTCATATAGCACTACACTATCTGATGATTTTGGTCAGCAAAGAGATCCTTTCTCTTTCCCATATTGCTTGAAAGCTGTGGCCTGCTTAATAATGTGGAACATCCTTCTTAAGTAGATTTCCTTTAATTAAGCTCACCAGACAAACTAATCCAAAATTAATTATAGTGATTAAAAGAGCCCTGACACACAATACCATCTATAAATTTAATAGCACAACAAAAAATGTAATCTTTATAACAGTTAAATCCAATTTGCATAATAATTTAGAACATGGTGTGCATTCACCTTAAGAAAAAAAAACAAAGAAATTAAATTCAAATTAAAATCAAAATTAAAATCATATACATCAAATATAATGATACATGTACCTTTGATTAAGATTCAGAAACAATTGTAAATAGTTGTGTTTTTGCCTTGATTTAAAGGAATTCATTGTTTCAGCTGCTTTCAAGCTTTATTCAAGATTTGTGGTGCATTGAAGCTAAATTCTGCTTCAAAATGCTTGGTTCTGGTTCTATGGATGCAGAGCAAGCCAGAATCAACAAAATGTTAGCAGTGGAGTGTATAAATAGTTTGGTGAAAAAATGGCTCTCTTATGGTTTATATTTCTTTTAATCCATGCACTTATGTCACACATTTATTAGTCATAATATTTTAAATAAACAATATTTGACCAAAATATATATTCATTTCTGTATCTTATAGCACAGAATAATCATATTGCCAACTCATCCCCAGTGTAAATTGCAAGACGTGAATTAGAAGGACACTGTAATAATTAGCAGGACCTTCCGGTAAACAACCAATCAGATTAAGACCTTGTGTGAATATTCATGAGGTCCTGCTATTACACAAACCTGCCATAGGGGGCACTGTGGTGATACACAGATTATACACAAAATCAGGTTTATGTGTATTAAGCGGACATCTCGTTTTTTTTGCATTTTTGGGGTTAATAGACCAATAGAAACCTTTCTACGTTTTTAGATTTTTCTCTGTTTTAGCAGGACACCGCTCCTGTCCTGCTAATTCAAAATGTCCTTCTAGTGTGGTGTGTATTCTGACGAAATGTCCTGCTAAATCACATATACCAACGCACACACACACACACACACACACACACACACACACACACACACACACACACATATATAATTCAGGTATTACTTGGCCCTCTCTTTAATTTCCATGAACGATGTAGACTCTGGATAGGTGTCAATGAGACTCCAAAGACAACATGTCTCAAGTCGACCAAGGAACCTGGACCAGGGTTGTTTGTTTCATTCATTCATTCATTCATTCATTCATTCATTCATTCATTCATTCATTCATTCATTGAACCATTGCCTTTTCTCCAAGCAGGGTATTTTAATTACTCTAATAGACAATAATATCACGGCACCCGCAACAATAACCTTGGTTTAATAATGTAAAAAACATGTTTGAGACTCTTAAATGACACAAACTGAGCCACATTCATCCAAGTCCACTCACAAACATGCACACATTCAACAAAACACAGATTAAGATTTAAACACAGATTTGACACTTGGAAGTGAAAAGATGGAATCAAACCCACAACTTTTGAATTAAAAGACAATCTTTCTCTCTGAGCCACAGTCGCATCAGCTGTTCAGTTGGCTTCACAGATATTTACTTTCGACAACTTGTGACTTAACATCTATAATTTTGAAACTGTATTTTTGCAACAGTGATAGGTGGTGTTTATATAGTTTTTATATAATTAAACTGTTTTTGGAGCATATTTTTATGCGGTTTTGAAACTATTGCAACACATTGCCATATATATAGATAAAAAAAATTACCAGGAGGTGGCGGTAATGGACCATAAAGAATTATTCGTTCATCGCCCATGAATAAATAGAAGAAGAGTTCATTTCTTACAGCGCGCGTGATTGAGCCGAACTGGTCACGTGAGTTGAAGTGGAAAAAGGAGGAGGAGGGGGGAACAAACATGGCCGACCAAACATTGGAGGTAAACACAGCTGTTGAGGATCACGTAGAAAAACCAGACCCAGGCGAACAGGAAGTTTCGGGTCCAGCGACCGACGATGAACCCACCGGTACTCAGTGTCGGGACCCACCCGAGAATACTCACCCGGCCGCGGCAGAGAGCGGCTGGTCGGCTCCGATCCTCTCTCTGGCTCGGAAGGCCACGGAGACGATCAGCAGCGGGATGAGCTATGCAGCCGCCCCAAGAAAAGCCTCCCAGGATTCCGCTGTGGCTTCTGCAGGCGAGAAGGAGACAGAAAATGATCTGAACAGCACTGCAGAAAAGCTTCCCGGTAAGTTGAAACTATTTCAAACTTTATTCAATCAAACTAGGGACTACTTTCTTCCAAGTTGCAAACACTTAAAAGACTGCTACTTCCTCTTTAGTTTCTGTCAGCTGTCACAACACATGACTCTGTGGGCATGAAATATAGCTTGAGATTTGATGATAGGCAGTTTTGTCAAGAAGTTTGTGCTTGTTATGGTTAAGTCACGCCTGCCTTACTGATGCAAAGTTTTTTTAATTTTTATTTATTTTACAGTTGCACCCACTAAAGACCCGATGGCCATAGAGAGATCCAACCTCCTCAGCATGATGAAGTTAAGCATCAAAGTTTTGATCCAGTCCTCTTTGAGCCTGGGCAGGACTCTCGACTCCGAGTACCCTCCTCTTCAGCAGTTTTTCCTGGTCCTTGAACACTGCCTCAAACACGGCCTTAAAGGTGAGCTGTCTGGTCACCTTTAAGCTACCAAGCGTTATTTTCTGCGAGGACCGAGTTAAGGTTAGCATAAGTGACTTTTACACTCCGTGTTCTTTCAGCCAAGAAGTCCTTTATTGGTCAGAACAAGTCCATATGGGGGCCTCTGGAGCTTGTTGAGAAGTTGTGTCCAGAGTCTGCCAACATCGCCACAAGTGCCAGAGACCTGCCTGGCATTAGGTATGTTGTGCAGGGTTCCTGCTCTCTTCACACCCTGGAAAAGTATGGGATATCCTGGAGGATGATGGAACAGGAACATGAATTTAGAAAAGAGCCAAATTGTACATATATCTGTTTTGTCTTTCTAATCATCTATCAGTTCTACTATTGGTCCATGTATCCATCTGTGTTTCTGCTTTTGTTTCCATCAAACCAGCAGTGTCTATCCTTTCCTCTACTCATTCATCCATTAATCACTGTTGTAAATTGATTAATCTAAAATTTGACTCTGGAGTAGTTGTGAATTTTGACATAAACATGTAGAAACTATTGATGAACCGATTTACTTTTTTTCACTCCTGATATCAATACAAATATCCGAGGATTAGTATCGGCTGACTCCGATACAGAGGAACGTCACTGAATTTACTTAAAACTTTCTTTTTTAAAACACAGACATAACTGTACTGAATTACACATTTGATAACGCTGTACTAATAGTATCAATAGTACAGGTGTACACCAATGGTACACCAATAGCTCACAAGCTAGAAACTTCTAACAAAAAATCACAAGTTTAATTTTTCAGTCAGTGCAATTAGGAGTATAGCTGCCAATGTAAAATAAATGATAATATTGAAACTGACAAAAACAACAGGTTGACTACTTTGTCAAACATGTACAAATAAAATGCAACAAATCTTCTTTCAAATGGTTCAGAAAGCTCAATTCTGAATATAATGTGAACAAAAACAATAGAGCTTGATGTTGCTCAGAGCATAAAGAGTAGAGTTAGACTGAACAGATCTGCCCTTATGGATCAACCATAAGGTCACCATTACCAGATCTAGAATTTTTTTTCAACATCGGGATTGGTACAGATATGAATATCGTATTGGTTTATCTCTGGTTTATCTCTAGTAGAAACACTGGTAGCTACAAAACATCAGGAACCTTTTTCACCTGTACAGTTGTGTTCATGTTCTGCTCCTCTTCCCCAGAACCGGTTTAGGGCGGGCTCGGGCCTGGCTGCATTTGGCGCTCATGCAGAAGAAAGTAGCCGACTACTTGAAGGCCCTGTTGGACCGCAAGGACCTCCTGAGGTTTGTAAAGTCAAGAAGGAAGAATTTCTGCTGCAGGATGAAAAGCGAGTACAAACGTGTCACCTTGTGTCAATTTCAATCCCCTAGTGAGTTTTACGACGCCGGCGCTTTAATGCTGGAGGAGGAAGGCGCAGTGATGGGAGGGCTGCTCGTTGGCCTGAACGTCATTGACGCTAATCTGTGCATTAAAGGGGAGGACCTCGACTCTCAGGTCAGTACCCAGTGAAAAGCTGTAGCTGTTGAGACTCCAGTTTGTATGTAAGCAAGTTGATGTTATCTCTCCTTCACTTTAAGGTGGCAGTCATTGACTTCTCCCTCTACCTGAAAGATGCGACCAGCAGCGAGACACCAAAGGAGTGAGCAGATTTTACTTGGTCAATGCGACTAAAGCTAACAAAAACGTCAACAACATGCTCAAAACTCGATTCCTTTCCGATGTTTTTTTCTCTCAGTGATAGAAAGATGACAGCCATTCTAGACCAGAAGCACTACATCGAAGAGCTGAATCGACACCTGAGCGGCACCGTCACCGACCTGCAGGCGAAGATGGACTCTCTGGAAAAGACCAACAGCAAGCTCATGGAGGAGGTTACTGGCATTTTAACGTCACTGTAAGATCTCCGTGTATTTATTTGACCAACTCCAAGTGCAATAAATACTTTTGCTCTTCTTAGCTGACTGCAGCAACAGACAGAATCAACTCTCTGCAGGGGGAACAAGAACAGCTCAGGCAGGAGAATGATTCCATCCTGCTGACGAGCCAGAAGAAGGAAGAGGTTTGAAACTATTTTGCAGGAAGCGACTGAAAGCTTCTTAAAAAAGTAAACAAGGCCACAGAATATAACCCTGTTTTTGTTGTTGTTGTTCTCAGGCAGTGCTTCAGGACAGTCAGGTGGAGCTGGAGACATACAAACAGACTCGACAAGGTTTGGATGAGATGTACAATGTGGTGTGGAAGCAATACAAAGAAGAAAAGCGAATTCGCCAGGTTTGTTATACTGCATTGTTGCATGCAAACATGCATCCCTTACCAGCGTGACATGCAGTGTTAATTTTTCTGCCACTCATAATAAAGGAACATTTCAGATTTCGTCTTATTTGAACAGAACACTTTCTTTCGCATGTTTGATGAGTCCGCTACATGGCTGTTGGCAAACAAAAAGGCCAGATTGGGCGAATGCACGACTAATATTTGTCTCGTCTGCCTGGCTCCCTGTGGAGTTATCATAGGTCTTTTTGCTACATACATTCATTCTTAAAATTTTTAGTCTCAAACTATATTTGACTCCTGCTGTCTTGGGTTTAAATATGCGAATGCCAGGAGTTGGAGCGTGAGCTGGAGCTCCAGGTGGGCCTAAAGAAGGAGATGGAGGTGGCCATGAAGCTACTGGAGAAGGACATCCATGAGAAGCAGGACACTCTGGCAGCCTTACGGCTCCAGCTTGACCAGGTCAAGACTCTTAACCTGCAGATGTTCCACAAAGCAGAGGTGGGAATGGCCGTGTGTGCTGTGTTTCACCCCACCCACCACACGGTGCACGCATTTGAACTAGCCGGTTGGTCTCCTAGGACTCAGGGCGACAAGCGGAGAAAAAGCAGGCTGAGGCGGTGCAGCTGGAGCAGAGGATAAACGAGATGGAGAAGGCTATGGTGGAACTAGAGGAGCGGTATGTGCCGGTGGGCTTTGCTTATGTTGCTTACTAAAATGCTCTGGGTCGGTTAATTTGTCTGCTTGACTTTTCAGACTGCAGAAATCGGAGCAGCAGAGTCGACAAACCGACCAGTCAGACAAAGACATGAGGGTGGAGCTGGAAGCAAAAGTCGATGCTTTCCAGAAACAGCTAACAGACCTGGACACGTTAAGGTTGGCACACCTGCAGAGGGTATAACATGTGCAGAGCGCAAAAAAACAAAACAAACTGACACACGAATGTTAAGGTTTTGCAGACTGAAACCTTTTAGGAGGCAAATGGAATTGATTTAAATGCTGATTTGAAGCACATAATTAATGTGCGACTCTTTTCTTCCACAGAACGGGGTTAGAGAATGAGCTGCGTGCAGAGAGAGAACAGAGACAAAGCTTGCAGAAAGCGCTGCAACGGGAACAGGACAACAGTACCGAACTGCGCACCCAGCTGCAGCAGCTGCAGGGCCTCCACACGGTCAGTTCACAGTACAAACACAGGTTCATCTCTAGAAATTATTATTTTTACTTGAGGTTAATTCATTCCAGGAATACACTTTTAGCTATTCATTTGTGTTCCTGGTGCAGGAGCTGCAGGATTTGAAGACGGAGAAAAAGCAGCTGCAGCAGAGGTGTGAACAGCAGGAGCAGACCCTACAGGAAATGGGCCTGCATCTAAGCCAGTTAGTACCTACATATAAGTATAATGAATTTTTCCCTCCTCTTACGTTAATCCAAATCATTTTTCTTCACAAAACATTTCTGATTCTGTCCTCGTTCCCGTCAAAGGTCTAAACTCAAGATGGAGGACTTTAAGGAGGTTAACAAAGCCCTGAAGGTAACATATTGATGAGCAAATCACCGTGCTGGAAGAGGGAAGATGCTAACTTTTAAACCCACCTCCACAGGGCCACGCATGGATGAAAGACGATGAAGCCACACAATGCAAGCAATGCCAGAAGGAGTTCTCCATCTCACGTAGAAAGGTTGGCTTTTCCATGCAATTTTTTTTAACCCATTTTTTTTTTTCTGATATGTAACATGACAGAGATTTCAATCTAAGGTCTCTACTTGCAGCACCACTGCAGAAACTGCGGCGACATCTACTGCAACACTTGTTCAAGTAACGAGCTAGCCTTACCGTCCTACCCTCGGCCTGTGAGAGTGTGCGACGTGTGTCACTCGCTCTTGCTGCAGAGAGGTTCCTCAACAGCTTCCTGACAGAAACATTTAGAACTTTTACAAGTTTCTACAGAGACTTCCTATCACTGGAGAAACCCAACCACTGAAGTTAGGGGCGTACAATACTAATTATAACCAGGTTTGGAGTTTCATTGTTGGCCGACTTGAATTTCAGGTGCATAAACTTGTCTGTATTAAACAGTGGGCGACATTTTTTCAAAAACACTGATGAGATGAACTAATGAATGTTGACTAAAAAGGTTTTAAATGTTTCATTAGCTGAAGGAAAAACACTGAGTACTACACAAGATTAGAGACGCACCAATCAGTCTAAATCAGCCAGTTTTCACTTGAGTTGCACTGATCGAATGCATATGCTTTGGTGCATAAATGGGGATAATAAATATCTAAGAAAAACCTATGAAAAATCTCTCGATTTGTAGATATTTAGCAAAATGTATTCACTACAAACAAAGCCTGATTGTTGCATCTCTAGTAACTACTCTTTATAACAGAAAACTGGATGTATACTATGTAAACTGATGGGTTTTGCTAGAATTTCTGTTAGTTCATTTAACTTCAGCTGCCTTTGTACTGAATGAGAGTGTGTGTAAACAACTGTAGAATCCTAAATAATCAAACTTAAGAATGTATGAAATTGAAGCTTTGTAGATTGTCAACTTCTGCAAAAACCATTTATATAATCTGCAAATTGACTTTTATAAATCGATTTGATAAACCAATAAAACCAGTTTTTCCAGCTTTACTTTCATTAAGGTATTCCAGACTAGTTTATTCACTTTGTGCACAGAAAATACAAATAGCATTCAAAGCTGTAAAAACTTCCATGGTAGCAGATTTTAGATTTGCCATTCAGGTAGCCCTCATCACAAAAAACGTCCAATCAACAGTCATAACATTAGGAAACAAAACACCTGCACACCATAAAGTCAGATTTACATTTTTAACTGAAACACGTAAGAAGCAAAATGAGGTCAAACATCCAAAAATACCAGAAAAGTTTTCTGCTCATGCATTCCTTGAATAACGTAAAGTCCACCAGTACGGGAAGCGTTAGCTTTCAGAAACAGGCAGGTGTTCAGAGAACAAAATGTCACACTTCTGGACGACGGGACATTAACGTGGTTTTTGTAATGAGTCAGGTCTGGGAGGAATGGGGAAGACAACACTTCTTGTGATGACAAATGATCACATTTCTCTTTGTAAATCACCCGCTTAAAAAAAATACAAATCCCACCCCTCAGTACTTTTCAAAAGACGACCTCCCCTCATCATCTTATGTTTAACAAAGCTAGACATTTCCAGTCCTTCCAGCAAAATGCCGAGTTAAAAACATGAAATTAAGGGTTCAGAGTGAGAAAAAAACAAAAAACAACAAAAAAAAAAACAAAAAAAAAAAACAAACAGAAAAACTACATTCCCCATCCCCCACCGAGTCCATTCATTGAGCCTCTGCTTCCACCTCCACCACCGCCGTAGTAACTGCTTCCCATTCCGCCCTGGTTACCTAACAAGAGAGAGAATAAACACCATAGGACCCAAGAGTTCATTCATGTAGTCATGCACAACAAATCATGTTATACATCTGTTAAAATGGTTAATATTATGGTCACTGAATAGAAAACCAACAACATAAACTGTGGGCTTTTATTTCTAGCCCAAGTAGCAGCACCTAGAAGAAACATGTCTTTCTTCTAGAAAGACATGTTTTCTTTTGTGTTTTTATTTTTAAACCTAGAGGTAGTGTCTCAGCTATTAAAAGGTTTTACTAAATGGGTGTTTAAAAAAAAAAAACAACTCTCAAAAGAAAACAGTTGCCTTAATCTTTGTCAGCATAGCAATGCTTGACTTCCTTTTGTTTATCAAATATTTCATTGTTCTTATAACAGTAAACTTAAGTTTATTTCAAGCTTTTACAGTACGTAGCAGAAAAATGACCATAATGCCCAAAATGCAGGCTGTTAAAATCCTTTTTTAAGGTGAGCACTTCTCATTAAACATAAAACAAACTGTATAAAAAGAAAATAACCTCTCAAAACAAGAAAAGCAATGATGGGAAACACAGTGAGGATGAAGTTTATCACTGAGCAGCTGCAGAGCTGTTTACAATTTTTTTTCTTTTGCCTTTTCTAAACATTTTTAATTGTGATTTACTAAAGCTCCTACAAATTAACATCCAAGCAAAGGTAGAAGAAAAGTTAAAAGAGCTGACACTCACTATATTCACTATAGCCGCCCATGTTTCCTTGGCTGCTGTACCCACCAGAGTACCCTGAGCTGAGCTGGCCACCACTGTAAGATGACTGGTTACCTGTGGAGGACAAAGCATGACGGGCCTGAGAGGACAATCAAACAATACTTTTTCCTTTTCCCCACATAAAACCCTTATTTAAGAAATTGCTCTTCTCTGTTTAGGTTAACTCAATATTTTTTTCTGTCACCAAAGTAAAACATCTTAGTCATATCCAAATACATCATACCCATTTTTCTAAGTCATTTATAATTGGGAAACCATTTATATAATGCAAAATGTGTCGATCTTAAGGGGAAGAGCAAAAATTAAGCAGTTTAAACATAGAATGTGTGTTACAATTAACTCTACTGGGACTTTCCTCGTATCTTTTGTGAAAAAACAAAACAAAGGATGAATATGTTGGACCTGTGATGGTTTTGATGCTGTTTTAAATAACTGTCAGAAGAAGGGTGTCGATCGGTGAGGGTGAGCTCCTACTCACTTCAGTCCATTCTTATGCTAAACCATTTTAATCACACAGTCCGGTCGATAACCAGTCATTTCAATATCTAATAGTCCAATTAAAATCAATTACAAATAAAAATAATTTAAAAAACAAACTGCATTTTAGTCTCTTTGGTAAAACTTCCTTTCTCAACAATCATCTCTTCATTATGAGATTTTTTTTGCTATAAAACAAGATTTAAAAATGATAAATGTTACGACAGCTGGCAACCTTTGAATGGATTTATTTACTAGAAGAAATAAATTAAAGTCATACAAATTTTAAGTAATAAGGTTTTACTGAATCTTGGTATTTCTTAATCCTGACACTTACTCATGCCACCCATCATCTGACTACCGTAGGCTCCATTACTGCCCCCTGCTGTGGAGTTCAAGAACAGCTCTACATAGCGATGCTCTGTAGGGGAAACAAGCCATTATGATTGTGCAGACTTAAAAGAGAGGTTTGTTAAACGCAGTTATTTTAAAATGAACCACAATAAACTCACGCATGTTGGCTTTATCTTTGGACATTGCTGCAACAGCATCTTCATGCGTTGCAAACTCTACATCTGCCTCCCCGGTTACTCTCCCATCTGGGCCAATTTCAATGTGGACCCGCACAGGATTCAACGGAGAGAAGAACTAAAAAAAAAAAAAAGGTAAGAAAAACCAAGAGTGTCCGATGAGATTTGTGATAAATTCCACAGGAAGTTTGGCATGTAGGTGAGGCGGTGAGGAGTCTCTTACATTGTAGATGTCCGTCTCTGTGGCTCTGTACGGCAGCCCCCGCATGTGGACGCAGTGACCTGTTGTGCTTTGAAAGGAAGAGCTGCCATCACCATACCGCCCATCAGACACACCTGCAAACACAGTCGGATTAACACATGGTCTTACATGGACTTTACAGCTTAATCTCATTAGTTACACCGTGCAGTACTGGCACACAGAGATATACAAGTTACACACACTCATGGTAAAAAATTTAAAAAAAAAAGTCCACACCCTTAAAACGTCTCAATTTTGGTTTCATCTTCTTTAATAATAATAATTAAAAAAAAAACAGGATAGGCAGGGCGGTTTTCTACACTTAATGTTAGTTTAAAATAATTTCAAATTCTAGTAAACGCCAGATGATTTACAAAATGAGACTGATTTGGTAGCAGGTGTAATTTTGTGTCTAATTGCACCCACCTCCTCCATAGCCACCTCGACGCATTCTGTCATAGGAGCCTCCTCGGCCCATCATGTTGTAACCGCGCCCGCCCGAGGGCCGGTCGTAGGGACCCGGTCTCTGCATCCCCATCGGCTTCCTCTGGGGTTCGTAGTGGGTCCGCACCTCAGCACGGCTGCTCTTGAATATCTCAATGT
The DNA here is from genome assembly GCF_019740435.1 of Gambusia affinis. Classification (NCBI taxonomy): domain Eukaryota; kingdom Metazoa; phylum Chordata; class Actinopteri; order Cyprinodontiformes; family Poeciliidae; genus Gambusia; species Gambusia affinis. The sequence continues at coordinate 9,256,867 of NC_057876.1, read as the reverse complement.
ACCTGAGAGTATAGAGAGAAAACCCTTCAGGCACGGGGGAAGGGAATGAAACTGCATTTGCTTAATACTGGGCTATGCAGATGCTGTTATGATGTATTCCATTGGTAGTAAAGCCTATGAGTACCTAACATTTGTTAATTAAAAAAGAAACAATAAAATGGCAACTGAGTTTAAGAAAGAACTATTTTCCAAATTAACAAGGGCCTTGGTAACTTTAAACTTTTCTTATGGTTATCTGAGGTAATTTAGAAATCAGATGCATACTGCAGTATACTCTTGGTCTTTACCATGACAGCCAGCATTCTGGTTTAGGAGAGTCAGAGAGAACTCCAGCCCTACTGAGCTGACCTCTAAGCATTGCCTACAGCAGTGGGCTCTAGAGCCAAGTGTGTATTCTCCCTCTGATTTTACCACCGGGGAGACTCCTGACCATTGAAAACCTGAACTCAAACAGTCTTTATCTTAAAATTTGTTACATTTTCCAATCAAGCTCTCAACTATTTTTTTAATGAACCCCTAGCACTTATTCTCCCACTGAAAATCTTGAATGTATGCAGAGTTTGATCCAGTACAGCAGTTTTTGTGTGTGTTGGTGTGTTCTAATTATTATTCATATTCTAGATGTTGTGTCAGTTTAGCATTTGGTTCAGATGTTGAATGTGCACACCATAAGAAAAGCAACTTATCCAGCCAGCCAACCAACCATCCCCACCTGTGCCCTATTCTTTCCTTGTGTTTCTTTAGAGCCTTTTCAGCTATATCCTGTGAAGCAAACTGCACGAAGGCCTCCCCCGTACTCCTCCCCTGGATGTCCACCGGCAATGTTATCCCATTTGGCACGATTTCCAACCCTTCAACCCAAGGACAGATAACCCCAGCAGGGGACATATTAAATCACATGCCCAATAACAGAGAGAACTTTCTCTAAAGAGAGATAGAAAATTTTACATCACACATACACCAGTTCAGTTTCAACTGGCCATTTAAAGGAGTCACATTTATTATACTCGGGGTAAAGTAGAAATGACAGGATAGAGTAAGCATATGAAAAAGAGAGGGTAGGGGGGGGGTTTGTATTGGGAAAACCAGGGTAGTATTGGAGTGTGGGTGAAAAGAGGAGTTTGGTGGGTGACATGGGTAAAATTACGGTTTACCTGTGAGATACTATACAACAGTCTTATACTGCCAGTTAAGAAAACGGATTTAGGAGACGAAAGCAGGGAGAAATGTGAACAAAATGAAACTAAAATATGAGAGCGGTTTAATCAGTGAAAAGTTGAGATGCACAGAGAATTCGTCGGGCAATTTTCAGTAAACCTGATGGTTGGAAACTCATACGAACTCTAAGGAAAACTCAACACTGTAGCTTCTAAGAGAAAAAAAAACAAAATAAGATGTTTTCAGTAGATGTGTGGTGTTTAAAAATGAAGGCAGAGGAAGCAGAGAAGCCATTTAAAAAAGGAACTACTTTCTACAGAGCTACGTCGACTGTTCACTCAGGCTACAACAACAAAAAGCTAGACATTGTAGAGTGCTGGGTATTATTCGCTGTACTGGACTTTGCCAGGTACAAAAAAGGAACTGCCCATTTTTACCCACACTCTGGATGTTTTCTCAAAAAGGTGAAGGAGGTAAGGCTATTGAAAAAGATTAGAGCTGATAATGTCTCCATTCATGGCAAAAAGCTTCGAGCTTTTAACCTTGATATCTTATGTAATGTGCACAATTAAAAAATGATGACAGCCTTTTAGAAATCTCAGAGTTAAGGTAAAGGCCTGCATTAGAATGATACACACCACATAAATAACTAAGAGGATGTTAAATGCAAGTTAGAATATAAAATCTAAACTTTCGTCTTTCTTTTAAACTAGTAAAACCCTGTATTACAGTGAACTCTTTCTCACTCAGTGCGATGCATCAATGATGGTCACAGAAGAAATACTTTGGCTCTTGTATTTTGGGAGATTCAAAAAACAAACAAAAAACCCCAAAACAATCAGCTTTAAAAAACAAAACAAAAAGGGAATATAAACCAGACACAAATCCTCGATCGGTGCATCTCTAGTGGAATATAATAGAATCAGACCCGACTTAAGAAAAATAACTGATGTGTGATTGCTCTATATGGACAATGGTGTGAAGATGAAAAATGGTATTTACATACACACTCCAGATCCCTAATAAATAATAAAAAAAAAACCTAAGTTCAAACTTTCAACTGCCTTCTTTTTCCTTGTGTCATTTCTTTGCTCATCACCATAAACTAGTTCATTTTATGTTCTCGCAACACACTCCAAAAGCTAATTAACCTAAAGAGCACTTCTTGAACAGAAGCAGCAAGAATTGGTGCTGTAAAAGGAAGGAACAAAGAAAGGAAGACGGGGCAATAATCTTTTATTTCTAACCCAAAAGGGAGTTACAAACAACAAACAGAAATTTTTACCTGAAAAAAACTGCACAATTTCCTCCTTGCTGCAGCCAAAGGGAAGGCCCCGGAGGCGCACAAGCCCATCTCCTGCTGTCTCCGGGCAATTTGGGCCAGTGTGCTTCATGACCCAATCCATCTCAACATTGTTGGATTTAAACACTGTTTAACATAAAAAAATAAAAAATTTGTTAAGGCAGTGTCACAGCAAAACACAACATCTGTCAAAAGAAGGACTCTGTCGTACGCACCCTCAACGTATCTGTGACCCATCGTTTCTCTGTCCTTCTTCACGGCCATCTTCAGGTCTTCTTCCGTCTCCAGTTCCACAAATGCTTCTCCGCTAGGGCGGCCCTCTCTTGTGTAGGTGAAGTGTATTCCACTTCCATTGTTCAGAATTTTGCAGCCTAGAAAGATGTTTTATGGGGAATTTATGTCCACGATGTAAAATGTCTTACAGTAACAACTAGATGTGGTAATTCTACACGCTATATACCTAGGGTCAGGTTGGACAGTCTCTGGTTTAAGTAACTCTGTACCAAATTCATTCACAACTATCTGCATGGTAGGTCATAGCAACATTTAAGTCAACAAAGTCACTGTGTTTTTCCCATTGTGTGGTAAAACGCTCCAAGGACACTTTCAAGATATTTAAATCTGTACTGAATTCTGGTTTTAAGTACAAGATGTGCATTGAATTTGACTCAACTGATAATCTATTCTCAAATATGATACATTTCTGTCTAGGAGTGATACTATTATATTCTGTGGCTGCAATTTGTTTTACAATATTGTTTCACATGACTGTGTTGTGCGTTTGTAATTTGACAAAAGTGTTTAAATGTAGAGCATGCGGCTGTACAATAGAAGAGCAGTCTTTTTGGTAGAGATAGGATGATGAACAGGTTATATTTACAAGTTAAATGAAATGGTTCTCCCTCTGCCATACATACCTGAGAAAAATCTCTGAACTTCATCTACTGAACAAGACCAAGGTAGACCCCTGATTCGCACAACATATCCCTCATCAGCCATGACTTGTCCCAATTCCTAATAGGAAAAATAAACACAAGTTAACAAGTTTAATTGACATGTCTGTTAGGAAAAAAAATCATGTTAAAAACATTCTTATAGACCACTCTGCAGCAGATGTGCGTTTCTGTTAATAGAAAGACACATATGCAAAGCATGGTCTATTGGTTGTGTTTATACCCTTGGCCAATTTAACTGCCATCTACTTTAGATAGCCGAATATGTCTAAATGTTGCTTCAAAACACAATATGTCTGAAAAATATTACGTTTTACAGAATGGAGGACTATAACTGACCTATAACAGCGCCCTCTCGCGCCTATTTATTTAAACACTCGTCATTATGTATCAAATAATAAATGACCAGTCTATGTAGTGCAAAATATCCTCACGAGAAACAACCAAAGAAAATCCACACACAAGAATCATTAAAATATTTGAACAATATCTCAAACAATCATTCAACAGCGCGAACTAGCAGTAGTTCTGTGGCAACAAAAAATCCGTAGCTAACCGAGAACATTCAATCGACATTTAGTGTACAATTGAGGCTTTACGATTGATACTTTATTAACTCCAAATATGTACATGCAATTGTGTACACCTTCATTTGTTTTAAAATAAAAAGTGTGTGGCCTATAGCACGCTCGCGCCGCACCCGGATATAAGAACAATAGCGGCCCTTTCAACCAGCGCCATGTTCTTAGCTTCAACGGCTAACATTTTAACTGAGGCTACGGTGTAATTGCTAACTTTACTTTACTTTACTTTACAGAGTATATTCTGTTGCCGTAATAAGTAAAATAAACGTTGTTTAGGAATGACACCAATAAGCAAAACACCAAACACATTTAAACATTTACCTGTTCAGCCAAAGATGCAACACGCCGGAGCTCTTTGGTAGGACCCGCTGCGTGATGCGGCGAGAAGGATCTCGCTGCAGCAAACAGAAAGGGGCGGGGACGGACCTTTCCGTCAGTCCCATACCTTATTTGGAAATGGGACTATTGCATTCCGGAAATGAAGGGGCCGCTGTTTTCATAATCATTGGTATAAAATAAAATAAAATAAAATAAATACCTAAAAGACGCGGGGTTAAGAGGAAACGAAGAAGAAAGAAAGAAGTCTAAGAGGTTCTTCCACTGGTGTTCGGCACACGATCAACAAAACCCACAAAGTCAAGAAAAGGTAATTTTACCTTCTTAAAATTTTTTCACATAGTAAATCAATACGCTTTTCTAGATTAGGTTGAAAATATAATTAACAGCTGTAAACTAGTGAAATTCGTAATTCATACGGGGAAGGCTAATTTTAGCATGTAGCATAGCTAATTATTATCCTTCAGGGCAACATTAGATAAAAATAGCAAAGTAGATAACATGTTTAGTTGAGAAATGTATTTTATACTCAAACTTTGTTTTTTATTTTTATTATACAGATCCACCTATCCATTTGCAACATTTGGAACGGAGAGGAGATTCTCCCGTATTGCATGAACAATAAATGTATGTAAAACTACACTTGAAAAATATAAAATATTTTTTTACATACTTACCAGTTTTCTAGTGTTTAAGGTTAGAAGAAACAACATAAACATTTATCTGTGTATCGTGTTTTATTTCTTTATGGATTCAAATGTGTTCTTCATTAAGTTAAGTTACTTGCATTAGGTTGCATATCAACAAAATTTACTCAGGAGTATAACATGGAAAAATAGTCCTAATTTTAATTAATTAATTTTTTTATTTTGTCAAAAGTTGCAGAGTAATTGAGTAAATCTAATTAGTTAACACCTGCCCTTGGCTGCTTGAGCAAGATCACTTTTACAATTTCAATTAATTTTTTGCAGAATATATATTTGGTATCTGGAAGCCATTGTGAGTTTGAAAATTAATTATTAAATCCTACAAAACAGTAACAATAATGTTAAAGAATATACAGTGATTAATTCAAACATGCCTTTTTTTCTACCAATCATTTGTATATTTCCTGATGTGTAAAAACCTTTTTCTTTGATGTTAGTAGCTATTACGTTGTGTCCATGCTCTGTTTTAAGTGGGAATGAACCACGTCTTGTTTAAACATATCTCCAATGTATGTAGATGTTGTCTCACCTCTGTCTTTCATTCTCATACATGTTTGTAATTTTTATGTTGTGAAATATGCCCTTGATAATTTTTAACTTAAAAACTTTGCATCATCAGAGAAGTCTGTCTTCTGGACCGTGGACAGAATTTGTTCTGTAATGATGTTAAGGTGAGATGTTCTGATGGGACACTTGTGGTTCTTTAGAGCTACCAGACTGCTTATTTCCAACCATTCCTGCTTTAAATGTTTATAATCAACACTGTGGGTAAGGCTGTTGTCCTTTACCTCAATTTAATTGTTATAATAATGACACATTAATTTTCTTCCCCCTTCTTGAATTTTCTCTTAAACACCACAGGGATTGTCTGAACAATGACTGTCCAGCAACTGTTTTAACATTTGTAGTCATGGTAACATCCGCTTCCACCCACCATATTGTTGTATGGTCTTTATAGATGTAATAATCACATTTTTATCAACAGTGTACACTGTACTTTGTAATGGGAGCATCATGTGATTTCAGTGAGGTAAGGAAACAGATGAGAGTTTATACTTTCTGTTGGAGATTTCATTAAATGTGAACCTGTGATGTCCACAGGATGATATGATGACAATACAAAGATGGTAGTGTCTCTCTCTTGAGAAACTTCCCTGTGAGGTCAGAACAATAATGGTGCTCTGTACCACGTCATGTTACACATCTGTCAGTTTTTTAAGAAAACCTTCAATTTGTCCTTTTTAAAAGGTCCAGAGAAGAACAACAAAAGGAGAGAGGGCAGAAAAAAGTTGATGAGAGGCAAAATGTGAGGTAAGCTGTAGCTAAAGTTCATCACTTTGTAGTTTTAAATCATGTAATTTGTATTATGTCCATTCACAGTGTACTTTTGTTCTATGCTTATTTTTTTTTAAGTCCGAAAGAAAGTCAGGATAGAAGAATTAAAAGGGTTGAAGCAGTTTTGATGTTATTTGGACTTTGATGTTATTGAGGACTGGAATTGGGCAACACTGATCTAAGTGAAAGCACTTAGATCAGTGTTGCCCAATTCCAGTCCTCAGGCCCCCCTGCCTGCATGTTTTAGATGTGCCTCTATACCAGAACAGCTGATTCAAATGATTGCATGACATCTTCTGCAGCCACCAAGTACTACAGGAGCCTGCTAATCACCCAAAGATTCAATCCAGGTGTGTGGCAGAAGGGAAACACCTAAAACATGCAGGCAGGGGGGCCTGAGGACTGGAATTGAGAAACACTGACTTAGAACATATCTGTATTTTTACAGACTGTGTGCTGATGGCCACACCGTCGCCAAAGCAGCCGAGGCACAAATTGAGGTTCATTTTTTAAATTTACACATAACTAGTAATTTTGATTTGTGTAGCTTTATGTGCAAATGAGACTAAAACCCTAAATGATTTAAATAAATAATCATTTTAATTCATTATTTGGACATAATTTTTTATACCATTAGAGATGAAAGGATAAGATACTGAGAGAGATAAAGTATTAATTATTATTTAATGCTCTTCACCATGCAGGTACAAAGGATACCACCAATCTTACAGGTCAGATTCATCCATCGTCATGTGTGTCAGAGCCATTCTTCCTGTTTCACAGTCTTGCAATGCACCTGTTTTTTATTTTTTTATTTATTTATTTTTATTTCCAGATGCCTCTGCATGGACTTGAAGCTGTTCTCCAGGAGGAGGTTCTGACCCAGGAGACACAGCTGACCTCACCCTGGCATTGACCTGCAGGTCCTTTCAAGCCATTGTGTCTGACCCAGTTTTCAGGAAGAAGACTCACTTTGCTTGGCTGGACGGTGAGGACCTTTGACTGTTTTTCACCAAAACATGTGAAATTAGATTTTAACTACATGAAATCAATTTTTCATTAACAGATCAACTGGGGTAAATTTTCAGTCATTCCAGGCAGAAAACCGGATTCCTCTTGCTGTTGTAACGTGTTCTTCCTGCCACTGGCGATATAAAGACTGTGGGCTTCACCGGCAGTGGAAGACCAGGAAAGTTCTCTTGTTATTACTGTGATGGTTCTTCTGGACCCTTACCTGAATGTCAACACTGAATGCAAGGAGAATATTAGTTGCTTTCCACAATCTGTCACACATTGTTGTTAGTTTTTTTTTTTTGTGACATGTCATTTTAAATAGTTTCTGCTAAAGCACATTTACCTTTTGACTTGTGCAGTCATCCTTTTTCATAATGTGTACTTTCAATATTATGTACATTTTTGAAAGTTTCTTTTGTTGTAGCTCAGTTGATTTACATCATTTAGTTTTCATAGAAATGGTGTTGTTTCCACATAAAGTTACTTTGTGGCTGTAATTTGTTGGAGAGACAGTAGAACCAATAATGTAGTTGTAAATATATTGTAATGGCGTTGTTTCATAATTGGATAACCTTGTTTAAAAATTTTTAATGCAAGCCAAGTTAATAACTTACAATATACAGTGTTTCCTATACATTTGTGAACAAGGGCTGGAATCGATACAAATTTTCTTTCCAAACCTGACAGACAAGTTGTTTATGTTTTAACAGTTAGAATCAACTGTTGGTTTTTGTAATAAAGCGAGCACATACAGAAACATATTGTTCAGTTACAAATCATAATACCAACATAAGATTAAAGGTATCCTGAGCTGGACATTCTGAAGGGTGGAGGACATGAGACCGGCGCCATTAGGCTGGGAGGGAGACACCTGAGCAGGTGAGATGAAGACAGTTAGAGTTAGAAATTACACATTGGTCTAATTTATGTATCCAGTGACTTTATCCAAAAAGGTTGTCAAATAAACTTTCTAAAATCTGCCTTCTGTGTGAGTCTTTCCAGGTTGAAGCTACATTTAAAGTTTTAATGAATCACTTTGGGTTTTGCAACAATTGGATATTTAAGGTCTTTATTTTGTGAATCTATTGCAATTGGTAGAATTAATATGGAATCGTGGGACACCAGTCAGTTTACTGGTTGAGCTGGAGTCCTTATAGAAGACATTATGCTGAACTATGATAATTGAGCCAGGTCACCTGCAGCCAAGAATATTCTAGTTACAGAATGTCACTAGTTAGAAGTTCAGAAGTCTTTTGGTTTGTTTGTCAATTATATTCACAATGTGAATAATAAGAAAAATATTTGGCAAATAAACAACAAAAGTGCACCGTGAATGGATGTACTAAGTTGGCCAAAATTTTCCATCTAGTTCTTATTAAATAAGTTAAAGGCTATTATATTTTAAATTTTAACTTATTTATTTTAAAAGTACCATTCACAACATCAAAATCTATTATTTGAACTACAGCACCAGCAAGTATTTACTTATATCTGTTTTCTGAATCTGTGATGGACTGGTGATCTGTCCAGGGTCAGCAGCCCTCGTGACCAACTATGAGGATAATTAATGGATGGATAAATGTGATCTTAATGTACATTTGTCTCCAAATTATTGATGTGATTCATGTTTTATGACTTTTGTTTGAGATAGATAGGGTGTAAGGATAGATAAATACATTTCCATAATGATTCCTTATTGTTGCTCATTTTAGATCGCTTGTTACTAATATAATTTTAAATAAAGATTTAAAAATAAAAAAGGGACATACCACGTGACAGATCACGTTTTGTAGCCATTTCTTTACTGTTTAATTTGTATTTTTAATGTTGAAAGTGTTCTTGGGTGTTTTGAAAGGCGTTGTAGAATAAAATACGTTATTATTATAATTATTATGAAACGGTTGGTACAGGAAATAGTGTCACTAGCGCCCCCTTCATTTCCGGAATGAAATAGTCCCATTTCCATATAAGGTATGAGGCTGACAATGGTCCGTCCCCGCCCCTTTCTGTTTGCTGCAGCGAAGTGTACTTGGTGTTGTGTTGGGATCCTCGCGCTGTGTTGCCAGAATGCTCCATCTATCCCCCTTTCAGGGCGCCGTTTCAAGATATTACAGAAGGAGTACGGGTCTTAACAGCAACTCAACTGTCAAGTTTTAGATATATTTCTACCAAATATACTTTTATAAATGAGACTTAAAGCAAATAACGGCACAAAACTTTAACATTTGTCAAATCTTCAAAAACATAATAAAATCGCACAAAATGTGGGTTTCCTTTTGCACCTGGCAATCCTCGGCAGGATGACGTTGCTGCCCGAGGCCCAGTCTGGCCTGGCCTTCAGCATCTTCTGGCCTACAAATCCGAAAAACATGGTTTACAGTAATCAGTTATTGTTTTTTATATATATATTATTTTAATGTAGAGGTTGTTTAACACCTCCCATTTTACAACACCTGCCTATGTAAGTGAATTCAAAACAGTACTACACACATTTTCTTTATAGTTTTACACCAAAAAGTTATAGAAGATTTTGCGATAAAAAGGTGTTATAGTAATCCAGGTACAATTACATTATATTGAAGCTGTAGACCTAAAACCTACCGAATAAAACTCTTGAAATCACACAAAGCCTTTTTATGTTTTCTTTTCTTATTTAAGCTGTTTAGTAGTCAATCAAAAAAAGGTTGTGTATTTCTGTAACTTTTTAGATATATATGAGGTACTTGTTTCTTTTCCTAACATAGTGACATTTTTTAAGTCCTATAGTCATCTTTTAAACACACTTTAATACTATTAAACTTTTTTCAGCTAATAAATATTTAATATTAGACATGTTCAACTTTGCTAGTTTACCCATATAGCAACAGAAAGTTTTTCATTATTGATCATATATCATATATCTCATATATTTTAGTAAAGGTCATAGGTATATTATCAACTTTATTGAAAGAAGGAGCCTTTAGAACATTTTATTTCAAGTCCACACATTCTTTGTATTTATTCTAAAAATATTCCACAGTCAAGGAAAAAAAAAATGGAACGTACATATATTTTACAGAACTGAAATAAACAAAGTAAACATATACACACCAGTTTAGGAAAACTTGACAAATTACTTTACAGACATACTCTAAAAGCAATTAACTGTCAACTTTAATTATTTACCTATTAATTACCTTTTTGTGTAAGTGCAAATATTGCACATACCTGCAGCAACACGCTTGCAAAACTGTCAGGAGTTCTGGAAAATATAAAGAAACAGAAAAACAGAAAAAAATGATATAGGCATATTAATAACAATACACTTAAGTAACACAGCATTACTTGTTTGTCATGTAAATTCACACTTAGCAAGTCAATAAAGAAATGCAGGAGCTACTAGTATAATTACAAATTGTTCTTCCATGAATTTAAAATTCCCCAGTGAGTTTAGGTACACTAATAAAACTAGTAACTAGTGAAGTTGGCCTACCATGTCATGTTCGTTCTACAGCCTCGTGATATTGGTAAACCTAACATGACGTTGCGGTCTCATGTCTGACAAGCAGAAATGTGGCCCAATATGAAACAGAGGTCTATATTGCTCAGCCAATAAGGTGAAAAGGATTCTCCACAGAGGCGGCGTTTCTGAGAAACAGTGCGTATCGGGTTAGGTTGTTAGAAAGTTAATGGCTGGGGGAAAGAGAACCTCCTTAACCCTCGCTTCGGGAGAGTTTCTGGATTCCCTGAAGTAAAATCAAGCAAATATCTTCCAAGAAAGCGCCTGGACGGACGTTTAAGTTAACTAATAGCCCGTTAACACGCGTATTGTGAACAGAAGTATGCAGGATGCAGTAGCCGGGACGGCAATGCTGACGGACGGCTTCGAGGACGAGATTGACTCGGTGACTCCTCGCTCCCCAGTGGCAGGGATGGGGGTAGGAGCGACACCAGGAGGAGTCGGACTTGGAGGAATTGGGATTGGTGTTGGTGGGAAGAAAGTGCGTTTGTACGGCGAGCCCGGTGGACCTGCCGCAGAAAGACTGGATTTCAAACTAGCGGCCGCGGCCGTCCTCTCCTCGGGTCCGGGATCCGGCAGCGACGAAGACGAGGTTTCCGAGGTAGCAACGCTAAGCTAGTTAGCTTAAGCTTAACCGTTGGCAACCACCCCCTCCCAGGCCGCTTAAATTACGTATAGTTAACAAACACAGTGGAGAAATAGTATCTCTACTCAGTCCAGAAGTTTATGAATAGCTCGATGTCGACGGTGTTTGGTAAGACGGGGGCAGTTATTCATGCCAACAGGCTGAAATGTTTTATTTATGCAGCGCAGGCTGTGGCCACGGCCTAGTTCGGGTGGAAGCGACTACGGCCTCGTTCGGTGCTGTCGTCTCGCAACACCCATCACAAGTTTGCTGTCTCTCAGCAGCTTTCCAGCCACAGCATATGCTAGATGTCCAGAAAGCCTCGGACGTGCAGGGCCAGCTAAATGCCAGCCATGTCGTAGTTGTGGTGCAATTACGTCACTTGTCCAAATCATGTAAATTAACCGGGATCTTACCTCTGCGAACTTTTCCAACACGTTTAGGTAATCACGTTTAAGCCCAACAACTCTGGTGGTCCACATTTGGTTCTGATAAATAAGAAAGCTTTTTTTATTTTTTTTTATTTTTTTTTGTAAAGATCATCTACTCGTCTGACCACCACAAGTGTCAGCTTAATTTGTCTCGTCACACATGAGAACAGCTTGGATACATGTTGTGATGTGACTTTCTACGTCTCATGCAGACAGACAGGTGTGATTGCATCTGTAGTTGTGCTTATTATCACACCACATGTACATGTTTGATCTGTAATTGTAAGCAAATAGGTAGCACCCAAACTTTTGGTAGATTTTGTAAAGTTGTAGCATTTCTACAACTGAAGTGCAATATTTTAGAACTGCTCTGCGTGTTTTTTGTGAGCATTAAATGGGGTTGACCGTGTTCTTGACAAAAGCAGACATGCTCATGTGTAGATTGGTTGATGGTAAACACTTCACTTGCACAAACTGGCAAAGTTATTTATTTTGTCACTTCAGTCCTACCTTCAAGTTTACTGTCAGAAAGCCTACTGGCAGGTTGTTATGGAATGTGGAGAGATTTGACACCACTGACCCTTGGACATTGTTCTCGTCGAGGTGCCTCGGTTATACTTTTCTAACATTTGACCCAAGGATTATCTGTCTGAAAACCTAAAGTCATGACAGTCAAGTAAGGATATCAGCTGACAGCGCTGTCAATATGATCCGGCTGTTTTTGTCTGAACATCTGCTTTGTTATAGTGGGAGAAGACGATGACAATTTTGCCACTTGCACCTGATTCAGACAGTTGAATCGGGTTGCTAATGTATAGCATCTTTGCTGTGTTTAGAGCAGAAATAGGACATTTGTTGTTGTACTGTGGTCCAGTGGAGAGCTTGCTACTCTGGGCAGTAGCTAAAATCCTAGCCCCAGGATTAAGCAGATGCCATTCTAGGCCTTTCCAACTCTCTGGATACCATCATGCTGGGAGCTGTAGTTCATTTAATAGGGAAGACTGATATCCATTGTTTATCATGAAGGCCTTTCAAAACTACATCTCCCATTCTCCGTTGCGCTTTATAATATAACTAAATTCCTCCTAAATACTGAATGTTGACTCTCTTCCCATATTAGCTCTAGAGACTGAAAGCCTGCTTTAGTTTTATTAAACTTTTTGGAAACAATGTTTTTTTTTTTTTGTTTGTTTGTTGTTTTTTTTAACTCCTCTGTGACATTGATTATTTGTGATCCATCCAAGCAAAAATATTTAGTTTAAGATTTGTTAATAAAATACAACGTTTCAGTCTATCATTGACTGAGTAGACAAAAAGTAAAATGTTAATGTTTATTCATTTTTATTAATAGCACATATTATATTATATTATAGCAGTTATTTTAAGTTCTAATGATTTTTTTTCCTTCTTGGGTTGATCTTATAATTTAGCTTCATAGGAATTCTTTTTATTCTGAGGTTTGTTACAATTTTAAATATTTAGCTGTTATGCTGAAGGTAAGTGTATATACAAGTTGTCCTGATATGTTCTCTATTACCAGTACTACTCTCTGCATAGGTCACAAATTTTAAAATATTTATAAAGAGCAAAGAAATCGATGAGACGGGGGCGGGGGACGTTAAACCAGAAAATTTCAACGATATTTTATTTACTATTATGCAGATATATTTTTTTCCCCCTCTTCCCCATCTGTAAATACATATTTTTTCTTAAAAGTTTCCGTAATGCATGTACTCCTTAGACTTCTGTGCATGAATAGATCATCTGCAATGCAAAACATAACAACAAAGTGTGCCGAAGCTCAGGTATGAGACTCTAGTGGTGAATTTGGGCAGCTGACTCTCAGCTGAATGCGACTGTGTGCGGAGGTTATAATTCCTCACCAGAATAACGCTCGCCGCACTTTGTCCCTGTGCTCCTTCTTTTGCTTTCCCACTGTTCAGAGAAACTGTAAATAAACAAGAGCCACATGCCTGGTCTTTTTATAGATATTGGACGTATGTGGAGGGTGTGGGACCTCTTTTATACGATGCAATGTAAACAGTAGTTGCAGTAGTTGATACTTTGATTTACTTTATTTCCCTTGCCGATTTGTTCTACTTTTCAGTCCCCAATCCAGATATAGTGATGGTTGCCTTTTAAGCGATCAGATTTAGCGTGACATTAAAGGCTAACTTGAAAATCAAAGCAGTCGAGCAAATTTGAATTAATCACCAACCTTTTCCTGTCTCTCCCAGGTGGAGTCATTCATTTTGGACCAGGAGGACCTGGATAACCCCATTATGAAGACAGCCTCAGAGCTGCTTTTGTCCAGCGCCACAGACGGAGTCGATTTGAGGACTGTAGATCCAGAGACGCAAGCTCGACTCGAAGCTTTACTGGAAGCTGCAGGTACGACGGCTTTCATCTGAATTCATTTCACCCGCAGACGTAACACAGGAGACTGTGCCGTTAAACACTGCATTAATGGTCACACCCATTTTTAATACAACTTGTCTGAAGTCATTCTTTTAACATATACTAACATTCAGTAAGGAGGACCACACCTTTTTTTTCTCTTAATCCATAGAAAGGTGGAGGCCTTACATTGTTCAAAAGAGACTCTCTCTAACTTATTTTTTTTTTTTCCTTGAGGTGACTTCATTTCTTGAGGTCACCGAAACACTTATCAAATTACCACAGCGAGACCACACGGCTTCTTTTTTCAACCAACAGTTTACACTTAATTTTAAGATGGAAAGTTATAGGAATAGAGTAACCCACTCGTCTATGCTTTTCATACTTTGCTACCGGCCCTGTCTGCTTTGGGTTGTACTCTTAAAAATCAGTGTGTGCAGTGTCACAAACTTAAAGAACTGCTTGGATGAATTAGTTGTCAGGCTATTGTAGTCCAAGTCCAACCCAATAAATAATAATGCCAATCGGATGTACTTGGTGTCTTTCATCTCCACACCAGGTTTGGGCTTTGGGGATCAAGATGCTAAAAGTCAGGGAGATAGGTGGGTTTTTATTCCGATGGAGAAGAAAGGGATAGTGTTTAAAATAGGGGATAATTAAATCAACATTGCTTTTGCAGCATTCATAATTTGGGTAATATTATGATGTAATCATGCAGCTCTAAAGCATGTTGATATTACTGAACCTACAGTAAGTGAGTTAAAGGCTCAAACAACCATATACCAACCTGTAAAGTAATTACCTTTTGATTAATACCCAAATGCACATCCACCCTTCTGCAGTATCATCAAGTATGATACTGCAGCACAAAAATCCAGTATTCTCGTTTCCATTTGTGTCCGAGGTTGTCCCAGGCTAGTAAAACATTGTCCCCTGGTTCTACATGAGTTTTGATTATTTCACCCCATGTCATGTTGTGTCTATAGTAGTTTTCAGTCGCATTGTGCCCAAAATATTCAGGTATGAAATGGAGTTGTCTGCTGCAGTACATTTTGTACCGACAATGTATTAATTCAGGAGGACGTTTCGTACCTATTTTGACAACCAAGGAATTTGAGCCAGCTTTCTCTCTATATTATTATATTTACAGTTTAAAAAAACCCCCAGTGGTGTGATATCCAACCAAATTATTGTGGAGGCATATTGTATCATATTTTATATTAGCAGACTGGCACAAATACAGGCCAGGAACAAATTAGATGGAGGGACCGCGTAATACAATAAAAAGTTTAATTGGTGTGGTTTGTGAATTTTATTTTTCATTAGAACTTGTAATCTCTGTTTAAAAGGTCTGTATGTATTAATCCAGTAGGGCTGGGTGTCCTGGCCTCATTTGGGCTTGTGAACATTACGATGCAGATTAGCGCTGGAACGCGCTTGAGCCTCCACCGCGTGCGTGGGGTTTGTGTTCAGCAGCTAATGGCTAATCTCACCCTAGTCTCCTTTCTCCTGGACTAGTCCTTACATAATCTGCCTGTGTTTTTTTTTTTTTTTTTTTGTAAAGAAACCTCAATACATTTTGATCACTTCGACTTGTGACAGGATACTTACATTTTCTATCAATTTTTTTTCTGTATTATCAGAAAAGGATAAATGTGTAATGTAGGTACAAAACATAAATAAAATAGCCAAAAACCCTATTGTTCAGCCAGTTGCCAGGACAGTTTTTATTAATCTCGTAATCTGTGTGGGTCATTAACATAAGATAGTTGATAAGTGCTTGTTAACCACCAAATAAGTTCAAATGGTGAGTTTTCCACATTCATACGTTCTGTCAGCAAACATGGCACAACAAAAACCAGGTGCTTTTGTGAAATGAGCAAATATTTTCCATATTCTAAGTTTGAAGTGAATGTAACAGCAAACATATAAAGGGTGTCTTATGGATGCTAAATGTTTAACTCCATTCCACACCCATAGCTACTAGTTTTATTTCAACTACACAGCTGAAATAAAATGCAAATGTTCTTCTTCCTTTTAGTGGTTTAATAATAACATTAGACCAGAACATGAGGTTTTTGGATCGTGGTTATTCCGATATTAAGTCATTCAGATAAACACTAAAGGTGCAGTTTGTGGAAGTAGTTGTAGTCTGAAGTTGTTGAGTCCCATCTGTCACCTGTCAGTGGTGGCAAGTGGAGGTGACATCATCGTTAGTAAGCAAGTGTGAAGTGTGCTAATGGTTGATGGTCAGTGCTGTGGCTAAAAACAAAACCTAGCCCCATGTCGTGCTCTTTGTTGGTCTCCTGCCAAGACATTTAGCAATTATTGGATTTATAGTATTTAATTTGAGGTTATTTTATAATTCTATTGAACCAGTTATCTCACGTAGGCTGGTGAATATGAGCTAATTTAAAGTCGGTGCGTTTTGTTTCATGAAAATGTTTTTAATACTTTACCACAGTTCTCGGAAAACCGTTTTTTTTTTTTTTTTTTTTTTTTTTTTACCCAATTCCATGTGGGACTAAAAAGATATTTTGCTAAATGATTACCAGTGCCCTGCAGACTTAATTACAACAAACACAAGCTGTAAGACAAGTCAGGCATGGATTATTAATGAAGGCTTCTGTTACCAGTAGCAATAAAAGATGACCTTGACTATTATCTATGATTCTTTTTAGTTACTTAAATGAATGCAATCTGAAGGAAATTGTCAGAATGGTGGTGAAAACAAAATGAACCATCATGAAATATGTAGGATTACGTCTGAGAAGGTAAATCCTCACTTAACATTACTTTGCCTTTGACAAAGTCATATTTACTGGTTATGTTTCCAGTGAGCTGCTAAAATGTTCTTGTTTCTATGGTTTAAAACCAAAAATATATTTTTTCATGACTTCCTTTTCAATGAGATTTGTGTCCGGCCTTATGGAGCACGGTATAATGCAGCACTGCCTCTCTCTCACCTGCCGCTGCACACTGCCACTCTGAAGGTTACTGGATTTTTCCATCTGAGAACACAAAAAAACCTGCCTGTTTGAAAGTCTTTCAGGTCTCGAGTAACTAAAGAGTCACATATTACTGTTTTGAAGCTCCAGTAAAAAAAAACAATCTCTCTCTCTCTCTCTCTCTCTCTCTCTCTCTCTATATATATATATATATATATATATATATATATATATATTTATATATATAAATATAATATTCTGTCCATTGAGCCAGCTTACTTAACAATAACTATTTTCAGCATGCATTTGTTTTATAAGCTTGTAACTAACTAATATGATTAGCTGAATCAGCTGGAGAATTCTTTACCATTTAAATAATAATTTCAAAAAACAAACTTTGTAAATTGTGTTAATTTAGCTAATTATCGTGTATGAGATATATTATGAGACCATGATGACAAATAAACCGGTCTGGTTTTTGTGAAGTTGTTTAAATATTTTTCTGCTCCCTTTTTTTTCCCACCCTTTTTTTTTCTCTGTGTGGGGTTTAGGTTTGTTTTTGGCCTCAGCACTGACCGTCAATCTTTAGCACTCTTTACAATAGCTTACTAACTATGATGTCACCTCCACTTGAAATTGATTAAGCCAAAACGCACGCAGAAATATATTCTGTAAAGTTAACATACCGGATGTGTTATTTTTAAGTTGTTAGTTAATGTGCTGTTCTTGCACATTAAATGTCAGGTGTATTTTACAATTTCCCCCCCATTCTGATTATTTCAGGAGACTTCATTCGAAATACTCACAAAATAAGATCAACTTTTTCTTCCATATCAAAACTGTTCATGTTGTTACTATTCATTTTATTATATTGGGTGAGGTGAACACTAGAGATGTGCCAGGGCAATTTTGTAAATGCAATGTAAATGGTTTTTGGTCCTTTATTAGTTCTTCAAAAGTTTAGTCCGAAGTTTTATAGCTTTGTTTTTTATTGTTTTTTATTTTGATATGCTAACAGTTAATATGAGCTTTCTTTTTTTTTTTTTTTTTTTGTTCTCCCCTCCAGGGGGTCTTTTTGTGGGCTCTAGTGTCCCTTATTCAACAGTAGGCTGACAGGAAAGGGGGAAGGAGAGAGGGGAAGACATGCGGCAAATGTCGTCGGGTCCGGGAATCGAACCCGCGACGGCCGTGTCGAGGACTCAAGGCCTCCAAATGTGGGTCGCGCTATCCCCTACGCCACCGGAGCACGCCCAAGCTTTCTTGACATAAGTTCACATTCCATTTGGGTCCTCGACTACATTAGAGCTTTTGTTAGAGGATTCTAATAAAAACGGAACATCGATCGGGATGTCTCAACCCGAACGAGTTGAGACATCGGGTGTCTCAAATGGTTCGGGTATTCTACTATAATCTAAAACTGTTTATCAGAGGAAAGTTGGACCTAATTGGATTAGAGGTGTTTGTTTTAAAGGGTTTGTTTAATTTTACTTGAAGTAATTCAAAGTAGGTTCTAGCACTTAGAGATTATACTTACGTTCTGATGTTATCGGTTTCTCTATACAAATGGTGCTTTTTGGTTCTAAGTGCCATCCACTCTGTTTGTTTCCCACTCAAAGATGACATACTTTGCAAAATATGCAAAATATATGTCATGTGAAAAACTATTTTGTGCTTTCACAAAACAATGCAGCATGAGCTTTGGATATGTTTATTTTGCTGGACTCGAGGCTCACATATTTCCTGGGAACATAATAAAAAGCTTTAATTTTGTAGTATAGAGATTATTCTAATTCTTTAAGAAATATTGCCAATTCTTACCTAACCATCAGAGGAACAGTTTGTATCACATATTCTGGACGTGCCAAACCTCAAACAGTTGTTGACTAAACTATTAGAAATATCATCTATAAATGGAGGCATTTACACAGACTTTAATTTGAATTACACACGAGACGAGCTGGCTCGAGCCAGCGGCGTTGCCAAAGCTACACGTTAGCTTTCGGCGACCTGCTGCTTTAAGCATCCAGTGGAAACATTACACCAGTGGCGTCCAGACGGAGTCCTTCAAGGCTAGTATTCTGAATGTTTTAGATCTTTCCCAGGTTCAGCACACCTGAATCAGAGGATGGCTCATTACCAGATCCCCGCTAACATAATAGCACTCTGAGGAGGTAATTCAAGCCTTTAAGTAAACTTTGTTGGAGTAGGGAAATGTCTGACTGGTGTTAGTCAACCCTGCATTGTAGTTATAAGCTTTAGTTACACTGGTAACCTGCTGCTGTGTTTTCTTATCACCTGAAATAAAGAAACTTATAATACTGATTATTTCGAGATGAACAGATTGCAGTTTTTTTTAGCTCATTACCAGTCTTTAAAAAGCCAGATTTTGGCAGATACTAATTTATCTTTATTTTTATTTTTTAAACCAACACTATCGGGTGGTATAAGATCAATATCTTCAATCAAATTTTATTGAACAACATTGAACAGTACCCACAAAACAATACAAACCTGTTTTGATTGCACATGTGGTAGTGCTCTCAAATACACATAAAAGGTTTAGTGCATTGCTGTCCACTAAATTAACTAAACTAAAAACAATCAAGTCGTCCAGTCAGTCAGCTCATTCTCACGGTAGAGCAAAAAGGGGCAGTGGCTGATTTTTCAGGCCTGTGTGGAGGGAGATAAGATCGGTATCATATGTGGGTATCGACTCATCGTCGCTCTCGTAAAATTAAGGAAGTTGGGGATTGATCAGTTCATTCTTATAATCGTTACATTGAATGCATACATTTAGAACATCTTCTGACATGTTAAATAAATTTTTAATTTTCATAAAAGTGGATCCAGTGGCCCCTTCTAGATATTTTTATACTGCATTTAACAGGTGTCAGCCTGTATTCAAAGTAATTAATTGACTAAAGCCCTGTAGAAGTCTAGTGAAAACTTCACTTACTGGATATTTTGCACCGTGACGCTTTGAGAATGACGACTTTGAATCGAGTCGTTCTGCCTTTTCCAACTCTGTGGCCACAGTGGCAGATCTTTTGAAATCTACTGCAAATATTATATTTCCCTGAGGCAAGTTCTGTTGAGCCAAAAAAAGTTGCATTCATTCTGATCATTTTGATTACACTTCCAGTAGACTAGCATATGACCACACGTGGGAACAAGGAGGGGAAGTGTGCCCTAGTCCAAATTTCTTTCCAGATTTTGTTTCAGTCATTGAAATGAAGAATTGTATTAATAATAAAAATACACAGCTCATACTAATAAAGAATTAGAGATAACTTTTAATATGACGAGGGCTGCATTAGCTGGAAAATTAGTTATTACTCATTACTCCTTCAAATTTCATTATTTGGAAAGGATCTGTCTGTGGAAGATTCTTGTTTTTTTTTTTTTTTTTTTTTTTGTTGTTTTTTTGTATCAAGGCTAAGCTAGGATATTCTTCAGGCTGACGTGGGTTTACCTTGTATTTTTACTCCAGCTCTCTCTTGACATGGGCGGATCAGCTGTTTATTGCAGGATGTGTGAAGCTGGAGGAACACAACCCTGCAGCTCTACAGCATTGCCGTGCCTTGTTGCGCTCCTGACAACTATCAGCTGTCTCTATCACCATGTTGAATTAAATTAGACCACAGTGTCTTAAGCAAGTGCTGCAGTCTGACATGAACACGAGACAGGAAGCCGAAATGCATTCAAGAGAAATGACGTTTACGTTTAAATATAGCGGTGAATATATAAGTTAAGCCACACGTTTATCGGATCAGATTTTATATATGAATTGACTTTGACTCATTGGTTTTATATGACCGATTGAAATTTTAGATTTGTTTGATCAACTTAAATATTTCCATGAACACATTTATGTAAAAGTGGCTTAAAATAACCTGGCTGTAGCTTCTTCTCTGCGCCTTTATAGCTCTGATGATAGAAAGGGTTTGGATAACTCTACCAGATCTGCTTTGCCTCACGGCAGGCACGGTCTGGGAAGGGGAGCGATTCACCAGTATAGATGATAATGGAGCTGCTTGCTTTCAGACCCACTGCTGGTCAGAGCTTGGTGCTCAGTAAGCTGGAGCTGATCGAAGGATCAGCGGCACACAGATTGGTGTCCCACTGACTCCTCGGGGATCTGCCTTCAGCTGTGTGACTGGCACGGGGCTGTAGTCTCACATATTTTACACTTTGACAGTCTCTTCAGCCACAGCAACGACACGCCACTAATAAATGTATCTCATTATGAACCACGAATGCTGAGAAGAATAGGGTGGCAGATATTTGGGGAGAAAAAAAAAAAAGTTGAAACAATTAATGGGAACTGATTTTTTTTTTTTAAATGGTTGTCAACTAATTTAGTAATCGATTAATTAACTGGAGTAGACTAAAAAGATAATTTATTGACAAAAAAAATCCCAACATATTCAGAGAAGTAATTAAGTCAACAGTGTACAAAACACATATACATTTAAGATATATATATATATATATATATATAATCACTTTTGTCTGTATTTATGTTCTACCCATAACTCCTCAATAGCATTGTTTTTTTTTGTATTCACATGGTTAAAATTCACTTAAAGAATGCTATGTTATTGCAATAATTTGTTTTCTTATTTATTAAAAATAATTATTATTCATCTTGATCTTTATGTATTTTTAATATTGTATTAAAAATGCTTAAGTGGCTTAGTTAAAATTCTGCCAGTTTTTGTATCTAGTTAATCCACAGAATAATCATTTATTAATTTAATCATTACTTGCAGTCCTATTGTAGACACTTGCAAAGGACTGTTTGAAATATGTAATATTTATGAGCTATTATATTATATACACTCTTTACATGTCAATTTCATATTCAGCTTGCTGGATGGAGTCCCACTGTAATAGATTCCCACATGTGACACTAATGACCCCCGACCCCTTCACCAGTCAGCAGTCTGTAGTTGTTTTCAAATCTCCATATAATACAGCTTAGTTTAACCGCAGCTCATGCAAGGTATCAGTTAATATGAGCTTATGTAATGACAAGCACCACTAACCTATGACCCCAAGGTTTAGTCTCTAGGCTTGTGTTTTTTCTGCCTTTTATGATGCTTCTATTAAACTGCTTTAATCACACGATTAAAGTCCGATTTTCTCTAAGAGGTGATCAGACAGCATACAGTAGACCATTCCTACCAGTCAGAAAAAAAATGGATCTTCTTTAAAACTCAGTACTTTTTTGCGTGTCCCAAAAGCAGCAGAAAAATTACAATTCAGTCTGACTGCAAATACCTAGTAGAACTTAAACTTTCAGACTTAATTCTGTAATATGGGGGTTAAAGTGAATCTGTATGGTCATGTCGTAGTATCTAGATTGTTGACAGCTTAACGAAAAGTCCAAACTTAAAAGTGCAAAAATCGCTTATTTTTCTGCCGTAATACTGCTGTAGGTGTCGGTTTGTTCTTTAAATTGCATTATATACTCTCATCCTGACATCTCTTTTTTTTTCCCCCCCCAGTGCAAAGCTCATGTTGTCAATGTAAATATGACAGTTATGCGTGTAGAGGTTGCTTATGGGAAAACACTCACTGAATAGGGCTTTTTAAGCTAAAACAGATGTTTCAGTGTCCTTGCTGTTAAATGAAAACTAAGATGAGGGACTTGGGGACGCTTTGCATGTAAATGGCTTTTGAAGACACTGCACAAATCTGTATTTTTAATAATGGATTTCAATGAAATAAATAAAGTGGCGACTGGATGTTTTTAAAAAGCACGTGTTCAAATAATCATTTTGTATTCTTAGTTTTTCACTAAAAAGTTAAAGGCAGATGTTTTTTGTTTTTTTTCTTTTTTTAATGATCTCTGTAAAGGGTTGGTTGAGTTTTATTGTTTGTATCTCAGTTGGTTTACCTCAAATGCTGTCATTTTAGTAACCTGCCTGCACATGCATTGTTATTCAAGTTGTTTTTTTTTTACTTCAAAGCTGCTGCCAGTAGCAAGTCGAAGCTTACCAAAAATTTCTGCAGCACCCGGGTACTGTCTTCTGTGAAGGCTCAGGCTGTATTTTGCTTTACTAAAAATAGTGAAGCATAAACAAGTAAAGTTTAGTTGGCAAACATAAAGCAACTCTCAAGTCTGCACAGCCCTGCTTAAAACCCTGTTATATATACACTTGTATTGAAAGTGGACTCCTAATGAATCATTTAAAATATTTTCCTCATGTGTCACATAATAAACAAAGGAAAAACGCTAACCTCTGGGAATTTTCAGTAAGCCAGTTACACACCGTTAAACTTCACAATTTATTGAAGAACCTTTGAATTTCAGCAATCGGTCTCAAAATCCCACATTTCGACATCAATTGCCCTCTCTACCTCGCCAAGTATGAAGATACAGCCAGACTTGGGTGTTTCTACACTTTTTCTGTCCAATTTGATCTGGACTCTGGCTTAACCTTTCCAAAGCTTTTGTCCCATAAAGTCATTGTTTTGTTTTTGTTTTCAGAGCAGACATTTAAAAGTTTTGTCAAAATGATCTGGTACTTTAACTGATGATGATTTCATCTACCCAGACAAAATCTGCAGTTCCATCTGAAGAAAACTAACCATTCTGCTATGATTATGTTTCACTGTAGGTGTGGTGCTCTAATGGTCATTTAAAATGGGGATTTTTTTGTGTGTGTGTGTTTCAAATTTGGATTGGGAAATAGTGGGTCAAAAGTTGAAATTTGGTTTCTTCAGCCTATAACATGAGGTGTTGGAAAATTTAAGCCATAGTTGAAAGGAAATGTCTGTTTACAGCCTTGCTCATTCAGTCATGTTTATTTGGCAGCCTCCCTAACAAGTTTTAGTGTCGTCTTTAACAGCATTTTGTGGAAACCTCCAGTTTCTGAAGTGACACTGATGTCCTATATTTTTTATTAAATTAAAAGTGTCTGTCTTTCCTGTACCATAGCATGATTCATGATTCTCATTCTCTCTATGGACTGAGAATGTGTCTGGAATATTCTGGTCGGACTGGTGAAATCTTTTCTCGCAGTCAATCTCGCTATAATTGATAGTTATGTATTCAAGGAGAGTGTTCTTGAATCAGAGGGTTTTTTTGTTAAAGGATTAGCTTCAGGCTGAACAGGCAATTTATTGCTTATTTTTAATGGTTTATATTTAACAGATGCGTTAGATAAATAAAATTACCTTGGGAAAATGCTTGTAAATGATTTATCATGGTCTTATTTTCTTACAGTCATTTTGGTTTTGAAGCAACTTGGTGTTGGTTCATAATTACGTTACCACCTACCACTTTTTTGCAAAAAAAAAAAGAAAGAAAGAAAAATCCTATCATGATGCTTAACTAGCTAATATTTATTGCAGTTTTAGCAGTTCCTTATGTTATGCGTCCTGCACACACAGTTATTGCGATGACGATTAATTTCCTAGATATTGTCCTGCTGTGCTTTCAACTTCTGGGACGGAAAGCTCAGATCTCATCAACAAATGAAGATGCTTCTTATGAGAAATACATTCTCATTTCATTGTAAAGCATGCCCGTTATGCCTAAACTCAAAGATGCAATTGTCAAAGAGAAAGAGACTTTGTTTTTAGTTATCAAATTAGTTATGTTCTGTTGTCTTTTTGCTTGTTTTTTGCCTCTTATTCTCCCTCTTTGGCTTTTTCGACCTTTTCATAACAAACAGTCACAAACGCATTTTTATCTCATGGTAATTTGAATTCTTAATATTCCTTTGACTTTTTACCTCCACTTCTAGTTCCTCCTTTTTTTCCCACATTCTTCCTCTCATCCATCTAAAATTCATACATAAGATGTTTTTTTCCCCAACCATTAACGGCTTTAACCTGAGTTTTTGAGAGAAACAAACAATAACAACAAAAAAAGAAAAACTACCCACCTTCTTCTTTGGCACATTTTTAAGCTCATTACACAATTGTCTGTAAATGAACATTGTTTATGCTTTAGATTGTGGGGGGAAAAAAAAGAGTTTTCATAAATGATGCTGCATTGAAAGTAGGGACTGGATATGTCGAGCCAAATTAACACATGCTTGTGTGTGTTTTCTGTGTGGGTTTCTCTCCATCTCGTTTGTGTATGCTGCTACTAACCCTGGATTGGATTGGCTGGACTGGACTTGCTTCTTCATCTGGTCTGGTGTGGTTCTGCTCCCCCTGTGGTTTGCATTGCCCTATGCACCTCTGCCTTCTTGGTGTTCGGCAGGCATCGGTAAACTGTCCACTGCCGATGGTAAAGCTTTTGCAGACCCCGAGGTGCTACGGCGACTAACATCGTCCGTGAGCTGTGCGCTGGATGAGGCAGCCGCCGCCCTGACCCGAATGAGGGCTGAAAACACACTCAACGCCGGCCAGGCCGACAAGTATGTATCTCTCCCATTTTTTTCACGGACCGTACATTTCAATAGTAGGTTGTTTTTGTTTGTTTATTTGAGGCGTATGTGTGTCCACCTGTCACCGTGGCAGTAATTGTAGCAGTCTGGTTATTTTCAGCCGTAGTTTAGCAGAAGCGTGTTCAGATGGGGACGTCAACGCTGTGCGCAAGTTGTTGGACGAGGGACGAAGCGTCAACGAGCACACGGAAGAGGGGGAGAGCCTCCTGTGCCTCGCCTGCTCAGCTGGCTACTACGAACTCGCGCAGGTAGGAAACGGGTTTTGTGTCTCCGACAGCCTTCAGTCAGTGTTTCTTTACCTCATGATTTCATGTTTTGTCAACAGGTCTTATTGGCAATGCACGCCAACGTAGAGGACCGGGGCATCAAGGGAGACATAACACCATTAATGGCTGCCGCCAGTGGAGGTTATGTGGACATCGTCAAACTGCTTTTGGTCCATGGGGCAGATGTGAACGCTCAGTCCTCCACAGGTAAAACTGTCTAATCCACAAAAAAGCTTTAGTTCTCATTTTTCTTGAGGATTCACGCTGTTTTTGGCTTCCAGGCAACACAGCTTTGACGTACGCGTGCGCCGGTGGCTTCGTGGATGTGGTGAAGGTGCTGCTGAAAGAGGGTGCAAACATCGAGGACCACAACGAGAATGGACACACACCTCTCATGGAGGCAGCCAGCGCGGGCCACGTGGAGGTGGCCAGGATACTCCTGGAGTATGGCGCCGGCATTAACACACACTCCAATGAGTTCAAGGAGAGCGCTCTCACACTCGCCTGCTACAAAGGTCTGGACCTAAATATGTCTCTGTATTGTTAATGAGTCTCCAGTTAGTCACTATTTGTAAAAGTTTGTTACCTAATGCTTTAAATTTGACTTGTTTTAAAATTCAGGTCATCTGGATATGGTTCGCTTTCTTTTGGAGGCTGGAGCAGACCAGGAGCATAAAACAGACGAGATGCACACGGCGCTCATGGAGGCTTGCATGGTGAGCATCTGACCCAAACCTCAGTTTAAACCAGACACTTCAGGTTCCAGACCTATTGGATTGATTCTAAAAAAGTTACAAAAATATGCTCTCATCTAATATTTTGGAATCTTGTGACTTACTATGGTGAAAAGGGTTAGTAAAACATAGGTTGTTTACTACTTTGTCGTTGGTTTTATTCAGTGATTCTGCTTTTCTTAAAAAGCTACTAATGAATCTAATTCCAGAATTTAAAATGTCTCAAGCTTCAGATAATGCATCACTTCTACCACAACTACCTCCTAATGTGTATGCAGGTTTTGAAATATAAAGCTCAGTGTATAATGAATGTACACTTTATATTTAGCTAAAGCAGGAAATATGTAGTCGACCAACTCAAATTATGGATAGTTTTTTTAGTCATAGGTCTTTAATTTAAATGTAAATGGTCTTAAAAGGTCATTATTTTGACTTGATAAAACTTTTTTTTTCTTTCTACTGGAATTGGACACCATAATAAAATCAAATGTTATATGAAGTATTGACAGCGTCTCCAATGTTTTTGTAGCCGCAAGAACACAAATAATAAAACTAAACAGAAACTTTATTTTAGGTTATCTAACCCTGTTTCAAATATCCACAGTGACATTCTCGCCATGGAAATTGGCCAAATTCAGCCTAACCGGAAAATGCTAGCACATATTTATTCAGGTGCTTATCTCTACATCCTCTGTGTCTCGCTGTCCCAGGACGGCCATGTGGAGGTGGCGCGGCTGCTGTTGGACAGCGGTGCGCAGGTCAACATGCCAGCTGACTCCTTCGAGTCACCGCTCACCCTCGCGGCCTGTGGAGGACACGTGGAGCTCGCAGCGCTGCTCATAGAACGAGGCGCCAATCTGGAGGAGGTACATAAAGACACACATTATGAGGAAATTCTAAAACAAAAAAGTTGTGCATTTCAGTTCTTTGATTACAGAACATGCGTTTTCCAGGTGCTAACATCAACTCCTAATATCAGTGAACTAGTGTTGAACAAAAAAATTATCTAAAAATAATGCGAGTGAGAATATCTGAAATTGATGGAAGAATTGCATCTTATTTTGGAGTGTGGAGTATTTCATCTTACCAGTACTGCTGGTTTCAAAATCAGGATAATCATAATGTCCATCCTCATCCTCGGCTTGTCTCCAGGTTAATGATGAGGGCTACACTCCCCTGATGGAGGCAGCAAGAGAAGGCCATGAGGAGATGGTAGCACTGCTGCTGGCTCAAGGTAGGACACTTCCTCTAACATCTGTTTAATGGAGCTTTGACGCCCAGGCCCCACTTTGTGTCATTATAGAGGTATTGCACTTTGAAACAGAAAATCAGATCAATGACAAATTCTAAAGAAAGGGGGCTGTTTTGTTATGTGCTTATGCGTAGTTTGTGCATTTTCCATATAGTTGTGTGTTTTTCCATGTGGGTGGGTAATTGTTCTTTTATGTGGGTTTGTTTTTATTGATCTATGCAGCACTTTGAGCTGCTTTCAATATGAACGGTGCTTCATAAATAAAATTGATTGATATTAGGGATTGTTTTAGTGATCGATTATTCTGACTATTAATTGGACTAAAAGGTGGCACATTTGTCAGACTTTTAGTTTAACCACTTATGCCTTTTTTTAATATAATGTTAGATTGAATTCCCCTTTTAAATAAGAAAAGAAACATTTTATGACCTAAAACAAACACGTCAAAATAGCATTCCTTTGGTAAATCTGAACCGAGTGAAGCTTAAACTATGGTGCTTGAGGAGTTTTGGGTAAAAAAAAACGTGAATATATTTTTGTATAATTTTGGCTTAATTATTATACAAAAATGGTTATTAAATGACATTTGGCATCCGAAAAAAAGACACCAAATGTCCTTTTTTGAGTCTATATACTCCAGCTAATGATTAATTGATTACTAAATTAGTTGATCATTTCAATAATCCATTAATCCGATTTATCGTTAAAGACCTAGCTCATATTTTCTCTTTTAACAACCATTTCCATGCGTTTTCCAGGTGCTAACATCAATGCCCAGACAGAGGAGACCCAGGAGACGGCGCTGACTCTAGCCTGCTGTGGAGGCTTTCTGGAAGTAGCCGACTTCCTTATCAAAGCAGGAGCCGACATCGAGCTGGGCTGCTCCACTCCTCTAATGGAGGCTGCACAGGAGGGCCATCTGGAGCTGGTGAAATACCTACTGGCTGCCGGTGAGCAATAAAAAGCCAGAGCAATAACGTTCTCTGAGAAGAACATGCGACATGAACGTATATCTTGCTTTTAGAATCCAACACTTCCACCTTTTTAATTACAAATATGTATTCTTTGTCGGCCATTAAGGAGCGAACGTTCACGCCACCACAGCAACAGGAGACACGGCATTGACGTATGCGTGTGAGAATGGACACACTGATGTGGCAGATGTGTTGCTTCAGGCTGGAGCCAATTTGGTACGCTCACAATACTCCTACTCAGTCTTAATGATGTTATTTAGGGATTCTGGGATTTTAAAACTACAAATGCAGTTGAAAAGAGTAAACCTCTGCCATAATGACTTTATAAAAGCATCCTGAAACCTGAAATAATTCCTCTGATCTTTAGGAACACGAGTCTGAAGGGGGGCGGACACCTCTGATGAAGGCAGCAAGGGCAGGACATCTGTGCACAGTGCAGTTTCTTATCAGCAAAGGTGTGTTTTTAATCTGCTGGTCAGATTTACTGTTTCTTAAATGTTTTAGCACAAGATGTCCTTGGCCTCCCAATAAATTCTGTGTTTTTTGGGGGGGTGTTTTCTCTCCTGTTCAGGTGCTAATGTGAACAGAGCTACTGCCAACAACGATCACACCGTGGTGTCCCTGGCCTGTGCTGGGGGGCATCTGGCTGTGGTGGAGTTGCTGCTGGCACACGGAGCCGATCCCACACACAGGCTCAAAGTGAGGCTCCTGTTCCTAACGTGTAGTTTATTGAGGCTCGCTCTGCTCCTCGGATTGCATTGCAATGAAAACCTCATAATGTTGTTTGCCTCTAGGATGGCTCCACCATGTTGATAGAAGCTGCTAAAGGTGGCCACACTAACGTAGTGTCCTACCTGTTGGACTACCCCAACAACATTCTGTCTGTCCCACCCACGGATCTCTCCCAACTCACGCCCCCATCACAAGATGCTTCTCAGGTATATACAGCTTTATATCTTACGAAGTTTTGCATAAAAAAAGTTTTGCTATTTTCCAGACACAGTCGTGTTCCCCTAGCTAAATGTGACATAATTTTGTTTTATCAGGTTCCTCGTGTCCCATTCCAAGCTCTCGCTATGGTCGTGCCCCCTCAAGAACCCGACAGAGCCCCATCAAGCATTGCTACGCCCCCACCCATCTCGAGCAAAGGTAAATGATGCCTTAAGAGGTTTATGCCTTCTCTAATTCATTTTGATCCAACCCACCTCAGAGAGGAAAGGATTTCTCTTAGAAGAGCATAAAATTTAAAGAGCCTGAAATGAAAATCTGAGCTATAAAAAATAAGTCCCTGAAATACGCAAAGACGCTTTACCAAAAAATGTGTCACTAAATAAAACACTACCTTGAATATAATGTTGTTTTTATCGTGCTGACGTTTGAGTATTAGTTATTCATTAGTAATAATATTTATTTAAGTGGAACTGCTTTCCATGAGCCAGCCATAAACACCTGGGTGTTTCAATAACTGACCGCAAACAGTCAGTTATTGACGTGTCCCAATCCATTAATGAATATTTACAGTGCTTTTTTTAAAGCTCAGAATGTATCGTACTAAACACCATACAATAAAAAAAAACTAAGAAATGTTACATTTTCAAACCAATCTGGGATATTTGAAAAGTAGAGTCCTGAAAAGTTTAAAAAGTGTTGGCTGAAAATCCTGGGTTTTGTTAAGCTATGCTTGTTTACTTTTACCCTTCTTTGTAATTTTAATCTTGATCTCTCTTGTTGCGTTTTTAAAATCAGCGGTGTCCAAACAGAGACAAGCAGCCCTTCAGCCTGGTGTCCCCAGTGCAGTTGGTCGTGGTCCTGAAGCAGAACCTTTGCCGCCTTTCCACTTGTGTCCGCCATTGGAATGCATAGTGGAGGAAACAGAGGGAAAGCTGAACGAACTGGGCCAGAGGATAAGTGCCATCGAGAAAGCTCAGCTCCAGTCGCTGGAGCTCATTCAGGGCGAGCCGCTCACCAAAGACAAGATTGAGGAGCTGAAGAAAAGCAGAGAAGAACAGGTATAGTCTCGACTAAAACTGTCATTATCTTAAGTACAACTGTCAAAAGAAAACCTGTCCATTATAGATGTGGCTGTTTTGTACTCAGGTGCAGAAGAAGAAGAAAATCTTGAAGGAGCTTCAGAAGGTGGAGCGCCAGCTGCAGCTAAAAACACAGCAACAGTTCACCAAAGAGTACATGGAGGCAAAGGGCTTAAAAGAAGATCAGGAGGCAGGACAGAATCAGGGTCCGGGCCCAGGGCCTGGGGGTATAGGTACTGCTCCGGGGCCCCTTCCTACTCGAACAGGTGGTCAGCTACCAATTGGCTCAGACACCGACGAGGAGGCCAACAAAGAGGGGGAACAGGAGCAGCCGCCCGGGGACGAGGGGGAAGAGGTAAAATTCTAATTCACTTTGCCACAACCTAAAAACCGGACAAATCAGTGTGTCACCTTTTATGCATATGAACTTTTAACTGATTCCAGTTTCTCTTCAAAAGCTGTAACAAACGAGTTGGTATAAAACACATTGAAAATACATTATTCTTGCCTTCATGCCTTGGGACTGTTATTAATTATTTGCATTGGGAGCAAAGGTCATGTGCAAGTGAGCAGTTGATGTAAACAAAGCCAAAATTAGACGAGTTGACATTTTAAAATGGACCAAGCCCTTTTACATCATCGATTATCATGGATAGCATCACAAAATAGCAGTTTCTGTGTCTGTATTTAACACACCTCCAATCTATACATGTCCCAAGAACTCGGGCTAAAGGCTCATAAGGATAGAACAGGTCATACACACGTTTATTTGTATAGCACATTTTAGCAACAAAACAGTTAAAAGGGCTTTACACCATGAAACTATAATACAAGAACCACTTATGAAACTGGCTACATAGATGTGGCTGTTCCCATCCAGTCACTGCCAGACTTCCCAGGAAGCACGAGCCCAGAGGGTGCTGGTGAGGCAGCATTTTTGCAGTTTTCTGGAAGTTCATTCCAGATTTGTGGTGTGTGAAAACCTTAATGCTGCTTCTCCAGGTTTAGTTCTGGTTCTGATGCAGAGTAAACCAGAACGAGGAGACCTGAGTGGTCTGGGATGCCTGTTTCTCACAAACCCAAATGAACTGCAGACATTTCTGTGCGTTTACAAAATGCGTATCTCTTAAGTAACTTCTTACAACTATGCGTTTCCTCTGATTTCACTTTAAACGTCCCTCTACTTCTACAAAAGCTAATTCTGATCCATTCACCCATAGCAGGCGTTTGTAGTATTGAATTTATTGCGTCTGCTGATTGGATTCCACCCTCTGACCGATTTGTCTTTGAGTCTCTTCTCTTAATGCCACTTTAAATTATTCTAAGGAAACTCAAGGTACTTTCTCTGTGCTTTCAGGATGAGGAGGACGATGATGACGAGGAGGGCTCGGAAGACGACGCCGATGGAGAAGAGGACGACTACCCTAAACTCCCTCAGGTTGGCACAATCCTGTATAGGGATGGACCTCAGCTGCCACAGCAGCCGCCTCTTCCTCCCTCGCCCCAGACCCAACCCCAGCCACCCCCTCCGCCCCTCCAGGCTGCCTTTGTCCCCATCCAGCCGCTGCCAGACTACAACCCCGCCGACTACCCAGGAAGCACGAGCCCAGAGCTGCAGAGGGTGCTGGTGGGGCAACAGATGTTGGGCCAGCAGATGTTGGGCCAGCAGATGCTGGGGCAGCAACCTCAAAGTCAGGGTCAACAGCTGGCCGGTTTGGGGCCGGGAATGATACCTCAACCAGCCCCAGATGGGCTCATGGTGGCTACACCTGCACAGACGCTCACAGACACACTGGATGACATCATGGCAGGTGAGGATATTTGCTCACGGCAGATGAACTGAAATTTTACAGTTGCCGACTGGACCAAACCCGAGTATACAGATGTTTTGCCCCCTTTCTGTATTGCAGCTGTGAACAGCCGCGTGCCCATGCTAACCACTACAACATCACCCACGCCCCTGACCCAGCCGCCCACGCAGACGAACCCAAACATCGCCTCTCCCCCGTCCGTCTTGCCCCTCTACCCTTCGGTTGACATTGACGCACACGTAAGCCTCAAAGCCGTGGTTTTCAAAGGGAACATTAACATGTACGTGCGTGCAATGCAATGTAATTTATCTTATTGAAACATTTGCTGCGTCCTCACAGACGGAGAGCAACCATGATACAGCGCTGACGCTGGCGTGTGCAGGAGGACATGAGGAGCTCGTGTCAGTCCTGATCGCACGGCAAGCCAACATTGAGCACCGAGATAAAAAAGGTACGGAGAAACAAAGGGGCGAGGGGGAATCTCTGCTGAGGAGATAAATTGGAAAATAAATGCATTCATTCTGTGCTCCGCAGGTTTTACTCCTTTGATTCTGGCTGCCACTGCTGGCCATGTCGGAGTGGTCGAGGTACTCCTGGACAAAGGTGGAGACATTGAGGCTCAGTCAGAGAGAACCAAAGACACACCCCTCTCCTTGGCATGTTCAGGGGGCCGACAGGAGGTAAAACTGCCTTCAAAATCTGCTCACAGCATATTGATGTCATAGTTCATATTGTTTTTCTTCCTCCAGCTATAATACATAACTGACTCGTTTAAATTATTTTTATTCGACAGGTTGTGGAGTTGCTGCTGCTGCGGGGAGCCAACAAGGAACACCGCAACGTTTCCGACTACACACCTCTTAGCTTGGCTGCTTCAGGGGGTTACGTCAACATCATCAAGATTCTCCTCAACGCTGGCGCTGAGATCAACTCCAGGTGAGTGGAAAAACAAAATGGAGTATGCATTTCTGAAGTTTATTCCCATCTTGTTAAAAGATTTTACCAATACCTACTTTTCACTTTTTATCCACTGTGATATTTCCATGTGTCCATGTTTAAATACTGATCATTCTTAAACTGTCTACCACAACTATACACTGATGTTTTCATAGAAAAAGTTCCTTTCTGTAAATATTTTTCTTTTTCCACAGGACTGGCAGTAAGCTGGGGATCTCTCCTTTGATGCTGGCAGCGATGAACGGCCACGTTCCGGCAGTGAAGCTCTTGTTGGATATGGGCTCGGACATCAACGCTCAGATCGAGACCAACAGGAACACCGCTCTGACCTTGGCCTGCTTCCAGGGACGAGCAGAGGTCGTCAGTCTGCTCCTAGATCGCAAGGCCAACGTAGAGCACCGCGCTAAGGTACAGGACATTAGTGTCATTTAATCATTTTTTTGTTGGGCGTCCATCTTTCTAAATGAATGAAATTATTGTCTCGGCTCTACTTCTGTTTGCATCCGTTGACCATCCTTTGTTCACACAGACTGGTCTCACTCCATTGATGGAGGCAGCCTCTGGGGGTTATGCCGAGGTGGGCCGGGTTCTGCTGGATAAAGGTGCTGATGTCAACGCTCCTCCCGTTCCTTCCTCCCGAGACACCGCCCTCACCATCGCTGCCGACAAGGGCCACTACAAATTCTGTGAGCTGCTCATTAACAGGTAAGACTTCCTCACATCAATGTGCTTTTTAAAAGTATCTGTATTTTTTTTTTCTCTGAGACAGTGCTGCAGCTTTTTATTTTTAGATTAATATTATTATTATTGTTCTGACTCCTCATGGCAACACTTACTGCTCTCTGTTTGTAGGGGGGCTCATATTGATGTACGAAACAAGAAAGGGAACACTCCCCTTTGGCTGGCAGCGAACGGTGGTCACTTTGATGTGGTTCAGCTCCTTGTGCATGCAAGTGCTGATGTAGATGCTGCTGACAACCGTAAAATCACCCCACTCATGGCTGCTTTTCGCAAGGTGTGTGCTTTATTCTACATTCAGTGGCACCCTGCATCACTTTAACAAACCCTCCAGTAACATTCTTTCCTGTAATTTGTAGGGTCATGTGAAGGTGGTGCAATATCTTGTGAAGGAAGTCAACCAGTTTCCATCAGACATCGAGTGCATGAGATACATTGCCACCATCGCCGACAAGGTAGCTATGGAATTTCTTAAAAACCAGAGGAAACTTTTTCTAAGAACCAAATACAGATTGTCTTTGCACCCTTAAAAAGTGTTCATTTCTTCTATCTAAAGTGAAGGTCTTAAAATATCTTAAAGCCATTACAATAATTTAATCATTGGTCTTAGATTTTGTTGTGACAGGACTGTTTAATCTTGTAGTTTTATTTTTTTGTGGGACTTCTCTGTTAGGCAAAAGTTTGAGTCATTGCAGATTTGATGTGGTTGAGGTTACTGCTAACTAGCTGCGACTATAGCCTCGCTATGTAGGTTGGAGACAAACGAGGACAAAGATTAAAGGACTGGTAATCGGTCTCACACATATATAATATTCTGCTCAATTTATTTTTTTTACCTTTCTGATGTGATACAGGTCTTAAATTTCTTTCATAATTGTTTTTAAAAAGTGTTAAATTTGAAACCGGCGTAATCCTTAAAATCAGACCACCATGGTAGACAATTACAGTACAAAAATAACGCTTGGAGGGATATCATATTTTTGGTGTGTAGTATAAATTATCTGTGGGATTTTTGTGATGGCGAAACATTTCTCTCTCATTCACTTGTGGCAGCTAATCATGTT
This sequence comes from Gambusia affinis, assembly GCF_019740435.1. Taxonomy (NCBI): domain Eukaryota; kingdom Metazoa; phylum Chordata; class Actinopteri; order Cyprinodontiformes; family Poeciliidae; genus Gambusia; species Gambusia affinis. Next base: position 9,221,343 of record NC_057876.1, on the reverse strand, counting down.
TTATGTTGGAAAGTAAGGAGGTAATGCTTGCTGCGTGGGATTTACGGCCCTTTGAGACACATGGAGGCAGGGTGTATTTATTACAATTTTTGTATGAACAATACAGACATTCTTTGATTTGGAGTGTTGTGGTTTTATTTTTGTTTTATGATGGAATAACTGGAAAATAATTACAAGTTGTAGCTGAAAGGTGAATTTTTCTTTTCTTTTCTTTTTTTTTTTGAGCCTCAAAGAACTGATCATATCTCAAACCGATTACAGGTAGACATTAAAGCAAAGTGGGGACTGATTTTACTCAGCGTTTGAATAAAATACAGTGTGAAACAGTCAGAGATTAATGTCATTTTGGTCAGATTTCACTTTTTAATCACATTCTGAACCTTGCTGTCGCAACTGGTAGTCCATCCTTTTTGTATCACCATCTAAAAATTGCATTTAAAAACCCCCAAAAAATATTCCTGCTATTAAAACTAGATCTCAGTAGATTAATGTACGATGATGCCTTTATTTCTATTCAGTTTTATTACATTTCCAAAGTGGTGAATAAGGGCTGCTATTGGATTGACCCTCTGGTGTATTTACATAAACAGCCGTGGTTTTGGTCCCCAGAGTGGAAACAGAGCTAGGAGAACATGAAAGCTTTAGGAATTCAGGTTCTAGTGGGAAAACATTTTAGAGTTTATCTTCATGCTGGATGAGATGAGTGGAAAAGAGTTGTTTACCAGAGTTTTCTCTTGCAGGAGCTGTTGAAGAAGTGTCACCAGTGCATGGAGACCATTGTCAAAGCAAAAGACCAGCAGGCAGCAGAGGCCAACAAGAACGCTAGCATCCTCCTAAAGGAGTTGGACTTGGAGAAGGTAATCTTATCGTCACCGTCTCGTCATTTCTGAGCATATAGAAGGCCACCAAAGAACAGCAGGAAGCAGGTTTTAAGTAAGTCTGTTGTGTCTAACAGTCTCGGGAGGAGAGCAAGAAGCAGGCGCTGGCTGCCAAGAGGGAGAAGAGGAAGGAGAAGCGCAAGAAGAAGAAGGAGGAGCAAAAGAGGAAGCAGGAGGAAGAGGAAGGGCAGAAAACCAAGGAGGAGTCCTCTGAGATGCAGGAGCAGAAAGAGGATTCAGCCGAAGGTAAACTTTGTTCCTTCACTAGAAGAGACTTTCTAGATCGGGTTGGTGTTGATCACTAGGTTGATATTTATTTTCTGTCTGAACTCGATTCCTTTTGTCTCTCAGAAAAAGAGGTTCCCATTGAGCCTCCGAGTGCGACCACCACCACCACCATCGGTATATCTGCCACCTCCACCACTTTCACTACAGCGTTCGGTAAGAAGCGAGCAAGCGTGGCCACTACCCCAAACACCAATCGGAAGAACAAAAAGAACAAGACCAAGGATTCAGCACCTAATGAACCAATCATATTGCAAGATCCACAGGTGAGCACTTCTCTGGTTTTTCATATTGAAACTTCAGTTTAAAATATTGAAATATTAAATTGATATTTTAATTTCTGAAAAAATGTAATCGTCAAAAAAAGTATTTTAGTAAATAGGTTGAAACTTAAAAACTATAGATGCAATGTAGCAATATTTAGCTATATATAGATCTTGTTTCTCTATCTTTCTTTTTGATTGTGGATCACAAACCTGTGACCACAATGAAAAAGCAAAAACAGTTTTTTGCAGGATGTGTAACAGCAATGTTAAGCTAATAAACTATCGCATTACTCTAGTAGACAATCGGTAACACCCTCTAAGCCACAAAAGGTTGTTGCTAACACAGCTGGTTGTTAAAATTGCTGCCTATGAGTATATTAATGGGAAGTTCAGTGGAAGGTCATGCAGCCACAGCCATACAGTTACCTGAACCACAAAACAACGGTGATTAAAATTTTAACGTTTTATCTCCCACTCTTATTACGGTGACATATTTGCCTATGGACTTCTGCATAAAATCAAACGCCTGTTGATTTGTTTTAAAGGTTGCACTCGCACAGCACAAGGCTGACAAGAACAAGATCCACGGTGAGCCGCGGGGCGGGGGCGGGGGAGTGACTGGTGGCAACAGCGATTCAGACCCCCTGGACAGCACCGACTGCGCCAGTGAGAGCAGCAGCAGTGGGGGGAAGAGTCAGGAGCTCAACTACCTCCCTGACCTCACCTCATCCGCGTCCTCCTCCTCCTCTTCTTCCTCCTCTTCTTCCTCCTCCTCAGCCCTCTCCTCAGGAGTAACCCAATCCCAGGCTTTCATGCCCGGCCCAGAGAAGAGACACTGTCCTCAGCCACCAACAGATCCCAAAGTGGACAATAAGGTCACAGTCTCTATCTCAAAGCCAACGCAAAAGTGAGCCCAACTCAAGTTCAACCTCTCAGTCTCACAGACTATCAATCATTTTACGTCTGCCACTGATACCAGGGCAAGTCTTCTTTGTATTTCTTCGCTGTCGATGGAAATTAAATGTGAGCATTGTTTTTGTCACAGAGCTCCAGATACAAGCGGCGACTCCTCCAACTCCCTGCCTTCCCCGTTCAAGACCATGGCTCTTCCGGTGACCTCCCCCAACAGTAAACTCAACCTCACGAGTCCGAAGAGAGGCCAAAAACGAGAAGAAGGCTGGAAAGAGGTGGTCAGAAGGTCAGTTTTCTCAGGTTGCGTTTTGTTTTTTTGTCTAAAGCTCTGTTGTATTTCAACTGCAGCTGTATGTATTCAACATGTATACACTTTCTTACGAGATGCATCCGTAAAGGAAGATTCACATCTGATTGGAAGTAACTTCTTTTCTAGATCAAAGAAGCTCTCTGTACCAGCCTCAGTTGTGTCCCGGATCATGGGTCGGGGAGGCTGCAACATCACAGCCATCCAGGATGTGACTGGAGCTCATATAGATGTGGACAAACAGAAGGACAAAAACGGAGAGAGAATGATCACAATCAGGTAAAAAAAAAAAAAAAAAAAACACCCTGTGGACTTCACTTCAACTGTGACACAAACAAAGTCAATCGATCTGCTAGGTTTACGTCCAACTTGAACTAAAGGATCAAAATGTTTAATTAAGTGATTTGTTTGGTATTCAGGGCTGCACACTGTTGAGATAATGGAAACAAAAAACTACAAATGTGGTCAATTAAAAGGTTTCCCTGGGATTGTACCAGTTCGTCCAGGATGATTTTTTTTTTGTGTGATTAAAAATTTGTAAAATTACTGATTTTGCAGCGACATTTTCAAAAAAAAAGTAAGGTCATAGTGGTCTAAAGTGTGTGTAAAATTTACACATTGGAACTTGTTGTGATGGAAATGCGTTTTGTTTCAGAGGAGGCACGGAGTCGACGCGGTATGCGGTCCAGTTGATCAACTCTCTGATCCAGGACCCCGCTAAGGAGCTCGAGGATTTGATTCCCCGGAATCACATCAGAGCTCCGGGCTCCAAGGCGGCCTCGGCCTCTTTCCCCAATACCATGGGGACCACCAGTGGCTCAGCTACAGGCCCAAAGCCTCTCAGCTCTTTGGTCGCCTCTTCAGGGGTCTCGTTCCAACCCACATCATCCACATCTTCATCCTCCTCTCAGCCCGGGGGGAAAATCGGGAAGGGGCTTCCCTCGAACGTCCGGCAGCCGTTCCCAGTGTCTCTGCCCCTGGCGTACGCTCACCCTCAATTGGCCTTACTAGCTGCTCAGACCATGCACCAGATCAGACACCCTCGATTGCCTATGGCGCAGTTCGGGGGCACCTTCTCTCCAGCAGCCAGCACCTGGGGACCCTTCCCCGTGCGTCCTGTGAGTCCTGGCAGCGCCAACAGCTCACCGAAACACAACGGAGGAGCCAACAACACTCAAGCTAAGCCCAGCACCACCCACGGCGACCACCACAGCACCGCCAGCTCAGGAACTGCTGTCACGACAACCAACACCATGACCACCAGCGTGCCCAACACGTCCGCATCCTCACCCCACACCCCGAATCCAGCTCCTTACAACCTCCAACCGAGCATCCCTACCCCGTCATCAGTCAGGAAGCAGCTGTTTGCTCCCGACCCCAAGCCGGCAGGTGTTACACCTGTGTCTAACTCCGCTGCCACTAGCGTCAGCAATGCCGTAAGAGGAACGGGTTCTCTTGCACATCCCACGTCCACTACAACAACAGCGAACGCTCCCCAGCAGCAGGTGGGATCCATCTCCCATCCTCCGATCCAGCCAACTAAAACGGAGGCCGCTCCTGTCGCCCCAGCCGGAAAGGACAAGCCGTCTGCACCCGAGGGTCAGCCTGCGTCCGTCAGCGAGAGCTTCACTTCCCCTGCTCTAGCTTTAGGTACCAAGCCAGAACCTCGACCTCCTGCTTCCTCTGGACCATCCACAGAGGCTCATCCCCTGCTCCACAACTCGCAGCCCGGCTCCGGCCATCCCCCAGGAACGTCTCCGGCTCACTCACACAATGTTGCACATCCAAACAACACCGTTCCCCACTTCTCAGCTCCCGCACCCAGAGTCTCCCATCGTATGCAGCCACCGGGGCCTTACTACTCCCATCCTGAGCAGCAGCAGCAGCAGTCGCAGCAGCAGTCTGTGTTTGTACCCTTCAGCGCTCAGCAGGAACTACCAAAACAATCCCAAAGCCAGACGTCCCAGCCTGCAAACCTTCACCCTCAACCCCAGACCCAAGGCCAACCGCCGGGCTCCCTTCAGGTCTCTGCTAATTTGGGGATAATGAATGGATCCCAGATGCAGCACATCGCCAGCGCAGGCAAGCCGCAGCAAATATCTGCCAACTTCTGTCCTGCAGGTCTCTTCAATTTCAGCACCATCTTCGATAACAACAACCAGGTAAGTTGGAAGTCCTCTATACTGTTAGTATTAGCCACAGATAGCATTTAGTGTTTTTGACAGTCATCAGACCCAACATCCACTGGAGCGGACATGATATATTTCTGGGTTTAAATTAAAATATGGATTTTGTGATTAGAATGATTCTTGTTACTGACTAGTTTCTTTTTGACAAATGATATTGAAGTCTTAAATCTCTACTTGATATGAGTGAGCTTTAAGCATCAGACAAGATGAGCATTGCTCTGTGACTAGAGAATGGAAGGAGTGTCTATTTTCCATCCAAAATCTAAATTTAATTGGATAAAATTAATAATACATCACTATCACTTTTGGCGGTGATTAAAAAAATACTTTCTAAATAACTTCAAATACTATCATTAATTTGTAGGATTTATTTTTTTCAAAGTTGACTGTCCATCTCAACGGACATCAAGAATTGGGATACAAAGGCCAATGCTTAAATGTTTAGCCTTACCATGCAAATAAAAAAACACCTGTAAGAATTTTGCAGCTTACTTGTGATTTCACAATCCACTTATTTTATTTCATTTTTGCTTTTGAGGAGTGTCACCTCTGACTTTCTTGAACTGCTTGTAAAAAATAATGTATTTTGTCCCCGTTATATTTCAGTGCTGAAGGGGACAGAAAAAATTAGTTGGATAAAAGTCAGGTGTGAAGGTGTTAATGTTTAGTATTTGAATGACCAGCAGGTGGGAAACAACCAGGTGTGGGGTGCATGCCACCTGCCTACCCGGTCACCTCCAGAGCAGTCGTATTCAGCCCCGCCAGCCTACATGAACATCGGCCAGATGGAGAATATGATGCCCCCGCCGCCTCCAGAGAGCTCCAAAGCCCCTGGCTACCGGTCAGCTTCTCAGAGGATGGTCAACAGCCCAATCGGTAGAAGTCTTTCTTTTATTTAATGAGTAGTATAACCTGAGCAACAGTTCTGCTTTCATTTTAATGAATTTCTTTTTCCTCTGCAGCATTGACCAGCTATGCCACCAGTATCTCTGGCAGCCCGGTGTATCTGCATGGTCACACAGGGGTTGGCACGCCCTCCTTCAGCCGACAGCACTTTTCCCCTCACCCATGGAGCGCATCTACATCAGGTAGAATCCTCGTAGAACTGGTTAAATATTAAGCGTCAAGCATTTTGAACATTTTATCTTTAGGTACAAGAATGTACAGATGCTGTTGCCGATTCTGACCTTTCTTCAAGAAGAGTTTTATGCTGTTTTCACTGATTTGGAAACTTAATGGTCTTAACAATAAAATGTTTTTTTTAAACAGCTCTGCTGTGTAGTAAAAATCCTTCAGTTTATAGGAGCCGTATGAAATAAACCCAACTAAAAATAATTGCAGCACATTGCATTACTTTCATACTCCTTTACAATCTTCCTCTCTGTGTGTGTGTGTGTGTGTGTGTGTGTGTGTGTGTGTGTGTGTGTGTGTGTGTGTGTGTGTGTGTGTGTGTGTGTGTGTGTGTGTGTGTGTGTGTGTGTGTGTGTGTGTGTGTGTGTGTGTGTGTGTGAGAGAGAGAGAGAGATAGCAGTCTGTTGCTTAGTTTTGCTGTTGAGCAGGTCTCCAAAGGAAAAACAAACTCATGTGACCTGTTAGTACGATCAGGATGGGTAATGTTACAAGCTGTAACTACGGAGCGTTTAATCGTGAAATTTCCAAAATATGGCCAACATTTCCTAGTCTAGGTTGTGCTGTAACAGATTGAATTAGACTCAGAGCAGCTTTAGGCTAATATGATCTGCTTTCTGCAGTTACTATCCATCCATCCATCCATTTTCTGTTCACCTTTGTCCCTAATGGGGTCAGGAGGGTTGCTGGTTCCAATCTCCAGCTGCGTTCCGGGCGAGAGGCGGGGGTCACCCTGGACAGGTCGCCAGTCTGTCGCAGGGCAACACAGAAAACAGACAGGACACACAACCATTCACACACACACACACACTCACACCTAGGGAGAATTTAGAGAGACCAATTAACCTGACAGTCAAGTTTTTGGACTGTGGGAGGAAGCCGGAGAACCTGGAGAGAACCCACCATGCACAGGGAGAACATGCAAACTCCATGCAGAAAGACCCTGGGCCGGGAATCGAACCCAGGACCTTCTTGCTGCAAGGCAACAGCTCTACTAACTGCGCTACTGTGCAGCCCTGCAGTTGCTGTCATTTTCCTCAATGTTTAAAAGTAGCAGCCTAAATAAACAGCTGTCAACAGCTGTTGTTTGTAGAAGCTTTTCATTGCTTTTGTTATTCCTCTACATCGTCTTCTGCAAGTGACGACTTTGAACAAGTTGTGCATGGTGTGTTCTGATTAGATGAACATTTGATTATTTTTTTTTTGTTTGTTTGTTTTTTTATTTCTGGTTGTGATTGATACATTGAGGCTGTAAAATGCGCTATATCCAGTCACCAGTTTCCCTGTGTTTCTATAGAAATACATCAACATGTATAAACCTGTTGCTTTGGTCTCTTGTCTTTCCTCTCCCAGGTGAATCCCCGGTCCCACCTCCTCCCACAGTGTCCTCGTCTGCCCTGTCCACCTCAGCCGTGGCTCCTCATCCCCAGCCTAAACCAGGCAGTTCCTTGCAGCAGGACAGGAAGGTCCCCCCTCCCATCGGCACGGAGCGGCTGGCCAGGATCCGGCAGACGGGTTCCGTCAACCCACCTCTACTCACCACCAGCTACACGGCTTCTGTTGGACAGGGTGGCATTTGGTCGTTTGGAGTTGGGAACGCCTCGGGTGAGAATTGCTCCTGGAATTTTGCGAACCCATACCATGGACTTCAGTGTGGTATGGGTGCTGTCCACCAAAATGGATAGCCTGACTTTGTGTTTTGGTGCAGAAGCCATGTCTGGTTGGTCCCAGCCTCTGATGAGCAGCCACATGATGCACCCTCAGCTGCAGGCAGAGCAGTCGGCCTTCTCCCAGCACCAGCCCATGGAGCAGGATGACACGGGCATTGCTAACCCGGCTAACAGCTACCACCAGCCTCAGCATTTGCCCAACAGTTACATGGACTTCCAAAAGGTAGCACACAACTGAGAATTTCCCGTTTTTCTGACTTCCCCTCTCTCTGTGTGTTGTACCAACCGCCTGTTTCATCTGCATAGGGGATGCCTGTGTCAATGTACGGAGGAACCATGCTGACCCCCCAGCCTCCCATGGCAGAAGGCCCGGGGGGTCCAATGTACAATGGTTTGCACGCAGGTGACCCCGCATGGAATCCCATCATAAAAGTGGTCCCCAACAATGCAGATAGCTCTGACCCACAGCAGCAGGTTTGTGATGCTGATTCAACCATTGCAGGTTAAAGTTTACAGTAATTAAAACACAGTGTCCTTTTTTTATTTTTAATTCAGGTTTGGCCTGGTACCTGGGCCCCTCATGTGGGCAACGTGCACCTGAACCACGTCAACTAGGCGGCATCCACACAAACGCACACAGCATGACCCACAGTGCAAACATGTGATACCATAAGACGGAATGAGACGAAGAAAAAACAAAAAGTCCCAACATTGTTAACTTTAGAGACCTGAAGGTGCGGAGCAGGGGTTGAAGAATTGGGAAGATCTCTTGACGCCATTCTTTGATGTGCCTATCTCAAACATGGAAGAGAGGAAATCGGGCGACGGCAGTCATCATTGTCGTGATGACGCAAACACAAACATGCGCGTTCACCTGTTCAACAGGATCTATTCTCTGCGTAGTTTAGTGATTTTGACTTAAACCCCACATACACCGTTCTTGGGCTGCAGGGGGCTCAACATGAAGTAGCTATTTAAACTTGGCCCAGAACTAGATGATGATGATGATGATTACCTAAAGAGAAATCAGAACCTTTTAGAGTGGTAAATACATGTATAATTGTTTACATACTAAAAAGGGTTAAAATGAGAGTAAATTTCATGTCGTATAGTGGCTCTACTTTATGTAGCCTGTATTAATGTGAAATATTTACCTTAATATTCAATAAAAAGATTGAAAAGTATGTGTGCTTTTTGACAAATAATTATTTAACTGAACACGAAACTCCTGGATATAGAAAGAATGTGTTTTTTTTTTTTTAATTTTTTTTTTCTTGGCCTACAACTAAACTATCCACCAAGATGCAGCTCTTGTTGAAGCCTTCTTTTTGAACAAACTCAACATATTTTAATTTAGGTGAAAATGTAGCAAAAGCAAACTTGCAAAAACCATTTTACAACATCTTCACCAGTAAACATCTCAATTAATTTCTGTGGTTTACAGCAGATTTTACACTCCATATTTGTCGTGGCCTTGATAATACCACAGTGGGTAGTAAAAAAGAAAAGCTGGGTGCATGGGTTCTAATGGTCTCCAAGTCACAGAATTTCTTAACTCACCCCAAATCTTTTCTTATGATTGCAGAACATGCATTGATAGTGATAACCTCCACTTACAATAAGCTTCATGACCTCCTTACCACTGACCTGGACCGTGTGAATGTTTAAAAACATAAGATTTTTTTCTGCCGGGTTGTTCTAAGAAGCTTTGATCAGAAGTGTAATATCTAGCCAGAAGCCTGTTGATCTAACATAAGGGAATTATTTTAAATTTAACCAGAGAGGTATGCAAATGTTTCGGCCACAGCTTCAAAATTGTGCACCATATTTTGGTTATTTCTCAAGTTGTGATTATTCTTTCTAAATAGAAATGCTTAAACGCAGCATTATAAGTCTTAATTCAACATTTATGTCTGTGGCGTATATTGACTTCCAGTGGTAAACAGGATTGGAGTTGTACGATACTGCCATCTGGCGGCGGGTGTTGGTGTAAATTTAGCCATAAACATGTCTACATGTTTTTTTTTTGTTGCTAGTTTTAGGAGAGAAAAAATATATTCTTATCTTTAATAAGCAGCCCGATTGGTAACATCGAAGGAAAAAATATGGCCACGACAATGACTCGTGGGAGCCACTTAACGCTACGACTTATGAACCATTATTTTCCCTAGATATCACCAGGCCGGCTCCATACTTTAAAGATGAATGTTCGCTTAAAAATAACTATTTGTAAGCCAAGGTATGGAATTGGTACAACACAGGAAAGGGCTACGAAGAGATGTTACTATCGATGACCTTCCCTTGTTTTCCTTCCTGGTAAACAACCAGACTTTTATTGTGAAACCGTCGGAAAGTGTAGCCGGAAGTGTTTTATTTAGTCAGCGTTCCAGCACTGTCATGGCGGCGGCAGCGACACCAACGGCTCCCGATCAAGCACCTAAAATGCAGGTACCGGGGCAGTTACCCTTTGACCCGTCTCAGGCCCCGGTTATCGAAGGCTTCACCCCAATAACGCTGAGCAAAAATGAGAGCTTTAAGGAAAAGTTCTTGAGGAAAACCAAGGAGAATCCCTTCGTCCCGATAGGTGAGTTATACAAAACAGAAAGGCACTGCAGGCAGAAGTTACACAAGTGTACGACGCTATGTCCTTGCTGTGTAAAATGTGGTAGTTGAAACAAGGAAACCCCAGTAAGTCACAAAATTTAGAAAACTATAAATTAATACTGTTAGCACGGCCACCCTTCCATAAAACAAGTTCTCTTTCAACATTCGTTTCGGTATCTCACTATGGGACACGACCCCAGCGCCTGTCACAGAGTGATGAAAGCACAGATGAAAACGAAAGAGCAGGAAATAGATATTTATCACAACTGATCGCAGGATTGATCAATATTATTGCCTGTGGAAAATTTTCTAATATTGTTAAAGTGTAATCTTTGTGTATTTCTTTGGAATTCCATGTGATGGATCAACACAATGGTGGAAAAAGATAGATAGCCATGTAGCAATCCTTGAACACACCAGCCCTGCAGTGAAACATGATTCTGGCATTGTCAATACAGATCTTATATTTATTTATTTCTATTTAACTTCTCCCATCCTTTATGCTCTTCAGGTTGTGCAGCAACAGCCGGAGCGCTGCTGTATGGTCTTCGTGCCTTCCACCAAGGAAAAACCAGACAGTCCCAGCTGATGATGAGGGGTCGTATTTTTGCTCAAGGCTTCACCGTAGTCGCCATCATCGTTGGCATCTTTACCACGTCGTTCAAACCAAAGCAGTGAAAACGAACGAATCTCACGCTTCTTGAAAAGTGTCCATTCACTCTGGACTCAGTCCAGATCCATTGTTGAATTGGCCTCTGAATAACTGAATGATGTGTAATGTAGTCAGCATTGTTCAGTTACACAGCCTATTTATAGTTAGTTTTTTTTTTTTTAAAAAACATTGAACTGCCCATTTGTAAAAACAACAGCTGTGTGGAAAGGCAAAGAGGTGTTGGCTCAAGTAGGCAAATGGGAAATTGTTTTAATAGCGCCAGGACTTTTCAGCTTTGAATTAAATGTTTCTTCTGTTGATGAAATTAGCCATATTTGTGTTGTTTTTGATTATGCAGCATGGAAAAAGTGTCTCTCTGGGAGAATTCTAAAATTACGCCATCAAAGTCTTCCTTAGACTTCTGTGTCTAGACACCTAGAGTTACACGAGCTGTGAGAAAAATATTTGCCCTTTTGGAAAAATCAAACAAGTAGCTCGTAACCAAGTCTGACTGATTTGCGGACCAAGGATTTCAGCCGTTTGATTTGGGTATGTTACAGGAAAGCAGCTCTGCAACTGGATATCGGCAGCCCTGATGTAAATGTTTGAATTTTGCTGAAAACATTTCAGATGTTTTAAGTAAAACCAGAACAGGAAACCGCTAATGCAAGGAGGCAAATACTTTTTCACAGCACATTGGGAATGCAAAGGCACTTTAACATTCAGAAATGGATCTGAAACCTTTCTGTACAGTTGGGAGATTTTACCTTCATCTTTATGCCCTATATTCTAGATAAGTCCCCAAACACCCCAAAAGAAAGGTGCGACAATAAGCAAGGGATTCTGGGCTACACATGACTTTATTCAAGTGATCATCTCCAAGGTTTATGAAATGGCAACAAGCTCAGCAGGGGAATATTTTAAGTTAAATCAAGTGATCTGCAGATTCCTCCCGTTTTTAATTTTCCCACGTCCCTTCAAACATTCGGTGTTTTGTTTATTTCCAAATAGGCAACATGTGAACAATGTGCAGACATCACTGTTGAAATGAATACCTGTATTGAAAGTTCTGTGTGCTGGTGTAACACAAAGATGGAGAGAAAGATAAGTGAAACAAAAGAGTGCAAATTTTAATTTCTAAATTCAAACTGTAGCAGATGTCTTTGGTTGACTCTAACTTTTTTTTTTTTTTGCAAAAAAAACAAAACAAAATTGCCTCATCAGTGAGAAAAGTATCTGGCTTAATACTCTAAGCGAGATCAGAAAGGCCACAAGCGTATGTCTGTGAAATAAAACAAAACATGTTTGCTACCTAGAACCTAAGTAATAAGTGATTTGATGCCAAACAAAACGTGAACATTTGTGACGCATGGTTATAAATTGATGAGAGGCATAAATGGATACAATCTAGTTCGTATTTAGTAAGAGTCTGACCAAAATGTTAATTTAAAGAATGAATAAAAACTAGGCATTCAAAAATATTGGTAGAAACAAAGTGTTAAAGGGGGGGGGAGACAAAAAAACCCATTTACTTACAGTAACAGTATTTTCTTCAGTATAGTGACATTAAAGCAGACACTAGAAAGGTGTAACAGAGCAGTCCGTCTTCTCACAGGAGCCTCAGGTTAAGTATATCAATATATAGGCATCAAGAAAGGCAGGAAGTTTTAAAAGGTTTTTAACATGTCGGGAATTCTTTTGGAAAAGGACTAAAATCATTCGGACACAACGTGTCGTTAAAACCGAAAAGGCGACGTTGCCGGGAACATTCTCCGAAGCGCTGCGGTTAGCGGACTAAAGGCGTCTGTTTTAGAGAGATGAGAACGGAGCGCATTCGGGAGACATCCTTCGCCTGCTTGCTGGTTTTGGGATTGAAGTCGCACAGGCGCGCCACCCGTTCCCACTCGGATCCCGGGCTGTCGCCGTCGGTCTCCGCCAGGAAGGCCTCCTCGGACGCTCTGCGGGACGCAGCCAGAGGAAGAAAAACAAATGAGATCGTGTGCGGGGAAGAGGATGAAAACCGGCTCACCTACGGAGCTTTGTCACACGACGCAAGCTACAACCACTGGCTCCTTTACATACGGCGCCTTGCAGAAGTATTCGTAACACTTGAATTTTTCATGTTTCAACACATTGCAACTACAAGCATTCAAGTACTTTACTAGGATTTTAAAAGAGAAGGAGGCAAAGGTCATTGAAATGTTTTGCCAGCAAATATCTGAATAGTGTGGCATGTTTGGATTCGATCTCTTTTATTCTAATACCCCCAACTGAGTCACCCAATTAGTAAAAACATCAATGCAACAGTCTTAATATGGAGTTTTAATGTAACTCTAGAATGACATGGTAACAGCATTTTGTTAGGCAGGTTCTGATTTGTTCTTTTTGTAGACTTCTGTTCATAATTCTGGTTTCGGTTGAGTCGTTGAATATTTGGACAGTTACTCTTCGCTTTTGGATGCTTTGTAGCCGGAAGAATTTCTGCTCTTACTTTTTACCTTTCGGACAAATGTTATGCGTAACCATGGCGACAAAGCATCGTCTTTAACCACTGGGACCAGCTGATTAGCACCTCGAAAGCTCAGATAATCACTTGAGAGCGGAAGAGGGGCGTTTTGATCGATGGAAGAGACGACTTGAACGTCTCGGCCTGGCTCTAATCGTACGCACAGAGAAATTTAAAGTCGGAGCAGCGAAAACAAATGAGATGGATTAGCAGTTTGTGGCAAGCACAGATAGTGTAACCTAGGGCATGTTACTGTTAAATACTGAGTTGAAAACCAAACTGTAAAGCCATGCAACAGTCATACAGCCACAGTGTTCAGTCAGAGGTTTCTTCAGATTAGTTGCAAGACTGTCTGCTACCTGAGGTTCCTCCTGCGTAGAGCATCACCGTGCACGACAACTCTTTTGAAGACGAGATACGACATTCAATTTCCCTCGCAAACACCAGCATGGAGACCAACAAACACAGCGGTCAAGTCACAGATGAAGTTGTTTAAAATTGGCTAGAGATAATGACAATCTCCCAAGCTTTGGACAAACAAACGGCGCTGTTGAACTCACAAAAACTTGGCTGTCCAAGAAAAGCTGTAATCAGGGAAACAAACAATACTTCCAATCTGCTCTGGAGGAGCAGCAGAGACTAACAATCTGTTGACGGGCAACTGTGTTGTTTCTTCCTGGATTTTGTTAATTTCCTCGTCTTACTTCACATATCAAATTTGATGTATTTTTAAAACATGTTCTTTTATTTCTATTTGTCTCATAACTGTTTTTCCTTTAATATTCATTTCTTTATGATTGCACTCTCCTCTGGTCAGCTCTGTTTTAAATGTGCTTTAGACATAACGTTTTGATTTTACTCCAAAAAGCAGCTGTAACCGAAGCAAAATATAGTTCTGACTGAATACAAAGGCCAAGCCCCACTAAAAAAAAAAAAAAAATGTTTAAGGTTGCAATGTGACAAAACGTGAAGGAGTACAAGGAGGGTGAATACTTTTTGCTACTCATTTAACGTGCATCTTACACTTTACTTTTCCCTTTTTGTTTTGAAATGCACTGCAAAGATCTGAACATGTCCAAAAAAAAAAAAAAAAACATCTACTGAAATCTGACTACGAGGCTAAAGGTTGCGGGGAGGCATGCATCAGGTAAAAGGGCGGCAGAGCGTACAACATTAAAAAGCACAAGAACTCTAAACGTACACAAAGCCTATAACATCAGAGTTGGGCTGTTTGTAGAAAGCCTTGTCAGCAATCCTAGTGCACAGGCAAGGCCCAGAAAGCAGGAAAAAGAAGGAGAGAGAACAGTTTTAGTAAAAAAACAACAAGCAGAGCAATGTTAGGCTGCGATTTATAAGCACTGAGAGAAAGTTCTGATGAGTGGGGAGGAAGGGTGGAAAAGAGTTTAAAAAGGTCCAAAACAAATCTGCCAGTAGACAAAAAGCTGGGAAGATTCAACCGCCCTTGTGGTGGCATTTTGGATGAAAAATGGGCTCTCTGCTTCATAGAATGTGAAAAAAAAAAAAGTACTTCCTGGACTTTTATTTATTTTTTTGTTCCAGGCAGTTTTTCTTTTTTGTTTTAACTTAACGGGACAGTTCTGGATTAATATCTCATCAGAGGATTATTTCTCAGGGCTCTGGAAAGAAACCAAAACCAAAAAAAAAAACAACAACACTACAGCTAACAGAGGCAGAGTGATACCGTGCCAGACTTGGACAGAGTCTGTTGGAAAGTGGTGAGAAAAGATCTAGTTAGCCTGAACGAGAAAAAGAAAGACTACAACACATGTGACAACATAGAAACCAGGAGTTTTTTTTGGCAGTAGCAAAACAGTTCTTATAAAAAACAAAAGTAAAATAAAGCCATTAATAAAATATTTAACTTACTACTGTTTTGACATATTCAAAAAAAATTTCTTGAATAATCTCCCCTCAAAAATGGAGTATTAAATCTGAATCAACTGTATTTACTGTAATGATCGGCGTACACTTGTCTACAAGAGCATCTCTGTGTGAAGTGTTGTTCTTTCTCACCTGTTGTTGGCCTTATTCTTCTCCATCTGCTCGTTTTGGTGGACATGCCAATCCTCCAGCTCCTTCTTGGCCTTCTCTCTCCACTCTGCCTCTGCTGCCTTGGAAGCTGAGTCTTATTATAGGGTGAAACAACCCCCCCAAAAAACAAAACAAAAAAAACGTCATGTTTTATGCATGAGCTCAAAAATTTCATACTACTGAGAACCAAAAGTAATCATCTTGTGCTACCTAATGCTTCGAGGCGAGCCTTCTGCTCCTCCTTCCACTTGCGCAAGCTTTCCGGTTCCTGCCTCTGAATGTCCACCTGGGCGATGGCTGCATAGCTGTCTGTTGGGCCATTAGACTCCTTTCAATCAAATAACAATAATTTTATGATAAATCCATTACCTCTTCCAAGATTGCTATTTAGATGGGGTTCAGGTGAACCAAACACTCATGAATAGGAAGAAACTCACCTGGAACAGGTCTCCGTTCACCGTTGCGGGCTCCTCTTCAAAGTCGTCAAGCATAATGATTGGAGACACACACACACATTTAAAGTTAAAACACAGTTTCTAGGAGTTTTTCCCAGTAATCCTGCTGTCCCCTCTGCTGTAACTTCACCGACTGAATGTTCTAACCGTCACTGGCGTCTCTTGGTCTTGAAAGTGTTAAGACCTTAGAAATGCTGCCACACCTGTTTGGGCGCTGCTGTCGTCTCTGTTGCTTCGCTGGCAAACGAGACAGGATTTTCAGGAGTATAACATTTAAAAAAAAAAAGAATCAAGATCGGTGATGTGTCCGATTCTGAAACTTAACGTTTTCATGCCTTGGAAAAAAAAAAAAGAAAAGGAGATTGTCTTGTGATTGAAGCCATTCTTGCATAATGGTTTTATCTGATTTTTTTTTAAGTCTACACAAAGTGCACCAGAGAACATGTTTTTATGCATGTACAGATTGAAAAAAAAAGTAGCAATTTGCAGTGCTGGTGTGTTAAATTATTAAATTCTTTTTACTATTATTATTATTTTTTTAACATCACATTCCCATTGCTGACATTTAAATACACAAACATAATGGAAGATTAAAAGGCTTTATTTTCAATTGAAATTGAAAACAAGACATCAGAAAAGACGATTTTATTTACAAGACCTCAGCCAATAATCCAAAAAGGCTTTTTCAGACATGTAAAAATGGCTTTTAAAAACAGGACCATTTTTAAAGAAACTCTCTTAGCTACTTATTTAATTGTGTTTTAGTTCACTTCTGCTTATATCCAACAACAAAACTTTTGTGGGATAAAACATTACAATGATCACTCCTAACATTTGTACGTAAATCATTTTTAGACTTTACTGTCAATAAAGTTTAGATTAAGATTGCCTTTTTTGTCATGTTATCACAGGTTAAAACTGTGTGTTATATTTATGTATTAATTACAAATTTTACCAATTGATAATTTTATGATTGTATGTTTCGCTGTGTTTGTGGGTTGCCTTAAAACCTCAGGATAAAGCTTATTCAAATATAAACCGCGCGGAGCAGGTGAGCTAAACAAACATACTTCTGGCTATGTACTATGCTAAAAAGCTAACGCTTTGTCGGTTGTTTTATCAAGAGTTGTATCTTCTTCGTAATCTAAAATTATTTATACCTCTTTGTTACATTAGCCAGTTGTGTTACTATGCACCTATGTAGGTGGAGCATTTTATCATAAATTTACATCATTTCGTAACAGCTGCCATAAAGCAGATTAGCAAGTTTGCTCGTTAGCCTGCTAGCATCCAGCGGACGTCAGTTCAACACCAAACTTACCATAGTTTGCTGTCTGAGAAGGCTGCACGTCGTCCGCTCCTTCCAGCGCCCCGAACCCTTCTCCGTCATTCTCGATCCCCGCAATCTCACTTTCCTGTTGGGCCAGGAAAGCCGCCGCAGGATCCTCCTCGGTCAGGTGCGCCCCGTTGTCGGCCATAGTACACAAAAAAGTGCAAGTTTAACTGAGGCTAGTTGGTTTAGCTAGCTGACGTTGAAGCCACACATACACACACACACACACAAAAAAAATAAATAAAAGAACAGTACTGTTGTATTAAAAATACGTAACTCGTTGCCCTAGCTTCCGTTTCAAAACGCTACAGGAGCTAATGGAGACAGCAATTAAGCTATCTACAACCAACAATAAAGGCTTCAATGTAAGGCCCTCACTGGTGATTCATGATTTCTCCACTTGTTCGTCCACTGTGATGATGGAAAAAGGGCAGCACCCCGAGGGTACCACTGCTGTTTTGTTAGCCTTTGTCTGCATCTGCTGGCTGAATTAGGAACTGCAAGACGAGGGCTCGATATCAAACATAAGTTACCACAAAATAAACTTCACTTGACGTGTTTGGTATTTCTTTACGCTTACACACACCAAGGGACGGTACTAGCTTCAATAATTGGAGAAAATATGGAAAAACTGTGACACCATGCTGCCCCCTCTTAGGTAAATTTGGTATACACTCAGCTTCACCACAAAGAACACTACTTCCACAGTGAAACATGGTGGTGGAAGCATCATGGTCTTGGCTTGCAGAGAAATAAACTTATTCTAGAAACCTAAAAGTAAACAGGAATTTTGTTTTTAAGCATCAAGGTGAGTCCAAGCACACATCCAAATCAACAAAGCAAGTTTTGATATGGTTTAACAAGAGTCCAGAAGAAAATCTGACAGAAAATGTGTAGGCTCACCTCAAGAGGACTGTCCGGGCAATCTGGTAGATTTGGGCTCTTTTTACAAGGCAGAGTGAGGAAATATTGTCAAGTCAGAATTCTGGGAGACTCCTACGAGAGTATGAATGCTATATCAAATGGTTCTTCAATAAAGTATTAGCTCAAGAGTTTGTACACTTACACAACTAGGCTGAGTTTTCCTTTTTTAATTGTTACCTTAACCACACTGGAAATTGGAGACCACACATGATCTGGCACTTGTTTGGTATGTAACAATGTGTTACTGTTTAAGACCTTGTTAAATAGTCACTTCTCTTAACTCTCTGCAACAAAGTTAGATTATACAGCACTCCCTTTGAAATATTGCTAAATATAAATGTATATGTATAAGTGCTCTTTAATACAGTTTATTATGTACCACCTGCTGAAAATAGATGACACAGTGGACTCACAAGCAAAGCACCCAGAGAGGGCAGTGAAAATGTCACAAAATAGCATTACTAAATAGATAGTGACACTCACAATGGAAGGATATTGCTGGTCTCTCTGGTCAGCAGGGTTAGGTCTCGGTGCAAAGCAGTGAGTCAGACTCTGAGCATTCAAAGTCAGATAAAACTTCATCAGTTCAAAAGGGGAAATAAAATATTTTGTAACTTATAATTATCTCAGGTTCCTCGAAACCTCCAATTGAAAACAATATTGTTGTAAAACAATCTCACGAAGACAGTTGTCCATAATAATTGACATAACTGACATCACACAACCCTATAGGAATTGTGAAGCACATTCTGGACTTCTAATCTTGCTCACTGAATTGCTTACATACCCCTTGCTGCTCTCATGTTAATCAATCAAATGCATTTAATGCATAAAGTTTAACTGGCTAGGCCAAAAAGATATCTCTACAGCTCCTCCACAGTTCCCACAAGCTTCTTGGCCACTAATGCCCTCCTAACTCAGCCATTTCTTAGATGGTTTGCAGTTATACCATACGGTTTTTATTTTTAAATGATAGTTAGATTTTTCAGTAATGCTTTCTTTCTGCCAAATCTGTGAGGCCTCTGTAAAAAATGTGATTAAATCATACACATGAACTCTATTTACTAATCTTTAGAAGAGATCTCTTAAAGCATCTGGCTGCAATGGATTTTATTCAGGGACAACGTGATGAAGGAGATGGAAACAGATGTTTGTCAAATTTTACTTGTTTCTAAAAGATGTTGAAAACTATCTTTTGTTTTAATTAGTATGTGTAAATAGACTGAAGTGCTTGTAACATTCCTGGACTCTGAATTTACTTCTGGTCAATAATTAAAGCCAGCTTTATGTGTTGGTACAATTTTGTTTTGTCGCAAAACATTACTGGTTTTACGATGGGAGCAGCGACAGCCTCTGGATGGTGAACGAGCTGACATGCGCGCGCCCAACCAGCCCAAACCACGTGACATGTGACGTCACAGACGGGTCCTGCTGGAAAGACTTTGACGGAATGAATTTGTGCCTCAACAGGAGGGAGACTCGCTGCGGCTTCTTGAC
Organism: Gambusia affinis; assembly: GCF_019740435.1. NCBI lineage: Eukaryota > Metazoa > Chordata > Actinopteri > Cyprinodontiformes > Poeciliidae > Gambusia > Gambusia affinis. Next base: position 9,201,685 of record NC_057876.1, on the reverse strand, counting down.
CTGAGGAAAACTACAAAGTTAGGACTGACTTTGTTCTTCATCGCTCGCAACTCTTATAACTCGCTATGTCCGGCGAACAGAAGGAGCCACAAGAGGTAAGCTAATTCAAAAGTCTCTGTGTTTGGTATCTTGTGTACGACGTAACTTTAAAACTAACTTTTTGTCTCAGCGTTAGTAACTGTGCGGGGTGTGTTGTGCTTGTCTAATGAGCTTTTATGGCTTTGCCTGGTTGTTCTACCTTCAAGACGTTTTGTAGCTTTTTTATTTTTATTTTTATTTTTTACTTCTACTTTGTACTTTTTTTTTACTTTTGTGAGTGTAAACTTCTGAGTCTGCACAGCATGATCTTTAATTAGCACTTCTCTTAAAACCATTTGAAACGTAGCTATATAAACTCCCTCTATAGGAGACGGACGTTTAATTTAAAGAAGAAGAAGAATAAAAAAACATAGCAAGTTCCCCACATAACATTTTGTTTTAGGATAATATGTTGTAAATATTAGGTCATGATTTTCATTAATTCAACATAATTGGATGATTCATTTCCCAGCTTTGCCTTCACAGGATTGCATTTAATAAACATTGAAGCTTTGAGCAGTCTGGTTAACAACCAAATGACCATTTTGCAATGTGGTGGTCTGACAAGTGAAATGTGACCTCTGTTACCAGGATGTTGCTGTTGGAGTCATCTCTGCTGGCACACATTGTCTCAAAATGCCAACCTCAAGTTTTTGCAACTAAAACGTATGCTGATGCAATGTAGGAACTCTAGTTTTAATCATGCACAAGTGAATAAGCAATTAGAAGTCTTGAAGTTAGAGATGCACCAAACAAATAGGCTAAAGATTTACATAAGCCATTCTTGTCTTGATCAATGATCAGCATAACAAATTCAAACTAAAACCAAACAACAAAATCCAAACTTTTTTGAAACCGTCCGCAACTGCATCAAAACTAATAACTCTCATTTGTGCTTTGGTTTATAAAAGTGCCATGGAGCAGTTTTTTGATTTTAATAAATTGGATTGAACTGCTTATGTCTGTAGGTGAATTACATTGACAAATGACTTGTGTTATAAAGTGCCCAAAATGAACACTTTATAACAGAGTAAAGTCAGTGTACTGTAATGCAATAATAGAGATAATCTTGTATTTTGTTTACATTCTTTTGAATTCAGAATTACTACCTCTATCAGTCTTCAAGACGTTTTTCTGTTTTATTCGCGTGAAAAGCTTGATCGGTGCATTTCTACCCAAAATTATTGCAGTTTGCATGTTTTACTTGTATTAAGCCTCCAGCTTTCTGTTTACATTACACAGAAATGTGTAATGTGTCACAGATTTAACAAATGTTAAATCTGTGAGCAGACGGCTGCTTCACTTCTCAATAATACCACGCTGGCCCTGTTGCTTTAAGAAGTTGCTGGTTGAAATGTAATTGCTGGTTTGCTTGTAATGTGTCTCATTCCTTTTGAGAAGAACACACTCTCTCATTAGCTTTATTTAACTCCTGGATGTCTGCTGGTTTTCAAGTGCAGTTTCAGAAGAATGGCGGAAAAGAAGTTTACGTAGAGGCCCTTGGCCAAAATTTCAAGGCAGTTGACGTTACCTCTCCCAGTCCTCCTCCAGAAATCCTCCTCACTCTCCTTCTCCCTGTGACTCATGTGGGTGTTGGGCTGAAATAGTTTGGTGTAGTTTTACATTCCTTATATAGCCTCTGAGGATTGAGCAGAGGCTAAGGCTCGTCTGTGTCACACACAACATCAGGGGTAGGCACGATCTCCTCGCCCCAGCTCACTGACTCCCCAGCTTCTCTCTCAGGTTTGGGCTACCAGCTGGCCCCTCACGGATAAGGTAAGTTGCCATGGCGCTCTCTTAGCTGGATAGACATGTGTCAGGAAGAACGATCACACCTGGTAGGACTGCGGAAGAGAAGGAAGAGGACTAAATAGTGGCGTAGGGGTGCCTGTTCAGAGGTCACAGAGGGAGCCAATGTCTGAAAGCTGGCTTTAATTCTTAAAATGTCTGTCTTCTTGGGTTTATTTTTGTTGCATTTTTGAAGTAAGATCTAAAGACGTCTTCATTTTTACATTTTAATGTACAAAAGTAAGCTTAAATGGCTTAGCAGTTTCAGATGTTTAAGACAAGCAGCCAGTGTTTGATGACGTTTGGTGACATTTACGAGTTGCCTATTTTCATCCCGAAAACAAGGGTTGATTGATGTATAGGCCAAAGGTGCACAAATTGATTAGCTGGAGAGCGAAATGGGACAATTTTTCTTTGGTTGGAAAATTTGTTAAACACATCAAAGTTCATTAGTCATTAGCATGTACTTTGATGCACATTTTGACTATAATAAAATATCCTCTAAAGGTTTAGGATGTACTAATTGACATATAAAGACTTTATTGTAATTCCTGCATTTTCTGTTGGACTCAAAATGATCACCTCTAACAAATAACCTATGCAGAACATATTTCTCTTGTTTGTTATAGCCTGAAGCTTGTTGAAAATTGTGAGGGTATGATGTCACAGAACTTTATTGGACAAGAAAAGCTGGATTTTATTCTCCATGAAATGTGTTATGCCAGCGGTTTTTGTGTTGCAATAAAAACCTTTTCAAATTCCAAAGTGATATTTCACATGAAAGTTTCCCATGTGAAAGCTCAGGCACATGGTATGGCTTTCTGACAGAAAAACTCCTACTTGTATGGAATTTTTCCTAAAAGTTGGAACAATGTTTTGAGCATCTTGTCACATAAGAGTTGAGACAAATTGTTGTTCAAAGTTAGAAAACCTGTGCGAGTTACTCAGTTTTGAAGTTACTAACCATGTCAACCAGCACACGTCTAAATAGTTTTTCTCCTCATTTTAGAAACTCAAATAAATAATTCAATCTTCCATATTTTTGTTAAAGACAGAAAGACCAGAAATTAGACTTGACCAATATTCCCTTGCTCAGTTCATGTGGGGAAAATCAGTTTCTTTTGTTTCATTTCACAAAATTGATCAAAACTAAGAATCTGTATAATTTTTATGAATGCATAAACCAACAACAGTTTTTCTTTTACTTTATTTTAAAAATTGCATCTTTTTTGCAGACATAGGTTTAGTTGTCTTTTGATTTTACCAACATTGTTCTTTTTGGAGAGACCCAGACTTTGACAGATAATCAGTGGAGAGAGCTAAATGTTAGTAAGAAGACCTTCCACTCTCAAAGACTTGTAGCTTATCACTGATTATTGATATTGATAAATAATTTGAGACATTTATTTTTTAAAAAATCCTAAAAGGCATATAAGAACCAATACATTACTGTATTATCGAGCTTACTATATTGAGCTTTGCTTGTCTCATTACCCATTATAAACAAATTTCAGGGTTAAGTAAAAATGTCAAATAAAAATCAGGCATGTAAAGAACTAATTTGGAGTTTAATTAAATGATGTGATGCATTGATGGGGTTCATCTTGTAATGTGTTTGTTTTCTGTTAAAGCCAGTTTATCTGTCAAAGAATCAAGTCAGAGCTAAAAGTACAATGGAAAAACCAAAAACTTGATCATGCGTTTGATTTTGGAGAACATCTGTTCTATACTGTCATTTATTGACATTTTCTTTTTTTTCCCCCTATAGTTAACCATTCAAATGTTGTGGCAGTTTATGTGAAAAAAATGTTATGTAGTTATTTTTTTTTCTGTTCTCTCCTTCTTTGTCTGAAATATTAGTTTTAGAAAGAAAACCCCCACAGTCAGCAGCAAAGACATTTGGAGAAAGCAGGAAAGGATGTGCGACTTTGTAAAGCTTTTCCTGGCTTTCTTGCTAATTTCAACATTTCCTCTCCTCTCTTCCTCAAGGCTATGAACATGTACTCTGTTACCCTCAGCGGCCCAGCGCCGTGGGGCTTCAGGCTGCAGGGAGGCAAAGACTTCAGCATGCCACTCACTGTGTCGAGGGTAAGAAACAAGCTTTTCTCTGTGTTTGTGTTCATTAAGGTCTCAGGAATTTGCTTGATGTTTTGCATTGAGAATTGCTCTAGTCAGCCTTTTATGGTTTTCCTTGAGCTCCAGTTTGAATTAGTGGCTAATTAACAAAAAAAAACTTTCAGGGAGAAACACCTTCCTGGTATACAGAGAGCACAGGAATATCCTGTGTCACTCTCACAATGCGTATTGTCTGCAGGCGGTGCTTCGTTTTTACGGGCTTTTGCACGACTGGTGTGTACTGATCACACAAACATGCTGTCATTTGTCCCAAAATGCTTTGTATGCTCCATGTTAGGACACAACCATTCTTCAGAATTAAGTTTCAGATAAACTATGCTTATGCTGATGAGAGCAGCAACCACTTTCCAGGCCTTATAAGTGCAATGCTGCTTTGCCTGACAGAGGTACAAGCTGGATCTTGCAGTCACGAATGAACGAACTCACATAAAATAATTCCACCGCTGCAGCCAACTAGTTTGTACACAGATCTGGCTCTCCTTAGCACACTGGGATTGTTACATTGTTCCCTTAAAAGTTATGATAATACGTAAATATCCCGGCTGACTGACGTTTATTACTTTATCAGCTTTGTTCAGGATGTGCTGTTTCCTTTTACAAAGATAATTTGAAGGCACATCATATGCGGAAGCGTTGGCTCTCTTACTCCAAACAGAACACCAATTAGAAGCAGAATTGCCAAATGCAGTTAGATGTTTTTATTTTGCTGAATAGAGTCTGAATTGTGTTGCGGGTAGAGTCTAACCGAGATGGGTGCGTTTAGGTGATGTAATCCCTTGATGATGGCAACGGGTATCACCCTTCGTGTCAGCACATGTCCTGTATTTTCACAGCGCATCTCGATTAGAAACCTCATGTTCTTCTGTTGGTTTCAGACAACAGACTTTCTTTTATGAGCACAAGCAGTTGGACGAATGGCTTTACACAAAAGATGCATTTTTCTAGCAGATTATAGATGATTGCTTAGGGGAATTTCAGCCTAGACATGCGGGGTTTACTTCTGGGGTGAATATCAATGAAGTCGTCTGTTAAACACTGTCAAATGCGCCTAACATATGTCTGTAGGCTAGTTTTCCACTGTTCATGGTTATTGCAGAAAGAGAAAGCTGTATTCCTAATCTTGGAGTTCTGATATTCTTATTCCTTCAATGCTGTGCTTGTTTCTGCGCTATAATACATAAAATTTCACATTTGTCACATTAAAAACTTTAGGTGTTTTATTGTAATTTGTATTATGGGTCAACACAAAGTATCATTTAATAAAGATGGTTTTGAAAATTCCTAGATAAACTAAAGCCTCCTTTACCTCGCTATCCAAAATAAAACCCAGTGCCACCAGTTGCGGTCAGAGTTTACCTGATTTGTAAATAGTCTAATCTCTACATAAAGCCAACTGTTCAGTGAAGATTAGGAGGAAAACCCCCCCACAAAGACCAAGGCAGATCAGGAATAAACAATGAATAAAAGGAAGGATATAAGGATATATACTTTTCCTTAGCTGGGACAGAGAACCTGGTGGTGCTATTTACAATTTATAGATTTACTAAGGTGGTAGGGAGATTCTCCAAAATGCTTGCAGTAAAACTAGATTCTCCAAAGTACTGACTCAGAAGGTCTGAAAGAGGAAAAAATACTTTTATTAAGGCAGCCTATAAACATCCTCCTTTACTTGACTTGGGGACTTTTGGTCCCCAAGTCAAGTAAAGAGTTATTACACTGAAGTCTTGGTCAAGAGGGAGTGAAGCTTAGCTACACAGGATTTCTCCATAACAAGAAGAGATCTAGCTTTTACTTGAAGAGTTTCCATTAGATAAATTCAGTGGGTGGTTCATTTATTTTCTTCACAGCTTGTTGCTGATAACAATCTAAAGCTAGACTAAAAACCGATGAACATGTGGAGGAAAAAGACAGAAGACTTTTTGTTTCTCAGTGAGGCAATGAGATTGCAAGCAGTAACTCCTGAAAGATCAATGTGTGTATGTTTTTTGTGCATATTAGAAGATGATTAGCTCTGTTTGAGACTGGATATATAAGATGGAAGATTATGAAATAGTGTCACCTTTTATTTTATCATTTAGACTCCAATTGATGCGCCGCAAATTGAACTTCTGATTTTCATTGATCTGGAAAGTTTGTGTGTTTCTCACTTCTTACCTCTCAATTGTGAGTGGGTTCAGGAGTGTCTGAGCTCTTCAGACCCTTGTATTTCCTTCCGTGGTCTCTGTACCGACCACGCTTGTGCTTTCTCAGCATTCCAGGCATTTTTCTCATATCCACCCTGCCGCTGCCAACAGGCAATCCTGTTGTCTCCCCTCTGCATCTGTCTTCACCACTCACTTCTCCCATCCATATGACGAACTCCCCCAGTCTCAAAGGAATTGTCTCCAAGTGAGATCAGAGGAATGAAGACCATAATTTTTAAGTGAATGCGAATGGAAAAGGAAAGCGGGGATTTTGAGCTTAGCAGGACGGGTTCTCATCCATCAGCTGTAAAAACGTGCACCACGTTTGACTGACTGGAGTGACAGCTTTTCCAATGAAAGCAGAAGGTTTTTATTTCTGTTAAACTGCAAACTGCCGTCTCCAGATGTGAATGAACAATCCCTGTCCTGGAATTTATTGCTAAGCAATAAGGTTTTGTTTAATTCTGGTGCCAAATGTAACTAAAAAGTTCTTTAAGGACACCTTGTGACACCAGTAACGGACAAGTAATTTTCTTGATAGTGAAGCCGGATGTTGTTCATCAGGGGTTTGTTTTTAATAAGAATGGAGAATTAAGCATTACTTAGTATTCGCAGGAATTCACTGGCAATGTGCCTCCCCATTTTTCTGGAAGTTAATAAGTTTGCATGTCAGACGCTGAGAAAACAATGTTATACAGTCATAACTATCCAATCCGTTCACAAGAGGAGATGATATTCAAAATTAGGTTCACATCGGTCTGAGACTTGATTTTGAAAATATTTTTAAGACATTAATTCCCTTTAAAAAAAAAAAAAAAAATCAAGTACAGATTTCACAACAGTGAAAATTCTTTTTAAAGCATCTGCTACAAAGTGGTGGAGTGGCTAGCACTGTTGTCTTCCAGTAAGACGTTTCTGGGTTTGAATCCTGGCTTTTGAGGTCTTTCTGACTGGAGTTTGCATATTCTATCAATACATGCATGGATTCTCTCCAGGTACTCCAACTTCCTTCAACAGATTTATTTTTGTCTTTCAAGTTCTGTCATTTCTAGCCATCAAATGTCTATATCCACATATTCTGTTGACCTTTCACCTGTTTATTTTCATACAGAAAAACCTCAGTCAGGGTTCAAACCTGAGACCTTCAGGTTGTAAGGCAGCAGTGCTAACCACGGATCCACCATTGCAAATTTGACCCTATAATTGCCCTATAATTGAGGAGTGAGTGTGTTTATATACACACACACACCTGCTGCACGTGTGTGTGTGTATTTGTTTGTCTATCTTGACCAGTTACATTGCCAACCAGTCCGGTGTTTAGATCTTTTTTTTAAACTATAAAAATGATGATAAAGCAATACAACCCCTTCTTTATTCTGTTTTGTGATTAAAAGTATGTATTCATAATTTATAGACCTAAAGTATATTAACTAACAATTAGCAAAACTTATAATTACAGTAATTATAATCTATTCTATGCTAAAATTCAAATGTGATGGTTATGTTATGAAGAAAAGAGGCAATGTAGTCAAACCGGTACAAAATGTTATTAATCAATAGAAATAACAATGATAAAGAGAGGCTCATAAGTTCAGCAAAGGAGACAAACACATGGCCTATCATCAGGCAGTCTGAGCAGTCTCCATTATTAAGGCATTTTGACAAGATTTTGACAAGATGGAGAAGATTACGTTTCTGCTGAAACATCTATTCACTTCTAAACATTACTGCAAATGGGATTTAGTAGATTTTATATTGCTTGTTGAATCTTTCTTTCTTGTTTAATTGCAGTCCACAATGTCCCACAATATTTTAGTTTATGGCAATGTTTGAAAGTGAACTTCATTACTTTTTAATAACGACATAATTTTCAGCTCTTACTGACAATTATGTTATCTCAGAAACTGGATTGTTTCTGAAACTCTCTTTTGATGTGAGAAATTTAATGCACCCAATTTAATCCACTCCTCGAATAACTTTTGTCCCTCATCCATTTTCTTTTCCTCTTTCTTTTTCTTGCAAATTTTCAGAAACTTTTGTGACTTTAGAAATGAAGACATTTACATTACTTTATCTCTCATTGCATGTATTAGAGTTTTCCATATGAAGAGAATCGGCATGAAAGTGTAGAAAGTGAAGCTGTTTCAGTTAAATCTATCCCTTCTGATTAGAGAAGTTTTACCACATTTCTGCTCCAGATCCCATGCCATCGCAATTCAGTAAACATTATGATAACCCCGCATAACGTGTGAGCACCATCTGGTTTCTATCAACAAGCACATGCCACCCCGCTGACTTCAAAGTTTTGGAGAAAATTGCCAATGATGTCACAGCAATAAACGGGCGGAGAGATGTTAAAATGCCTCCCCAGTCCACGTCTACAGCTGTCATTAAGTCTTATGATTCTGTTTCCCTGGGATTCTGTCTTAACTTGAAGGCCATCTGTTGCTTCATTATCAGCATGCTCTTTTTCTCACACTTGCAAAAGCTGAGAGAAAGGAGGCCTTGTTAGAGGGCAATAATAATTCATTTTGTAACATGCATTGGTCTCAGAGGCCTCCATTGTTGTCGGATATGTCCGACATACGTGTTGCGTTTTAAGGTGAGTTGGGGGGAGGTGTTCCTCTGCAGTCATTATGGGGGGCACAGGGGGAGATTGCATACTTGCAGGTTTGGTTTTCTATTTCTCAGAGTGATATTTATGGCTTTGCATCAGCTGTGCCGCGAATGATGTAAGGACAGACGGTCTCTTAGCCCCCAAATAGCCATGGAAAGAATAAAATTGCGATGGTACATAGCTACCCAGCCTGTATATCACCAGCTGTTTGATAAACCTTGGTGCATTATTAACCAAAACGAGCTGAGAATAAGTATGAGGCTTTGCTCGCCTCAAGGAATGTACTTCAAAGGTGAATTTAGCATGATGCATCCTGAAAGGTTGGCTCAAGCTTTGAAATTTGATAGTACACCAAAACGGTTCTGCTGCTGCACTCTGCCAGAAGGCTTTGAAACCGGCCGTGAACTGTTAGTCAAACCATTTAGATCCACTGAGACGCGGATTCACCAACTCTATAAGCTTCGCCGATGTTAAACAACTAAAGTAATATTCCCTCCTGTCCAAGCGAAGTTCACAGTTGCTGAATGAAAAGTCTGTGTAGACATCATCTTTGCAATCTATCTCAACAACCACGAGAAATCCCTGGTTTTGTGAGGTACAGTAGAGTGTATGGCAATAGAAAGTGCATGTTTTCCAGTGTCCTTCCCTGTATTGACTGCTGCACGGAGGACGAGGCAGGTATTAGGTTTCTGTCCGCCCCTTACCAACCGAAAGGTCTGAACGCAGCAACTTTGACTGCTGGCTTCTGAAGGGAGGGAGCAGCTGCACTCTGAACCTGAGCCAGAAACACAGGTGTCTGCGTCCATCAACATGACTAATAAATTCATACAAATTAATGGAATACACAATCTGAAGGCTGAAAAAGTTTTTTTTTGTTGTTGTTGTTGTTTTTTTTACTGTACATTTGGATGGTAATAATAGGTGCTCTTATATAGTGCTTTTACTTTTTCATTTACCTCAATATATATATACATATCGACACTCCTGAAGGAGAGCCAGCTGGAGGTATCTAATGCAGTGGTCTCCTAAATACATAAAATAAACATTGTACAGATGGTTAACATAATTAACTGTGAAATTCTGATGATATGGGTATAATAAACTGGAGTAAAACACATCTGTTATACTTCTTTCCAAAGTTTAAATCTGTGTCAGCTGTAGGTATTTTGAATGTACAGCAAAGTTATTGCAGCTCATAGATGCTTGACAAGTCAGCAGAGAGTTAAGTTCATACTGTTCCCCTAAGAATGTTTTATATGAACAAGGTGTAAAAATATGCCTTGCTGAACTCCTTGTATTTATTTATTTTTCTTTATAAAAAAAAAAAAAAATTGGATTGTGTGTCTAAATAATGTAGGTGAATTTAGCTCCACCACTGCCGCCTTGAGAGAGAACTCAATTATAAGAGTTGCATCTGGCTACTGAGTTCCTCTTTTCTATTTTAATGTGTTGCCTTATTTCATTATATATTTTCCATAATATTTTTTTCTATAGGTAAGTCATAAAACATTTAATTTAAAATCAGACATTAGGTGAACTACTGTACAGGGACCAGGACTGGAGTGTGGTCACCAATCTAACAAACTTGAACTAATTGGGATAGCAGTTGGATACTAATGTAAAATGTTTTTCTCCTGTATACCTGTTGAAAAATAGGATTTAATATAAGTGACCAGTGGAGAAGAGGTTTCATTTTACTGGTTATGCTTACTCTTGATTAATTATAAGTAATATTCAGTATGATGGGAAGTCTTAGTGGTTCTGCAGTCATGACTGTTTAGAAATCTTTTTTAAAAACCTACTTAATGGGACAATTTGGACACAAATTTCCTCCCAAATAGAAGATTTCTTCTTCTTCCTTATTACTGTGTAGGTCTCCTGTGCTGTGCTTGCTGATCCTTTACTCCAATTTTGCAACATCTGGGACCTACAAGTCACTTCCTTTTAGCATCTGTAGTAAAGCTGCTCATCAGCAGCACTGCTAGTGATTAAGACATTTTTGGTTATAGACGCAAGAAGTTTAATATTTTTGTGATCATAATTTTGAGTATGGGTCTGTCTGAATCCAATACCCATTAAAAGCTTTTCTGAAATGCACAATGAAAAACGGCTTTGAGAAGTGTGTCCAAACGGTGTCAAGTAAGGTCTGAATAATGGAGGCAGGGCTGCATTTATCTCTGTGGGGATCCTGATTGAATAGCCTGCCATGTGAAGGGGAGGCTACAAGTCATGTATCTGGGTCTCCTGTTATTTTTCGCCTTACAAGAATGTTTAAAATGTTAAACTCATTTGTAAAATTGAAACAAAAGTGCCTTTAATTGCTTCCAGCAAGAGCAAATCCATGACGATTAAAGAGATCTTTGAAATCAGAATCCTGGTTGAACATTTTTTAACCCCAAAGCGACCCGCATGCACTGAAGAAGAACGTAGATGTCACACAGCTTGTCACACTGTTTACAGAAGTAATAATAGATGCCACCCTCTACGGATTGGCTTTGAGTTATTCAGAGCCGACATTATTGTCACAAAACACAAGGGTAGCTAACTTAAAAGCTCAACCAGTAGCTATGGCCTCTGCGGATATTGACTGCAACTTCTGTTGCAAAATCTGTTTGTATGCGTAGTCAGAGGAGGAGTGGTGGGATTGTGATGTAATGCACTCCACTGACAGAGACTTCTGTCCTTTTTCGCCACTGTTTACGTCATATGCCGCGTCTGGCTTGTTCTGGGGCAGAATTATGATGCACACCTCACATCAATGACATAAAAGTCAGATAAAATGCGACTTTAGACAGTTTGAAATTAATCGAATACAAATCTGATTTAGAACCACATATGAAAGTGGCATGTGTCATTATAATTATTTCTTTGGTTGAAAAGATCAGAATTGTGCCGTTCAGACTGATGTGAAAAGTCTTATAAGAACTGCATTTGCCTGCTGCGTGAGCATCAGCCAAGACATTTCCACATTTAGGTTTTGATCTGTGTTCTAAGCTCGGCTGCAGTTTTGTTTTTATCCGTCAAGAGCCAAGTACTTATTTATGTACTTTTTTTTATGAGCAGAGACGTTATCGTTTTTATGGCGTCTTCTCTGCTCTTGTGCAACCGTTCATGTTTCATGTTCCCAATCAAAGCAGCAAGTGTGATTAGCTGAGCCAAACATGACAGGAAACTATTGATCGAACGGCTGAATCCTCTGAGCTTTTGATGAACTAACATTTGCAGGGATCCGTGGCATTTGAGAGTAATCCTAATGGGGGTTCTGTTTGCCAGAAATCCTCGCTCCTGCTTACTTATCTGATGCTGCACGCTTTTCCTCTAGTTATCTTAGTATTTGACACAGGTCTCAGATTTCATTAAGCTGCATGGGTAAGCGGACTAAGCCCTTGCTATTCACAGCGTAGCATCTCTGATCTGTGTATTAGAGGGGGTAGAGGACATGGGAGGCCGGGTTGTACGTGTTCATTGCTTTGTGTCTTGTTGTAACATAACTCTATGCTTGACTTCAGCACTGACTAATTCTCTCACAGCCTCAATGACAGAGGGAGAGGATGATGTCATTGCTTTGTCAGTCAGCAGCTTACCTGTCAGACTGAGAAGAGGTGGACGGATCGTTCCAGCTAATGGTATGACTAATGGTAACATCTGGGCCTCGTCTACAGCTGTCAAACATTTATCCTACAGTCACCAGTTACATCTGCAGTAAATCACAAGCTGTCGACTAATGACATCATGGTGACCTTATAATGGCTGTTCCTGGTAGTGCTGAGTGAAACAGACAAACAGGCTCCTCGAGGTAATTATTAGGTGTCAGAGATTACAACAGTGTCAACTGAGAGTGATTGTTTGTGTGTTCAGGTATGAGGTTAGGGGTACAGTAGTATAATGTTGCTATAGGAAATGTTAGAGACTTCCTACACTGTGGTTTGGATGGACAGTTTCTGTTGTTTAGACCTGATGAAGCCAAAGGAATGTTATGTCAGATTTTTCCAACCTCAAAACATGCATTTCTGCCTCTGATTGCTCAGTATGATGGATGGAAACATTAGATGTACAACTCTTCTCTAAATTACTAAGGTTGTTTCAAGGTTTGTTTGACAGTTGGAATGCTAAACACATGCTATCTTGCTCCATTATGGCAGCAGATGTGTTTATGAAGGACGTCCTTGGTCAAAAATGCTCCTATTAGTTTCACACTGTCTAAAAGTTTAGCTTTAAAACTGCAACTTATGGCTTACATTAAGCAATTTATTAATATTTGTGGACAGTTTATGAAAATTTACTGTGGGGAGAGGCAATACATCTGCCATTACAGTTATAGCTTCACAAACATAAATACTGTTTCACCAATGAAACCTTTTTATTAAATCAGTTGCTTCAGTGAACCAGTTAAACTAAGTAGTGCAATTTGACCACAAATAACTGCATTTAATCACGTCTAAAATATTGACATCAATGGATGTTTGTCTGGGGGAAGATTGTTACATTTCAAATTACAAAAGAAAAAATCCCAATGATATATTCTGTTTTTTAACGTTTTTAAACATTGTCATTTAAAGCATATTATTACCAACATAAATCACAATTCATGCCATAATTTTTTCTCCTATACAATAACTTTCCATCTTTAAGTCACTGCTGAAGAAATATTAAAGATGTCGTCATGCATTATCATTGTTTTAGGGAATTTCACTTGCTAATATTATCAATATAATTCATTTTGTACTTTAAATAATCTTTTTATTAATACATATTAACTGTACAATAACCCAAACATTTTTATTTTCAGTATAGTAAAAAAAAAAAAACACCATAAAATGTTCTTGCAATGATGAGCTGCGATAAAGTGAAAGTTTAGACTTTTTGAAGAGGAATCCTGTGGAAACATTTTAAGTAGTTAGTTTATCTGCAGTTAAGGGTAAGAAAACATTTAACAAGCTGTTAAAAGCATTTAAGCTATAATCTGGGTCTTACTAGTTCTGAAATATGAAAAGGAAGCATTAAATTTTTTTTTGAAAATGTTGTATGACTTTCATTTTAAGTAGTTTTTTTTTCTTGTATATTATGTTCATTTTACAAGTTAATTATATTGTAATCAACAGCGTGATCTTTGCAGCCACAAAAGCTCCACCTTTTTCTTCATCCAAGCAGTTTTTTGTTTTTATTCCCCTGAGTGATCACTGTAATTTCCTGTTATACCTGCTCTGATAACCCTCTCGAACTGAATTGTTGTTTTCCTCCAGCTTACACCGGGTGGAAAGGCAGCTCAGGCCGGAGTCGGGGTGGGCGACTGGGTGGTCTCCATCTGTGACGCCAATGCCGAGGATATGACCCACGTGGAAGCACAAAACAAGATTAGAGCAGCAACAGACTCCCTCACTCTCACCCTCAGCAGGTAGGTCGTCTGGAAGCTCATGATGCAACTAAGTGCTAATTTTATCTCATGCACACAGCAGCAGAAACCGCCACAGAGCGTATGGCCTCCTTCATTTTCATTTAGACAAAATTAGATCCCATCAAGACCTTTGAAATTGTTCCCGGACTGTTTGCAAGACACATTGTCATTTCAGTCCACTATCCATTTCTCCAAGGTTTAGGTACAGCTTTAGTTGTATTTCAACAGTGCGTTGTACTTTTAATTTCCAGTCCAATCTTGACGAAACAAATTCTTTCCTGAGGTGCTTTTAACTTTTGATGTTTTTTGAAGTTTTCTTTGTAACTTGTAGCCAAATGATCAAATACATTTTTTTCAAAGGCTTTTCTGTGACTTTCCAAACAATGCTGTGACAAATTATTTGCCTTTTTACAAATGTAATGTTCCAGTTTTGAGTTGCCCTTAAGAGTTTCAGATAATTAAAAAATATATATTTTCAGACGAACATTACCTTAATTCATAGAAAATCTGTTTTCGAGGTTCATAAATTAGTTGGATAAAAGCTTTCCAAACCAACATGACCCTACATAAAAATTTAATTGGAGGGTTTTCGACTATTAACAGCCTGTTTTAAAGTCATCCCACCAAATCTCAATTGGATTTAAGTTCAGACAATCATTTTTCCACCCTAAAAGCGCTAAGCTTTTAAAGTGTTTTTATGTGTTTTGGGTTATTATCCTCGTAAGGTCACAAAATAATAGCTGGATAATTGTCCTTCAGGATGTCTGTTGGAAAACAGGTTCCATCAATTGCAGCAAGTTGTCTGTGTGCTAAAGCAGCCCCAGAGCATTACACTGCCACCACCATGTTTGACGGTTGGCTCTTTTCCTGAAATTCTCTTCTTTTTACCAGATGTGAGGTGATTCCAGAATGTTCCATGTTTGTCTCATCAGTCCACATATTATTTTCCTCAAAGTCCTGAATATCATAAGATGATTTTGGCAACTGTGAGACGGCTCTTCCTGTTCGTTTTTGGCCAGCTGTGCTTTTCTCTCTAGAACTCTTCAATGGTTGCCATTTTTACTCAATCTCAGTCTTATTGTTGAATCAGGAAGAAGGACTTTAAGGCAAGTGAAGTAGTTTAGATCTTCTAGTTTCAGTTGCGACCTCCAGAATCAGCCATTGATGAGCTCTTTGATTAGTTTGATAACCCTAATCAAAGCTTTCTTTGTTTACACATCTACATATTTACAGAAACTTTTAATTTCAACAAGCATTCCATAAACATTCCAAACTGGATTTTTTTTTCTTTCTTCAAACCACAAACTCACACATCGCTTTGGTTTGCTTCAGTACTTAAGTCTGATAAATAACTTTGTATCCAGATGTCAGAGACTTAGTTTCTCATCTGTTCTTGAATTTCTTTAGATCAAGGCATATTAAATGCTGTTTGAAAACTTCTATTTAAGACGGCGGTGCCCAAAGTCTGTCCACAAGGGCTGGTGACCTTCATGTCTTAAATGCTGCCCTGATAAAACAAACCTGAATCAAATGAATGACTCATTAGCAGGTCTATGCAGAGCTAGGTAATATGCAAAGGAAATAATTCAGCTGTTTGACTGAGCTGTATTGGAGCAGAGACTCATCCAAACCCTGCAGAAAACCGACCCTGGAGAACTGGAGCTGGACACGGCTGATTAAAGAGATTTCCTGATTGTACAGGTCAGGCAGTAATCAGGCTTGGATGAAACTGAATCAAAAAAATGTTACCTAATTACATTTAATGCATGATTCAGACAGGTTATATTAAGTGATTTCTTTAAAAAAAATTATTATTCTTGATTTAACAAGGGAAAGGTAATGTTTTAAATGAATTGGTTTGAATAGCTTGTTCCAGTTAAATTAAATAATTTGAGCACTGCATTTTGTATTTACGCAGGTTTTCACACTCTTTTCTTAATATATCTTATACTGTAAAATATTCAAATGTGACAAAAAACCTAAAACAGCTGTAAGTCTATAAGGTAGCAAATAAAACACATGTATACGAATTTGGATGGATGTACTCCAGTCGCCTTTTTCTAATAGAAACAACTTCTATTCAAAGGAGTCAGTTGTCTGAACTTCAAAATGTCAGGAGAAAGGAAACTTTCCTCGGACTAAAACAATGAAATCTTTTAATCAGTACTGAATAGGCCTCCTACGGGCAGCACTTATACCTGCTCACATAAGTCTTGCCAGAAATTCTGACAAAGTGTCAGGAATGCAAAAATGTTTAATCAGTAGCTTAATTATAGGGGGAAAAAAAGATTTTAGTCTCAGAGAAAGATGAAATGTAATCATTCAAGGCCGAAGCACTTTCAATACAAAAGAAGATATCGACTTTCGAAGTAATAAAGCTGAACTTGCTGCTGCCGCGGGACTCGTTTTGATTTTCTTTTTTTTTTTTTTTGATCCTTCATAAGTAATAGGAGTAAAGCTTTGTTATCTCGTTCACCTCATTGTTGCCTGCCAGGAGACTCTGCTTTTAAATTGTTACAACATGCCTTTTTTTTCTTTTTTTTTTTTAATCAGTTAGTTTGAGAGAACAGCTGCAGGGTATTTCAAGTCTCTCCAGACAGCAGCAGAGCCCAAACCGTACAGAGTAGTTTGAGATTTGGTGGTTCTGACTTGTAGGGTATCATTTACAGCATTCGAGGCTTCTAGCAATTTTGTACGATTCATCTCTAAAGTTCAACTAAAGAGCACAGAGGATGTTAATATAAGGCAAAATTACCTTTTAGTTTGTTTTTTGCATGGTAATGCACAATACATACATAGATCTACAATAAGTAGACCAAGTTGTAAATTGGCCTAATCCAGTCACCAACTGGTTTCTTCTTGTGTCTCCAGCCTTAACCAACCAAACTCCTTTAAATGACTGAGAGGGAAATTGGTTTAATTTTTGGAGTTAAATAAACTATGAATGATCATAAAAATTTAAAAGCCCTTGAATTTTTTTCTTAAATAAATGCCTCTTTTATCCCACTCCTGGAATGTTAGAGGAAACTGTCCTTGTTTAATTTATATCTTCTTTTTAATCTTCACTTTATGGTAAAATGGTTTTGATTGACCTTAATAAGTGTTCTTCACACCAGCTCTATTTTTGCTCCACTCTGTGGTTTGCCTCCTCCATTTCTCATCTCCTTATGGAGTCAAGTTTTTGTAAACATTTCACAGTCTTCCTCCTGTCTTTTTTGCACCACTGATTCTTCTATAAATCCCAGGTTTCCTGTTTATCTCACCCCGACCTATTGCTGTTATGCTGAAAGCAAAGCAAATGTTGTTTTCACAGAGGAACTGTTGTCAGTTTTTCTATTTATTTGCATCTTGGCTCACGTCCACTGTTGTTTTATGTCGAGATGGGAAAACAGCTGCATGGCGATGAGAGATACTCTGTTTTAGTTTAGTAACTCATTTTCTTCAGTGCCAATAATCATTTTGTGGTTATGGTTTAAACTATAGGGTCTTTGGTGCAGAGAAATTGAATCACGCAGCATCTCCAAGAAAACATTAGGGTCGTACTTTTAGGCGTCCTCGACTTGCCCGTCGGGATCTGGTTGAATTGTTTGTGATGTGTGCAGGGTCGATTACGGTGCCATTGGGGAGTTCTTTGCGGTGAAATTTCTGACTTTATCTAACATCAGCCTGAAAGCCAAGTATGCATCAACTGAAATTAGCGATCCGTGAAATGAGTTGGAGAATGATCTCATGCCGTTTTCACATTCAGATCCAACGCAGGTCAGAGTCAGCTGGGGAAAACGAATTTCTTCCGAGAAACAGTGATTTAATCACGCACATATCTCTGAGCCAGAATAAACACAGCCACAAGACAGCAATCATACACATTCCTGATATTCCTCATAACATTTGACTCATCAAATTGTGGCTTCCATAAATATAGGCCTATACTTTCCTCTGCCTCTCTGTCCTTTTCAGCTCTGTTGTCATCCTCTATAACTCTGCGCCCTCAGTGGTTGAGCAGGTAATGACAGGAACTGTTAGTCATTCCTTATTGTCACAGGAAGTGTCATTTGTAGCTTGCTGAGAAACTCCTGCCTGAAACAATAAGGGGCGGTTTAACTTGGTGACAACTTTGTGTTGCATTTAAATTTGGATGATAATTTTGTTGTAGAACTAAGTGCAATGTGTGGCTCAAAGTTTAATGTGGAACAAAAAAATTTTAATACACACATTAGATTAGGAATAAATCCCCTTTAAATTTTTTGATTTTCGGTGTTAAATTGGTAATAAATTGCATTTTCCAAAGGACTTTAGATTGAGTTTTCCCTGCAATTTTTTATCATCCTAATCATGACTTATGTCATCCTAGTGAGATGTTGAGTTCAGAGATGGACTAGTATGACATTTATGGCACCTTTCCGATCTTCGTGTTTGAAAACATTTGACTTGCCGATGCTGATCTGAACCACTCTTGATTTTTCTGTAAGGACTAAAACTTATCACCATTGTCTTTTAAGCCTTTGTACCATGAGTGGTTATTATTTATAAAGAGACAATGTCACTGAATGAGAGAGCAGTCATTATTCAACCAGGTTTTACTATTTTATAGCAAAGTATCGGGAGATGACAGCTTAAGTAATCTTTAAATTCATGATTAGCCTTGTTTGTATTAACACCTTTATTTAACTCCCTTCTTTCCAAAAGTCTGCCAGCAATTCAGGAATACATTGCCTGACATCTGACTCTCTGCTGTATGAGCCTGAATAAGTTGCTTGGCTTTTCACAGCTGTTTTGCGTTGTCTTCATTCATAAACACCTTTCTGATACCAAGTAGTTAATTTCAGTAACAACTTCTCTACTGAAGCATATTGTTGTTAATGTTGTGACATTTCTGGTTTAGATTGAATCAAGCAGCACAGACTCCAGAGGATTAAACAGTTTGTGGGCTTTTCTTGTAAAGCCCATAATTGGGACAAGAAGAAGCCTTTCAATCAGTTTTGTTAATCAAACTGATTTTCCACTTTCATTTGAGATGAAAATATTTTAATCTTCACCTCCAATTGTAATTTAAATATGATGTTAAGCTTCAGTAAAAACGATAAAACACTAAGGCAAAAAGGTATAATTCCTTTTTCCTGAATGTCATTATCAAAAGTTCCTCCAGCAGGACCTATATTTTTAATGTTTCACATTAACATGGCTTAACTTTGTTCAGATTTTGTCATTTGTGTAATTTAATTTGAGCCATCGAATGATTCATATGGAATCTAATCTTCTACTGTGATCCTGTCAAAGCATTTCTGTCTACAACAACTTTTAAGTGAAAACTTTAAAGTGTTTTTTACTTGCAGAGTACTTGATTTTATTAAGATATTCAGGTCAGCTTTGAGTGCAGTTTATGTTGATGCTGATCAACGTAAGAGTCGAAGAAAGACTAACATCTTGATTTTTTTTGTTCTCTTCTTTTTTCTTTAGAGCTCTTAAAGGAGGTGAAGAGAGGAAGGTAAGAACATATTTATCCTTCACTGTGAGCTGACTCCTTTGTGAACTCCTGGATGGTTTGTAATGGCATGGAGCGTTTTTTTAAATGGGAAACCTCCTGTACTCTTTACTCACTCTTGGATTAAAGGCTGTAATATGCCACTTTGTGTTTAAATGAATCTGAATCACCTGCATTGTCCATCACGGTGCATTACCCAAACACCAGCAAGTGAGGATCAAGTGCTTGCGACTATATAACGACTGTAGTTTCGATCGTCACACCTTGCACAATCCCCGACACCTGAATAAGTATTGATTCATTCAGTCTCTTTGTGAGGCCTTTTGGCAGCTACTTTGACCAACTGATTGAACTTTTCACAGCATAATGGAGTCATGAACCGCTCTGTGTTGGTAAAGCAGCTGGCACATGCATGCAAACAGTCAATGTTCCGTTTTAGTAGGCGTTCAGCACCCCACACATAATGTTCGGTTAGAAATCTCATTAGTGAGAGATGATGGTTATACATGACACATTCTCACTTTGAGCGTTTTCATTTCAACTGCAGCAGCAGATTACTTTGGCCACTTCCTGGCTGATAGCCAACACAAATAAAATAGCAGTGTCCGCACTTCTCAACCGCTCCTTCTGTCTGTGTGGAGAAAAGCCTGCAGGCTCTGACAGAGCTGCTGCTGCAGCTGGAGTACACTCTAATCATTTGCTGAGAGACTGAAAAAAAAAACCAAGCTTGATGGGATTGTGCAAGAGCAGACCTTTTTTTCTTTTTGTTGTTTTTATTTTGTGCGTGTCAAATGTCTAACTGCATGTTGTGCCCTGTGCTGCATTGTCTCCCTCTCCCACACCCACGCAGGACTCGCTTTCCTCGGCTTCTGCTCCGCCAAAGTACTCCTTTGCCCCAAGCACAACCATTAACAAGATGGCGAGGCCATTTACAGCCGGGGGTGCTAGCACTAACTCAGGACCCGTTATTAAACCTGTGGCCTACACACCTAAGTTTAACACCGCGCACTCGCCGGGCCTCGCCAGCACGCAGCAACCTCAGAATGGGTAGGTGGAAAAATGAGCGCACTTACCTTCAGAGCTGCAATGTGACTAATGTGGGTTTTTTTTTTTACGATGTTCTTGAAGTCTCATTATTCTGGCGTCTCATTAAAAAGAGAAAGTAACTCCTTCAGTATCGAAGAGAAAGTAGTTCAGTCACTGCTGCTGTGTACTGCCAAAATTATGTCACCATGTAAAAAACATTACAGAGTAGATAAACACAGCTAATGTATGCTGACTCACTGCTCAACTCAACGTAATATGTTTGCCACCAGATGGCAAACATTGAATGTGCTTTAGATTGATAGCCTTGGAGTTTTAGTGCCACTTGCTGCACTGAGCTGGAATATGCTCCATTTAATACATCCTTACAGAGAAGACAAAAAGCTAATTTAACCTAAGATATGGATGGAGGCCATTAGTCATCACTGTATGACTGTGTAGTCTCCTTTACATTCACTATAAATGATTGGTAAATGGCAAAACTTTACAAAATCCACCAGAAATTGAATCAGTGGTCTATTGAAAGCACTATCTATATTTATTGGCACCATTGGTAAAGAGGTGCACAAAGCCTCAATGTATTCATGGATTTTCCAGGCACATGGTGCCTTTCCTTAGCAGAATCAAGTAACTATGTTACCTTCAGTTGAAGGTAACATTTTAAGTCATCCAACATGACTTAAAAAATTAATTGATGTCACCTCTGTCGCCTTGAAATTGGGCCTCTGTTTCTTTAAGAAGCTTCTTCTCTTTCCTACACTACACCTTCAGTACAACAGTGCTTCTCCACGATGCTGTTTGCATCCATTCTTGGGAGCTGTGGACTGAAAAGTAGTTTGTATGATGAGCTCAGCAGACTCACAACTCCAATCAATTGCTGCTGTTTTTAGTCTGTTTCTCAAACATGCATCAAAAAAATCCAAGCAACACTCCAGGTATGCTTTTGATGAGCGATTGACACTTTAAAATGATACAAAGATAAAAAATGGAGATTTTACAGTCATACCCCACTCTTTAATATAAATTAATTCAGTAGCAGAATCTCACACTGTGTTAAGACTGACGCATGTTCTTGTTCGTAAGACTGCATGTACATGCGTATTCAGGTAGGCAGACTTTCAGAACAAGTTAAAGTACTTATAAAACAAAATGGACGTACCAGGAAGACAAAGACGTTGGTAACAGGCAAGTGAAACAGTCTGTCCTTCAACGTCATATCTGTTCTCCTTTTCAAAGAAACTAAATTCTTTGAAGCATTTTTTCATGTTCAGCTACATTTACTCTCTCCTGAATATTTTTCAAGGATACTTAGAAGAATAAACTCAAATCCTAACCAATTCTAAAAGTGGCTGCGTGGCATTGAAGAGTCTTCAAGGAAAGGATTGGCCGCTTCTAGTAATTTGGGTAATGGTGGTGCTCTGCTTGTAGCTGCTACCGAAATTTGGTCCGCCTCTTTATTTAGCCCCACTCGTAAACTCTGACTTCTCACAGAGCTTTATTTGCACACTCCAAGTAGACTGAATGCAGAGTTTGAAAATTATGTGTAGCTGCAATAATTAGTGATAGTTTTTCTTAAGATATTCTCCTCAGAATTTGGATGTAATGTGTAATGTACCCAGGTTAGGAGTGCAAAGACAGGTTTTGTGATTTATTTTCCTCTGCGGATATTACACCAACATCATGTGTCACTGCTGTGGCATTTATCATTATTCACGGGGTTTCGGAGTACAACAAAGATTTGACTAACTCCGGTGCCATGGAAATTAGGCAGAGGAGGGTTTTTTTTGTTTTTCCTTGGCAGGAACATCAATTTACATCCCCGTGAAAAGCAAAAGGGGACAAGAGGAGCGGCACAGCCAAAGGTTTTGTGCCAGTCTTCTGACTCATTCTGGGTCAGAGTGACAGCAGATGATTTGACAAACAATGCTGTCCTTCTCTCTCCGAGCTTGTTGACAATAACAGCATGTCTCGTGTCACTTCTCGCGTGCTATCTGCATATCTTCTGCTGTGTTTGGCCTTCGTCACATATTGACATGTTCCGTTTCTTTTCCCTCCCTTCCCCTCAAGCTGAGCTCTGACCTCTTTCTCTCACTTTGTGTTTTCCTCCTTTCTTTTCACTTCACAGATGGAAGTCTTTGACAAGTTAGTATACTTCTTTGGATTTTTACAGTCCTGTACAAAAGAAAGTTTGCATTTGAATTGCCAGTTTGGATCAATGTAAATAGCTTCTAAAATTTTGTTTGAGTTGATCTTAAGATTCCTTGGCATATTTAGCTGTTCATTTTATTTACAAGATGGACTGATTACACAAAAAACATAAAGTAAACAAAATACAATTTCTGTAAACCGCACAGGGTCAATACTATTTGTACATGTTTAAATATTTGAGAACCCTCACTAATATTTGAATAAATGTGCTCTAACTTGGACACAGAAAGCATCCAGTAACAACCCGCTATTGGACAATTATAATAAAAGTCTGGGTGCATGTATCTTTTTGAGAACGTGTGTGTAACATTTCTCCTTTTAATTGAAGAAAATCCACAATAAATTGAAACTGAATCCTATTTTTTGTTTGAAATGAATTGAGCTTGTTTTTGTATCATCCTTCAGCCCCGGCTCAAGAACATTTCATATAAACCTTTAAAAGACCTAAATTAATCTGGCATTTATGCCCATGATTATGACGCAACATTCAAAGGGTCATGACCCTCACCAACTGCGCCACTTAACCACGCGAAGCGCCATGACAAACACTGGAAGTGAGAGACGGGAGTATTGACTCATCATGTTAACTAACTGATCAGTACCGGATTATTCCCTCTGAAATCATAAACATTGTAAATATGAATAATTTCTTCCTTTATTTCTGCTGTTTTTAGGCGAAAGGGAAACGAGCTTCATTTTAACTTCAGCTCTTGATCTATCGAAATCACATACCGTTTACTCTTCTCTTGTTTTGCGTCCTTATTTGTTTTCTGGTCTGTTCCACAGGGGCGAAGCCACTTATTATGATGATATATACCAACAGTCCAAGTAAGAGGCAGCTGCATGCAAGCTGGTTTGTCAGCTCAGTAGCTTATTATGATCAGGTTGTTTATGAAAAGATAGTGAGCAGCAGATGCTCTTTGGTGCATTGGTTTACAGAATGGAGATGGCAATTCATTAGTGAGCATTCATCTTCTCTCCTCGTCTCGCTTGTTGATGAATGTACGCTACAGTTGACCTAGAGCTATGTTAGAAAGATGATTGAAAGGGGGGGAAAAAAGCTTCTTATGCAGCTTCTGAAGTTGTTTATCAAAAATAAAACCCTTCGTATATTATATTTTTTTGTCTGTAAGATGGGAGTTATCTGCTTTGTGAAGCAATAGGAGCCCTGGTGTGCAAAGCAGATCTTTGCATAAATGGCTGCATGGTGTGGATATGTTCAGATGGGATGGTGTTAACCATGCCTGCTGTTTGCTCCTGCTGCTGCTGCTGCCTATGTGTGCAGGCACGGCCTCAGGGTGGAGAACGTGCCCTGTTTTATCCCTAACGATCGCAGCAAGAAGAGGCTGATCGAGGACACCGAGGACTGGCAGCCCCGCACCGGCACCACCCAGTCTCGCTCCTTCCGCATCCTGGCCCAGCTCACGGGCACCGACTTCAGTAAGTCACAGCCTGAGCCGGGCGGACAGGACAGTCGGATAGGTCGGGGTGTGAAGGGGAAGAGGAGATCACATGTAGGAGGGAGGCTGCTGCCGATTTGATGTGATCTGATAATAGAGGCTCTCAGTGAGGGTGACAGATGAGTGAGTGACACAGGAAGGTAGATGGCAGCTTTGTCCATTTTTTACCGATTTCCAGATGTCTACAGTGGCAGCTATGAACTTATTTCCTTGCATCTGTCAGTTCCCCGACATGTCAGCTAGAAAAATGGGAGAAAACAGTAGAAAGCATAGCGTCTTATTCATCGTTATGACTACTTTGAATAAAACAGAATAGGTGAGTATTTCCTTAAAAAGCAGCACTGTCTGATATCTTTATCTTTCCTGGATCTCTCAGTGCAGGACCCAGATGATGAGACTATGAAGAGGTCAAGGTAAACTCCTGATCGCAGTCATGACTGCTTGTGTTTGTGCTATGGTTTGTTTTGCAAAAGCTTTCATCCAGGCGTTTTGCTTTAAACGCATCTCTAGTTTTAATCTTCCATTAGCAGCTCGGTCTGATTTGGCTGCTTGAGGTGACGTGAGCGTTGTGCATGCGTTATACTTTGACATTTGCAAAAGGTGTGCTGTTCAGAACAGAGTCTGGTATGTTGCTTAATGTAAACCGAAAACATTTGTTTTTGCAAGTAAATTGTTCATTGGCATGTTTTACGTTATCAAGTTTCAGCAAATGTAATGTTATTTAAATTAAAATCATTTTTAGCTGCATGCAGACTGCAAACAGGAAGAGATGGCACTTTTTTAAAACTCTTCCTGTGATGTTGCTTTTTATAAACAACGGAAAATCCTGAAAATAGTAATTTAGTTGTTTTGATTGATTGGAATGATCAAGTGTTAAACATCCGTGATTGGTTGAAGTAGAAAGATAATTTGAAAGTGAAGTAGGATCATCAGTGGGGGTAATAATTAATTGTGACGAGCTCCATTTGATTATAACAGTGATCAGCTTGTATTGTGGTGCAAAACCAAACTTATTTTGAAAAAATTGGGAATACTGTTGATGGTACTCAAGCTGAAGAGTGTCTCAAAAGTTGAGGTAATTTCAGGAGATTCTGAACTATTGGCAGTAATGCTTCAATAACAAATGTCGATGTCTGTAATAACCCTGAAGAGGCTCTAAGGCAGGGCTCTGCAACCTGATGCTGAGCTGCAAGTGGCTCTTCGGGGCCTCCGCAGTGGCTCTTAATAGCTCTGGCCAAAAATGAAAAAGTCTGAGTGAGTAATGTCTTAAGAAATCAAAGTAACGAGGGAAAAATGTTGATTTTAGCTATTTTGTCCCACTGGGGCAGGAAAAATTGAAGCACAGAGAAAAAAAAAAGACAAGTCTTTAGCATAAAAATTGGAACTAATTTGTTTTGGTAGAGATTTATCTTTTGTTGGAGGACCATGTAATTTTGTGACCTCAAGCATATTTGATGTTGCTGGACCTACGGCAAAAAGGACTCTTCATGTTGTAAAGGCTGCTGACACAGTCATATGGGGAACTCCTAAGCAGCTAAATAATTGTTCTGCTTCATTTCATGCATGCATTTGAAGAAGCTGAACAAGAATTTACAAAGGAAGAGGCACTTGGTCTCCACAGGGTATCAATTCCTGGAAACATATTGGGAAAGTAATCAGAAGTATGCAAAATCATGTTTTTGACAGAGGTTTTCCCTTTGTCTGATTAGATGACGCAACATATTTAATTAAAACTGTAAAGTTTTGACCTAAAAAAGCTGCTTTCTGATGGGGACTATATAACTTAATACCTAAAATCCAGACAGTTTAGTTTAATTCAGCATTATCTGAATATTTGGCATCTCAAAAGAACATTTCAAACACATTATGACACAATATTTTCTCTGCAAATCTTGTATATTATTTTGCAGTGTAGCCTTTCTGGCCTGTTATTTTTCCTGTAATCTGTCATCTTGTCAATTCATTCACTTTACTCCACTTTCTGCTATTGTGTTTTATTCATTTTCTCTCCTTTACTCCATCTCCTCCTTGTCTGTCTCTCCGTTTTTCGTATCTGTGTTGCCTCCGGTCAGGGAAAAGTTCCTCACTGAGATTCAGAGTCCTCGTTACGCCCGTCTGAGAGACTGGCACCACGACAGGTCCGCTCGCGCCCTCAATATCAAAGTCTGAGCGACGCGCCAGGAGTTCCCCCCCCCCCGGAGACGGAACCTGCTCACGATAGCCACACCACAAAGACGGCGAAGATTAATCCAACTGTCAATTGGTGCTTTGCAAACTCACCTTTCACATGCGAATGGGGTGAAAAAACAAATAGGGAAGTTTGTGGAAACAGAAAAAAAAAAAAAAAAAAAGAAACTCAAAAAGAAACAAAGTTTAGATGATAAAGTCCAGAGTGGAGCCTTGCATTCTGAGCCTTAGTGGGAAAGTCTATCTTTGAATTTCCGACTTGACTAGTTACTATTTCAATGCATTGCTGGGAGTAAACTGGTGCGAAGATGGGACTCCTTTTACATGTCTGGGGCTTAGATATGTCTCTTTCTTTGCATGTTTACAGTCATCTATAAGTTGTCATTACTTATCTTCTCATCAAGCTTCAAGAAAGAAAAGCAAAAAAAAACATTGTGCTTTGTTTTTTTCCTCCTGCTGTTATCACTAATAACTAAAACATAAAAAAAATCAAAAAAAAAAAAGATCTTCTGTTTCTCTGTCCTTTTTTTCCCCCCATCTTGTCCGTATTGTTTGAACTCGGGATACATCACTTGATAGACACTTTTTTTTCTCTCTCGCTCAGTTTTTCCATGACTGACAGAATTATGTAGAAGCGTCCCAGTTTTTATGTGTTCCTGATTTAATGGGTGGTGTTCTTTGAGGTCAGCGTTCACAGCTTACTTTTATTTCCCGCAAGAGAACGTTTTTGTGCATTTAGGCTTAAAAGCAACAAATGGGCACACACATCAAATAATGCATAGTCGTTCGGGTCAGAGGAGAGCTGTGAGGAAATTCAACTTCTTCTCTGCTGCTCCTCGAAATAAACACCGATAGGCATTCAGAACGTAATAATAAACAGATCAACATGACTATTTACATCAAAGTTACCTCTGTGCTTTAGTGTTTTTGTAAACACTAAAGCAACACCTCAAACAACACCTCAATCCCCCCTTATTTAGCTCAGGTGTAAAGATATAATAGAAAACTAGTAGCTAGTTCCAGGGGGAGTGGAATTATACGTTTTCACTAAAGCTACGTCGAAATCATCTGTAAATGTATTAAAATGCACATTTGCTGTGAATCCAGTAAAGGTAAATGTGTGACAGTTTGGTGGTGTTGGGAATCCAATACCCTAAATGTTTTATGAATAATTTTTTTCTGAAAGATGATTATTGTTGTTGGCGACTGCTGGCTGACTAACCAGCTCACTGAGGCCAGAAAGAGCTGTGGAGGTAGAGTGTTAATTCATAGTTCAAAAGGAGCCCTTGTTAATGAAGAAGCTATATAAACAGGTAATTTTTCAGCTAAGTTATTATATGTTGTAAACAGCTTTTACCTTGGTAAGGCCCTAATGTTTACCTCTGGTTAGCATCTGTAAATATGGTTGAGAAACTTGGTTGTTGGAGCCTAAAACCAGCAACCAAGTTAAGGTAAAACATACACGTTTTTCCAGTGCATCTCAGATTTAGGTCTGGACTTTAACTAGGTCTAACATATGCTTTGGGGTTAAGGTTCAAAACCAGGGTTATAATTTATTTAAATCTTTGTTTGTAATGAATAAGTGTAAATGTGAAATATTTAAAAAGTTGAAGGTATTTGACCAAAAAACAGAGAGACACATCATAAACTTCTCCTTTCTGCCCTGTTTGTCTTTCCTACACTCACAATACTGTAGAGCTCCATTACAAAGTAAAGATTTGTCAGAGTCTATATAGTTCCTTAAAATAAAATAAAAAATTAAAAAGTCATCTTTTGCAGCCAGATGCTGAACTGCCAACAAACTCCAGCAATTTATTTATTTATTTATTTTTCACATCGATCTGGTCGGCGAATCCCAGAGGAGAGCAAGCTAGACAACGGAGGTGAATGTGATATCCCAGGTGTAAGAGGCAGAACGACATGTGAAAGTAAACGTTGCACTTTGGAGGGGAAAAAGATCTCCGACACAGTAAAAAGGCACCTGCTTCACATCACACCTTTTGCTGACAGGAGGAGAATCGTGGGGGATTTTGAAGGCTGCGGAAATGTCAAGAAAACACAATCCAGGTCGCTCCAGGTGGGAGAAACCCGGCATCAAGGATGTTGAGCGATTTGCACCTCTGACCTTCACTTAGAGAAGCGCAACTAACAAAACCTCCTAAAGTTGTGTGAAACTGGCCTGTTGCCATGTAGGGCAACCAGACAGGGGGAGAGTAAACCAAGGTCAGCGTGGTTTGACCAGGACGTGGCTTTGTGAGTTGTTAGGTTGGGTCCCAGAAGGCGCAGTCTATCAGTGTGCGGAGTAAAGACCGGCTGACCCAGGGTCTGCGTGCCAAACACTCTGTAAGAGGCGCTGCCCTTCATTTAACCTGGACACCAGAGATCCCTCTCATTCTGCCTTCCTTTTGCTCTGTTCGCCTGTATTTTTCTCAGCCAGAAGGTCTTACCTTCCTGAACCTCTCCACTGTCAGCCATCTTATTTCTCTAGACATCTGAGGTTCAGCTGCCTTTATTATTAAAAACACACCGTATGGAGAAGGTTTTTCCTTCCAACCAGAGCTTTATGTTTTCTCTCTTTCCGGCCATAAAACTAGTAAGAAATCTTGCAGCTTCTCCCATCTCCAGAAGTTGCACAATCTTCTTTGTCTGAAGTTCATGTTTTGGTTTTTTGGGGGGGGTTTTTTGGGATTCATAAGCAGAACAATCAATACATGGATTGAGATGCTACAGGATGAGTTTGATGGAGGGTGATTGAGTTCGCAGCTTTCTCTTATCTAATGAGACACAATTTCATGATGTTTCATTAGTGGATGGTGGATGGCACAGCTGATGTAAACATGAGTGATGCCTAAAGCAGGGTGACATTTTTTCCCCTCCTTCTCCTTTCTCATGATAAAACCTCTCCAGAGCTCAGTGTGTTGGCTCAGAAGTTTGTTTTTTTTTGTTTTTTTTCCTTCAGTCATGGTTTGAAGATTGTCGGAAATATAGTTGCGCTTGCTGCGGGTAACAGAACTTTGAAATGAGGGAAGCTCTTTATTTCAGTGCTCCTTCACATGCAGGCTTGAAACGAGCTCCTCTGCATCCAGATCTGCCAAGGATACGTTTCAGCGCTTCTGCCTGTGAACGATGTCAGACACTCAGCTGATTTTTTTTTTTACGGGGCTGCTTATTACCCTCATTTGAGCAGAAGCTTTTGAATATCTCTTATTAACTCGAGTCGGAAGTGTTTACTGAATGTACATCTGCTGGGCAGCCTTGGGTTTTTGAAGCAAATTAAATGATGCGATTCTGCCTCTCAAAAGCTTTGGATAATCATGGAAAATGTTCTGCAGACACGACGACTAAACGTAAGCCTCTCGCTTGATTTCGTCACTACTGGAGAAACCTGTAATGTGGTGTGTTTTCTTCAACTTTAAACCTCATGTGCAGATTCATCTTAATAAATTGGAATATTATCAAAACGTTAATCTCAGTATTTCAGTTCAAAAAGCAAGACACATGTTTATTTGTTGTATTTTGAGTATTTAAATTAGATTATTATGCCTTAATGAGACTTTTCTTTGAAAAATAAGGTTGCACAATTTAATTTCAATAGATAAATCTTGCTTTTATGCACAGCTGACTTTCCCTCACATGAAGGGTAAATCACTTAAAGTTAAGATAAGATTGGTAAGATAACTGAGCTGATATTTCTCTATTAAAAATTCTATATTTTTTAATCGTCTTGTTTAATATTCTAATTGCTTGAGAAACTGGATTTCAGCTTTTTACCAGCTGTAAGCCACTCAGTCACTCTGTTTGTCCTGAATCTATACAAGTTTTTCCACCTTTTGAATTCTTACAAATAAATAAATCAATTGCTCAGTGGTGCTTTGATGTAAACCAGTGATTTCCAGCTCTCCTTATGGAGACTGGTGCTCCAACGCCACCATGCAGAAGCCAATACAGATGGACATGAATGCTGATATTCTGACATGACATTCAGTCTGAAGGTGTCTTGGTTACTGAGCAAAAGTGTGTTGTATTTTTTCCTAATTAGTCATTTTCTCTCCGCAGCCTCGAGCCAACTCCTTCCTCTGCCAAGACCCAAGTTGCAGATAAACCAGATGGTGAGTTTCTGCTCCCACTGATGCATAAACCGAACCCCAGCAGCATCTGGGGGAGGTTACGCTAATAGATTATTATTCTTAAGTGTTAATAGGTGCTCATGAGCTGACTGCCGCTTGAAAAGAGAGTGCTTTATAAAAGCTAAAAGTAGGTTTGGGCGATATGGACTTTAAAGTTTTGTCACAATTTTCTCTGGCTATATTGCTATAGCGATAAAAGTGACAATAAGAACTACTTATTCTGTCTTTTTTTTTTTTAGGCACTGTGAGTCACAACAATTGTAGCCCCACAATCACAAATGCTGCTTTTGAAAAATATTCCCATTTACTTCTTGAAGACACCAGTCACATAAGGAAGTGTGATTATCATTAAAATGCTCCCAGTAACTGCATTTACTCACATTTGCAAATTTATTTATATTCATTGATTCTCTCATTGATCAAACAGGGGAGGAAATTGTAAAAATAACAATCCCGGCAATGCAGGGTTTTTTTTTGTTGTAAACGTCATTAAATAGAATTTATCATAATGATAAATCTTATCATGACAAGAAGTTTATCGCAATAAATGCTCACCCCTAGCTAAAATCGCCCGTATATCCAACCCCAGGTTCAAAAACGGCAGCGGCGGCGGGAACTTCTGGTCCCTCCTGCAGACCGCCGTGGGTCACAGACCCGAAATTTGCTGATCGCTATCGGCCGGACAAAACCAGTACCGTGGTGACCCAACACCAGCAGCCAGTCCAGCCGACGCCCATGCAGAACCGCAGCTCCATCCTGCAGGCGGCGCAGCAGGCGCCTGAAGACAGCGGGAGGACCCCGGTGTGTGGCGCCTGCAACAAAATCATCAGGTAACTCCGTCCCACAGCATCTGCGCCGTGGAATAATGTCGCTGTTTGCTCCTTCCAGAGTCCTGTTTGAATAATTTAAGGTGGTTAATATGCACAACGGCAGGCTGCGTGTCTGCTGCAAATTAAGGCCGTCAGCATAATTCACAGCGTCTGGAGACATCTTTTATCACAGAGGACAAGGATTATCCTGTCATCTCTGTGAGAGACCTTAGTTCTTATTCTGCTAGCAAACAGAGGAGCTGTTCTTCAACATGCAAAGACACAGAGCGCTTAGGAGAGCTGAAAACATGCCTAGTTTGTGTTTACAGAGATCACTGGGCTTCTGCTGGCTGCTATTGTTAGTGCATCTCTGTTTTGCAGTGGATTCTAGAGTGAACTCTGATGCGATGTGAATGTTTTCCAGGGGTCGGTACCTGGTGGCACTGGGGCGTTCCTGGCACCCAGAGGAGTTCACATGCTCCCAGTGTAAGGCGGTCCTGGAGGAGGGCGGCTTCTTTGAGGAAAGGGGCTCCGTCTACTGCACAAAGTGCCACGATAACCGCTACGCGCCCAACTGTGCCAAGTGCAAGAAGATAATAACAGGGGTAAAGCCAGAAAAATCCGCTCGAAATCCGTTAATACACGGGAGGTGTATCGAATGTGAAAAATGATATAGTCGTTCCTCTGCGAGGAGATTATGTTCCCCACGGCCGGCCTGATGCAAATCTTTCATCCGCTTGCAGGAAATCATGCACGCCCTGAAGATGACCTACCACGTTCAGTGTTTCAAGTGTGCAGCCTGTAAGAATCCCATCAGGAACCAGGCCTTCTACATGGAGGAGGGCGAGCCTTACTGTGAGAGAGGTGAGACACCGGACAGCACACAATGCACTCCCCGGGTTCAGTGTCCATCTGACACACACACACAAACATCTTCACACTCCCAACCTGGGCTTCTATTGCAAATGTGCGCAAAGCTTCGTCAATATTCTGCTAATCTCGGAAAAAGCACAATTTCGCAGTTAAATAAGAAATGCGATTAAAATCACATGTGAGTAAGTTTTTCACGCAACAGATCATTAAAAAACTTTCCACCAGTAATAACACTCGGTTGTTGATCACTGTGATTTTGAGACGGCGGAAAAAAAAATCTCATCTTGGCGCGAAAAACCTTTTAGCGAAAAATGTGAGTTTTTTTT
This sequence comes from Gambusia affinis, assembly GCF_019740435.1. Taxonomy (NCBI): domain Eukaryota; kingdom Metazoa; phylum Chordata; class Actinopteri; order Cyprinodontiformes; family Poeciliidae; genus Gambusia; species Gambusia affinis. The sequence continues at coordinate 9,168,972 of NC_057876.1, read as the reverse complement.
CAAAATCAGTGTTTCCGATTTTGCAGATTTATATTCTTAATTACAATTTGTGCGATTATATGGTCAGTAGAAGCACAGCTACATCTGCTGCTTTCGCGCCTCGGTAAAGTGATCCCTATGATGCATGTCCTCTCTTAATATGCAATGTAACAATCTCCACAAAATAGGGTGAGAAACTAAAATGTTAATGCTTCTATCACAGATATAAAAAATGTGAAAGCCTTTTAGGAATGTTGCAGTGGGAATGCTTGGTTAATGGCATGTTTAAATATGTTTGTACTCAAGTGTTGGGGTTATTTAGCGGCTCTCCATTTATTAAAGTTTCGTTGTTTTTTTTTTTTGTTTTGTTTTTGTTTTATGACTTATCCTTTATGACTTAAAATGGCTGAGATGCTGAATGACTCTCCGGCGTCATCCAACATCACCCGATGTGACTAAGCTTCCAGTGTTTTTTTTGTTTGTTTGTTTTCTCAGAAGGATGAAGAAACATACGTGGGATACAAATGTTTTATCATCTTTCTAACATGACAAAATGTGCAGTAGTTCAAAGGGTATAAATACTTTTTTCCAAAGCACTGCATGTGGGTTTTGGTGGATCTGTTGAGGGTGGAAGCGTAGACAGACAGTGACATTCAGAAAGGAAAAAAAAAAATTGTAACGGGAAGCTTATTTTGAAATCAAAGATAAAGTCAGACTCCATTTAACAGCGACATAATACAAAGCTTTGGCCAAAAAAAAAAAAAAAGTGCTGAAAATCTGCATGCACAGATTGATTAGTTCCACTGCCAACTGAGAAACATCTCAACCCGTGTAACTTCACGCCCGGATCCGATGCTACATATTTATTATAAATGCTTACTGGTGAGAAATCCACGGGTGGAGTGAGGAGGGCTGACACATTATCGCACAGCGTTGACTTTGTGATGGATGTTTGATCTTTTCCCTTCAGACGGAGGAAGCAGTTCAGGCCACAGAACAGAAGAAATGCAGCCACTGGGTGGAACAAAGGACTTTCTCACTGTTTGTTTTTCTTAAAAACTGCCTCCTTTGTAACAGAAACTCACCGCAGCGCAACCCTTCCCTTCCCTTCCTTTCTCCAGTTTCTTCTCTAAGATGGTTTTTTTCCCCTCCCTTTATCAGGCCATTTGTCAGAGAGTTTTGTAAAACGCGGGTGCAGCGTCGCTCCGAGCTTTTGTGTCGTGAATTAGGCGGCGCATGGCAGTCAATCACAAAGTGTGATGTTTTCATCTGCTGTAATCTATTTAGCTCCAGTTTACCATGCATTTGTTGGCTTTTATGAATGGTGTGTACGCTTCCATTATGCCATAAATGATTTAGCGGGGCGGCGGTGCTCCTTGCTCACCGCTGACGCTCCCGACGTCGCACGACTGCTTTATCAGAGCAGAAGCCAGAAAAGCCAAGTGCTCATATTCTGAATAACGCCTTCAGCTCTGATAAACATTCTGCTGCCTCAGCATCTTGCAGGGATTGAGCAGCTCTAAGCCACTCATTCCTGAGAAGCAGCATTATAACCCGACACTTCCCCCAGAGTCCTTGTGATGAAAGAGACCGGCAAAGACCGGTCAAGTATCCAGAGTAATACTTCCACCACTCTCCCCCCATCCTAATCCTTCCTGAAAAAAAAAAACAGAGTGCTGCACAAAATGCCACAAAACTTCCACGTCGTCCAGCAGCCAATCAGGAGAGGAGCCGGGGCCTGGCATCAGCACGTTGTTCAATTCCTTTAAGTGGCTGTTTGATGGGAGATATCATGGTAAACAGCCGAGTCCTCCGGTTTTATTAAACATAAAGGCTTTTACAGCCTGTGTTTCTGAACTCCTCTTTAAGGTGAAGTGATGTAAGAGAGGAGGTCATGGAGATGTCCTGATCTGATCTCATAGATGAGAGCAGTTCATCTTTTTTTTTCCTCTCTCATTCTTTCATGTTTTTTTGGGTTTTTTTTCTTCCCCTCTCTCCAGACTACGAAAAGATGTTCGGTACCAAATGCCATGGCTGTGACTTCAAGATTGATGCCGGCGATCGCTTTCTGGAGGCCTTGGGCTACAGCTGGCACGACACGTGCTTCGTCTGCGCTGTAAGTCATTTTGATTGATTTGGTTTCTCTCCTCGGCCCTCATCTCCCGTCTGTCCCCGTCCAACCGCACCTGAGCAATCTGCCTCTTCCCTCGGTTTCTGTCCTTTAACTCGTCACCCGCTGTCTGTCTCGACATCTCCGTCTCCGGCTCATTTCTGTGAGGAAAACTCCTGAGTCGAGTAAATAATATCTGCAGTCTCTGCCCTGTTGAAAACTGAAGTCTGTCTCCCCTGCCCTCATTACTCAATCCGTCTCTCTGTCTGTCTTCTTTCATCTGTAAAGCTCTGCCAAATCAACCTGGAGGGGAAGACGTTCTACTCGAAGAAGGATAAGCCCCTTTGCAAAGGCCACGCTTTTGCTCCGGTGTAAGAGAGCCGACTACACCTTCAGAGGAAGCAACGCATCTCCCACCACCTCATCTTTATCCCGCCTCGCCCTCCGACAAACTCCACATCCCGTCTTTGCCAGCCACACACACGGAGTTGAGCGCCAGCTTCTTTTCTATCCCGCAGACTTTGTTTTTATACGCCGAGCTCAACGCTACGCTTCACATACAGTCCACCTCACTGCCCGCAAAGACAAAGGCTGCACTGCAAATCTGGAAGTAAGCAAGGAATTATTTCAACTCCGTGGCCACTTGATTTTTATCTAATAATGAAAAAAGTCGCGCTTGTTTTTTTTAAAATCGAGATTCACTGCAATCATCCTCAATCTTTCCGAAGTGACATCGGTGGTGTAAAGGAGTCAGTGAGCCTGCAGTAATCACACACCTGCAGAGCCCTTTAATGTGATGGCAAGCAGTCGGGCAGCAAAAGGGGCTCCTGCTTTCTGCCTGATTGGACCGAACCACCAGGCCCTCCTCCTCCTCTTCCTGCTCAAGAAGCAGGGAGTGGTGCAGGTTCCACCTCAGTGTAGACAAGTCGGAGCCCATAGTTGAGACCGTTTGAAGTCCTTAATTGGTCACATTTTAAAATGTCACAGATGTGTTTTATGGAAATCCTCCATGATGTGAAGAAATTCCCCCTCTCACATTTCCAAGCCTAAAAGGGAATCAAACTCATATTTTTCATTGTGACGTAACATCATGACACCTCATTGCTGTAGCTCCGTACCGTGTATTTAAACTGCTTCAGATCTGGGCTGTATGTGTTTATAGCTTACATCTTCAAATAAAACTATTTGCTTAACCCACAGAAAAGACTGAGGTGCTTCTTTTTGTTGTTTTTATTAAAATGTTAAACTCGAACGTTTTTAGTAGATCTTGATGAGTTGAAAAACTTTTTTCTGTTCAGACATTTGTTTCTGTCACACGGCCTTGATGGATAATTATCTTCAAATCTCCAACAGTGTTTTGCTTCAGTTTTTAGTATTTATTGTTCAGCATAAAATGTTTTCCAAATTTAAGTCTATTTTTTTAACCAAATCATCTCTGCCTGCTTCCATTTCATACGAACTATTTTGAATACATTTATTACTCTCTTGTGAGTCAGTTTAATTCTCTTTGGTATTTTGATACTGAAGATAATAATAATGCTGCATTGCATTCTAAAAATATTAACCTTGACTATAGATCTGATCCCTGTTTGAATTAGAACTACTGAGATTAACCTCCTCCTGGATTATTAACCACGTTCTCTACGGATTATCGGAGCAGTTTTTAAATCTTATTTGTCAAAATGGGTGGCAAGTGTGTATGGGAGATGTGATTTGACCTATGGCTCATATCAATTGTTGCCTGGGGACTTTTTATTGTGCAAAATAATCATAGAATGGAAAAGTACAAAATGTTAAAGGCAGAAAACGCTGAGGGCATTTTGAAGTGGGTTACTTAAACCGAGAGATTTTCTGAACGATGAATAGCTGAAACATCCAAAATAACAAACAGAATCAGGTTAAGTCAGAGAACCGCGCAGCGTCTCTGCAATGTGAACCGAGTTTAAACTCTGTGGACCGCTGTGGTGGAGTCGGTCTGTTCTGAAGTGGAAATTTTGTGCTGACCCTGCACATTTGTTGCGCCAGTGTTCTTTACTTCAAAGTAACATTTTTTTTTTCTTCCTCCAAAATATAACACCGTTTATGTTGGAGGTTTGTTGAAAAGTAAAAAGATGTCGTCATTTGCCTTCTTGTGTGACGCCAGGATGAAGTCTAATAATCATCTATGTGAGCTTTGCATCGTTTGCGTTGCTCTGACTTCTCAGTTTTGCTGCTTCTGCACCAAGCTATTGTTTTAGATACGATAGCGAAGTTAAACCATCGGATCAACACAGTGATGAGGTGGTTTTTTTATTGGCTGAACCTTTCAGCTTAAATGTCACTAATTTCAACCCATCATTAAATAATGAAAAAAAAAAAAGAAAAGTGTGGCATGGATGTTTTGGGATTGCGACAAATTATCTGATGAAAATGAATGAATTATTCTTTAAAAAAAATCTTGGGTGAATATGTTGACTGCCTAGGAATAATATAATTTTGTCTTTTGAAAGTAGAAACTGCTGCTGTCTTTGCAGAAATTGCTGATGTGGGTGAACATGGATTTGTTGTGTCCTACTGTTTCTGCTTTAACTAGGACTGAATATTTTTTGTTCACACAGAGAAATTAAGCAAAATACAACATAATGAAAGTCTTAATAGTTGTTTTAAGATGACCTGAACACATTATCTTTTTTTTAATTATCCATTTTAATGTAAATAATCCAGTCCTTAATGTAACAATATATAATTTATTTACAACAATTTCCGATTGAATTACTATACATAGGTTTTTGAAATGTCATAGATAGATATATATACATAAGGCCAAGTAAATACTTGAAAGCACTTAGAAACGAATTTCCAAAATTCTACCCACAAATCCATAACATTGTCCAAAAGTACAGAACATCTCCCTTAGCAGAAGTTTTTCCACTGCCACAAAAGTTTTGACAACAGTTTACATTGACGATAAGGAACACAAAAGGTTTTTTTTGTTTGTTTTTTTTTGTTGAAAAAAAGAAAAACTCCAAACAAAGAAAACAATAGAAGGATTATACAATTGCATAAGCGCTGTGGCATGTAATAAATACAGCATTTTTGACTTGCAGAAAGGCAAGGGACATTGAACCAAGGAACTAAATAGAAAACCCTTCACAAGTACAGAAGTCTATTGTTCTTAGTTCAAAAAAGAAAACAGTTCAGTCAGTGACGGGGAGGTCTGCACACACACACACACACACACACGCACACACGCATACATACACAACACACACATACTTAAATATGTGCACGTCCTCCACACCGAATAGTAATGAGTGACAAAGAATACAGTGCTCAGATGCATCACAGGGTGAACTGACAGCATAAACCCTCGAACAAAGCATTTGTGTTAGATACGAGTTTTCCACAGAGCTATCAGTCTGAGATTTTATCATGAAGTAGCCGGTGTTCATCACACAGTAACTGCAGATGTGCTGCGTGACTCAGATGTGAAGATAGATGCTGTGCAACATTACTGGAAATGTGCTTAGGCAACACATCTAAGACAATGACAAGGGTGCAAAAACTTCCCGAGCTACAGTCTGACTGCACAACTGCCGGGGCTCGTCCCCCGAACATGCTGCGTCGACAGTGTCCGAGGACCGATGTCCTCCGGCGATTAGCCTCGCTGACTCGCCGAGCGCTGGCGACTGCTTCCACCTTTGTGTTTAAATGCTTTCCAAGTGGTGGAAATGAATGACCCAGGATGAGAGCGAACAGAAACCTCCTGCGAAAACGGCCTCTAAACCCTTAACACTGCAAATCACTGCTAGATCGCCAAAGAACAGGATATAGGCAAACACGTCACGGTTTAGACTTGACAAATGCTGCGCCAGTTAAGTGTTGCGTTCTTCTTTTTTTCTTTGTTTTTTTGGCTTCATATTAAAATATAATTTACATTTGTTTACAAAGTGATCAAATTAGGCGTCGGCTTTCAGAAGGAAAAGAAAAAAAACCTAAATGATGGCAACTGACTGATTCTGCGAGTACAAACGGTGTCAAAACGGTTCTGATGGATACGATACGAGGATGTGGTGGAAATTCCTAAAACTTTGGTTACCAACTCTGCTGATATACAGTATGCAAAGTGACAGCACATGGCTGGTATAGAAAAACTATTTACATATTACAATGTGACGATGATTGGGCGTAATCATCTTTTTTTTTTCTTCTTCTTCTTTGAAGGAATAATCCAAGGGTTTTTAAAAAGGTAACATTGGATTTTTATGGCATCTTCATATAAAAAGGGGTTGAAAGTGTTTATAAAGGGGTGGAACGATCCGAGTTGCCATGGGAAACATAAGTTTTAAACCCGGTGAAAGAAAAACAGGTGCTTTTCCACCATTGAAAAGAAAAACGTAAAGGTACATTCCAGATATCTGACAATCGTAAAGGAATCCATTGAAGTTTAAAGGTTGAGACATGGATGGTGGGATGGAGAAAGGGCCTTTTCCTTCCAGCTATAAGCAGACAGCTTCACATGCAACCCTGAGGCAGACAGAACTATGGCTAGTTTGGGATTGCTCACACCGTCTGTGAAGTGCACTGCTGAAACTGGGGGGGGGGTTTCATCAAGCTCTGTTTATGTTGCCTGACTTGACACATCCATTACTAAGAAATTACTGTGGAAATTCATGCTAAATAAATAAAAAAAAAAAAATTAAAAAAAAAGAGAGAGAGAGAAAACACACTTGCTTTGGACAAACAAAAAGACTGAATGAGCCGTTTTCGACTGAGAGACGGCTCGTCTCTGATGTGGAAATACTGTTTGCCACGCGGCAAATATTGAATTCCCACTAAAATTGCTTTATAAATAACATACACAAAGCTGCACAATTATCCTTTCAACGTGACTAATCTTGTGACAATTTTGAAGAATTTGTTTTCAGATTTTCTGTGGCAAAGTGTGCTACATTATTCATGTAGTTTAATAACCCTTTTTCTGGCCCTGCTCGCGTGCTGGAGAATGAACGTAATCAAGGAGGTGAAAAATGTCACTTTTGACGACATTCGATGTTCGCATAAATGCAGCGAGAACGCCTTTTAGCGCTATGGCTCCTTCATTAGCTGAGAAATCTAAAACGCACAAAAACCAAAAAAAAAAAAAAAAAACTTCACATGATGAATGATCAGAGTAATATACTGCACAAATCAAAGGATTTCTTTCTCAGAGTGGAGACGCACTATAACCGACTCCTCTCCTAAAGAAGAAAGGTTCCAACCACACACACGTATTGATTTCGAAGCAGAAAAAGCTGCGAAGCGTCTCGCTGAATCAAGATGTCAAGATGTTACATTCACAGTAGTGATACCGGCTGGACTAACAACAACAACACCAACACAAAAAAAGCACAGACCATGATGAGACGGGACTTCTGGGGCATACAATCTGCTTTTAAACCTGCAACGTGCAGGCGGTGCTACGCGCCTTCGCGGTCGTTTACACGCAGGACAATGTGTCTGAGATGATGTCATGGTCACCTGCCAATTGCATATTTCACCTGAACTGGCTGACGGCCTCCTTGTTATCCCGGGTGTACAGCAGGCTTTTCAAACCAAGTTCATAAAAGATTGAGAGGAATTTGCAACATCAGCTGTAAGTTAGAACCTTGCATTTGCATATTGCTCCTTCTTAGCTCGCGGAACAAAAAGTGAAAGTGATATTATGCTTAAAATATCGTAAGACTTTCTGACGGAAACGCACGACTCAGCCTTGACCCTAATGAAATCCTGTCGTTTAAAGATGTTCCTTACTGTTTGGAGTGTGAGTAAAAGGACATGATCCTAGATAAACGTTTCACTATCTATCTCCTAAAAATAAAGAAGAGACACATTGGGACAGCGCTGCTCTTTGTTTCCCGCTGCTCTTAGTGTTTTGTCTGCATGTTGCTGTGTTCTGGCACCAGTCTCTCTCCCACTTCCTCCCTCTCTTCTCTCTCCGTTTCTGGGTTAGCATTCGCCGTCAGAGACTAGGAAAATCATGGCCTCCTGTTTGCCGATGTCAGCCATGACCGTAGCCAGCTGGTTGATGTTGCCGCTGTGGAAGTGCTGCGCCTCCCACAGGTCCAGGATCACAGAGGTCGGGCTCGCTTTGGATGCAAAGAAACTCATGTGTCTGCGGAGCAAAGGAGACGAGAGGCAGAGGATAATGAGAGATCAGAAAAGGCAGCTTTGCAGAGAGAGAAAGAGAGAGAGAGAGAGAGAGAGAAAAACCTTTTCAGCTGATATTTTGTGGCGCTGCTGCGGTTTTTGTAGCTCTGTCAATGTCAGCTTTTGTTCTGCATCACAGCACTACATCCCAACCAGTTCTGCCTCTTGAAGCTGAAACCAAATCCAAACCAGCAAATGTGGACCAATGTGTTGGCCTTCAGTATCTCAAACTGAAATGGTTTTGAAAAGCCCAACCTTTTCTTTTGAGTGCATTTATTTAGTCAGCACAAAGTTATTGGTATTTTTTTTAAAAAATAGATTCCCCATTGGCACAGGTTTTGGTCCTCCTAGCCCTCTTTTAAAATAAATGTAATTAAAGCAGATTCAACAAACCTCTACATAGTAATCCAAGTGCTTTTCAGTCATCTAGCATCTTTCACAGGTAAAATCTACAAACACAGAGAATGCTAATTAAACTACAACACCAGTTTTCTGTCCTACCATAGCAAACACGCCCCGGGAGTTTCCTAATCACTTCTGCGACTTTAAGTGCTTTGATCAGATGGGATCAAAGCAGAAACCTTTTCCACGTAGTAGTTTTCCGGGACCATTTATTTCCTCCCTGCTTCTATACTACATTCACAAGGAAAAAATAAATCACCAGACAAGAACTTTTGGGTGGCGTTTTGGAGAGGGAGTGCTAAGGATGGATGTGGAATTTTACGTGAATAAATATCCTATTTAGTTCATATTTTGTTATCTGCAGCTGTCAGTTTTAAGTCATTAACACGTGGCTACAAATGAAGTAGTAAATTCTTAATAAAAACAAAAGAACAGGCACAGTCAGAGGAAACCATGGTAGAAGTAACCAGGATAAATGAAAATTCTTGGCATAATAGTCCAAACTTGCCTTGAGATCGACTGATAAACACTCCAGGTTGACTTAGCTTGAAGCAAATAATAATAATAACACTTGAACCAGCTTGACATGTTAGGAGGAGCCAGTGATACTGTCTGAATTCATCAGGGTGTTTCTGCTCCACAGGCTCCACAGAGTACCTTGTTAGAGTGAATGGCATTGTGAAATCTCTGAAATGAAAACCTTAAATAAGGAGTATTATGTCAAATTGACTTTTTCCTAGCTTTAGATGATGTGGCAGCCATTCACTCACAAATCACCGCTCCGCTTTGGAGCCTGAGTCCCTCTGCTGAGTTTCCACGCCTCCCCACACAGCTCCATCAGACTAGTGGCAGCAGCAGTTGCACACCTGCTGAGCGAATCGCACAAACTGCATCTCAACCCTACGCGCCGAAACACGGCAGTAAACACCACAATGGAAAGACATTGTCGGAAAGAGAAGAAGCTTCTTAAAGAGACAAAAGCCAATTGTGAAGTCAGATTTCTTAAGGGTAATATTTTTTTCACCTTCCCAAAATAAGTCATTAAGACGACTTAGGCCATTATTTTAGTAAGGTGGAGATTTGATAAATACGACCTTGAGATCATTGTATATAGCTGTTATTTTACCTTCATAACAGCTGAAGGTCAAGTAGTTACTTGATTGTGCTATAAAATGTCCTCATGTGGTTTTAAATAAAATTTTTGCAGACAATCGGGTCTTTCAGCTTTGAGATTGATCCAAGCTATATGGCCCAATCAGACATCAGACATAAAATCAGCCTTCTTCCATTTCAGTCCACAGGCCTAATAAATCCTGTGATGTGAGTTGAATAAAAGAGAAAACCCCGGGCTCTAAATGAGAGAGAGAGATTGTACCATTAGTCTGTGAGAAGTCACGTCAGGATAAAACTGGCAGAAGAGGCTTTAACAGCAAGAGTATCAACAATGGTGTCACCCAAGTTGGTATTTTTCTTCTTGACTGAATAAATGTACGCACATTAAAGATTGCTTTCTCCCTTACGTTTTGAGCTTTATGTTGTTACTCTTCCATGAACAGAGAACTCGTTTTAAGACATTCTTTTCAAAACAACTTTAACAATAGTGAATTTGTCCACGTGTGTTAACTGCGTAGCCTTCATCGCTTTTTATGTGATGCTACAATTGGCCCCAAATCTCATACGGCAAATCCTATATGAACTTTTGACAGTTAAGTCGGATGTGACCTTTCCCGTCGTAGGCGCGGCACCTTCCTCGATCAAACCCAATCAATGACAACAAAGCGCTGGCCCCTAGCCGGCTGCAGTTTTGATGTGGTGCGGGACCCGATCCCCGCAGTAGCTGAAGATGCTTGTTTGATTTAAAAGCCTTTTTCTGTTCTCCAAATGTCCAGGGTCTCCAGGTACGACATTAAAAGAGCAGCACAAACTCTGGAGTGTTTTTTTTTGGAAGACAATGAGATGTGTTTTAGAAAAGCCAGAGAGCCTGATGCTTCCTTGCGTCTGCTGTCTGCCTGCTGGAGCATTTCCTTGACGGCTACCAACATGTGACTGCTTTGACTGTACACTCAGTGCCGACAACACCGTGTCATTTCGAGCCAGCTGGATTTTATAGTGCACGCGTCTTCCTGAAAACAACAAAGACGAGTGTTGGTCAGAAAATATCTGGAGATGAGCTTCTGTGTCATTAACCAGATTAAAAAAAACAAACAAACAAACAAACAAAAAAAAAACAGCCTGGCGTCCAACAAGTCAGCCGTGGTTATTCACCTCACTGTGTGAAACCCGGGCTTATCTTGTGCAGCTCAGACACAGACGTTAGCTCAGTCTTGGGAGAGAAAGATCAAATAAAAGCTTCTTGGCATTTTAAGTTTTATTGATCGGTCCTGTTCCGCTTGGTCTTAACGCTTTACGCAGTCAGAGACAAACACAGGAATACAACGTGACAGAATGCCAAGCAGCCGCTGCCTTTTCAGGAAAACATGCTGTTAAGGACAGATCAAACAACAAAGAAGTTGTTTCTTCCTTAGACCTAAATGAGAATTGATTATGTTGAGCAGAACGTCGCTAATTAAACCTGCAGCGCATCAATTCCAGGCTGGAATTAATTGGGGTAAATAAAGTTGATTGGACAAATTAGGTGCTCCTATTTGATTTCATTACGAGGTAGAAATTAAATTGGCGGATAGGGGATCAATGTCTGGCCTCACTCTGTTACAGATGCTTGGGTGATAAAGTACAGTAGCTGGGAGAACAAATTGGACTGAGGTCGGCACAGATCCAAAACTATTCCATCTCTCTTTTTTCTTTTCGGTCGCTGATGGGCAGCTAGCTTGCAGCCTTTCCAATTACAGCTGTTAAGCAGGATGTCGCAGCCAGAAGTTTAGCGGCAGACTTTAAGCTGCTTACCTGTTTCTGAGGGAAAAGGGAAGACAGGGGTCATGTTTTCTTGGAGGAATGATAGCTGTATCCATCAAGTCCGCATTAATCCCATAATGTTAGCTGAGTCGAAAGAGGATTAGTTTGCTAAGGCATTACCTTGTTTACCTGAACTTTGGAGCGAACATGGATGCACTTCAGGTTCATTGATGGTGAAGAATTGTAAAAATATAGAGAAAAAAACATGTTTTCTAAATGCAATTTTTTCAGGATTTTATGTACAACTGAGTGCACAATTGTGACCTAAAATGAAAAAGGAAAGTTGGTTTCACAGTTTGTTTGTTTTTTGTACAAATATGAATTTTAAAAGCATGGCAGTCATTTGACTCTGCAGCCTTTCTGAGTTATAAAGTGAGAAATACGTTTCATTGCAACTAACTCCAGATGGATTTTCAAATTTTGGCATCAATACTCATGAAGAAAAGCAGTCCCAGCCGTGTTTCATTATGAGGACATTTTAAAATTTAAAAGCCATGAATACTTTTAAAGGTTATTTCTTTATACACTGATGTCTAACATTTCCACAGCAGAAGTCTGCATATCTGAGGATGTGCTTTACATATAGTCTAAGATTACTCTTTGCGCATTCACTGATGCTCAGATCGGTGACCAGATCACGTTTTAGACTATTCCAAAGTTTGCATTTACCTTTCAAGTTTAAGTCTTTGTGCTAGCATTCTCCAGTCTGCTCCGTTGGGACAGGGCGCATCCAGGCTGCCGCAGATCTTCTGTCTGATGAGATACGGGATCTGAAAGGCGCTGGGCCCGGCCAGAGCCGTGGCATTACTGTCCATTAACAGGAACTCAGAGTCCAGACCTCGCGTGTCCTGGTGAGAGCGGCCAAAAGACACAAGATACACACCTTTCTATGCTCAGCACCGAACACAACTTGTGTGGGAGTAATCGAAACGCTAGATCCCAGCGGTTGCGTGCTCTGACTGTTACCTTGGCAATGTTAAAGTCGAGGGCAAAGCTCTGCCCCTCCCCCTCCACCTGCCACACGCACAGCTGGCAGGTGAGCTCGCAGGTGCTGAGGCTGAGCCGCTCCAGAGTGAACGTGCAGTGCAGGTACCGCTGGGAACCGTTCCAGATGTGGTAGAACGGGATCTCCTGCGGAAAACAACATTGCAGCCGCACAGTCAGGGCCGCGTGTCTGAAACAGGGCCGCCCACCTGTAATACGCCGAGCTTATCATTAATTACGCTGACATAAACTGCGATCCTTAGGTAAAAATGGCTACAGGAGTGAAAGGGAATAAATTTGCAGTTGCTGACAAATAGGATCTTGAGCGGCAGTTAAAAGATGACTGGCTGAGGATTACGGGAAGTGTCAAACGTGGAGCTTAAATGCTATATCTGGTTCACGGTTTGGTCTTTATCCATTTTTATGCGTTTTTCCTTTCCTGCAACTACAGAGCTGTAAATGATGCTGAACATGAAATACGCCAAGAGGCACAGATACGTACACATGCATGCATAACAGCTTGGAGTGTATCTGCGCCGATAGCGCTACGGTACAGTGTTTCACTGAATTTATCAAGACGGACAATTTCAACATTTTTATTTCTGTTGCTCCATATTCATGCCTCATTTGCATAACCCAGGAGAAGCAGGGTAGTAATGCTGGAAAAAAGAAAGCTTAAAAAAAAAACAACCTTCCCACTTTCTTCCGAGTTCAACTGCTAACAAGACCTCTCTTGGAGAGTCAAGTGGGCCTGCAGTGCATGGGGCCGACCATATGGGGGCACTCTTACCCAGTCGGACCAAGGGAGGGCGGTGGGTGAAGCACGCAAACGTCTTCAAGCAGCTCCAGGGAGAGCAAAGGTCTTTCTGACTGTGCTGCTGAGCGGGGAACAACACTTCCAAATGAACAGGCGCAGTCCAGAGAAATAAGCTTCTGCTCTGGGTGCATTGTTGCAGCCCCTGCTTGCTTGGCACAGCCTGGGCGCTCTTTGGGGACCCGGTGCTCAGTGCTTACATAGTTACAGCCAGAACATTTTCTAGCCCCCCGTGCCCCCCTTTGAATAGCCCTTGTGCTGCCGTCGCAGGACCGCAAGGTTGCTGGCTGTGCAGGTAAAGAGAGCAGTGGAGGAGGAGAGAGGGCTTCCAAAAAATTCAACCTGCAAACTATTTACATTCTGCTCCATATTTCATCCGAGCTCCCTTTGAGAGCAGCAGCTAGTTTAATCAATAAGATTGCACCTTTGGGTTTGAGCACACACACACACACGCACACCCACACGCACACACGCACACGCCCACGCACACACACACGCACACGCGCACACACATGCCCACAGCCCACAGCCCACATATACACACTATTAAAACATGCACACAATATAATGCAAAAAATTACTGAACTACTTGGAAAGGCTTAGGAAGAAATAGACACAAAAAAGCCCCGTGGTTTGAGTGGATATTGAGTACAAGTTGGTCGAGAACATGCCTAATTAAAAATCTGAGCAAAAATAAAAACACGTTTCCACAGAGAATAACAGACCATTAAAATTAATTAGTGGTAACAAGTTGCTTCTAAATAATGTAATAATCTAATTCAAAAGCAAAAGTAAAGAAATCTTCTAAAACACATGTGTCAAACTCAAGGCCCGGGGGCCAAATCTGGCCTTCGGTAGTCTTGAATGTGGCCCTCTATGCACTCCATGGTTGTAAAAATTCACGCAAAATCAACAGATCCCAGATTTTATGGTAATGCATAACTCAGACATTGTTGCGAATTTTATGCAAAGCTGGCCAAAAAACATTGGCTTTAAGTCACCGCTAACTCCCACCTGCAGGTGGCAGTATTTCTTACTTTTACTTATTTTGTGCAAGTAACAATGCATCTTTACATAAGCACAAATATAGTAAAATTCAACATTGTTTAATTTTAAGTATGAAGGGACAGATATCTATTAACATTCGAACAGTTTTGTTTTCATCAATACATCCTGGCACAACCATTCCAATAGCACATTCATGATCTTGTTATGGCCCATAAAGGAAGAGTTTGACACCCCTGCTCTAAACGCTGACTCACTAATTTGTCAGAGTCAGTCAGGCACCAGAATTACATCTCCTGTTCCCCGTCACACTGATCCAGAGCGACCTCCCGCCCGCCCAACACACCTGGTAGCCGGCTAGCAGCTTGCTCCTCCAGTGCGCCTGGGGCATGTCGTGGATGGAAAGGCGCAGGTTGTGGTAGCTGTCTTTGAAAAGCAGGATGTGGGGCTCGTCAATCAGCCGACCCCCGAGCTGCCTCTCCATCTGCATCACCTCCTGACGGGAGAGAAAGTGGCAGCGAGAGGCATCAGAGCTGATGGGGGGGAGGAGTTTGGGGAGCAACGTTCGCCGTCAGCATCATACAGGAGCAGTGGAAATGTGTAAAACAATCTATAACTCATAACAGCTGGCACTTTGTTTCTCACTCGCATGCAGAACATTTCTGTTGGAAAGAAGAGTTTATCCACTCACACACTGGCAGAGATAAAGAGGACATCGCATCAAGCCTATTGAAAACTTGGACTCGTACAGATACACACAGAGCCTGACACACACACACAGCATGAGCTCGAGGCAGGGGTGTGGAACATCTTAGCATCGGGATATTGTGTTCCTGTATGCGGCCCCAAAGATTGGACCAGCGCGTCTCCGGTGAGCTTTTGTGTCCCCCCACAAGGCTTAAGCCGAGTTTGCACGGCCGGCTTCCGGCTACAGTGTTTCCATGCAAACGCTGCAGCTGTACCCCCCAGCCGGCCGGCTACCTGGGCTGTGATTAAGTAAGTGATCGAGCCATTAGTCAACTGCTCATTGTTCTCGCATGGTGAAACTCCTTAATTTCATTTTTGTTTTTGTGCCAGGAGAGATTTGCAGATGCATGCTTAATATTTTAATCTCAGCGGGACTTGCTCAGTGGACCATTTGTCGCCATCCAAATGACCATCTGGAATGACACGATAATATCCGCAACATCTTCCTCAGATTTAATTTTATTCGATTTTAGCTGGTTGCGGTATGAATCCCTAAAACAGATTTTTTTTTTTTTCCACATAGGCTGTGGTACTACTTATTAAATTAAGGTTGCACATATTTTCTTCTGTATAAATGTAATAGATCACAAGACTTTCAGCTCCCAGTCCATTCTGTTTAGTTTTGCATAAATTCACAGAATCACCATGAATTGACAGCATTTTTACAGTGTTAACATCGTAAGGATAAATTGATCTTTTAGAAAGTGGCAAGAGAAATACCCGATTTTCTTTTTCCCCTGCGTTTCTTCAAACTTAAAACAGATTCCATGAATCCCTCGTCATTTCTAGACAGTGAAGTAACTTTGATTAAAACAGCAATAATAAAAAAAAAAAACAGTCTTCTGAAATTAGCAATGTGAGCAGCGTTTCCAGAGAAGATGTGTTATTTGAATTTGTCTGATTGGAGAACAAGATGGCAGCAGGAGGGAAACTAGCCAAAATGAGCCTCAGAGTCTCACAGAAGACATATCTAAAAGACGACAGCACCGAACGAGAGACGCGAGTATAGATGGTGGCCATATGTTGAGAGAGACATGCCAGAATGGTTGCCCATGGTTGTGATTTCAGCAAAGACATCTAATTAAGGAGGAGAATGGCTGTAATTTCTGTGCTCACAACACTGATTCAATTTTCTGCCCCTTTCCTCAGGAATAAGCCAGCCTGATTCCAATTATAATGGGAAGGAATCTGTTAATTATCCACTTGGAATCTCTACCTGCTGAACTCAAAGTCCTTCACTGAATGAGCAACTCCGGGTTGAGCCGGTGAGCCGAGCGTTCATGTTTACTCAACGCGTTGCTAGTTTGTGTCTTATCTTTCTGCACGCGCGTACAATGCACCTGTTGCTTCAAGTCATCCTAATTATTTGCTTTAAATTTTAATGTGCGATTATTTAGCTGGAATGCGCTGCCTTTGTGATGCTACCGGGCTCATTCTCACAGAGAGGGGAGGTCAGACATTGGCTCTGAATGAAAGCATTGAGGGCTAATGAGTTAATAACAGAGGGCAGTGCTTTCTCCACTGAAAAGCCCCCCTGCTATTATGTCTCTTAAACATACAAAAGGCACATTATGCAGGCTTCCAGAGAGGTTCATTTAAACAGTTCTTAAGCATGATTCTTTGTTGGTGGGGGAAGATTAGCATTGCAGATTAGCTGTAGGGCTTTGATCGGGTTTTGACCTATAGGCACCGATCTATAGGTCTGCTTGCAGGAGAAAGAGCGCAGAATGCCAATTATCTTATTATCAACATCTCACTGCAGCAACGAAATACTAAATCCAAATTGGAGCCGTTTGTCAGGTAAAGCGCTTACATGCAGGAATTACAATCAAAACTGGACTCTGCAATAACACACAGCACCTCCTCCGCCTTCTAGGTGTGGCCTCCCACTTAGCTGGAGGTCAATTCATTCCTCTGTTCTCAACCCACATGTTGCCGTTTTTCCCCTTCCTACTGTAATCCAAGGGGGGGACAGATTATTGGCAGAACGCGGTAAATCTAAAAATTAGTTGATAATAAATGAATATGTGTTGTATCTTCTTTTGGTAGCTGGAGTCAAGTGAAAATTAAAATATGACACATCACACTGATAACTTAAGCTTTATATAATCATATCAGGAGGGAAAAAAGTATTTAAAAAAAGAGTTGACTTCAGTGAATAAATAATTAAGAGTAAGGCTGCAGGTTACTTGGATTGATTGTGTCAGGTGTGTGAGACTCCGTCCAACGGGCTAAATGTGTTATTGGCATTGCAAGATTCATAACATGGAAAAAACGTCAAACAAATACTGCACTCCAAATAGCAATAACACTAATGTTTGGATGATGATATATTGTGCAACCCTCCCTTTGAGGCTCCCTTGTTTTTGGTAAAAAGTCCATCTGAATAAAATTTAGATTCATGTGCAGGATTAAAATGTTACTCAAGTTTAAGGTCAGATTTGTTTTAAAGGCACAAAATCGCTCATTAGGCTTGTTGGCATTTGTAAATTAGTGTATTTCTACTCCACATAGCCAGGAGAAGATGGCTTCTTTTACATACAGGATTTTTAAAACGTGTACAAAACGATCAGCACCAGTCCTAACTTGCTTATGTGTATTAAGGGTCTGTATGTGTGGGTGTGTGTGTGTACACAGGATTTCAACATATGTTGTGGACTAATAGCCGTCTTTACGCCCCATTATCCTGATAACAAATGGCAGTGTGAACTGGCTAATAGACGAGAAGCTAAATTTGACCACGCTATTTACTCCTTCTGAGCAAAAACAATGCAAGCTTTCGAATATGCTTATCAAATCACACATTAATCACCTGGGAGCTGAATCTGAGTTTCACATTCTCTTCAACTATAACCACGTGGAGCAACAGACGCATTAGGATGCATGAGACGAGCGAGAAATTCAAGAGAGAAGCTCCCTTTTGTTCTGAGGGAATTAAAAAAAAAAAAAAAAAAAAGCTCTTGGTGTGTGTGAAGACTGTGAATTCAGAGTCCGACAGAGCCAAGACCACCCCGGCATTCAACGAGCCTGGCTAAAGAGAGCAGGATGGAGCGAAGATGGAGTGAAAAGAGCAGAAGAGACAGAGGGAGCTTAACATTTGTGTCTCCAGGTCACTAAAGTGGCCAGCTTTAGCAGGAGAGATAACAGGATTACTGCAATCACGGCCAAAGTTTTCTATGACTTCAACCCTTTTCATTCCCACTCCTCCACTCCTCGCTCCATCCCTCCCCGCAGCCCCCCGTCCTGCTGGCATAGACCGGAGCTGGAACTGTGATGGACTGGGGCCGGGCTCCACTGGGAAACAAGAGACACTCGTACAGCTAATCTCCTCAGCCTGGTGCTGACAGAAAGAGGTTAGTGGCTGCACCAAATTCTCTCTTGCAATAATAAAAAGAAAACAACAACAACAACAACAAAAAAAAACTGTCAGGAAAAAAAATAAAATAACTCAAGCCAAACAAATCAAAAGTAAAGCCCTATAATTTAAGAGCTGGACTTGCACAAAGCTGCAGCTTTTTCTTCTCACAGGAAGGTCAAGCTCTTGGTTGTGGCTTTCTCTTGTACTGGCTTTGTGTATAATAAACTGATTAACTTAACCAGCTCTGATGGGGATTACCAGCTGCGTTTGATCAGTTAATTACTCAAGCTACATGCTGTCTGAAACACAGAAGCTGTAACACCCTTATGAACTCACATCCAACCCTCTACTAACAGCAACACTGTGCCCTCGTGTCTAAAAATGTGCCTTTGCAGGGCCTATCCATTTCCAGAGCAGCTCTTTTCAGGCAAATGTATTTGTTTATAGAGAGTAGGCTGGCTATGTGGGCTCCATAAATCTGTGTATTTGTCAGCAGGATGTGACAGGCTTTTCCTCTCTGACTGAGAGTCTATCAGTCTGAGCTCCAGTGGCCGTGCCCGCTACAGTCAACTCTGATTAATAACTACAAATAGAAGGGACTTGTCTGCTCAGAAATAAATGGGGACTGTATTTGCTTGGGAAAAGATGCACATTTCTGCCTGATAAATCACAGAGGAGGATGAAAGAGAACGGCAACACGGGAGCACAGAAATATAATGTAGGAACAATTTCTCAGCATGGCTCGGTAATAAAGCTGACTGCCTTGTTTAACTTAATGCCACCAATTACTCGCATGTGCTCTTCTGTCTCATCTCTCGATCTCTCTGTCTGTCTATTTCTCTGTCTTTTATATATATATATGTATATATATATAATTTTATTTTGCTAGAATAGCTGTAACTTTTCTGATGGATGGATCAAAAAAGCTGTTTGTATTACACTCTGCACATGCTTCCTTTCCATCTCTTGACACATGAAAGCAAAAGTCTCCTCCTCTGATGTACGTGGCTGCTCTAGAGGTAGCAAAGCAAGTCATAGTGGGAGCACATAAACAGTTTACAAGCCTGTGAAAATGAAAATCACAATAATCTCCAGAGGTCAAATGGTGCACGTAAGAATCTGCGGGCAATTTTCTAACCAGTGTGACACGCAAATAAACACCCAATTTACATACATTTTACAATAACTGCATGGATAATAATGACACATTTTTAAGGTCAGACGTTTTAGATATGTGGGGACGATACTGAGTTAAATGTTAAGAGTTTCTGCAGGTTACACTTTTGGAGCGCTTCATTGTGCCTTGAAGCATTATATAAACATAATTAAAGAATTTAAAAATGAAAAATTTGGGGATTTTTCTTAAAGTCGAATTGTGCGCGGTCAGTGTATTACCTGCAGTGGTAGTGCTCTTAGTTTACATAAACATCTGAAATCAGGGAATCGGTAACAAGACATGAAAATCCAGCTTGGCTGATTTCGAGTATTTAATTCAAAAGTGGAGAAAACGGAGAGTAACAATAATGAGGACTGAGTCTGGCTCTGCAGCAGCCCTTTGCAGTCCAGGCTTAGCTTAAGAGGAAGCCCAGACCATAAACACACAGATCCTGTCCTGTCATAGTTTCACTGACTGACTGTATCACAAAACATAATCATTTTATTAATCCATGTCATCTCAATCTTGATTTCTTTAAGACAATAGCCAGAGGA
Source organism: Gambusia affinis (assembly GCF_019740435.1). Classification (NCBI taxonomy): domain Eukaryota; kingdom Metazoa; phylum Chordata; class Actinopteri; order Cyprinodontiformes; family Poeciliidae; genus Gambusia; species Gambusia affinis. The sequence goes on along the minus strand of NC_057876.1, from coordinate 9,148,782 downwards.
GACTCTGTTCAAAAGCAGATTTCTGCCGTCCTAGAGCCACTGAGCCATGCACAAGCTATTTGATACATTTCTGCAGTGGTGCCACATTTGCATAAGACACTTACTGACAAAAAAGTCTGTGGTTATTAGATTGGCGAACTGTGTGGATCCACAGGGTGTCACTAATTATCTTCCATGTGAGACAGGTGTTGCATAACAGAACATGTTCGATCCATAAAGTGAATAAAGGACATCCGCGTGAGCCGCTATAAAGTTCATTTTGTTTCACTGCATTCCATTTGCTTTGGATACTAACTCTGGCTGAGCTTTCTGCACATGCAGAAATAATGTGGCGTCAGGTTCATAAAGCAGTGTTCAAGAAAATAAAGTCACATTCAAGATAAAGTTGTTATAATCTGCTGTGGAGCCGTCTCCATCAAGACCTTCTGTAAGATCAACTCTATTGAGAACTTTAGTCTCTTTCTGCAAAGTGAGGATGTTTAGACTCCTGTCTACAACAGGTAAGACACTGACAAGTGGTAACTCCTGCACAGAATCCTGCTTCAAAAAAAAAAAAAACACCCTATAAGTCTAAAAAGTACAGTCGTATATTAGCTGCAGGGAAGATAATCATTTCTAACAGAACCTCACTTCACAAACTCTGAGCTATTCCTTCAATAGGTGAATATAAACTAGGATTAAAATAATTTTTTTACACTGTAAGCTTGTCTTTTCTTATGTTTTAATGTTTTTATCACCAATACTAAAGCTCAGCATGCACATGTATGTCATTTATGTACATCATACAAGTGTGAAACAAATGAAAACAAAGAAAATTCCAAATAAAACTCTAGGATTTTAAAATGTTTATATGTTTTATGGGGGTGCAACAATGTTGTTTCATTTTACCATTACTGTTTGGCCATGAAGCAAAAAGACACATGACCTTAAAGATGAAAACATTAAACTAGGAACAAATTGTGATGAGTGGATAGGAATTTGAAGTCATGATTATATCATTTATTTATTTATTTAAATAAAAATCCATGTAAAAGTTCCTTTTAATTATTTTTAACAGGATATGTCAGATTTTGGTCCTTTTGCAGATAATTTTGAACATGGCTCTAATATATGTTCCCTGTAATATGCTAAAAGGGATTACTAATTATGTAAAAAAAAACAAACAAAAAAAAACAACTAAACAAAGCAATAAATAAACTACTAGCCAATTAGCAAACTCATTGTAGCTAAACCAGGAGGAAGTATGAGGTTTATAGAAATTTAGTAATAAAGTTCTGGAAAACCTAAAATGTGTGACTTAAAAAGGAACGTCTACACAATGCAAAGACAGAAAATATCCTAGCAGTTTATATAACAGCAGACAGTTTGCTAAAGTAAAGCTGCATGTGTGAAGAAATAATAAAAATAAAAAAAATCGTTGAATTAAAAGCTCACAATGATCCCTCAAAAGTCCAAACACATTTCTCCTCCTTACAAAAAAATCTGATTTGTGCTTCAACCTCTGAAAAATAAATCCAACAGAATGTGGGTGGCTTCTAAACCACTGTTCATGTTTGGGTTTTTTTTGTTCTAAAGCACAACACTTGACTCCCAAAACGCAGACATGTGGGCGTACGGGAATAACGCCTAGGTTTCGACAAACCCAAAGATAATTTTGTTATCGCTCTGCTGTTCTGTGGAAAAACATCCTCGGATTTTCCATCCTTTGTACACAAGTCTGCGTGTGAAATTCAGAGCACCTCAGGTAAATTCTCCCTTCCTGAAGAGACACCTTTGTTTGCACCTTTCCAGTTAATTAGACGTTGCTGATAGCTGTCTGTGTGCCGGGCTGAAGGCTCGGTTCACCGCAGGTGCTTTCTGTCAGTCGCGACATGGCAAAACATCAGTGAAGCTCTCCCACCGGTCTAGCTGGGAACAACCCGAGTGCACAGTGAGGGCGCAACCAAACGGCGGTCATGTCGCCTCTGCTGCTGTGCCAGCCTTGGCTGGGCCCATCAAGTGTGGGACACACATTAAATATTAACTTAATTGGTCCCCGCAGAGCCCTGCTAACATATGGCAGGCATCAGACGGAAATGTCACCATTTCCCCAGAGCTCCCGTACACTTAGGATCAAAGACAATACCATTGGTTCTAATCTGCTGTAATAGTGAGATAAGAGTGAGGCAGGCTTAAGTGTGGGATGCATGTGTGTGTGTCTGTCATCCTCCCTGATGGAGGCTTGTCAGAGGAGACAGACAGCCAGCGATAGAGGGAGCAGCTCAGCCTTCTTTTTAGTCTCTGCAGTTTTCTTGCTTCAGAACAGCAATTTTTTTTTCGCCGCTGAACTCCCTTTAGAAGTACAGCTTGCTTAATTCTTGGAAACCTGCCTGAAAAACAAGGTGCTGTGGTGCTGTCAGAACATTCACATTCAGTGGAGGTGTACCACAGACGAGTACATCCACAGCTACTCCACTGTGCCACCTACTGTGGCATGCTACACTTAACTCTACTGGCAGCCCGAGTGAGGGACTAATCATAAAAGGTGCATTTTAAAGATAGTGATTAGTGATTAGGCCCGACCTCTCCAGGGAAGTTTAATCTCCACTCAAAGTGGTGAATGTACTTGCCAAATGAGCTGCTCCCTTTGTAATAGCACCAAGAGCAGCGTGGAGTCGAGATTACTAAACAGTGAGGGCCGCGTTTTAAATCACTCACTAAAAACTACAAAGCCCCGGAGACGCCGTGGCTTACCACAGAACCAGGTTGTGTGAGAGACGGGCAGCTAATGCACTCAAGGGCGTCGGGGGAGACGCGGAATATGGCGAGCGCGAGTGCTGAAGTCAACAAGCTCAGATGTCCTTTTCCTGGCTGAGAGCGGCAGAACGAGAGCTAACTAGAGGAAAGGGCGGCGAGAAAGAGGGTTTTTTTTTTTGGCCTCTGAAAGCCTTCCTGCATCCAGTGCTGAACACACAAGGTCACGGCTGCAGTAATGCTCGACCAAACTGCCACCAGGTTAACTGATGATCTGACTGCCAGCGAGCGTATAGCTTGACATCCATCAAAGAAATAGTTGTTGTTTTTTTTTTCTTTTCTTTAAATGTGCCAAATTTCTCACATGTTGCATTAGAAGAACTGGAAAGGCTTTAAATTCTTTTAAAAGCTATGTGAAAACAAGTAAAGAAAGTGAGATATGACGCCTTGCAAGGATGCACTCTTTTCACATTTTGTTGCACTGAGACAGACGCTCTTTCTGGTATATTTTATTGGAATTTTTAGTGATAAAGCAACACAAAATAGTACAGAATGGTGACGTTTAAGAGATAGGTGGTTTTCAAAAGTTTTCACAGATTAGTATGTAAGTAAAACTTTACATATGCAGCACCTTTTCATACATAAAATCATAGAATTTCACAAGAACCAAAATCGCATAAAGCAACAAGACAAATGAATAATTTAAAAAATATGTTTTCAACTGGCTTTTAAGAGGAAAACAGACTCTGAGGGGCCACTCAACAGAACATTTTGTCTTCATTTGTTTACAGCTCAGTAAGGGGAACCATAAGCAGGCCCTGGTCACCGGACCTTGGGGTACATTGGGGTCAGTAGCCATGTGATATAACCTGGTGCTTGTCCACAAAGAGCTCCAAGTCGATAAAAGAATCCCAAATTGGACTCTACTGTATATAGAATTATTTTATCAATATTAAGAGTCACATGTAAAAATTATATCACATGCATCAATTTGTGTTCAGTCCCCTTCAATCTGATGCCCTCAAATGAAACACAAAGTTCACTGTTGGTCAGGACAATGACCCTGATCATCCAACCTCCATCGCAGTGGGATTCTTTAGAACGAAGCACAATCCCATGTTAAAATGCGAATGGAAAAATTGAGAATCTGTTGGAGAACTTGTTGTTCACAGATAATCTCCATCCAATCAAACTGATTTAGTATCTTTCAGGTGCTCTGACCTTGCATCTTACATGCTACTGTAACATCTAACCAAGTGACTGTCATGGCAGCAGATGCTCAAATCTGACCAAAACTCGCCCCAAAATACTAAAAGCCACAGAGTATGAGAAGAAAACAGGTATTCATTGCACTTGTATGCACTTATCATCATTGCAAGAACTTCTAACATCACGCATCCCTATTGAGCCTGGAGCCCATATACTTCCCAGAAGTACGGAGCCTGTAGAAACAAACCGCAAAGGTCTTGAAGCTGTAATGTCTGCAGAGTCAGTTCTACAAAGTATTAAGCCAGCTTTGCTGAATATAAACCTTGTCACCTTTCTATTTGGTGAAAAAAAAAAAAAAATCACAATAATTCATTAGTTTGGGTTAACTTTTCTTTGATCAAATCTCGCTAAAATACATTCACGGCTCACAAAATGAGCATGAACACTTCCGTTGCCGTACATCAGCAGAGGCATTTGCAGCTCTCACCTCATCATCATCTTCCTGACTTGTGTGCTAATTTCAGCGTGAACTCTGAGTGACTTCCACTGTTTATGGCCTGCAGGCATCGTGATGGTGTTGCACCTTTACATGCGCGGGTCGGCCATTACAGAGCAGCCGAAGTGGATTCTAGTGGAAGAGCCACTTGTGGCTGTGGGTGGTGACAGTGGAGGAGAGGAACAGCTTTTGAGAGTGACTGAGAGGTGTGGAGAGAGACTAAACGGAGCACTGGGGGCTGGTGGGGAAAGATTGGGACAGACTCTCCTTTTAATTTACTAATTAACCATGCAAATGAAATCTTAACAGGCTACTCAGAGGCAGTCCTCCAGGGAGGGAGCAAGGCATTAGCGCTTGATTATACTCTGTCCATGTGGAGAGGAAAAATGGGAAGTAAAATATGTCAGTGCATAAAGTGTTGGAAAACTTATTGGCTCTCAGCAAATGGGCAGATTTGAGGACATCCTTGAGAGGAACCAAAAAAAACAAACATCCCAACAAAACATAAATCAACACCAATAATCACACCACATGAACAGCATTTCTAATTTGATCTGGGATCATATAAATCTGTCGCCAATCCTGGCAAGAAAAACTGTTTAAGAAGTAAATAAATTCTCACACTGAAAGTGGCTTAATAAATCAAAGTTTCATTTTAGCACATTTATTCAGTTGGGGGGAAAAAAATAATTGGTTTTTAGCCAACTCACCAGAGGCACGATTGTTGGTAGTCCAAATAACTTCTTTAAAATGAACGTACCTGAAGGTGGTTTTTAAATTTCACTTTGCGCTCGGGTTTTCAGAGTATCCATGGACGAATCTTATTACAGGACGTGCTCAAATTAAACAAACGAGTAAACACTCGCTGAAGGCGATCGAGGAGCGGCGTACCTTGAAGACGTCCTGCGTGTCGTCCATGCAGTACACCCGGATGTTGTACTCCAGCGTGGAGCAGTACGCGTCGGAGAAGAGGACGAGCCGCAGGCGCTTGGCTGCGCCCATGTGCAGCGACTCTCCCACCAGGGCGAAGGTGCCCAGCTGCTCTGTGAACAGGCGGCACGTCTCGGCCTCAAGCTGGCAGTAGTAAGGCTCGGACACCAGCTCCTCCCCCATCAGCAGGACGTCCTGGAGGAGAGGAGACAAGAAAACAAGATGTGGATGGAAGGTCAAGCACTCAATTCATGTAGGAGGGAAGGGTAATGTGTTGCCTGATGCATGCATAGGAGTGTGTTTGCAAAGGGCTCGTTAGCAGAGTGGCGCCGCAGAAAGGACCCGAACCACATTGTTCCTGCGGTGTGACATCAAAGCGGAAGGTCTTCGGGGTAATGTTACACAAAGTTCTAGGCAACAGTTCGGATCGGAGGAAAAAAGCAAATACTTTGTTCTCGCTTCAGATTCTCTTCTCACCACAAAGCCGCTTACAACACGCCGACATGAAGCCACATTTTCCTCACACGTCCTATAGAATACCATCAGTTTACTCAATAATGCATGAACGAGATCTTCCATTGACAGGAAAGAAGACCCAAACGGATTCCTGGCGGGAACAGACGGTTCTGGAGGAGGGAAAGGTCGCAGAGGTACAGTGATTATTGGGAGTTTGGGAATTTTCTTCCACATTTCATTGGAGAGTCGATAAGAAAGCTAAAAACAGCCTGCTAATTTATCTGTAAAACAAACATTGCTGATTTCTGATAGCTGACGTGTTAAAAACTAGGCATCTTAAGATGGGAGACCTGTGAAAATGTCACGTTTCAGCCACAGCACTGCACAGCTTCTGTGAGATAATTCCAATGCTCTCTCGGTTACTTTGATGGAAATGAACTGGGCCCAAGGTGACAACATTTTCTCTAAAATCACATCATGCCTGTTGACTGACTCTTCCTATTAGCCCACCACGCTAAAGAGAGAATTGTGCCTGCCAAATGTGCAGCGAGCCCCTCTAGGATCGATTCACACAGACACCATCTACATCAATAGAATTAGTATCGACACGATTCATTTTCTATGCAACCACAATGGAGTCTTATTTCTTTATTGTCTTAATATTTTCTCTGTGAAACAGAAGCTTGGTTTTGCAGCGGAAAGGTTAATTTCTTCATCTGTATGCGTTGTGTTTTCCACATCTCTCCTATTGCGCTACATTTTTGTGATTTCTTTCCAATAGATCTGCATTACCTGCTCATTTGCACCCATCTGTTTCCTCTTTCTTTCTGCTCTCCGTTTCTGTCACACTCCTGTGCCTCCTTCCACTCTCATTCTCTCGTCCACCTGGCGCTTCTTTACCGTAGTGGCCATCGCAGTCGGGCTATATTTGGCCCGTCTGATGATTAAAAGTGCTGGTCTAACCTCAGCCTCAGACAGGCCAATCCATCCCACAGACACCCCACCGCTGCCACACGGAGGGCGGGGAGAGGCTGAATAATTTATGCACAATATCGAACATGAAAGAAGACCTAGTAACACTCCAAAGCCCACCAGCACCCTTTAAAATCTCTCTGGGTTGTTGAGATGGGTATACTGCCTCGATCCGGCGTTTGCTTTGTGTGAAGCTGTGTGCACACCAAGGGCTGTTCTCGGCTAGATTCACGGGCAACGTTCAAATTTCATGGGTAGAAAAACAGGAAGAAAACTCTGCAAATTGGAAGCAGCAGTCGACAACGGTCAAGGAGCACTCAGAAGAGCACTTTGAAGATGAGTAATTTGCTTACAGAATTTCTATTTTCACAATCATGTTGCCAAGCAAACCTTTAGCTGGAGCGAAGCAGCCGACGGACAGCACACAGCAAGTATCCCCACTTCCTTCACCTTTCTTTTGTCGCTTTAGAACTACAAACTTTTTATGCTTTTTTTTGTGAGTTTATGTGGTAGACCGACACAAAGCAGGAGCAAAAATGAGCATGATTCTGATTAATCTATTTTTGAGTACATTGCAAAAGGTGCGTGCATTTGTTTTCAGCTCCCTTTATTGGGATTCATATCGGTGTCATCAATCTCAGTGTAAAACCAGCTGCTCTGTGAAGACCTCAGAGGTTTGTTAGAGAACATTAGTGAGCAAACAGCATCATAAAGACCAAGAAACACAGCAGACAGGTCAGGGAGAAAGTTTAAAGCAGGGTTAGGTTATAAAACAATGTAACACGCAGCTCTATTCAATCCATCATCTGAAAATGGAAAGAGCCTGGCACAGCTGGAAACCTACTAAGACACAACAATTCACCTACACTGACAGGCCGGGCAAGGACACAAATAATCAGATAAGCAGCCCAAATAGGTAACCTGGAGGAGCTGTAGGGATCCATTCCTCAGCTCACAGAGGGGAATCTGTCGACACAATAAATGTTAGTTCTGCACTAGACGAAACCGATTTAAATGGAAGAGTGGTAAGAAAAAGAAATCAATGTGTTCTGTTTGCCACGAGCCATGTAGAGAGCGTGGTGAACATGTGGAAGCTGGAGCTGCGATTCAATGCGACAAAATTAAACATGCATGTGTGGAACAACATGATCCTTCTGAACACCCAGTTCCCACTGTGAAACATGGAGTGGCTGTATCATGCTGTGGGACAGGGAAGCTACTCAGAGAGTAAAAACCTGGCAGGATGTGGCAGAGTTTCACCAGCTAACAAGGCCACAACAAACAACCCAAGCTACAAGCTATGGTTCAGGTCACAGCATCACCATGTGGTAAATTACCAAAGTCAGCGTTTGGGCCCCTATGCAAACTGAGGGAGCTTAAACAATTTTGGAAAGATCGGCCAAAAATCTCAGTGCAGATTAAACAGACTTACACCAAAACACACAAAGCTTTACCAGCAGCAAAAGGTCATTCTATAAATCATTATCGGAAATAGAATAAATAGAAACACTTTTCAGATTTTCATTTGTAAATACTTCGGTAATCATGCAGGATTTTCTTTTCACTTCAGAATTTCATAGTATTTTTTAGTATTAAGTCAGATAAAATCCAGTAACACACATTTTGAGATTTGGTAGAACGACAACAAAATGTGAAAAAAAACATGCAGGGTGTATAAATATATATATATATATAATATATATATATATATATATACTTCTTCGAGGCCCTTTCCTTTAATTTAAACCCTGTGGAGGAGTAGTGAGGAGTCCGTTAGTCAGCTGGGTGTGTTGCAGTGTGCATTTCAAGTCACGAGCAGGAAAAGTTTGCACTTTTCACACAGAAACAATCAATAAGTTCAGTAATACTTCACAGATACACTGACTAGAGGCTTTGTCTTCCTACAAAAGGATTTGTGCTGGAGCTGCAGTAGACGCTCACCTCCCAAGCGCCCTCGTAGTTCTGCTTCTTGAGGCGGACGGCCCAGTTATCGAGGCACGCATCAAAGCAGTGGTCCATGCTGAGGATAACTGGCCGGCTCAGGACCACCCCCGGAGGGCCGCAGCTCACAATGGGGCTCAGGAGGGTCTGGCAGCCGGCCAGCGGTAACCTGCGGCAGGAATGTGAAAGAGGTGGATGCATTAAGATGAAGTGGTTGCAATTATTTCGATATTAGAGAGAATTTACAGCTCCTCTTTGAGGCAGGATATGATACTGTCACCTCTGCAAATTATCCAGCAGCTGTAACACGGAATAATTAAAGCCTGCCGGACTCTGAGACGAGCCGGGCCAACGCGTGAGGACTGAGAAACATCACAGCACCATCTCGGCAGGCTGCAGCGGCTCTGCTTCCAGAGGATGAGCGCGGCGAGCCAGATAGACGTTGCTTTCCAAACAATTCATTTAACTTAAACAGCGCACATCCTTGTAAAAGGCTATGTTATTTATTTACATCCCTCCTCCACAGCACTGGCAGAGCCTCTTAAGCCGTTCCTAATGGAACAGTAGAGCATCAAAACAAACAGCCTGGTGGCATTCAGGGAAGACTGCCAGTTAGACAGCGCTAAAGAGACCCACCTTAAATCTTCCTTCCGCTGAACAGTGAGATAAATCTCATAGATCTTTCCTCTGGGGATGGCCTCGGGAGGAATGAGCAGGCTGATTCCTAATGCAAATAACAACAAAAGAGAGAGAAGTGGGGGGGAAGCAGAGGGAGTGTGAGCGAGTGGGGGACAGGCTCATTTGTTCTGACTGAACAGTGCTTCTGTCATCTCACAAAGGGAGCCAGCCCACTCGACAAACTGTACGCATGAAAAAACAAAACAAAACCCAAAACAACAAAACTAAACAAAAATCCAAATCTATTCTGAAGGTCAGAGGCAGCCTCCTTCAGGTGCAGCGGATGCAAAATCTGTGCGCCGGCAGCCGTGGCGGCACACGTCCCCGATGTCAACAATTAGCTGAGACAAAAGCGCGCGCTGCAGCACGGTTTAAATGTCCTCCGTCTGCCACAAAGTAGATAATTGAGACCATGGAACAGACTACTTCAGGAAAATTGCACTTCCCCAGGAGAGTGTTAGAAAATGCACGTCGGAGAATACAGAGAGATATTGAAGCAGTTTGAGTGCTGCGGCATTCATGTTGTGATTCTTCTGCTAAAATTACCCACTCTGAATGGCATTTAAAATGTGGGCCAAACAGTGAATGTGACACTATTTTAACAATCTCTCAGTTTTAAACCGGGTCTGTTAGTCATGAGGCTGCGTCGGATTGAATTGGGCGAAGGTGCCTGATTGTTGGCGTCCGCGCCTGAATCTGTAAAGAGCGCGCGCTCGCTCTGAAGCTGTGATGAATGACAGAATAACTCCTTTGAGTGAATGCATGCGAGTGTAAGATTTCTTTCCTTCTTGTGTCCCTATGAGAAGATAGGTGCCAATGCGTGGTATAGTCAACATGGCTTTGAGTTAATCCATGCATAAAATATCTGTAAGAGACAGGAAAAACACACGCACACACACACACACACCCAGGGAGAGAGCACTGGGGAAGAAAAACAGAAAAAAAAACCCCTTTCATTCTAGAAGATATTGTCATGCTGGCATCAGCTAATCTGGACAGTCTACAAAGAGCCAAGTGGAAAAACTGTCTTCCAGTATAATTATATAAGCTCTGTTCTCTGCTGCTGGAAGGAGGGGAAAAAAACAGCAGAAAAATCATGGTGGACTTTTTTTTTTGTCAGAAATTGCATCACTTTAACTGTCTTTATTTCTCCATCCAGCCACTTAGAACATGGATGACATTTGTGGACATGGGCTACAATTTCAAACCTTTTCCGGCTGTAGTCAGAATAATGATTGGAATAATTTGTTCGACGTTTTACTCCAGGACTCTTGTCAGGCACAATGTTTTTGCCACAAATTGATTTAATCTCAGAGCATTTGCTTTTAACTATTCATGCTATGCTGTTGAGATGTAGGTTACTGACAAGGCATTGGACCAAATTATTCACTCTAGATTCTGCTAGAGGCAAAGTTCTTGCTTTCTCAATTAAATTTTTAAAGCTTCCATGCAGACTTTTCAAAAGTATCAATCGTAATCGCTGTAGTTTATCTCACACACACGCACACAATTCAGGTTTTCTGTTGTTTTTGCTATATTTTTTTGTAAGTTGTTATTTATTTAAAAAAATGCAACCCACCAATATAAAGCTTCCATGTGATAAAGTCTCTGGTGAAAACATATAAGGGTCAGATCAGAATGTTCCTTTTTTTTAAAAAATACAAATTCATCTTTCAAAAATGTTAACTTGTATTCTGTACACTGTAAAAACAATCCATAAAATTTACAATAAAATACCGGCAGCTGGCATCTGGTCGTAAATTAGAGATGATTTTTAATTTATTTTTTTACAGTGTACAGTTGCAACCAAATATTTGAGCCATTATGTAAGAACATTGTGTGCAGATATGCATTAAACCTATCAGAAAAATCCAAAGCGGACTTTAAACACACTGATAGCAGCTAATGTTTTGAGTGTTTTTATTCTCCCTGTTTAGTTCAGCTAAACATTCCTTAGCCATATCTAACATGGTTTGTTTTGTCAGCAGAGCCAAATTCTGACTTAAACATGTGCGATTGAAACTCTTAAAGCTTCACAATCTGTGGTGAAATCCTTTAAACGAATTAAAAAAAGACATTATGAGTCTGAGAAAAAAAAACCAATCATGGCTGATCAGCTCAATTCTTTTGCCTCTTTGTCGTCATCGGCCCAAACACACAAATGTGCGATTTGTTTTACTCAGTGCGCTTTTTACAGCCCGGGAGAGTATTTTTAACCTATTATAACATGATGGAATATATTTCTCCACCAGTTACAGTTTAGCAGGTGCCTCAGGTCCAAATGGGTTGGGTATTTAGGGGAAAATGTAGCACACAAACCACCTTAATCACTAGCTAAAAAAAGGACTTTAATGCACTTTTGGGGCCTAATCTTGTCCCTGTGAACGTAATGACTGCTTGTTTCTGCCTTGCATTAAGTCCTCAAACACATTTGCATGTGTGTTATCCTGGTACAAACCTATTAGGGAGCCCATACAAAGGAAGTTTAAATCTGAATAAGACATTGAGGTGTTTATAGGATTCAGCTGTTCCTAATAAACTCTCCTTGTTAACATCCAGTTGGAGACATTAAAGCAGGTGTAATAAAGCGACAGAATGGCCTTTCTCTCAGAGACGTTCTTCATAAACTGTAGCAGCAGATGTTGAATTATTTAGATGATTTATGCATTGTTTGCTTAAAGTTTAGCAGCATTAGAAGAGATTACTTAGATCTCCTTGCCAGACATGAAGAGACTCTCTGTACTGTCCATTTTTACAGAATGGTGAAACTGTTGAATGAACACCCTAAACAGAACGCACTACATGGACCTGACGCCTAAAAATATAACTCCTTGGACCAAAATGTTGATCTGCGGTGCATGTTGTTTACACAGCGCAGTTTCTTTCTTTTATGGGCTTAAAATAAACCATTAAAAACAATACTTATTTACTTATCTGAATGATGATGTGCAGATGACATCAGCTTTTATCAGACCAAATAAGCACAGGCTGTACAAAGCATTCTTCCCTCTTAAATTATTTCATGTTTTGTCACTACAACCAACTTCAAAGTGCTTTATTTCCATTTTAAATAATAGCACAGTATTATGAATGAAAATGCTGCATAGCTTTAAATTTCTTTAAAAAAAAAATACAATCTGGTAAGTAGAAATTTGCATTGAGTCAAAACTTTGCACTGTCACATTTTGCTGCAATTGCAGGTTCAAATCTCTTCCATCAGATTGGATGGCAATCATCCATTTTTGAAGTCTTGCCATGGATCTCAGCCGAATTTAGGTCTTGACTGTGACGGAGAATGTGCTTGGATCTAAACATTTTCATTTTGTAGCAGTTAGCGTAGGGGCGTTGTCCTGCTGGAAGGCGACTCCCTAACAGAGCAACCTTAAGAGCATGATGCTGCCCCCACCATGTTGGGATGATGTTCAGTGTTAGTTTTCCACCACACCTAGCATAGCTGCCAAACATTTACTCTGTCCTCTATACACTGTTTTAAAAATCTAAACTTAGGGCGTGCTGTGGTGACGTAAGGGGTAGCGCGACCCACATTTGGAGGCCTTCAGTCCTTGACGTGGCGGTTGTGGGTTGAATTCCCGGACCCAGCTGACGTTTGCTGCATGTCTTCTCTCCTTCCCCCTTTCCTGTTAGCCTACTTTTGAATAAGTAGGGACACTAGAGCCCACAAAAGACCCCCTGGTGGAGAAAGAAATCTAAATTTTGTCTTGCCCCTCATATAAAAGGCCAGACTGGGGCTACGATCTAAGCTGCAGATCTCTAGAGCTCAGGATTGTTCTTAATGCTGAGCCTGTACGTTTAGGTGGAAGGGAATGTCTTCAGATCTGTAGACGTTCAGTTTTACCACACTGTTTCCTTTTTAACATGATGGACGGAGCTGTGCTCCATGAGGTATTCATATATTATTTCATATTAGAACATGCCTCCACTTTACACAGTTACAATTTTTTTTGTATGATGGTGTTTGTTTACTAGAGAGCTGCACACAAGAGCATTATTTCTACTGAGGTGACTTTTGAATGCAGCAGGATACACTTGGTTTTCTTTAGTGGCCTTTAATTATACTTGACATGGCGCACTTTTTGAGAACCGTTGTATATTTCAAATTCACAATTACACATTACTGTGTGTTGGTCAATAGCATAGAATCCTGTTTTTTCTCTTTTTTTATTTTTTTACCAGATAAAATCCCAATAAAACACTTTGAAGTTTGCAGTTTATGACAGAATACCAAAAAGTTCAAGAGAGAAAAAGGGAAAATGACTCTACACACTAAAAGCCAAAGCAACCAGAATAAAACGACTCAAAGAGAATGGTCAGCTTCTACATTTATTAGATGCTGTAAGAGACAAAGAGGCTTTCCTAACAGCTGATTATAAAGTAATCTGAAAACTACACTTACATTTACCGCTTTAGTCATTAGGATTTTAAAGCCTAAATCTGGACATATTAAAAATGCTACGTTTTTTTTTTTTTCTTTTAAAATATGGACCTATTAAAATCTCATTCTACGTTATCAACTTCATCAGCTTTAATCGTGGCTGGTTGTGGCATTTCAATCTTTTGGAGGACAGAGAGCATTGAGATGTCACGTCATGTAACAGCAATGTGCTTCACAAAAATGATGTCTTAATGAGTTTATAGCCTTTAGTTTATGACAGAATGTGACAAAAAGTAAAAATTATCAACGGATGCTCTTCAAACCATTAACTCCCAAAACACTTATGTGCCAGACTATGGTTCCATCGTCATGACAGGTAGGACAATGTATTAAATCATCTGTACAACAGAGAAGACAGATTAAAGCTAACACAACATGAATGAAGAACCCACCTGTATTGGGGATTGTTAATCTCCCACCCAGGAAGTTGAAAGTCCCGTAGGAGGTGTTGGCCACGTCACGGGGGAGAGTTTTAAAGTAGGTCTGTGTGGACAGCCTGCTCACAAACTCTGTGGTGTCTGAGTTTAGCTTCCCGTTGTGGAGAGTGTGCGATCCGTTGGGAAGCGGGTCCAGCAGAGGCCCGTTGGTCATGGAAAACTTCCCAGCGGTATCATGGCGAGAGCGCAGGGTGCCCTGGTAACTGGTGGTGGTGGTGGTCAGATCAGGCTGGATGGTGAGCAAATGGGAGTTCTCTGTTCGAATAATGAAAACAGAGAGAGGAAAGGAAAAAGGGAGATATGTGAATCTCAATGAGTGGCGGGGGGAGGGAGAGTGGAGGGATTCAGCATCACACAGACAGACCTCACACTCTAAAGCTGTTTGCATCACACACAGAAAACTGAAACAAACACTGAAAGAGACACATGGTTCAGAAAACAGAGCATTCATACAAACACGCATGCTCTACAACACATAAACACAAATTCTACCCAAAGCCACTCAATTTCCACCCCCCACCCTCTCCTGCTCTATCGCTGCCTGTCTTTTTAGCAGCCACACAATCAATCCCAAACAGAACTCAGATGCAGCTTAGCATCCAGAATGCACAAAGGCTTTTTATTTTCACGGTGAATCACAGCCACTGCAACCCAGTTCCCCGTCTCCATCCGCCTCAGACAGTTGTATTTCTATTACTCGCTGTTAAACCTCAGAGGCTCCACACAGGCAGTAAACAGAATGGGTACATTTCCTGACAATGAGGTGGTGGCGAAACATAATGTGCCAGGCAGGCGAATAAAGAGCTCATGAACGGCACACACACAGACACGCCATATCTCTTCCTTGGACCACAGACCCACTGTAAGTGCACTCACACCACCTCCACGACCACAGTTCCAACAGGTTCAGAGCTACATGTGGACGGATGCTTCATGGTCACAGTGGGAAGATGGACAGATGAGGGTAAAACAAAAAAAAGTGTCCTACTGCTGTGGGGAGGCCTTCGTGGCCGTGGTGCCCACACACCTGGCTTGCTGGGCTTAATGCCCATAGGCTGGAAGCCAGTGGTGAGTATGGAGGAGTCCGCCACGTCAGCGTCCAGGCCCTCCTTCTTGCGCCGGTAGACCAGGACGACCACGATGAGCAGCAGGGTCAGACAGAGGGCCACGGCCACCATGCCCACGTACAGCGCCACGTCCTCGGCCCCGCTCACGGCTGCAAGCAGAGAAATTATTAATCAAGACCCTCCAACTGTGTGAGGCGTTTGTTATTTTATTCAAAGGAAAAAGTTTTCTTGAGGACTTCTTTAGCTACGTGAGGTCAGTGTCACATTTAGTGCGGCGGTGCTTTATCGTGCGTGGGGGTTTCTTAATCTAGAAAACTTTAATCTGATAATAGATAACCCAAGATTTATGAAGTGTGGATGGCTTCTGCTTGAATTTGGTTTACAATAAATACCACGGCACAAAAACGGAAGTACAAAGCTGTAAAAACCTAGAGAAACCATTTTTTTGTACTCCTTATTGTCAAAGTACTGTGGCCTGCTCATGTGTCCTTATGTAAGTGAAATCTGTAAGCATTCCTACAACTCTCTTTGTGGTCCTATTAAAGCATATTAATAATGACCTACAGAAACAATGTGTCTCTTTGTTTTTCAAATCATCTGAAGATTCCCTGCTGTGCTTCGGATTATCGTCCTGTTGTATGCCTCAGTTAAAGCCAAACCCCTAATGTCTTTGTGACAGATGGCTTCACAACTGACTCCCAGACTGCAGAGGTAAACAGATGTGTTGCCGGCTCATTGCAAAGATTCCTATGTCACGACGGTGGAAGACAAGCCAATTGCCAATTGAGTCCTTTGGCTTGCATGTAAAACTATGATTTCTTTCTTATTTAATATGCTAAAAGAAGCAATATCTTGGGAATTTGTTGCATGGTAACTAATTATTGCTCCATGGTTATGAAATGTTGTATGTGATGAATCTATGTAATGTATGACTTTTGCACAATATTATTTTATTTTAGATGCGCTCGTATTTGGAAATAAAACCACTGGGGTTGTGCATCTCTGGTTTGTGCCAAACACCTATCCCATCTGGATACACAGCCAACAATGCGATTCACTTTGGAGAAAATAAAAGGTGTCTGAGTCAGTCTTCCATATCTGGCATGTCCTAGTTTCTGCACTGATATTGGCTCATCTTAACATCTCAAAGAACCACATCTGGAAAAATAAATATTTTTCAATACTTTAATTTCTTTCTTCAAACTCATACAAACTTGAAAATACACCCTAAAGATAGTTCTTACTTGACTAAATATGATCCCATTTATTATTTACGAATTATGAGTTCCTCAGGATAATTGCTGATGTCTTTCCCTGTTGACATTACGCTAACACACATCTAATTGCTGCAGGAAAAACTCCTGCTTTCATAAATGTTATCTGAAACACAGAACTTAGCTCCTGCTAATATTCGCTAAGACTACCTACTTAGTTTACATTAGTATGACTTGCTAAAGTTTAAAACTACAAGTAAGTGCACTGACTTTCTCTATGTTGCTCGTCTTTTCTCTTTTACTTATTGTAACACTTGCATGTCAAATGTTAAGATGAAAAAAAAACCAAAACAAGATATGTGGTCTTTATTGACTGCTACAGACAGCACAAGAACATCCTCCTCCCACAAAGTTCAGGCCAGATTTTATTTTATTTTTTTAAACTATATGTGTGTACGGTTGAGTCTGTTTGTTTTTTTTTTTTTTGCAGGAGAATGGGATTTACTACAGCTGTCTCCCTGAGCTGCTGAAATTTGGTGGCGGAGGATTCTCCCAAGGCCTTTGTGGAGCACCATTGTGCCCAGAAGCCACTGGGGCGTAGTGCTGTCAAGCGAACACAGCCAAGGAGGGGAGACAACGAGCGGTGCAGCATTGAGGGATGGGGAACAACAGAAAAGGTTAAAGTGCTGCAGGCTGCGCGTGTGCTGAGTTGACAACAAAAGGAGGAGGACAGGGTGGAAGAGAGGAGACAGGAACAAATGTAGTAGAAGGAAAATTACAATTAAAAGGCAAATGGGAGGGCTGAGTAGTGTGTCTTTGACTGACAGCTTGTAGGAAATAAGCATTTTTATCAATAACAAATCCAGAAATTAACCGGATTTGGACCCGATTTATCATTTTGTCATTAAAATGTGCATGCATTCGTGATGATTTTGAAGCAACGAGCAACAACAAAGAGCTGCATTAACCTTTACAAACAACCGTTTGACATTTTAAAATGGTGTTAGTGAATCCGAGGCATGTGATAGAAAATTAAAATCGCAGTCAAATAATAAAACAAAAGGAGTCTCATATTTATTCAATTTTGTGTATTCCTTAGTCCGTCTCTCCTGCTCATGTTTCTAAATCTCAGTTTCCGTGGACAAAGCTTCCCTAAAATTTAAAAATGAAATGCTAGAATCTATTTCATGGGTGATTATCTCAGTGCAATCTGATACTTTAAGTAGAGGGATTATAAGCAGCTAACCTCTATGGCAGCTCCTCGTTCAGCCCGAGATCTCTTGACAAGTAATCAATCGTGAATGACTGGCTAAAGATAAACACGAGATTGTTTTTTTTTTTTTTGTTCTAAGCAGATATCTGCAGAACACACTTCTGGCTTGAAGAATCTTCTGGGACGCACTCCCCATCCTCTCTGAGCTTCTCATATAGTCCATTTACCTATGTGCTCCTCTCTATCTCTGACTTGACTCCCTGTGTTTTTCCATAAGTTTCCTCAGGCTAGCACAGAGGTGCTTAACTCTGAGCAGCCTGGCTGAACCCTCCACTCTTCACAATGAGCTCCAGAAGCAGGAAGGGGAGACGTGCTGCACCTCTCATTAAATTTCTCAAATCCAATTGTTTTCGGCGAGTCAAAGGTCAGATGACGCCGTGATATTTGGACAGGTAGTTTTCCAGGCTGTTGAGGGATACTTGGTCTCACAAAAGACAAAACAACACCCATCAGATAGGAGAGCAGCCACCTGTTTTCTACTGATTTAGATTAGTTTTCTTTCTGAGGACACACCAAAGACACCTGGTGGAGCCAAAGAGATCCAGTATCTCTGCACTTCTTTTTTCTCTTCAGCTGTTGCATCCAAACAATAAAGTGAGTCAATCAGACTACACCCTCCTCCCTTTTTTTCTTCTCTGTCCACATCTCGCATCCTCTGCCCAGACTGTAATCTCTGGTGGCTTATCAGAGCATCACTGAGTGAAGTTTTATCTGACCCACCAGGTGTCACAGCCAAACGATCCCAGTGCTCACTGCAGCTCCTCCTGGGCTGCGCTCATTGATTCTCATGATGCCGGCCAATAATTGAAAGGACATCCATCACACTTTTAATTGACACAGCTAATCAGCTTTTATAATTGGATGGGTTCTACTTTAGTCCCTCTCCAAAGTGCCCTCTCTTTCCATGCACTCCATACCAATTTACGTATCCTCCGCCTTCCCCTCTCTGTCATCCGTCACTGCATCCTCCACTTCTACTTGACTTAATTGCACAACTTTTGATTCTCTTTGTGTGTGACCTCTCATCATGATTGACACCTGCCTGTGGATAATCTGTAGATGTGATGAGCTTTTTTTTTCTCTTGCAGAAATGACCGCAGGGCAATGTCTGTTTTGCTTTGTGAGCTTTCACTTCAGTTTGTCAGACTTGCTCCAGGGCTGGCTGGTTAAGGATCAGTTTCTGCCTTGAGATGGACCGGCACAACTCATCTCCTCTGAAGCAGTGTGTCTGGGTCCTGGAAAGGTTTGGATTCTTACTGTATTGACAGACGGAATAATGTTGCTGGCTCTCCTCAGGGTTCCTACTCATTTGGAAAGGACATAATTACAGAAATTTTATGTGAAACTTGCAAAAAAGAGATAATGAGGGATGGATGGATGGATTGGCAATAGATAGATAGAAACATGGATGACTTGATGAAAAATACCTCAACTACCTCCCTCTATTTTTCTTTTTTTTTTTTCGATCTTGTTTGAACCTTGAAAACACTTGAATTCCAAACTTTCCCAGACTGCATAGGAAACCTGTCTCTACCTGCTCCTTTCTCTCAGCTGCATTGATAAATAAGAGCTTTAGAGCCTCCTGTGCTTCCTCCCCAGGGCATTTATCAGGAGACGAGCGAATATATTTCATCCCATGGCCAATCCTAGTCGCTTGCCTGAAGATGAATTACCCCCGACTTCTTAAGGTCAGGGAAATATGGCTACTAAAACTCTCAAAGTGAACGTGACCATTACTATCTCCACAATACAGTCGTCCCATCCCTCAGCGGGGTCCTGGTGAAATATAGTCCAAAATAAATGCTCAGCTATTTTTCACACAGCACTGTGACCCTGCTCTGGCAAACAAACTCATAAAGAAAAAAAAAATGGCAGCCAGTTTGCTGCCAAATTAGCCTCTAATCCAAAAGCAAGCTAAAGATAAACTAATACTTTCCACCATTTTTTGTGACATCCAGAAATTGGATGCTGCTCAAAATTAAGTCCATTATCCTTATCACACATGTTAAGTGAAATAATTGTTGTATTTTGTTCTAATTTCCTGAGTCGGGGAAAAGGGGAGCCTTTGTTTTTCTTCTCTACCCTTTTTGTGCCCTCCAGCACCTGTCTGCCATTTAGGCTGTGGCTCCACGCCAGCACATTCGTCGTTTCCATGCGCTGATTTTGCATTAGCTACATTTTGGGCTTGACTCGTTTTCTTTATGAAAATGATCCTGCCCGGCTCAAATCTGTTTGTTTTCCAGCTGTAACTCAAATCCAGGACCAAGGGTTAGTTTTCATGCGCATTGCTCAAACCAATATCCTCTTCTAAAGTGTCACTTTTAACATGACAAAGGAGATCAGAACCTCAGACAGAGGAGAGCTTTTGTTACATTGTGACGCTGATTTACTTGCTATTTTGAATTTACATCGGAGGAGAAAGGCTGCCTTTTGTTTCAGGGGCAAGTTCTCCATCATTGCTAATAGCCTGGAGATATGGTTGAAGTTGGTAAGTTGCTGACGAGCCAAAACCATCTCGCCTCTGTGCTTATTTTAATACTTCACACAGCAATTGTCTATGGATTCGCATCTGCTAGGAACAGATTGGGATGGGGCATTCTTCAGAGGCCAGCGCTCTGCTCCACACTGTCAGGATAAATACTCTGCGACTCTGTGTGCGACTGTGAGAGAAAGACGGGAACAATGACGGGCATCTTTGTGTATGTTTCCTGCCTCTGAGGAGGAGCTGCTGACCTTTGATGATTGGCCGACTGAGCTGCCTGGGATCACTGCGCCCTGCCAAACTCGCCCGCTGCTCGACAAAAGCAAGCACATGCCCGCAGCGCGCTATACATAATGCAGCATCTCGCATACTGTAGATCTCAGCAGATATCCTCCTTCAGTCCAACTGATCACATCAATCAGAGCCCGATACCAGATTTCAGTTTATTAATTCATCGGCTCATATCGGATAAATCCCCATTAAGGCTTGCGGTGTTTACCATGAGGATCAGCCAAAGAGCACACTATTTATAGCCGTTTCTATTCGAGACGCCGCCCTCATTGTCTCCGGACGGAAGGCTGCAATATGTTTCAGTCTTTGATATCTGTAGGAAATGATGGAGCTCTCTCTTCATGTCCATCTGGTCAGAGTTGGACCCCGTGGAGCCTCTTTCTAGGCGACTGCTGACTGTAGCCCTTTGCACTCTCTGCTTTTTAATCCTTACAGAATAAACGTGCCTTATTATAATTCACAGGGGATGTAAAATAAATACATAAAAGTTAAGTCGTGCTGGCTTTTAAGCTAGCTGAGTCCAACATGGATGCTTTCTCACCCCGAGAAGTGTCCTGCCAAACTCGTAGGAGCCAGCCGTGTGCGTTTTCACAGCCCATTTGGCTCGTGGTCATTTATCTGGCAGGTTGTGTTTTAATCAGTGGAGAGATGCTTCAATTCTCACCTCTATTAATAGGTCAGGGAGCAACAGAGAGCTGATCCACGAGGTAATACAGTGCATTATGCTAGCAGCAAGTGTCACTCCAGTGTTAATTAGAAATGATCATCTGAAAAGGTCACCCAGGTGGGGATGAGGTAACGGTGGGCCACAGATGAACCTCATGTGAGAAAATGTACCTCAAGAAAAAAGCAGCTTTTTCTTGCTGACGCCTTAGCAAGATGAACTCATCATTTATCACTTGATGCCAAAGTCAAAAGAAAGGATTAAATATTTAATTTACGTAGTGAAAGGAAGAGGTTTACTCCTTGTTCCACAGTAGAAAAGCTTCATAAATAAGGAAAAATGTTTTCTTATTCTTTGTGTTAGCCTCCTTCAGGGTTGCTAGCTACACATTTTTCCTGTCTAAATTCCAAACTTTTTGTGCAGAAGCCCACTTTGGGCAATTTTCACATACAGATACAAAAGTTCACTATGAATGTACTGCTTTTATTGAGGTCAGGTCATTAATATAACAAAAGCACCAGGCGGAAAAATAGAAATTAAAAACAAAAGAAGGAAAAAGAAACAATTTAAAGGAAAGGAAGGAAGGAAGGAAGGAAGGAAAGGAAGAAAGGAGGGAGGGAAGGATAAAAGGACAGAAGGAAAGATAGAAGGAATGAAAGAGCAAAGAAAGGAGCAAAGGAAGAAAGGAAGGAAGGAAAGAGGGAAATAAAGAAGGAATGAATTAAAGGAGGAAAGAGGGAAAGATGACAGGAAGGAAAATACTTAAGAACAATGAAAATGAAGACAGGGGAAGAAAGAAATGCAAAACAGAAAGGAGGGGCAAAAACGGCATGGTAAGGAAAGAAAAATGAAAAAGGAAGAAAGAAGAAAATGAACAATCAAAGATATTAAGACAAGCGCACTGGGATTAACATGAAAACACAAACATTTTTCCAAACTTTCCCACGTTCCACAGGATCCCTCCTCCTTATTGGAGGAACCACCTGTTCACTTGTGTCCTCGTGTTCTGTATAACCCGCTGACTCTTTCTAACTTCAGTTATAAAATTAAATTATTCTTGAATTTATTTTAAAATCCATACTTGCTCCTGAGATCACTTGATCCCGTTGCCAGTGGCTAAGAATAAATCTCAAATGTCACATCTTGCGTTGTTGCAGCAGAGTCGACCAGTGAGGGCGATAGTTTTGCACTGTGTGGGTGGTTTCTGCACTCACTCTGTGGGCACTGCTCATTGGTACAGTTCAGAGACTGGAGGTCGAGCCCCTGGCAGTCCTTGCCCCCGGTGCCGGGCGAGGGCTGGGAGCACTCCCTGCTCCTCCACATCGAACAATCTGCCCCGCATGCCGACCACTTGCTCCACTCGCTCCAGCCTCCGTCCACTACGAGAACACACACACACACATATGAAACACGGCTGAGGATAAACATGCACACATGGCAACAAAAAGCCACAGTTTACACTTACACTCCAGTTTACGGGAATAAAATGATTGACTGGAAAGCAAGGTGATAGAATTCGATCACACAGTAAAGTTTACTTACAACGCAGCAGCAGATTTGTGTAATTTGAGAACATTTGGATCAGAATGCTCCGTTCCCATCATGTGCAAAACCACTCATGCAACCCCAGCGTTGATATTTTACAGTCATGCAAATACTCTGCAAACTTTTTAAATCCACCAGAGGCACAGGGGAAACCACTGCATGTAAAACTGCAGAGGAGAGCCATGTTGTTTCTATTCTCCTGTCTTTGTTTATTTTTAACATGCAAAGCAGATGCAGTAGAAAAACCCGGGTGGTGTGACTGTGCTGTGACCTGGTCACCAAACCAGATATGCACAGAGAAAATAAAAAAAAGCTTTTCAAACATAAATAGATAGGCACACGTACGGCGTTTCGCAAAAGTATTCCCGCCCCACAACCTTTCAGCAGTACAACCAGGAGCTTCAAGGTGTTTTATAAGGACTTCATGCCCTATTTTATCACAACATTTTACATTGTTGAAAAGTGGAAAGGAAAAGAGAAAAAAACACATCCACATCTGGACCAAAGATTTCAGTCCTGCTCTCATCTTTCCCCTTCATGCTACTTCCCAACTAAACCTTTTGGAGCTTTCCTTCAACACTGGATTTTTTTTTTTAAATGCAATTCTTCCGTAAACGTAATCTGGATCATTTAATCTCTTTTAGAGATAGTTTCTCAGTTTTAATGAAGGGCAATGATTTGGTAGGATTGCAGTTGTGACATACTCTTTTTAGTTGACTTATGAATGAAATCATTTGTACTGAATGTGATTAAAAGTATCAGACTAAAACAGGGCCTACAATTGCATTTGAGACTTCTGTCACTTTCCCTTCAATTAAACAGTTATGCATTACGTTGTGTTGGTCTATAACACTGAAATTCGATTAAATATGAGAATCCGTGGTTTTAACGTGAAGAATGCTTCAGCAAGGCACTACAGTCCTAATCCAAGTTTCTTTAGTAAATGTACATTTGTGAAAGAAACAAATCTGCTTTGATTACTTAGTCAAACAAGACGTTACTGTAGCAACTGCGATGCCGCCTGCAGCGCAACTGGATGCAAAACCCAATACAGGTGGTGTTATTATGAGCTGAGAAGAGAGTACATTACAGCTGCAGGCCAGTCACAACTTCAAACAGCCCATCATCAGCACAAGCAAAATGAGACAAATGAAAATGGGCCGGTAATAGTTGTGTGCACGGCCGGCTGTAAGAAATATCAGCCGGCCTTTTCTTCACACGGAGAAGGAGGCCATTTCACAAAGGAGGGGGTAATTTGGCATTGTGGCCAGTGGAGGTGGTGCCTGAGAGTGATATTGAGAGTGACACAGCGCTGGGCCGGGAGAAGGTTACCGTTTGGCTAATGGGAAAAAGAGCAGTAATGAGCTCTCAGGGGGGGGAAAAAACACCTCTGTCTCGCTCTCTTTCCCAAACGCAAGGGTGAAGGGGACCTGATGACGTTCTTCTGCACACACACACAAAGCACACACACACTGTGACAGTGGTGACCCCACCCCCGGCTGACCAGAGGCTTGGAAAACCCTCGTGTTCATTAATCTTGGCAATAAAGAGAACAAGGGGAACGATTCCCAGAAAGCCGATCACTCCCCTGGCAGTTCACATGCCTTTGGTTGATCAAACATAAGTGAGATACCAACATTTTTCAAATTTGTTTTAATCTTAGTTTGGAAAACCAAATGAAAAGCAAATTAGGCTTAGTTCGTAAGTAAAAATAGAGAATAAAAATACGGTACACCTATGTATGTTTTTTTTTTTTTGTTTTTTTTATTCAAATGGCTACAAGAAAAACTTCAGCACTGCCCTGCTTGCTTCGTGTGTGCGGGCGTGTGTGTGTGTGTGGCGGGATGCTGACACAGCCTGGATTCTTTTTGCAGTCAGATCAATTTGGCAGCAAGAGCAGAACCAATCAGATAATTGTCCTTGTTTGGCATTGAGTCGACCCATCCGTGGGCCAGTGGGCTCATTGTCCAGGCTGGGAATGAAAATGATTGAATAGCAAATTACATCCTAATGAATATATTATGTTGCCCCTCAGTTTATCCACATGGCTGTGAAATAAAGAGATGAGATCAACATCTGCCCTGATGAGATGATGGAATTCTTCTTTTCCCTTTCCCAACACAAAGCAAAACTAATGACCAAATGCAAGTGACATTTTCAAACAAGGAGAGCGACGTGGACCTAAAAAGTGATGCTGGACGATGCAGACATGAGACGACCACCGGCACCCAAACCTGACGAGAATCTAACGTAAAGACAAGGATGTAAGGACGGGCCTCGACTGGCTGATTCTGAATGCGTGCCACACGATTGAGCGTGAAAGCAAGCAGCGCATGGAGAGCATTAAACGACAGAAAGACGTAGCAATTACAGATATGAGAAAACCAACTAACAGATCTTTTCGTTTTAATTTGTCAAGCTCCATGAAAAAACAAATCCAACGCCATGGTTTTCCAATTTAAATCCCCAGAAGGAGATTGTTACTTCCACACCAAAAGACACCTTAGCTGATTTTCAATCTCGCAGCGCCGCAGGTTTCAGGTCAGGCGGGTCTCTGAGGAGGTACAGTAATACAATAACCTAGTGGCACCCTCCCCTCGCCTCATCCTCCCCCGTTTGTACACGTTGCCAAGTGTAGAAGCAAAAAGAATCCGACCATTCTCCACAGGTCAGTGGGAGGGCCCGGTTGAGACGCCGCTGTTCGAAATGACAATGGCTGCTGACGGACGCAGCTCCAGATCGCTGAACGCCTATGGTTTCTGTGTCCTTGAAGGAAACACAGGGAGGTGGACAAGTACCACTGAGACCAGCAGGCTGTCCCTCTGCTCCCACTGTCCTGTCAGCGCACATGTGTGCACACGTCCCGCCGCTGATCCCAGGCATCAAAAGGCTGATTGAAAAAAGGAATGAAGTCTTTTTACTTCTGCACATCGCAGAAATAAAACCGATCTGACGGTTAATAGCAACATAATGTTGATGTGCAATTCCGACTACTTTAATATCATTTCTTGCTGATCAAAAACGCAAAAAGCTGAATTCACGCTTTTGTGCTTGAAGCAGAGATGTAAACCAAAGTGAGACAGGGTGAGATATGAAGGAGGGTGGGCTTAAAACGAAAGGCACCAAATGATTAAAAATGATGCAAGTCTGTCACCAGATGGCCACCGTCTTTTTGCATCAAATTAATGTGCTCGGCTGCCACATTTATTACCCACCGCCTTCATTTATTCTATGGATAAAATGTGCAATCTGCAGAACAATCTAGGACGATTTTTTACAAACATGCGAGAGCGCACTTCCAAAGTACAATTAGACTTTCGCCTGCAGTGCAGAAACAAGACATATGGGGACATGTGCAGGACTCGTCCGCGCACAGACGCAGACACGAAGGCGGGCGTGCACAAGCACACCAGCTCGGAGTCTATTTATTTTCCATCTAGCTGAATTCTCACGACTCCGCTGGCAAGCCAGAGGGATCGTTACCATTTTTAAATAATTCACTCAAGTTAGAAACCTCTTCAGGTTCTTTGGTGTTTGCTCTCATCTCAGGCGGCGGCTCAGTTCATGTTGTTGCCTTCCAAAAACTGGTGACTAACTGTTAGCTATTGGCTGCGGGGATGTGAGTCTTAGTTTGAAATGTTGGCATGATCTGACATTTTGCCACTACTGTTGGCTCTGACCACAAGTCGGTGCCGGGCCACAGTCAATAAGAGGGTGAGGGATGGACTGCTGTATTACGTTGGATATTTCATCGGGATATGCAGGGATGGAGACAAGAGAAAAAAAAAAAAAAAGGTGGAGAGGAAAGGGGGGAGGGGGGCAAATGAGACGAGCTCTGGCATAGTTTGGCTACTCGCTGTCTCAAGTGTTGATCTGCTCTGCTCCCAGCCTCAGGCTTTAGCCTCAGCCTCCTCCACAGCTCCCCGCGTCTCTCTCAGCAAGGAGCCCATCTGATCCGCCACGCAGGCCTCCGCCAACTCTCATTAAACACTTTGGAGACTCAGACAAAAATACAGATGAGCCTCCGTGGCTTTGCACGTTTCCAATGAGAGGTGGGAGCTCGCATTTAGACACAAGAGTCATCGCGAACAGACGTGTGGACAGTTTTGTTATTGATGGTGCCAGGCTGTGCAAGATGATCCATAATGTATGTGTACAAAAATACGCAGCTGACCTGCACATAAGAAACCATGTTACTTTTAAAAGGTGAAAGCAGTGGAGCTCGAGCACATCAACCAGAAATGAAGACGTGGCTGAACAATAGGATTGTTTCCTTCTTTTACTGTTTATTTGGATGGGGACAAGAGTTAAGTATAAACACAAACAGAACACCATAAACATTTACAGCCTCAGCTAACTTGCGATGCCCGTCCCCGTCGGGTTTTTAACGACAAAAAACAATTTGAAAGAATAGTTACAGTGAAACTGGGACGGCCAGGGCGCCAAAACAAAACAAAACAAAAAAAAAAGACAATAAATATGTAGCACAAGCTGCTAAAACAAAACAAAACTAAAGGGTATTGCAAAAGTTTTTATATATTTATTATATTTTGTTGCGTTACAGCTGAACATTCTAATGCATTTTATTGCAATCTTTTTGTGACAAACCAACATAAAATAGCACAGAATTATGAAGAGATCAGAAAAAGAAACATAGTTTCCAAATGTTTTCATGAATATAAATCACTTTCTTTTAATATATATATACATATATATATATAAAATGTGTTCCATAATTGATGCCAAGTCAACACATAGATGCAATCGCAGCAGAGCCCAGAACCCAATATTCTTTTCGAAACACTTTAAACTTATGAAAAGAAGGTGTAAGGTGCAAGAATATGCTGTGGTTTAAGCTGTCCCACTGGAAAGTGAACATCTACCACCGTCTCAAATCTTTTGCAGCCTCCTACAAGAATTTACTAATAAGGTGACATTTGAAGTCAATTGTTTACAATGGACTATGACTAAAAATGTGCACTAGAAAAAGATTATAACTCTCCCTAGCCTTCACAAACATGCCCTACTTTGTTCTAGTTCATCACAGAAAATCCCGGTTTAATACACTAAATTTTGTGGTTGTAGTGAGAGGGAATACGTGAAGGCATGCAAGGGGCGTGAACACTTTTGCATGGCTGCGTACACTGAAAGTTAAGCACACCAGAGAGCTAATAATCAACAGCAAATTCCAAGTTTAGATAATTGATGAAGTCTTGAAAACCAGACCAGCTTTAAATCATGTAATTTTTAACAACGCAACTCAAAAACAAAGCAGCTGTGGAGGAAAAAAACGCCTCTGAAGGCTGGCATAAAAAAATAAAGAGCACTACTTCTGAATCCAAATGTCGGCAGTGTCTGAATAAATAACACGATTTCTATCTGCAGCGTTACAGCTCTCCATACGACCCGCTCTTCTCAAGTCTCTTTCAGAGATGGACTTAAATCACTATCTAGACCTGTGAAGGCTATACGCACAGCGATTATTGAAGTTGTTCTGCAGTAAGTGGTGATGCTCTCTCTCTCACTCACACTGCAAGGCTGGACGGCTGCTTCTTGCTGAGTGCGACTCTTGTATGCAAGTATTTGGTCATGCGTTCAAGCTCATGATTCATCCGCTTGTAAATCATTTGGCTGATGAAACAAAAAGGGGTTTAATGTGGGAGATCTGATTCCGTTAATGCCTCTGCTTACATGAAGGCTTTCGGCGCTCCTCGGGAAACAGCATCCCAGCATCCACAGCCGCTGGTGTTGCCGACTCTGGCCAGCTGCAGACAGCTGGGCCTGTCAGTGCTACTGATGCCACCAGCTCAGATGAATAAATGTGAGAATCGCAGCCAGAGTCCACGCTCTGTTGCCAAACACCGGGACTGACAGGTGTAAGTGGGGTCATGTTGCCCTAGCATCTCTCATCAACAGGGAAAAAAAAGACTTCTTTCTCTCCCAAAAGTCTCTGTAAAATCGTATTTGCCGGACACAATGCAGTCTTTTTTTTTTTGCCACAGCTCCCTTTTGGTGGGAATTACACTCTTTCTCCTTGAGGAGCAGGAGAACGACGAAGGAGGAAGCGGTTTGGTCTAACAATAGCAGCTTGGACTGACATTAATCTCTTTAAGCTCATGGAGGTCAGTAGCCTGCTTTGCTGTGGAGGAATGTCAAGCATCCCTGGGCACCGCTCTAATTCTAATTCCATTACTAGTTTCTCCAGCTCTAATAATTCAGACTCTGTTCACATCCCGGCGCTGCATCGTGCATTTGTGTTTCCTCTGTCTTCCTCCTCCCGCTGTATTCCAGTGGGCCATGTTACTTACACTCATCCTTGACATGTAGTGATGTCTTTACATGGGAGATGTGTAACAGAACGCCTTGATCGCTGAGGAAGATAGCCTCAGTTTTAGGCAGCAAGATGAAGCCCATCCCCCTTCTTCCCCCCTTGTCAAAGGTGTCGTATTTCCTTCTCTGATATTTACAGACCGTGGGAGATTTCTCCTGCGGTCAGCGTGGCCCCAGCTCCCTGTCAGAGCCAAACACCCGGCTCCATTCCCAGCGTCTCTCTCCTTTTCTTTCCGACGTTATATCTGATTCCACCTGTTTCTATCCCTGCTTCCACCTTCCTCCTTCATTTTCCTGTCCAGGTCTCTCCCCTGTCAGGGGTTTCTAATGCGAACCAGCAAATGAGGCAGCTTGACTTCCATCTCAGGCTCCCAGAGATCAATAAGTGTTGCTCACTATCAGCCACGACGCTCTCTGCCTCTCAGACGCTCTCACAGGGGAGACTGAGCCAGCAAATGAAATTCCCCTTAACTCCTCTCACATAAACATAGCACGTAAGCTCCCATAATTCAGATTTTTTTTTTTTTTTTTACCACACATTTTAAGTAGCAGCTTGAACAGGAAATAACAACAATTGCTCTGGTGAGCGCGACACAAAGCCAAGGCTGTGTCTATGTGTATGGAGCTGAAATAAAAATTAAGCCTATTCACAGCGGAGCTGATGATGCAAACAACATGTGATAGTATTAAATCCCTTGCTGGATTGCTGTGCAAGCGCTCTAATTGCAGAAGGCAACAAAAGCTTGCCATCCCAAAAAAAATTTTTTAAATGCTACTTGGAGTTGGAGGTACAGTGCGAAAGGACAGGGAGAAGAATGAATTGATGACTTCTAGATGCAAAAACAAAACAAAAAAAAACAAGAAGAAAATGCAAATAAAGGAAGCCACAAGAAGCCAATGCCACAGGACAAACAGGGCTGCCTGGGAGTTACCTGGACAGGTGGCCACGCAGGCACTTTTCTGGACGTTCTGCCCCTCACAGGATGTGCCTCCGTTCAGTGGCGTGGGATTGGTGCAGCTCCGGCTCCTCTTCTGCCAGCCACGCCCGCACACAGCGCTGCAGGACGACCAGGTGGTCCATGTGGACCAGCCACCGTTGACTGTCAGACCGGTGCCGAAAGGAAGAGGAGGAGGAAGGTGGGGGGGAAGTAGGAGGGAGCGGTAAGGAAAAGGGGAAGGTTGAATGGAAGGAGGGAGGAAGGGATGGATGGATGAAGGAACAGAGCAGCCAGGTTTACCCGACATGCAGAAATAAAAAGAGGTGTGCTACATTTGAAAAATCGTGACTGCCTTTACACTGCTGGTCTCCACGCAGAAAGGTGAACACATGGAGGAGCAGGAGCAGAGTTGGCTGCTTCCTGCATGTGTGCTGGAATTACAGCCAAACACAGTGAAAACAAAATGACTCAACAGGAAGCGAGGTATAACCAAGCAACTTGCCAGACCAGACTAACACAGTTGCTGCAGCTGGTGATGTTAAAACTAATATTGTATTTTAGCGTTTTCATAAAGTCAGAATTTTTACAGCTCTTGGTGACAATTTTTCTATTTGGAAGACCAAACGATTAGTGAAATATAACTCTGAATTACAGTGTCCCCCAAAAACTTTGAATGTTTTATTTTTTTCCACATGTAGTCATGTCACATCCACAAACTTCAATGCTTGGGATTTTATGTTAAACAAACAAACAAAGGAGCTCATAACTCCAAGATGAAAACAATTAAGTTTATATAGCTAATATTTCTTTCCAATATAAATAATTAATAAACTTAGAGCACACCAAGTGATACTTTGGTGACTTTGATTCACATGACTTGTACAACAAGTTGTTGTAAATCACTTAAAACTGATTTACTGTGTTGTAAATCAATGTGTTAGATAATAAATCTAATGGTGTTGACGATCTCACATACACTCCAAAAACATAAACAGCTCAGTTATAATAACTGTCTGGGTTTATAAAATACTTCATGGCTCTGCTCCACCTCTATTTCAACAATTTATTCAAAAGAATAACAATCAGCGAACGAGGGTGAGACCCATTGTCGGAGTACAATCCTGAACAACATAAGGGACTTTTTACATCTCATTTCATATAGAAATCATCTTAAAAGCAGACTCTTCAAAAATATCACTACTGATGTTGATTGGTGTGTATGGCTTTAATGGTTGCATATATACATTAATCTTCAGAGTGTTATATCTCTTGTTTCCATCCTTGCTTTTATTATTTGCGTTTTAACACAAATTTTTCATTAGAGGTAGAAATTAGCCACTTTATTTATATATTCTCGTGTATTTAAATGTTCATTCATATGTATTGTACTGTTCTTGTAGATAGACTAGGAACTAAATTAAACTAAGTGAGGAAGAAATGATACAACTAAAAGTCTGGAAGGTGTGTCATGTACATGTGTTTATTAACTCCGCGTAGCATTTCATTGAGTATTGAAGAAATTCATCGCTACATCATGAAGCTGCCACCACCAAGAGCCACAGTGGGGTTGGCCGCTTCAGGCTTTTCTGTCACAGATAACAACAATGTAGGCCAACAAGTTACATTTGTTCCCCTCTTTTGCCCGGAGTGCCTTGTATCACACGTGGCTGGTGGCTTGAAGCAGAAGGGGAAAAAAAAACAAAAAAGAGGAAAAAAAAGAGACATCTCTTTTAAAACAGTTTTGTACAGATGAGTCCCTCGATGAGCGCCCTCTGGTGATTCATAAATTATGAATCAAACTTATTGCAGAACTTAAAGAGGCGTGGAGTTGAGTTTCTCAGGGTCCATATAAAGCGTTGAGCACAAAATGAGTGTCAGAAAACTCCTAAAACATTAAATACATTTGCGGCGTGTTATAGCTTTTTGGTTTTATTTACGAGCAGAACCGAAACCAGCTTTTATGAAATTGTACCAAACTAATATCCAGTGATTTTTTTTTTTTTTTATATGAAAGTCAGCTCAACTTGTTCAACATGCATTTATTGACCATGTAAGTCAAATACACACAGTGGTAGTCTTTGTGTTTTGCCTTAATTCTCCTAGCCAGATGGCCGTCCAGATTGCCTGTAATTGCTGTATCACACACTCGAGCAGCACCGTCGCTTTACCCCTTCACAAGTCAGCTGACACGAGGTTCTGTCTCCTTTTCTTGACAAGTCAGGGACTCCCCCTGTTACTTGGTCTTTTCACCAGATAAACAGAGCGAAAAGCCATCTCAATGAAGTGCTTCGTGAAAGGTGAAATACACCTTTGATTTATCTCTCTCCACAATATTTTTCTTTCCATGCTTTATAAAACAAAGATGTTTGCTACACATGACTAATAGTTGTTATTTTGACAGAGTCTCCTGCCTCAGTTGTGGATGTCTACAGCTCCTCCAGAGTCACTATGGGCTTCTCTGACAGCCAAACAAGGGCCCTCTTTTCACTAATTCAGTCATTTCTAAAGGCAATTAGTTGCACTTGATTTTGCTTAGGTGTATTAAATGAGGCAAGTACCATATTCAGACTATAAGGATTTTTGTTCCACCTCACAATCAGGCACTTCTTTGTGTTGATCTATTACAAAAAAGTCCAGTAAAATCTGTAAAGATATGTGGTTGCACTACAGCAAAAATGGGAAAATGTCTAAGGCACGTGAATCCATTTGTTGCCAGATACTTTAAACCACCCTTCACAAGCTGATTTTACAACATTATTCAAACAAAGCCTAGAGTTCAGGCATTTCATGAACTTTAAACACCAAATTCCTATTACTGCAGCTATTTGCTAAACCATTGCTCCTGTTCTAAACTTTAAGTGTCAATTATCATGTAACTGATACTGTTGAGCGCCTCTCAATCATGCCAGGTGATTACATCAAATCATGCAGCTTCTTTCCCAGCATCTACCGTGTTTCCTTCAGCCTATGAGCTACACAGTTTCCTGATTTATTGACCTGAGCGGCACTGTCATTGCCTCTTTGTACATACTCCCTTCGTAATTTCCCCTTAACTCTCTGCGCTTGTCGGGGCTGAATCATTTCCTTGCCCTCTCTATGCAATTGATTGCTCGCCACAGCGAGGTAAATTGCCAGGCAACTCGGTCTCTGATTACCTCTTAGCACCGAGTGCAGTCACACCAGCCGGGTCTTGTTAAAATGCATCTCTGGCCCCCCTGTTGAGCCGCCTTAGAAAAGTAGAAGTTATTATCAGTTGCTACCTCTAGGTAGATTAACTAAAATGGTAGACAGAGATGCTGCACGATAAATGGTTTGCTGCAAGGTAAAGATACAGGAACATCAGCACCAAGTCTTCAGGTAGAGGAACAATTTTCTCCGTTCTGATTTATCCTCAACTAATATGACTCATTTTATCAAGCACATATTGAGATGAGAGGGATGTTGCACAAATGGCCTCCTGCGTCACTCTTTCATAATTTACCATAGTTTACCAACGAATGAAAAGGACTGTTTGAGCCCGCTATAGAGGCGAACAATAGAGCGTGAATGCTCTTGCCTCCACAGTAAATTAAGCTCTATATTCCCTTTAACAACAACCTAATCAATTACAATCAACACCAGTCATAATTGCACTTTTTGTAATGTTTTAATGCCTGTGGCTCAGTGGAGCATATGATAATGTGTGGTATGACCACCTGCTCTAAATTAACGGCTTTCTCTTGAAACCATTCAGAGTGAAAATGATTTCTTCACTTCTAAAACACTTTAACCGATGGTGAAATCTACTATTTCAACATTTTTACCAACTTTAGAGTTTGCATAGTTTTGACAGAATAAAAGATGGAAACGTTGAAAAAGTTCCTCTCTATGACATTTTGTCTGATAGGTACTGAACTATTACTTAATATTTTTCCCAAAAAAGTTGCCACTTGGAAATAATGTGAAATGAGTGTTAGACTTTCATGCATCCAACATAGGTAAATGTTGAATAGGACTCAACCGTCGCAATATATGGAACTGACGTGATCATAACACAATCTATGTTTACAACACAAGAGTTGCAAAGGACTGCTTTGATGCAATATTTGGTTGAGTATTGCATTTTACGTGGTGTTGAGTCATACTATGATTGCCAATCGTCAAGTAGTGGGTCGCTAACTGATGCACATCATTCATATGTAAAGATATAGAGGGAAAAATCAAGAAAACATATTTTAAATAAAGTTACAAATGTCAGATATCATCGTTCTGTCCGCGTCTTTTCTTAAGATAGTTTATATATGACTATATGAAGTGTTTTAGAGATTAGAGAAAGTACTTTACTAAATGTTTTAATTTAACTATCAAGGCTTCTTCTAGCAAATATTTTCACTCTTTAAACATCATTCCACCCTAAATCTGGTGAGCTTTCACTCTGAGCTTGAGCAGACTGAAAATAAAAAAGACCATGGATCTTATAGAGCAACATTAATGTGAGACCTCCGCAATTTAATCTGCTCTTTAATTGTATAGGTTTGATTTTAATCTTTTGTCATAAACATGTTTTTTTTTCTGTTTCTTGTAATAGTCTCACTATAAATAGTTTGAGTGAGAGCAGCACACAATCAAACCCTTAGATTTTTCTGAGCAAAAGTGTAACATAATGACATAATAAGAACTTGCAGAAAAAAGTGTGTAAATGGGAAACAAATATGCAGGTATTTTTTATGGGATGCCTGCAGTACAGCATGTATTGCTGCAGAAATGCATCCCTTTGTTGAACTGGCGTTGTGTGCGTACCTGCCCATGGCAGCACACATATGTGTGAACTATAAAAACACAGCTCACCTCAAATTGTTGTCACCTGTTTTAGTGTTGGCATTTTGCTTCAAAGACACACACACACACCCACGCACACAAACTTTCACACCCTGTCTGCAGCATGTGGACTTTTCACTTAAAATCTGCCAAAGTAACACCTTCACTAAGGTGCGGATGTGTTTATTTGTCCTTTAAAAATGGAACTCCAGAGAATTATTCGGTAAAATTGTGTTTTATGCCACACCTGGAGTGTCTTTTAATTCTCCAAACATCTGTTCACATGAACTTTTTTCAAACTTTCTTCTTTTAATGAAGTTGGTAGTTTTCTACTGCAATTTGAATTAACAGTCCATATTTAAAATGTGTCTATTTGCATCCGGAGAAATTATAATGAAAACATCTTTAAAAATTCTTTATAATAATAATTTCAGAAAATAACATATAAAAATTGTCCCTCTTCTATTCTTCTGTTTCTACTTAACAGGATTTTTACTAGATAAGAAAGGTAAGCAAATTTGAGCTCAGTTGTGCAAATGAGACTCCATATAATCATTATTTGAAAAAAATAAAATAAAATAAAAACAAAATGGAAAAGATGTGAGTTAAAAGTGTGCCTAATAGGTAAAGCAGAAACCCCTGATCAGCAATGCCCTTAGAGAAACAACTGAGAGAATTTTTATAGTACTTTAAAAAAAGATTTGATTTGATTAGTTATTAGAATTTCTGACAATTAGAGAGAAAAATGAGTACGTCTAACCTTTTAGAAAAAGTTTCCAGGAAAATGTATTTTCTTCCTAAAGTGCATGGTTGCTGTACTTCTTAGATTTCAAAGTTTGCATCTGAATGACAAGAGAGTGAGCCCAAATTAGAGATCTGTGGCCATGAAGAAATAAAGCGCCATGTTTGGTTTAAACCAAATACAATGAATAAGCACCCATACATCAGACCAACTGTTGAGCATAGTGGTGGAGGAGTTATGATTTGGGATTGTTTTGCAGCCACAAGATGTAGGCACACTGGGTTAATTAAATCAAGCAAAAATATCTCTGTATTTCAAAGTTTCCCAGAGTGAAAGTTGAGGCCATATGTGCAGCTGAAAGTATTCAAGAAAATATCTGAAAAAGAAACAAACTGAGGAGTTTCCACGGCTACACTGAAAGTCTAAACTTCGGCTA
Source organism: Gambusia affinis (assembly GCF_019740435.1). Classification (NCBI taxonomy): domain Eukaryota; kingdom Metazoa; phylum Chordata; class Actinopteri; order Cyprinodontiformes; family Poeciliidae; genus Gambusia; species Gambusia affinis. The sequence continues at coordinate 9,112,698 of NC_057876.1, read as the reverse complement.
AATTAAAGTATTTTAGTCAGACCTTAGTGAACTGAGGCAACATTGTAAAGACTAAGAACGTTTTCTCCAGAGCAATGAGAATGATTAATCAAGAAGAAAAATGAAAAACACTACTTCAAGATTTTGTAGTTAAGGTTTGTTTTTTCATAAATTTGTACTGTGTCTTTGACATTTGGGGATAGATCTAAATGATCTTAAACCCTAAACTAGTAGGAAAATATGCTTTCCTTTCTGTATGCAACAGTGTTTTATGTCTTTTGGGTTATTATCAGTTTTCAACTAAAATTCACAGAGCTTTCTAACTTTACTGCAACCCCAGGCTGTATTGTTTAGGAAGCCACAACAGGAACAACCTATGACTAAGGCATTGTTTGTAAATATTCATTTTTCTTTCATGAAAGTGGTTTTGTGAGAAATTCCCAAGTGACTATAGTCTCCCATTTGTACCCAGCAGAGAATAAAGATTGTCTGTAATGTATGGATGCTTCCATTGTGTGCTAGACTTGGAATCAGCTGTGATAACAAATATGGGGGTTCTCTGCATTTTAATAAAGGTCACTTGGCTTATCAGGCCTAGTCATTATTTACAGTTTGCTGTTAATTCAATTTCTTTTCTCTTACTGGATCCACAACAAAGAGGGAGGAAGATGGCAGCCATGGCATCCAACATTGCCAGCTTTTATAAGAATGGCTGCCAGAAGCTTTTAAGTTGGTGTAATTAACGTCCAGCTATACTAGCAAAATTTATTGCTTGGTGAAAAATGTGGAGCTGACGGTGCAGGCTGCTACCATATGTCACTCATTTGTAATGCTCTACTTTGTAGTTATTACAGCACAAAATATGGACACAGTGCCTCGCAAAAAATATTTGTACTCCTTGAACTTTGCCCCAGTTTGTCACATTATAACCAGAAAGAATAATGAGTTTAATAAATGGCACATATTTCAAATGTTGTGTGCATGCCCTGCATTTGTATTCACGCCCCTGTTATCTGATTCTGCTCAACAAAATCCCATATATTTTGTCTTCAGATGATATCTAATTACTACATGGTCTCTACCTGTGTGTGATTAACTTCATTATAGATGCAGCTCTTCTGTTCAGGCCTCAGGAGCTTGTTGAGGAATCTAAAGCATCAAAAGACCAATAAACACAGCAAACTGGTGTTGAAAGTCACTGACATTTTAACCAGTGTTAAGTTAATAAAGCAATAACGAATGCTTGAACGCCAGACTAAACTGACGGGCTGAAGCAACGAGAGCGTTAATGAGTAAGCCCATGGTAACTCTGTAGAATATGCAGAGATTGAGCGTTCAAGTTGGAGACTATGTCCAGAAATGTTGGAGCCACTGGCACCGAGATTCACTTTCCAGCAGGACAACGACCCAAAACATACAACCAGAGTTACAATGGAACAGTTTAAATTAAAGTATGCTCATGTGCTAGAATGGCCTAGTCAAAGTCCAGGCTTAAAGCCAGGTGAGAATCTACAGAGAGACTCAAAAAACGATGGTCAAAGATGCTGTTCAACTGAGCTTCGGCTAATTTGCAAAGCAGAATTGAAAAAAAAAAAAAAAAAAAAAAAACAAAACTGGTAGACACAAACCCCAAATGACTTTCAGCTGCAGTCGCATGGAAAGGTGGTTCTACACAATGTGACTCAGGGGGATTGAATACAACACATGCCAGACTTCTCCTATTTTTATTTGACTAAAGATTATAAAATCATGAATCATTTTCCTTCATCGATACTGTGCTAGTTTGTGTTGTTCTATCCGATAAGGTACCAATAAAATACACCGAGGTTTGTGGTTGTAACACAACAAAATGAGAAAAAGTTCAAGGGATATATACACCCTTTGGTGGGCACTGTAACCGTGCAATGAACAGAAAACCTGCAACCCGGTATGTTTCATCCATGGGAGCACACAGAGGTTAATGTGGAAATGTGGAATACAAGAAGAAAGTAAACATGAAATGATTCCTTTGGGCAGTTTCTCGGTTTGCATAATTTGAAGAAAAATTGCACCCAGACCATTTAACATCTGCTAGAAGAAGTTATCATCACCTACCGTAGACCAGGACCGTGGCAGAGTTGCTTTTGCGGCGAGCGACGATGTTTTTGGCCACACACGTGTAGTTGCCCGTGTCCAAAAGGCGGGCTTTTCTGATGACAAGATTGTTGTCAGGTGTGATGAAAAAATTGGGGTCGCTCAATGGGTCGAGCACATCCTCGTTCCTCTGCCATTCCACCTGAAAAACATATTTTCACGGTCAGAACTCGGCTCAAATCAACAGAAACGTGCTCTGCGGTGAGCAGATATCATGTAGAGGACAGACTACGACATGCAAAACAAGGACACGAAGACCAGTTTGGTGCTGGGAACAAATTTTACTCATATAGCCAACTGATTGGAAAATGTATTACTTTATACTGTGAAGAGAGCCGCTTTTATTTTGCAGCTGCTGGTGGTCTGTGAGCAAAGCCAATCATGCTCTACAGTGCCTTCGCTTCTCTTTCAGAAGACAAAATTGAAGTTATTCCCGTCCTGGTGTATTCACGGACAGGCTCGCTTGTTTTGCTGCTCTCACTTGACCCCGTGCCGTCTCCAGAGAAGCGATGGTATGGCAGCATTGTTGCTGGTATTACTGCCAGTTGCGATACGCCGTATAATTGGGCTTTCTTCCTCTTGCGTGCGCTATCTCTGCTTTCTCCCGCGGTGACTTCTGCTCTGATGTTCTTTTCTGTTGAACCGCGGTTGGCACCTTCCTTCCCATTTCTCTCCAAACAGTCCCTGCACTGTCGAGCTGTGATTGGCTTGTCTGCCGGCTCTCGTCTCTAGGCTGTCTGAGCTCGCAGCCGAAGCTCCTGTTGTGTTGTTATTAGAGCAGTTAGTGCCTATCTGGGACCGGGGAGGATGCAGCACATGAGGTGAAACAGCTGGCACCACTCTGGCCCTCTAAACACACACCGGCAAAATATGAGAGGGGAGAGAAAGCGATGCAAGCAGAACAAGAGAGGAGAGAGGCAGAACCAGATAAGGAGAGAGTGAGACAAATAGAGCCATTCATTATGGACGGGCCTTTAGAGATGCCAAATGGGGAGTGAAGCCTCCGAGCCAATCCTGAGTGATGTGACGAGATGATATATGATGATATATGGCTTCTCAGAGATGCAGAAGAGATCATAAATCAATAACAGGGAATAATTAGAGGTGTAATTTATCCATACAGAGACGGTTGTTTCCTCGGAGATGCAGCAAAGTCACTTTTTGCTCTTTGTGTCCCTCCCCGCCCCTCTCCTGCCTTCTTGGAGAGGAAAGAGTAAAACGATGCTAGATGTGAGCCTATAAATATCTTCTGTATCTGTGTCTCACCTCGGCTTGTGGCACTCCCTCGGGGGGATGGCAGTGCAGTAACACCTCCTGGTCCAATGCCACCTCTTTACCCTGAGGCTCCTCCTCAAAGTTCTTTCTCAGGTCTTGCGCAAAGAGAGACGGGGAGAAGAAACACAACCAATTAGGATGTTTGTTAGAGCTCATGACATTTGAAAGAAATCCTTAGGAAAAAACCAACAAACAAACAAACAAAAAAACCAACAAAACAAACTGGGTCTGGTGATGTTTTTTAAATTCCAGCCCCTGAAATGTTCAACCGTGGCCTCGTGTCGCACTCCAGCTGGCCTCTAAGCCACAGTGGAATCAGTGGCACCAACCATGTTACTTATTACAGGCTGCCTGGCTGGTTCAGAGATGTTTGTCTGCTGCCAGAGGGACCTGCGCTGAAAAGCAATTGCATTACCCCTTCCTCCCACCCAGCCTCTCCCCTCATCCCCAGCCTCCGGCAGCCTCCGGCCCCCATCTGTGTGACGGCTTGGAGCAGCCGCACGAAAACAATGCCCCAAGGCTCCCGGACAAGAGCTCCTGCAAAGCCCGCCCGGCTGCGTGGGGGCTTCACTTTATGTCTCATTGAGCAATCTTACAGTTGCATCAAGCCCTGCAATATATTTGTCTGTAAACCCCAGCTGTGAATTGCACAGGTAGAAGTAGCCCGGCTGTTTCGTCTTGCAGGAGGCGGGAGAGGGAATAAACGCAGGTCTGTTTGGACCGGATGAGACAGGCAGGCTGCCGATAGCTGGCGGCTCGGTGCAAATTTGATGTGTTCAACCCCGTGTTTTGACTCAGAGCAAAGCAATGTGTTATCGTGTTGCGAGGGGCTCAGGGTGATTTCCTTTAAACGGGATGTTCAGCCTGTCCTGACCGATCACACTGGAGGAAACGTTGAGACAAGGGGAGAGTTTCATGACATTTAATTTAATTAAAGCAGATAAAATGGGACTGGAGGACACTCGAGATGTAACAGCTCTAGAAAGCTCTAAAGTATGTGAGTGTAAGTGGGTACGGATAAATATTGGAAATGTGTTCTGATGCATGGCTATTAAGGCATGTGTATGTCCTTATCTTACATCTATCTGACTTCGTTAAGATCCCCAACAAGGGTAGATAATGAATGTGTGTTTTCAAAAAAGCCTTCTGGTTTGAAGACTGCGCTGCAGTTGCTTGTGTCTGGAATAATACATATTTATGTGGGAATTAATAGGCAGAATGCTGTAAAACGCTCAAATGTAAAATGGCTCCTTCTAATAAAGCTTTTGAGGCGGCGAGGGATGCGCCTCTGTTCCCCAGGCAGATTTATGATTGCTGCACAGCAATAAATTTCAATTCTGTTTTTATTCAAGTTACTTTCACAGGGATCATTGCTGATATACTGTAGCTCGTGAGAAATATGCTCATGAATACTTAAATTTAGTGTTCCACATTTTCCCCTTTACGCCCCTTTTCTGCCTTTCTTTCTCCAGTATTCAGAAATGTTCATTCACTAATCAGAATCACAGGAACATTATTTAGGGCGCCTTGCAAACGTATGTCTATCCCTAAAACGTCTTCACATTTTTGTCCAATACAGCCACAAATTCTAATGCATTATTTGGATTTTTTTTAGGTAGACCACATGAAAATATTACATAATATTGCGGTTGAAAAAAACATTAATTGTTTTCTTTCTTTTTTTCTGCCTTCCTGTACTCCTAAATGTAACACAATGCAATAAGATTTCTTTCAAGGTCATCATTAGGAACGCAGAAAATGAGTCATGTTGACATTTAAAAATCAGGTTTCAGTTCTAAATCAATACGTCCAGCATTAAAGAAATCACAAAAACATTATTTTAATCAATAATCAAATAGAACCTAAACTGATAGGCAGGGCAAGCAGAGCATCAATCAGTCATACATGCCACAAATAAAAAAGTCATGAGAAGTTTTCTCTTCAGTTTCACACAAATCATTTAGAGGATACATCAAACATGTGGAAGAATTGGTTAAATAAGACCAACAGTAAACTATTTTAGCTACAGAAAATTAAAACCACACATAGCCTTTAAAAAGCCATCTGCAGTCGATGGAAAATGGATGGGATGAGAACAGGACCATCCAGGCGGTCCGACGCTGTAAAATAGTTGAAACTGGGGTGGAGCTTCACCTCCTATAGCAGCTATGTGATCCTGAACAAACAACCAAAGTTACAGTGGAAAGTTTTAGATGAAAACATCCTGGTCGTCCAGAAGGACAAAGTCATTACTATATGTACAGTAAAATGTTTTCATGTGCTGCATAAATACACTGAATAGAAACTAAATCGGATCTGGAGGAAGTCACCTGACCTGTTACCTTGAATCCCAATAGATTAAGTTTTAATTTGAGGCCAAAATACAAAAATATGAGTATTAATACTTTTACAGGGGCACGGTAGCTTATACGATAGAGATCACAATGATTTTTTTGAACTAATTGTTAAATAAGAGTCAGTCCATGTCTTTCCCTGTTCTGATCCTAAGCTCTTATTACAACTAGACATGCAAATGTGAGCACCTTGTTAAGAAACCCATGCATTCGTAATGACAGTGAGATCACTTTAAGTGCACTCACAAGCAATCCTGATGTACGCTTTCTGGCTCTTCTGAGTTCCAGTGGTGCTCCAGGCGACACACTGACACCAGTACTCATCGAGGCCGAAGATCTTCTCCACCTGCTGCCTGGTAATCTCAATCGTCACCTGCATGACCGGCAACGCTGCAAAGCAGGGACAGACAGAACAGAATCATGAACACGCAAATCACCCAACATCAACTCGTCTGAGTGCAGCAAAAAGTTAAACGGCTACGTTTTGTACTTTGAGTAATTAGACAATAAAGCCAGGCAGAATAAACAAGCAGACAAGCATAATCCTATATAAACAGAGGGCTTGTTAACTGAGGAAAATGAGACAACAGCCTCACAGCTTCCCCGCTGCAAATTTGGAGGGCGTTAAAATGGCAACAGTTGGGAAGGAACACTGGAGCGCTAAACAAACGCTGGGAACAAAAATATCCAGCGTCGCCTGCTTCCCTATCATCAAATCTAAGATGGGAGGAAAAGTTCAATTTGTGGAGCATTTCTACAACAGTGCCGAAATAAGAGATGCAGCTGTAACACAAGGTAAAAATAGCTTTATTGCTTTTCTGCCAGAACGGACTGACAAGTCTTCTCTAAATAGAGCAAAATTGGGACAAAAACCCTCCTGCCAAACTGTCAAAACACTATAACTTTGTCACAAGCTTATCTGAGTTAAGAAATCTTTCATTTCATTTTCGTCCACTGTTATATTTGGGACCTGCAATATATATATATATATATACACATATGGATGGTGGTCGTGCCCTTCCTCCCCACTTGCACCCATGTCTCTTCACCACAATAGAATAAGTGTAGATTGCAATGTTTTTCTTGAGCTGTCCGCTTTCGCTCCGTCTTATATTTTCTGTTTGGGAGACAGTCGTTCATCTGACGGTTGCAATGGAAACCAGAGGCCGACCAAAGGGAATGACTCAGACAATTACATTCAGATTCAGTGGGGGACCTCTCTTTGATGGCCATTTGCATAAAAGCACTTTGAGACTCCTCCACGCCCCTCACACTCCGGATGTGTCTGAACTGATCATTTGCTGCTCCAATCTGATGCGGGAGGAAGTGGCACCTGCCACAATAACAAACATATACGTTCAGCCTTTTTAAAATTTGCAACACACACACACATACACACAAAAAATAATAATATGGTGACTTTTGGTTTCTGTTGAAGAAAAAGCAGTGGCTCTGTTGCCAGCAGCCACACTCAGTGATAAGTAGCTGTGAGGGTCACTGGCAGACGGCCATGTATTAGTATCTTAGTGCAGTAGATTTTTCTATATGTGATCACAGTAAATGTGACTGCATGTGCTGTGAATCCAGCCCTGAAGCACCACTAGGAGCATCAACAACAACCCATGCTGTCTGTTGGATTTCACCAATGTTGTTCACTGTTCACTCAATGTTCACCAACAACAGCTAATTTGACAAACAGAATAAAAGGTTATTTTTGCATGTTTATTTGTTTTCTCAATCCTGCCGATAAGTGTCAGAAATTGAGATTCATAACAAAAATACCCAAATGCATTATTTAGAGCCCCCATTTACTCTCTTTTTGTCTCTGAAGTTGAGCTCTTTGGAGGAGTGTGTTTGTGTGCTGACATGAGTCTGCAGCCAGAGAGTTTGACACAGGCTGAGAGAGCACCTAAAAGCTAAAACAAATGGCTAAAGTAACAAAAATGGGCACTACAGAGAATGAACAAATGGAGCAGAAGAAATCCAGCTTTCTCTTTTCTGCAAATCAGCATCACACCTGCATCCAACTTTCCATTTAAAATATAAAAACTAACAAGTGAAATTTCTTTTATGTCTGCCACGCTATAGTTTCCTTTCATTTAGCAAATTCTACATAATAAAAATGAATCTGAAAATCCTGAAATCAGATGTAACATTAGGAGGACACCGAGTCACTGCTCAGCTATTTAAAAATTCCCAACCTGAGCGGAAAATGAATGAGCTTTTTTGCTCCAAGTACAATATCGGCCATTATGAATTAGTTATCGACGCGACTCATAAACTTCTTACATGAAACAAGAGGAAAAAAAAAAACAAAACTGCTGATGTAAAGCAAGGCCTTGATTCTACATTTCAAATTAACTTCTTAGAAATCCTCCCAGTCTTGGATGTTAAGTAGAAAAAAAAAACCCATCTGATGGCTCTGATTTACACTCAGCTCTCAGCAGTTTATGTGTGCAAAACAGAAAGCCATGCCTGAATACATACATTTAAAATTTGGCCCTGACTGCCATTCTGCGCTTACCGTTGCTCTGCATATGGTATTTGATTAATGCAAACCTTCTTATTCACTCCGAGCTGGAGGGCAAAAGGACCACAGATCTGTATGGAGATGGATAGCATGAACAATAGCAAGCTGAGGTGAGAAATCCTAAGAAGAGCAATTTGAAGCTCTGCTTGCCAGGCTAATTGCATTCTGTTTCCTTATCTCTTCCTGTCTCTATAATTACCTGCTTTCTGTGTCTGACACCTTCCAGTAACACCCCTCTGAGTCACTCTGTCCAATTTCACTCCAATAATTAAGAGGGATAAAACAATATCATCACTTTTAGAAAAACTTTTTAAAAAATTTTAGCCACTAAATAACAATTGTGTGGGATATATTTTAAGCATCTTTTTGTGTTTAAGAGTTTACCTCTTTTGAAGGCGAAAAATACAAACTTTTTGATCCCTACTGAAAGAAGGCCAGTACAGAAACTACTTACTTACCAAAACATAAATTATCCTCACCATTATGGTTAATACAAACTTATAATAATCTGCTAAGCAGCCTCAAATGTTTTAGTGTTTAAAAAAGGGGAAGCGAAATTTTACACGTTTTCTCCTGCACTTCACATTCTTGTTAAATGATAATTAAAACATGACACGATTCCCTCAGCCTTCGGTTTGATCTGCGGCCCATTTATAAATGAGCTCAAATCCCAAACCTCAGTAAAATTACAGTGAAAATTTTAAAGGGTGATTATGTGATTGACACCACAGGAATCCTGGGCTTACAGCTGGAACCCCGGTGAGTTAATTTTTATTGGAGCGCAAGGGGCAACTTAGTGGGTTGTGCTCAGCCATGATATGTTTGTCTCTGTAGCGCTGCGAGGAAATTTAGAAGAGGCTAACAAACAGGAAACAAAACAGCTTCAATCCAATATCTAAAGTATTAGAATGAGCTTCTCTGGCAACTTCCTCACAGACTGTTATCAAAACCACCTTATTAAATTTTAGCTTTTCATCCATTACGTTTCTGTGTTCCAGTGAACTTGTCTGAAATTTCCTGGTTAAAACATTGTTGTGTCACGTGGTCAAACAGCTGAAAATGGAGACACCGCAGATGAAAATGCTAAAATCAGCAAGAACTACTCAGTGTACTAACTTTCAGTCATCTTTATAATATGCATACAAGTGCTTGGATCCAATATTTGTATTTCAGTTTCAAATACAAAATATTAAACGTCTTAAAACTATCTTTGGCCAATTTGATAAAACTTTCACTAGACTTTAATGATAAAATGTGGTGCAGATTTCAGTTACAGAGACGCAACATTCCTGGTGAGCAGAGGAGATATGATGATGAAATGAAAGAAAGTTTGAAAATTAATGGTAATAAATATTGCCACTGCAATATTGTCCAATCCAAAAGTTTTAGTTTACATTTAATGAGTGTAAAGTTTGAAGTTGTACCACGGTTCTAAATGGTCACAGTTTTAAATCCACTAAAATTTATCGCCAAACCAGTCTCTTAAGCTTGTCTTTTTTATTTATTAAGATGAAAGAGACTATACAGTTTCCTCCAGTCCTACATGCACAACTTCTGAAGGAAGGACCTACTGAATTTTCTTCTTCTCTTATCTTCTGATCTTTTTTTGAAAAAAGAAAAAGTTGACTAGTAGGAAAAGCCAGTCATAACTTTTTGTTCAGATTACCATGCAGTGAAACATTAGTAACAAGTTGATGTGTCTATCTCTGAAATAATAATAATAATAATAATAATAATAATAATAATAATAATAATAATAATAATAATAATAATAATAATAATAATAATAAACACTAACAGCTAATTTTACAAGCTAATATCAACTTGTTAGATTCCAAATAATATTTTATAAAAACCAAAACAACTAAAAAGCCATAATCTTTTGAGGCATTGTCAAAAATCTTCAGAGATATACTGTATGTTGTTAAACTGTTTGTTTCAGACGTATGTTCTGGCAAAATGAAACTAAGAAAATTTGAGATCTATAATATCAGACTAGCCATGATTTCCTATGGTTAAAAATAAGCTTTGAAATTGTTTTCCATCAGTGCTACAGCAATATTAAAAGCTTAACAAACTTTAAATGCCACTGAAAAGACAGTTTTCTCCAGAATAAATGAGATTTTTAAATATCTTTGATTTTGGCTGGAAAACAATGTTAGTTTTATTTTTATTTTTTTGTCAAGAAAGAGCATCTACAATGGACATGTTGTTTTCCCTACAAAGCAAGACCTCATACACTGGAAGTAAAACAACATATACATCAGAATCTGCTTTAAACTCTGTCTTTATGAGACAGGAATACCAAATTAAAAAAAGATTTGACTTCTTAGTGTGTTTTTGTTTTAAATGAGACCCTAAAACCCACCGATAATCTTTACATTTTCTGTCACCCAACAATCCCCCTTCGTTCTGTTTGTCAGCAACATGGTCTTCTGCAGGCTTGCTTAGAATTTCTCCTCCTTGTTTTCTCTTTAATGACTTTGTCAGCATACCATATGCAAAATAAAATGATCTAGCATTTTGTGTAGTAAATATGCAAGACACACTTTATATCTCTCAGCGTTGCAACAACTTATTTTTCTTCACTCACCACAGCAGCGCATGCCATTGTATGTACATACAGACAATTCACATTTATTATGAAACCAGTGTAAAGGGTTTGCAGTATAAATGTGAGGACCAAAATGCAGCTTGCAGTCTCTAAAACACAACCAGAAATATGAATATAAGCAATATGAATGAGGAGAAAGACGTGAACTGACTGTGTTGTTCTTTGTCTTTTATGTGAGCAGGTATTGGCTGTTCATGCTCTGCAGACACAAACAGCTGATCGTTCATGTGATCAGTCAAGAGCAAAATTCCCATCAGAACTGATTCAGAACAGGTATTTCCATCTGCCGAACTCCATACCAGCTCTTTTCTGAAAAAGCCAAAATCAAGTGAGGATAAATCTTGCTTGTGTAATGAGTTTTTCTCAACTTCACATCCACAGAGCTTTCCTATTGTGGCCCTGTACACGTGTTGATGAAAATGTGAGTCACAGCTGACGTTTGACTGTGGAAGAGACATAGTAACAACCATGAAATTTTCGACAGTGTTTAAGAGTTAGTGAGTGAATCACATCTCAAATCTAGGTGGTCTCAAAAGAGAGAAAGAAAACTTGCAAAACGGAGCGTCAGTAAAAGCTTTTGGGCCAGGGGGTCAGGTTCAAACACTCTGTTTTTCCTCCAGACAGCCACAGTTTTAAGAAGACCAGCATAGATGCAGAGCGGCTGAGTTCATGAATAACCTGACCTCACATTTGTATGATGCTGCTTTTTTGCAAAGTTATCTAGCAACAGAATTCAATCTAACACTAGATCCACTTGCACACACACAAAAGACGTGTCTACGTTAGGTTTATTGTGTTCAGACAGCGGCAGCGACAACATTATTTACACATGCACCCCATTCAAATGTGTGAGAAGTTAACAAAAGGAAAGAGGTCACACTGTCAGCGCTCAGACGTCTTTCTCTGGATGTGTGTGTGGGCAGGAGGAATCTTCCCCTGAGCCAACAGGGGCTCAACACACACAGGGTAAACATCCCTGGACTCAATCCTGGGTGAGTCGATATCGGGCATGTCTGAGTGCAGGACTTTATTTTTCTCCCCCTCACTCTTGTTTTTGCTGGCTCTGACCTCAATTCCATAGGGGTCATTTGCTTATCAAAGGCAAGGACTGGAACTTGCAGGTCCTGAATGTGTGTTCATTGTGAGCAAGGAAATTCAATTAGGCGATGCCCCTTCTGTGTGTGAGGGTAGGACTCATCAGTGGATATAGGAGGATTAGGGCTGGGCGAGTCTACATCAGGGCCGCGCGCCGTTTTCAAGGAAAAGAGTTCACAATGGTTAAGGCGAGACATCACAGATGAACGCTTTTGCGAATGAACCTTCTGCACATCCTGGCAACAAGTCAAAAGTAAACTGGAAGTGTGCTATTTCCTCTCTTGGATCTTCTTTCAAACAGATGGTATCGGTGTCATCACCGTCACCTCAGGTTCCCAGAGCTTGCTTTCAAAGTTACTAACAATGCAATTATCTGCAAATTTAGCTCTGATAGAGGTAAGACGCCCAGACACCAGGTCAAAGTGTCAAAAACAAGTTTGGAGCTAAACAGAATGCTAAAATGAGAAAACAAAATGTAGAGATACGTACCAGCTTGTGCTGTATTTAGAACGTGTAAGCCCTGTAAAATTGAGGGTTTGTGTTTAAAATTCTTGATATTTTTTCAGGGTTTTCAGATGTATTTTCTTACATCTTCAGATGAACTTTTTATGCCTTCAAGGTGAAGATGATTGTAAGTGAGGAATGGCGCTTGCCAATACGGTCGCTGTTTTCATTCAGAAGTGTCTTAATTCTTCATGGCAAACATTTAAGAAAACATCAGAAACCTTACCCAGAGATGGTCTTATAAGGGGACAAGATGGGATCTACCACAACTCTCACTTGTATTGTTGTCTTGAGGTCTGGTGACTATGGAGCGCACTGAAGTACAGTAAAATTTCTTCCAGAGAACTGTTTGAGAAACAATCCTGCTATATCCTGCAGCAGGCAGCCATCAGAAGATGGGTACACTGTGTTCATATATTGAGGAACACAGTTTATAACACTATTTAGCCAAGCTATGCTATTTAAATAATGCTCAATTGTCTCTGAAAGGCCCAGAATGGGCCAAGAAATCTCTCTCACCATTATAAACATCATCACCAGTTTGAACAATTGATACAAGGCAGGAGGGACTCATGAGTTCCTGCCATTTAAGTCAAACTTTGACCTTTCCAGATTAATGTTGTAGCTGACATCAAGACTAATCTGACATTTAGCCACACAACTGCTGCTCCCTGGATATTTTCTCTTTTCTCTGTCAAAAGATGAATCTGGGTGAAGTTCAGAATGGGTCACAAGTTTCTAAAAGATTCACTACCAGCCACTCAGGCTCCAAGAACAAAGTTACTATCAAATTGCTTAAAATCCCCTTTCCTTCTCGTTCGGATGCTCCAATTCAGAAGATCAGAAAGTGATCTTTACCATATAATATGCTTGAAGTTTATTGAGTTTCTGTGATGTGACCTTGGAATGTTTTTCAAGGTCATATCTTATGTAATCAGCACACAGCTCTTTGTCATGGTGATAAAGGAACTGAGCTGAAGTTCTTAATTTACATTCCAAACTTTTTTTATGATCATCATACTTGAAAGAACAAGCTCCTGGATAAATGTAGCTAAAATCAGCTTCCTCTGAAGGGTTAGTCGATTAAGTCTTAGTAATGGCATCAGGATCTGAGTTATGTCTGGGTTGCTGGGAGAAGAGCCATCGCTACATTGCATTGAAAGGAATCAACTGAGATACATCCAGTATCTGATTTACATTCAAGAGGATGTCTGTCTGCAGAAAACCTGAGCGAGATCCAGAACTTGCTGGACAGATTAGATATAAATATAAACAGGCTTTATTGTCTTTCAACTGTACATTTAAAATGTACGTATTGAGCAAAATGTCATTGCAAGACTCTAATAATAGTAAAATAAATAAATAAAAATAATACATATCCCTTCTGGGATTGGAACATCCTGGTATCCTCAATGAACACCTAGAGGTTGACTCTGAGTTTCTGAACCTTATTTGGGTTTCCTTCTTGAACTTATTACCCTGGGCTGCTACAATCTCATATAAGTGTAAAATAACTGATGGATGGATGGATGGATGGATGGATGAATGAATGGATAGATGGATGGATGGATGGATGGATGGATGGATGGATGAATGGATGGATGGATGGATGGATAGAATGTTTGGGTTTGACTGATTAAAAGTTTTCTTTAGGTGACATGCACTGTGTGTTTTACACATAAGGAATTAGATGTTTACTCCTTAAGAATTAATGCATTCATTTTAAAGAAGTAAACTTACTTAAGCAAACTAGTTTTCAAGACTGTGTAGGAACCCTGGGTGAGTATTCAAAAGGTAACCTTGGGTTTCAGAGCCAAGGACATTGCTGCCTTTTGATCAAGTCTTCAAACTTCCATTACCATGTAAAGTAGCACAATGATGGGTGGCCTATGCTAGCTGACTCCAAGGAGCTCACAATGGCAGGTGCTGCCATAAGTGTCTGTCTCCTAACAAGGATAGCATGGCCTTCTGAGTGAAGCATGGCTCTATTAAACAGCTAAGAGAGGAAGGAGCAGAATGGGCGGGGCCAAAACAAGCACTGAGTTCACCAGGAATACACCCGGACTTTCCGTTCAGGGCTGCTGGCAGGACAGTGTTCTGGGTCAAGGCTCTGCCTCTGGTTATGACCAGCTTTTCAAGAGCTTCTTTTGATTGAGCTGTCCATTTTCCACAATGAATGCACACTGCAAGGCCCCTGCTGATGGACCGAATGTCGTTACAGATTATTCATGGCTGACAAACATGAGCGCAGGTAGTGCTCCAATCAATCCGGAGAGGTTCAGTCCAATGCCACTCCAAGGAGACTGACGAGCATCGATTGCAAACTGAAAAGAATAAATAGTGTTGGTTAGAAGAAACTCTAATGGAGGCTACAGTATGAAATACCTCAGATAATCTCACAAGTTTCCTGAATGATCTCAGACATATGAAAGATAATTTTTATCCAGTCGACATGGGTATAAATTTTAAGTAAATCAAAATTGATTAAATTAACACAAAAAGTGAAGCTATGGTAAAAAGAAGATTTTGCAAAATTTCCTTTATTGAATATTTTATGCTAATCAATGCCTTTAAATATTTAACATTTTATATCAGTTAGGAAATCTGACAAAAATGTTATTTGTTGAAATTTCACTGAGTAATTACTATTAGTTTTGGTTTCAAATGTTGTGATAGAGCTGGACATGTAAGGTGGAAAATTTCTCAAGAAAAAGTTGAGTCAAATGTGAACAGTCTCCAAAAACGTCTGTGTTTGGAGAAGATACGAACGTAATGCCTAAAATATCTCACAAATGATCAGGTAACTTGTAATACGGCTAAAGAGTGCATAAAAAAAAGATAATTCCTCATGGTCCGTAGAGGGACTGAGATAGTTAAACAATTTAGAAATGGTTTCAAAATATAAACCATATAATACAAGCCATGCTTAAGAAAGAAATAATTTGGGGAAATCAGAATCTGGAGTACTTTTAGGATGGCTTTAGGAAAGTGAGAATAAAAAAAACTGCCTTTTAGTTTAACAACTTAGTTTTGCAAAAAATAAGAAGAAAAGTTTAGCTTGTTATCAGCACAAAGTTTGAAAACCAGCCTCTGAAATTCATCAGGGTGCTTTAATGAATGTAGCGTGGGCAATTTGTCCATCTGCAAAGGCACTGTTAATGCTAAAGTAAAAAAAATAAAATAAAAACTTTTTTTTTTTTTTGGTTTAAGATATGTTATCTAGAGATAGTCTTTCTCAGAACAGAAGAATTACTTTAATTTCAAAAAGGCAGATGCCAAAACGCATTTACAATGTGTTACAGCAGCTTGAAGACAGACATATTAAAGTTGTAAAAGTATTTGTGCTCCTTGAGTTTTTTTTTTTTTCTTTTCACATTTTGTCTCATTACACCTACAAGCATCAGTTCACTTCAGACCTACAAATGGATGGACATGAATTTGCATCCATCTGTTCTGAAAAGAAAGGGTAATCACTCATAATTTCAAAAAAAAAAAATTCCACAAATAAAATTTCAAAAAATGTGGCTTACGTCTTTGTTAGGCAACCCCAATTTGATCCTTTATAGAACCACCTATCAACGTACTAATAGCAGGAGTCATTTGGTGTAAGTCTCATCAGCTTGCACATCTACAGACTGACATTTTCATCATTTTTCTTTGTAAAATCCATTTAGAGCTAACTATCAAATTTTAAGTCTTGTCACATTCTCAACTGGCTTTAGTGCTGAGTTAGAAAAAAAAAATCTAACACATGAATTTGATCTATACACCTGAAGGAGAAGCTGGCTCAATGCGTCGGCCTTGTGCGCTGGATTTTATTTAAGGGTATATGAGTAAACAAGGGTTAAGACCAAAGATTTATGTTTCTAAATGCCAACTATGGCATTCTTCCCACTTCCTTCACCTTATGCCTTACTTTATTTGGTTTTTTCACACAATAAGCCCCCAAAAAATACTTTAAACCTTCCAGACTTCTCAGGTCTTCTGGTTCTGGTTCTGCATCCCCAGAACCAGAACCAAACGAGGAGAAGCGGCATTCAGCATCTATGCACCACAAATCTGGAACAAACTTCCAGAAAACTGTAAAACAACCGAAACGCTGACTTCCTTTAAATCTCAACTAAAACCCACTTGTTTAGAGTTTTATTCGAAACGTAATCAATTACAAATTTATTGATGGAACCTGACTTGGTGTTGTTTTGATTGTTGATTCTATGTTGCTTTGTGTTTCTGTGTTTGATTTGATGTAAAGCACTTTGAAATGCCTTGCTGCTGAAATGTGCTATACAAATAAAGTTTGATTGATTGATTTGATTAATTTAAAGATGGTGGTGGTAATGTAAAAAATATGGAGAAGTTCAAGGGGTGTGGATACTTTTGCGAGCTGCTGTATGCTCCATGTAGTCCTGTGCTCCCTAACCATACTTTGTGTCTAATTTATATGATGGGTGGAATAAACTCATCTGTGTGTGATTCAAGCCTCTGAATATTTTCTCTGCTAAGCTCATATTTGTGAGCAGATGTCTTTAGAACAGTCAGGTAAACAAACCAATTATTTATCATCACACAAACAGACGTAATCGGACTCATGTTCAAATATAAAAGATGGCACACAGCCCTATTGAGACTGGTCTTTCATTCGTGCTTTTTTTCCCCCAGGTTCGTGTGACTGAGTTTGCTCATATTATAAGTCTAAACATGAACTGCACTTTTTGTGCTTTCTTTATGTGCATATTGAAGACTTGGCAGTGTGGAAAAAGAGTTTGAGTGCTCAACTGTCCAAGCAGAAATCCAGATATGTCACCCATTGAAACTGTTTGGCAAGTCGTGAAAGAAGAAATTTTGCAAAACAAGCCTTATATCCTGGGTAGCTCTATTCTTTTGGCAAGAGTGGAAAATATTTCATTTTTGGAGATGAGGTAATTCCTTTTCAGATCTTGAATGCATGAAGTATAAACAAATATTAAATAAATAATATTATATATTAAATAATATTATAAACAAACCTGCGCCTTGTTCTTCTTGTTGATGTTTTCAAATAAAAAAAGCAAAACAAAACAGAAAACAGAGCTTTTTAGAGGAGTGAAATAAAAAAAACAACCCTTAAACTTTGCCTGTATCTATTGATATCCAATTGCTTGATTTTCCTTATTATAATTTACTGTTAACCACTTGTACTTCACTGTTTAGGCTACTGAATGGCAAGTTAGGAAATGCTTTACAGGGTCAGAAAATGTATGTATAATATCATATCAACAGAGTGTTTGCTATGTAATAAAGTTTCAAGAACAAGAAGTTTCCAAAAAATGTTTTGACTTCAAACATATAATTATCAAGAAGAGGTGAAACAGACACAATGTCTTTCCTAAACAGTATAAAATGTTCTCGGAACAAAACTGTGCAGAGACAGTAGCACCTGGAGAGAGGGTGAGGTTTAATGCCGTAGCAGAATCAATATTCTTTGTAATCAAAGTGACTATAATGTGATATGCTAGCCTATTAACCTGTTTTCAAATACTTTTTTTAGTTGCCTGTTTGTTCTGATGGAGAAAAACAGTAAAGACTTTTCAACGATGAGACTGACAAAAGCGCAGAAGAAGATTCCACCATGTTTGCATTATTTGTGTGGCAGCATTTTGGGTTTTCATAACAAAATCTGCGACACAGTGACAGATAAGATTCAAATAATCTGTGAGCAACATGAGCCACATGCGATTGTTGCTCATGAGCATGTGGCCCTGAGAACATCCTGGTCCTCAGGGCCCATTGTCCTTCATACATTAGATGTGTCTCTGCTTCTACACGCCTGAATCAGGCAACTAGTGAGGCTTAACTGGGCTCTCTAGAAATTGATTCCATGCTGAGGAGGCAGTTCAGCCATTTTATTCATGGTTGAAGAAAATGGTTGAATTACCTCAATTCCACCATTGACCAGGATTGAACATAAAAGTCACCAGACTTCACTTTAAAACAGTTTATACAAATTATGAAAGCACAGAATGAGAAAGCTTACATTTTCCACAAATCTTGTCTTTTCTGAGTAAGATAAAGAAAAGGGTTGATCTCCATGTGTCAGAATCAAAGAGGCATAAACAGGACGGCAATACTTAGATTGTTTAAACACAATTTGAGTCATTCAAAATTACCAAAATCTTTTATAATCTCGTTCTCATCAGTATACAATGTTTTATTTAAGTTGAATTTCTCATTGCGCTAAAATTTTCTGTACAATAAGCAGTTCAAGTTGAATTGAGAGATTATATATAGATTAATGTTTCTGTTTATGATCTGGATTAGTTTGTTTTGTAATGGACCTAAAGACACATTTGCTGTGAATCGGCACTATGCACTATAAGTAACCTATTCTTTTTATAAAATTGAGAAAAGCTGCTAAGTATTGTTTTTATAATATTTTTGAAATAAGGATAAGTATCAGAATATATATAATGGATATAATAAAGAGCATTTTTATACCGTCTATCTTTTTATTTTAGAAATCAAGGCAGTTTTACTTGAGATTGTTGCATGGTGAGACTGTTGAACCGCTCCTACTCAGAAGAGTGCGAGAATCACTTAAAGAAAAAAAGAAAATCTGTGCCATGTCTGTATGAGACAACAGCACACCAAATCTCTCAGCAACTCAGGATGCCGTTGTGTTTCTACCTGCACAGGTGTTCACAGGTTTGAGATGTGATAATGATTTGAATGGAACAACATCAAAATAGACTTTCCATGTCACAGAGCAAAGACATCACACAGCAGACATTAAAATCAAGCCTCCACCTGCATATTTCATAATCATGTTTGGTTGCTTGCTAACGCACAAAGGTCACAAGTGATTAAATCAAATGGACATTGATTCAAAGCCATGGATTTTTCTATTTACACTGTCCCTCCATAATTAGTTTGCCTAACCTTTTCCGAAACGTTACACACATACACACGTGTGCACCCACAATCGCAGAGGTAAGTCTGTGATTTACCACCGCGCCCTTACCAAAGTGCCCTTGTTGTAATTACTCTCCATCCAATATCCTTACCCTGATGATTGGCAAGAGCAGAATGTTCTAGAAACCACAGTCTTCAGGCAGGAAGTGTCTGAAACCTGCTCCTTTATCTCCCACACACACGTTGTCCTGGCGAGAATTGGAACACGTCAGAGGCGAGGGCCTTGAGCACTTTGCTTCTGCTTCCATTACACTTTGCGGAGTGGGAGGATCTGATAGAACGTTACCCACATAAAAGCCATGATAATTTGCCCAGACTAACATGTTTCCCTCCTCCCCTGTCTGACATGGCCTTGGGTGCTGATGTAAATAAGGGAAGCTGGAGAAGGTAAACCAGTCTGGCTCCAGTCTGGTTGCAGGGTGATCTGTACCAAACAAATTGCATTAAGGTTCTCCCCTCCCTTCGCGCAATTGCTTGGGCCCTCTTGTGCCTTTGGCCGGCAGTGTTGTCTGACTTGAAGAGCAGAACTTTTTGGTAATCCAATGAAGGTGTGTAGGCGAATGTAAATACCGAACACAACAAACAGCATTCAGTAAACAGCCCTGGGGGTGAACAACCACAATGAAGGCCTTCTTTTCAAACATCTTGCATTCTTTCTTTAGTTTGTTTTTGTCCCTAACGTAGCCAACAGAAATGTGGATGAAGACTGATACATTAAATACAAAACTTCTCTGTATTTTTTTTATGCCTTTCTCTATTTATTGTACACATTATGCACAATGTAACAGCTTCAATATAAAACCCGCTTAACGACAACGAAGCATTATCTGCTCTCATCAGGGGAGTTCAAACTATGATTGTGTGTGGCCTGCAACGGTCAATGCACTTGGACGATTTACTTATGGAATGATTTTAAGTTGTTTAAAAAATATGCAGGGAAGTACAAATACTCCTTAATTGGAGAAAGTTAGATACAACAGTATTCTGTCTTTTAATCACCATATTTTTTGTTTCAAGTTATCTAATAGTAAAGAGTACCACAAAAATCCAGTGACTTACGCTTTTTCAAAGAAATAATGAGCCATATCTTCAATAGATAGATAGATAGATAGATAGATAGATAGATAGATAGATAGATAGATAGATAGATAGATAGATAGATAGATAGATAGATAGATAGATAGATAGATAGATAGATAGATAGATAGATAGATAGATAGATAGATAGATAGATAGATAGATAGATAGATAGATAGATAGATAGATAGATAGATAGATTTTAAGACACATTTGTGTGACCCTTTAAAAAATGTCTTTAGATTTTTTTGTTTTTGTTTATTTAATTAAATACTTTTGCTTTACAGTTAATGAAATATTTTCCTGCCCTTTCAATAAAAAAAGCTTTGAGGTTCAGAAAAACTTTAAGGTTGACCATTTTGGCCAAAGATAAAAAAGATTAAACATTTTAAAAAATTAGGCGCCACCTGCTTTACTTGAAAGGTTCTGACATTTGTCTTACACTAAAATGTAGAAAATGGTCACAAATACAAAAAGACTGACAGATATCCAGTACGGGATTTTCTATAAGCAGAAAATTATCATAATGAACAGAAATAAAGGCTTTCAAACATCCAACTCTGTGTAGTTAGTCTATATGTTGTGATTTACTTAGTGATAAAGTTCCTGAAATAAATAAACATTTCAATGACATTGTAATTTATTCAATGGCTCTGCATTTTTCAATTCCAAATATAGTTTGAGATGACTGAAATGAAGAGGATGTATCTCCTCCGGTTTGTCTTTAATGCTGTTTGTAGGTTATAAATAAAAATGATCTTGTTGAACAACTTCAAAAAATAAGTTGATAATGTAAAAAATAATAAAATGAACAGCTGTCAGTCTTACCAAGCAGAGATCTGTAATTTTAACTCAAAACAGCACTTTAAGAGTTTTTGCAAGAATGATAACAGCAAGCCGACGTGCCCAGTCTCTTCAGTCGGGTCTGCTCTAACTAGACAGAGAGTCACTATTTTCTTACATTTGGGTTTTCACAAAGTTTATCACAGGAGGTCTGGGATCCAACATTTCTGGCTCAGCGTTGCAGCTCTTATTTGGGAAGTCACAACCTTGAACAAGGAGGAGTTTCATCCTTATCTTTAATGGTGAGTTTCAGTGGGGAAAAAATACAACAAGGCTCCCATAAATCTAGCTACAAGTGGAAGAGGCAAAGTAAATATCTTTGTGGGTTTTACAACCAAAGAAGCAGAAGCTATTTTCTAAATTCCTACTTACAACAGTGTAAATAGAAATACCCACTTATGTTCAAAGGAAAAAGTAGAGCTCTAACAAAGTTGTAGTCTCCTGCTTGATTGCTTGCTCAAGGAAAGCATTTAACGACAACAGACGAATATGGAAGCTGCCTGTGAACTGTGGTGAGTCAGAAAGGACAACTTCAATCATTTGCTCAGGTTACCTACACTTATCAACACATTTTACCCCTGATTACATGAGATAAAGATTGTTTAATCAGACTCAGGTCCCAGGTCTAGATCTCACGTCTTTGGAGCGTGGGATCAAGTCAAGGCTGAGGTTTTTGATTATGCACGTCAAATGTGATTCAGATTCTCTCTTTGGTGCAGTACTTGTCTCTGCCACATTCCTTGTTTGAATTTTCCAATATTTCTCAATTGGAAAATTCTTTGAGACTCTTTCAGGCAGCCATTATTGATTGTGTGAAAACTTGTGACAAAGTGAACTCAGAACTGAGAAAGACAAGTTGAAAAACTGTGAATAGGCACAGCTGGATTTTATTGTCATAGTATTTGCAGAAGATGAAACATAGACACATATTCAGCTTGCAGCCCTCAATATCCTCTTCCAGGAAAGATGCAAACCTGACATCACTAGGAGAGATGTTAATTGGTGACAATTCTGTGCTGATCAGAAGGAAAAAACAAATAACCTGAAAAGATCTGAGCTTTAGGATTTATGGCAACACTATTTAAAGTCCCTAGGGATTAGGGCTAGCCATCTGCACTGATTAAATTAAATGCTGTGAATTAAACTGAAGCATATTAGAAAACTTCTGGACAGTTTCTACAAATGGAGTAAAACAATGGAAATTATGAAACAACTATTACAACTTTCTTGTCACGACACAGAAAAACCACAGAATCAGGATCTCAAAATGAAATTTTGGGTGATTGATGGATAGTTTCCTCAAAGCCCATTAAAACCAACTTAATATTGCCAATTAGAGAAAGAGAAGAGACAGTTTTACAGAGAAAATAACGACTGGAAACTGTTAACAGTGTCAGAACATAATCTGCTTAAATCCCCACCTACACAGGCGGTCACATGAAGCTGATTTTACAAGCTTCCTGACCGAGCTCCAGCCATGTTGTCGACTCCAGCCTCAACTATAAAGTGACGCAGGATACTGAAGTGCAGCAGACGAAGCACGGATTGAGCTTTTAAATATTTATTTCTTTGTTCAGATGTGACTGTATTAAATATTAACACAGCAGATGCAAGACAGACAGTGTGCACTTTATAAATAACCTTATGCTGAAAATTGAGAAGAAGGGGTGAAAGTACAGACTGGACCCCTGAACTCAAAGGAGAAACTTGGCGGGCATATTGGATTGTAGCGCAGATGTACTGCTTGGATATTTTAGATGATTGCTTATGTGAATATGCAAACAGTTTTTAAAATAATTGTTGTGTAATTATCTTTATTTTTAAATGTATCCATCCATACACCCATTTTCTTACACCCTTAAAGGGCGAGAGGCGGGGTACACCCTGGACAGGTCGCCAGTCCATCGCAGTTTTTAGATACATCATAAATTTTAATTATAAAATTATTGATGTAAAGGATAAAACAGGCAATAAACTTTTAAAGTATTCAGATATTCACTTTTTCCACATTTTGCTATCTTGTAGCCTTATTCCTAACTCCATTATTTTAAGCATCTTCCACACAATTCTACGCAAAAATAATCCATTATGACAATGTTTTTCAGATTTACTAAAAATAGAAAACCAACATTTCACACATATGTAAGTATTCGCAACCCTTCAGTCTGAGAAGAACTGCAAAGAAGAAAGGATGAAACTCCCTAAAGGTTGGTGAACTAAGCTGGTGGCTTCATGTTTCTAAAGACTTGAGGCTGTAGTTGCTGCCAAAGGTGCATCAAGAAGTATTAAGTAAAGAAGGTAAATATGTAAGTAAACGTAATTTCTTGGTTTTCTATTTTTAATAAATTTGTCGTCATAATTGTGTATTTGTTTGTTGAATTTTGAGAAAATAGATTAATTTTTCTAAAAATTTATAGTAAGGCTATAAATGTGGAGAATGGGAAGATAAATGGTGGATAAAAAGACAATATCTTCTCTGACATTATGTCAAAATAAGTCTTTCTTTTCTCAAATTGCTCTTTTGCTTGTGTTCTTGGGTTGATGTTCCTATTTCATGCTAAAACAAGCTAATAAATGACATATTGTCTCTCTTCTGTACTGAACGATGGCTGGGCATTCTTATGGTGTTTTCAGTTGCATATAATAGTTTGAACACTTGAACGTGGCATTTAGAAATTGCACCGAAGGACCGAGTAGATCTGTGGTGGTTCATAATTCTCTTATTTATATTCTTGGTATATTGATGCCACACAAAAAAACGGAGTGTGCTTTTAGGTGTGCCTCAATTTAATCAGTGATATGAATCGTTCAAAGGCGTGATCTTATAAGAGTATGTAAACTTCTAAATTTGAAGAAAGTAATAAAAGTTTTCCAAGAAAATTACCTCTCACTCTCCACAGCAAACAGAAATAATGTTGGTAATTCTGACATAAGAGTAACGTTTCTCATTAATGTCAAACAATAAGAATAAAAAGGTTTTGTGTTTTTCTTTTTACACAGTGAATATTTGGTTTGATCGCTATGAATTCACCACATATGCTACCAAAGAGATCAGCGAGACGGATGGTTCGAAGGGTGCATGGACGTATGTTGCTGGAGCTAATTATGCATCAGCTACTTCCCTTTAGTTTAAGTTGATCCAACTTTAAAACAATACACTTCTACCAATTGATTTCTTAGTCAATACCAGCTGCTTTGAGATTTCTAAAGGAGCTGGGACACAGAATAAACATTCTCGGGAAACAAACTCTTGGTCTAAAACAACAGAGATAAATTATTCAGTTGAATCATAAAATACTAAGAATGGCTTCAGGACGCCGTCCTGACCAGGCCCTTTTCCTTTGTTCTTGCCTCATTGAACAAGCGCTAAAACATGTGAGCTTTGTCCTTAAGTTTTCTTTTAAGTGTGTAAGTGGCAAACAGAATCATCACAAAATTTTGTTCCAGATCACACACATGTGGACAAAATTGAAAAATGTGAAAAACAACTGGAATTCTTTTTTCCACCACAGTTTTTTTTTTTTTAACTTTCTGCCTGTTTTTCCACTCCATCACCGACCTGACCCTAATTCAGACTCTATTTGAGGTACGTTGTCCATCCGCTGTACATTGATGTGAGTTCTGAATGCACAATAAGGACTTACATGTTTGGACGCCTGCGGTTTCACATGCACCCACATCGTTTGAGAGACGTCCAGAGAAGAAATTTTCAGCTCTTTTTTATGTTTCATTCAGCACTTCATGAGGAAATTGAACCTATTCTTCCTCCATCACTGCATAAAATAGTCCTTTAACCGCAGCACCAAATATCCCATAGTCAGGACACCCTGTAGCGTTCAGCTTTCAGCTTTTTTATTTTAAAAAGAAGAGAATAGCAAGTTGATGTTTGTTTGAGGACTGTGTAAAATCCCCACACTGGAAGTCTCCTTGGGGCCAAACACACAAAGCATTAACTGTCAGCCACCAAATTCCCCTGTCTATCAAAAACAATCTCCAAGGACTATTTAGCTGTCAGCCACCTAAGTACACCTCCCAGCCCCACTATTTTTAAACGAATTTGAGCAGAGCAGGTGTTGATTGACACCACAAACTCCCACTTTGCCTCCCACTGTCAGCATAAACACTCGCTTCTTTCATTTCCCAGGGATGTGGAGGTAAGTAGAAAGATAACATTACATTACAGTAAAAGCAAAAAATAGACAGAGGAAAAGCATCAGAGATCATTGCTGATAAAATACCAAAGCAGGAAGGACGTTTACCTGCTACTTTCCGCCCTACCCTCAGAGTTTTTAAGTTTAGGGAACATTGATGAACCTGAGAAACTGTTTCTATTTGTGTAGCATAAGTGATTTCAATAATACAATGAGTCTGTGCTGCTGCAGTAAGGCCTCATTTCATTCAAGTGTCTCGGTTGAAGCTTTGGAAACTTTACATTTGACAACCTTGATGCATTCCTTATTGTTAAGCACATTTCCGAGAATAATTTCTGCTGCAAAACTAAAACTTTCTGTGTTGAGAAAACTATTCATCATGATCTGAAAGACTTTTAAACACTTTTGATGCCCCACTTGAACACACACACACACCCACAGGACAAATGAAAGCTCCAAGGACTGTATTGATAACATGTCTGTCTCTTCAAGAGGAGGGTAATAGATGAATGCTGTTGTGAAAGAAAGAAAGAAAGAAAGAAAGAAAGAAAGAAAGAAAGAAGAATGAAAGAAAGAAACAGAGAAAGAAATAGAGAAAGAAAGAAAAGAGTAAAGAAAGAAAGAAATAGAGAAAGAAAGAAAAAATAAATAAAGAAAGAAACAGAGAAAGAAAGAGAGAACTGCTAAAACTGCCGAATGTATTCCAACTTCCAGGCAAGGGCGCAGCTTTTGTGAGACTGACAAATGTGAAATTAGCTGGGAGAAAGTGAAGTGTGAGGCTGACGTGGTGTATGTTTTGGTGGGAGGACAAAGGCTGCGCGTGTGGGAGAGTAGAACGGCAGCGTTGTTGTTTGACAAATGGTAATTATCTTTTTTTCTCCCACTTTTGTTCCACTAATTGCAGTTAATTTTGAAAAATTTTATTCCTGCTTGTCAAGAGCAACTTCACAGGAACATAAGCCAAATAAATTACCAAATATAAGCACATCTTAAGCAGAATTTGGAACACCAAGACATGTGGCTCTTGTGTCAGCTGGTTGCGTCTTAATTGTTTAATTGTTCCTGCTTTTGGGATTCCTGTGCGAAAAGTTGCTTTTTAGCACATTTCCAAAGTGTGAAGACAAACTTTACCATATATTATATGAAATGCTGCCAGACGTACAGTACATGTCAGCTGTTGATCAAGATTTAAATGTGAGCTGGAAAGTGCAACTTTAAAAAAAAGAGATGCAATAGCAAAACCAATAGGATGGATGGACTGATGCAACTTTAAGAACTTTTTCTCTTTCTCCAACTCAAGGAAAATATTTAAGGGTTCCCAAGAGTGCATGGGAACTCTGTGCTACATAAGCTCCAACTCTTCTAGGAAAGCCGTCCCACAAGGTGTGTGTTGAAATATTTGATCAGTTATTTGAGGTTGGATTGTAGTCCTCATTCCAAAACACTAAATGTGCTCTGCAGAGCATATTCCATCTTTATTTTTTTTTTAAAAAAAAGCTTTCTTGTCACCCGTCCTTCAGATTTGCAGAAAATATGGCATGGTTTGTCACCCAAGATAAAACATATTAATGAAGCCATGTTTTAACTTATTCTCAAGAACCAACATACTGCATTGTCTGATCTACTAAGCTGCATGTATTGCTAAAGCTCTCAGTCATCT
The DNA here is from genome assembly GCF_019740435.1 of Gambusia affinis. Classification (NCBI taxonomy): domain Eukaryota; kingdom Metazoa; phylum Chordata; class Actinopteri; order Cyprinodontiformes; family Poeciliidae; genus Gambusia; species Gambusia affinis. Next base: position 9,085,535 of record NC_057876.1, on the reverse strand, counting down.
TAAAGCCAAACAGAAGCTTCCGTTAAATCCACCTTGACTTCCCTCACATATTTAAAAGTGTGCTGTGCTTTGAAGAGAGTATTTATTTTCACAAACATGGATGCACACTCTCACCTGACCGCCCTGAGAGGTCTAACAGGAAGAGCTGGCAGATGTATCACAAGAACAATTCACCTTCCCATCTGTTTTTCAGTGCTTCTTAGCCAAATCCTTCCTCCCCTCCAGCAATCAAGGAAGGGATAAAATACAAGTCCCATTATGTGGAGGCAGCTGATAATGCATGATCAATTAGCCCCTTTGGCAACTGATCAATGCTCAGCAGGTGGTACACGGCCATTTCCTTCACTTAGGACTATATTGTCATGATTCCCTTATTTCATTCTGCTCATTTGGTCCTGGCACTCAGACCTATCAGGTTTGGCCTAAATTGCCGCAGAACTTTTCTTCAATATTCCGTTAAAAATTTAGTTTAATTACTAGGAGGTGGCTTTGGAGGAATCCAGCTGAAATTCCTCTAGTCTCAGACAAAGTGACAGTGAGCTTTCACCGCTTTCAGGTAAATGTCATCCGTGCGACGTTCCTGTAAAGGTAAATGCATCCATGTTGTGACCTACAGAGCTGAGAAAATGGAGAAAAACAAGTGGAGAGGGAGAAGAGCGGCTTGGGCAGACGTTGGAGTAAGGAAGGTGATTGGCTGCTACAATACCAGGGATGAGTACTGTGGTATTAAAACAAAGGTTACAGATCATTTAGGCTAAGCCTGGCTTATCTCCCTCTTAGATCTGAAATTAAATATGTCATCACATTACGATCCAGGATCCGGTTAATCAAAAGAAACATATTTTCTACAAATGAAGCCTGCAGACGTCAGATATGGCAGAAAAGCAGCGCTATTTTTTTATTTTTTTTTAAAGGTCTGGCTTTAAAAGAATTACTATTTACGTCATAGGTGATATTTGAACTTCAGCGGATTGACAAGGACAGGAGCTGATGCAAAATATAAAAAAACTAGCATGCAATAGGAAATGGTTATATTTTCTTCCTTTATGAAGTTTTAAATTCTTTCACCAATCATAAAAAAGGAGTATTTCTTTATGAACGTGGCATGTGTGATCCCACTGTAAACGATTTCATAAAGCAATGCGTCTCCGACATTTTCTGTTTTCACCAAAGACGCCTTGTTGACATCCGTTTCAATCAACAAAGAAAAAAATATAATCTCCTGTCTTTATAAAGGCGGTTGCGAAGGTTTATTGAAATAAGAATGTGAAATGCATGCATTTTCCACCTGAGAGGGTTTGCAGCTGGGGTGACAATCCGAAGTGTGGATCAAAATCGTTTCCATCAATGCTGGCAGATGAAATGCAAACACAATCAAATCAGTCTGGCCAATACATCGAGCCCACGCTCAAATGCCAATCTCGCTTCCCCTCATCATGTGTCTGATGAGAAATCATAGAGTGGGAGAATCTCCTAATCTATGCAAACACACTGTCAGTATTGATTTGTTCGGTGGGGATATTTCTTTATTAAGACTCGCCAAACATCTTCTCTGGGAAAAACACGGAGTTAGCTAGCTCCCTGAGAAGCAGGCAGAGCCATACCAATTGAGATAAGTTACTGCAGACAGGTAATGAGAACCGATGGACTCGAAGACAGATCAATATGAGACACTGGAACCGGGAGGGGAAGGACAAACTGTGACATATTTTTCCTTTTGTCTTCTCTAAGGAGTTTGTAAAAAAAAAAAAAAAAAAAAAAACTAAAACATTTCTTGTCTATATGTGTGTCCACAGCGATCGGGCAATCCAAAGGGATGTAAACTGTAACTGAATTGTAGACACAGCCAGCTAGAGCTACTCTTTTGTCTTTGCTGCTCTGAATCAGGTTCAATAAAGGAGACTGACTGATGATAGCGAGGCCATGTCTGAAAGTAGAGTCTTATCCACATGTCATGTTTTCTACTGGCTGAACTTTGAGGACTGAGCAGCACCGATGAAACACGCTTGCACTTCAGTCCTGGGTCTGTTATTAATTTAAAACTTCACAGTCGCTTTGACATTTGACAGAGTCTGCTGCTACTGAGCATGGATGGAGTTTGCTAAATCCTGCCTGTGCCTGTGCTCATACTTGCAACAGAAACACATCTGATATTCCTTCAGCTTTGCTCTGCAACATGACTGTGGATAAATCTACGGCTCAATTTATTTCAGTCTAATAATCCTTAACAATCATTTGCAAAAAGATCACTAATATTTTCAGACTCAACAACCGTTCAAAGCTCTGGCTGCAATTCTCAAATATTAATTCTGGTCTCATCCTATTTACAAAACAACTAACACCAATGGCACACAACATAAATTATGAAAGCCTGAGTTATTTTCGTCGTAGTTTTCCTTCTTGTGCTCTCAGAATATTACTTTTTCCATTAATAGACCATAAACAAAGAGGACAAGAAAATCAGTAAGGTTTAGTAAAAGTTCTGGTGCTAGGCTTGTAATAGCAAAACAGACCAATAACAATGTAAATGTCCATTTTATGCCTTCAAACTATGAAGGAACATGTTCACAAACGTCTTGCACAATATTATCTGTGCTGGTTTTTAATCAAAGATGTACTGCCAGAGTTTCCTATTAATAATCTCAATATAAATACTTCAAACCTGCATGGGTTACAGCTTATTTACATGGCAGCCACATTAAATATAAAGCTCAGTGCTGCTTGGATATCTTACATTTTCCAAGTTCTCTTTAAGACTTTAGAGGGTTTTTTCATTGTCATAAAATCCGATTACCTATTACAAATAGATAATTTGTAATATATATATATATACATTAGTTCTGTTCATAATTTGCTGTCACATTCATTAATTTTGATGTGTATGGAAATATAAATGTAAACAGAATTCACAGTCCTAATTTGCATTGTTAGGATGGATCCATCCCACCAGCATGTAGAGTATTTTGTTAAAATCAATCAATCTGAACTGCAACCGATCCTTTCCAATTCAAAAACTAAAATGCCTACATTACTAAACTCTGAATTGGCTAACTGCATGGCGAATAAAGGGAGTATTTTAAATACCTGCTTAATATTAGCAAACATTTATAATTTAACAAGCCTGAATGAGTAGCCAAATCAAAACTGGAATACTCTACTCTGATGAATTTTAAAAACGTCTTCACTCTGTTTTCAAAACAAGCAATAAAATAAAAATTTTTCTCTACAAAATAGAGTTTAAATCACGCATCATTTCATCTTGTGAACTGGATGTATCGTTACAGCCCCAGTCTCCATCCTTTAAAATCCCTCTTTCTTAGGGGATGGCGTTGCCCTCGGTCAGATTCTGGAGTGATGGAAGCACTGGTTGCTTGGTAACAGGTACAAGTTTAGAGTCCTGCATGATCGTGATGACCAGGGCGAGAGGACAGCCTGACAAGCCTGTAATGCACATATACATGTTTCTTTAAGGATTGGAGATTGGACTGAGCTGTCAGCAAACTCCTTCGGGCTCGAGTGACATTAAACAGCACAAGCGCCTGAGAGATCGATGCAGGAGCAGCCACACTTTCGGAGCACCCCGTTTTCTGTAAAGCTGCGAAGGTCTATATATGAAACATTCAGCATCAAAGGCAGTGAAACCACAGAGTGAAGGCGGGAGCTGTGAGGAAGCCTTGAACTTCACAGGGTTTCTAAACATGGAGTCCCTCACTGCTGCAGGGATCCATGGCAGCCAGCATGCCAGATTTGTTTCATAGACAAATAAATGCAAACTGCAACAGCTCTCACACACAACACATGGCAAATGGAGCATCATCATTAAATGCTGGCAGGGCGATGTTGGGTTTGTAATCTGGTTTTCCCATAAACTCTGCAGTTTATAGCCTGCATCACGTCTTCTTTTATAGGAATAAAACAATTCACAATCTCCATGTCAAAGTAAAAGAGGAGTCTCCAGGATGTCACCCATCTGATAGCAGCATAAAACCTAGTCTTGCACATAACTTGCCTCCTTATTTGGTCGTAATGAAAAAGTCTGTAGATATGAAGCATAGCAAAGAGAAATTGTGGGATATTTTCAGTTAAACATGGACAGTAATAAAGCTGATATCAGAAGTACTGCTGAAAAATTACCATATATATATATATATATATATATATATATATATATATATATATATATATATATATATATATATATATATATATATATATATATATATATATATATATATATATATATATATAATTCACTGTGCATATCAATGCTCATTAGGCACGTTTGGTGCCTGCACACTGTACTCTACCAAACATTGCATCAAAGCAGTCCTTTGCGATCGCACTATTGCACACACTCACACTCCGATGATGGTTAAGATTTTATAAATTGTGCGGCTCCATTTTCTGCTATTTCCAACACTGTCGTCAGCGTGTTGATCCTCAGATTTTTGATGTCAAAGACTGAAGTGCATCTTAATTGACGCGTATGTCTTGATGTCGCCATCACGATTTCAATCTCCAATCTGCATCGGATGTCTGGTAAGATGATTTGAAAGTTACGGATTGTGAGTGACAAAGAGTGGTGAGGAGTCGGGAGGGAGTGAGGAGTATCGACTGTTCGCTGTGCCGTTTGGACAGACCACAAATCCCCAAACAAGACAGGCAGAGAGAGCAAAGATTTCTTTCAGCACTTCGATGAGTGTGAATTTTAAAAATTAATCTGAAGCTCAGCTGGCCTTTTAAGACTTCAAGGGGCCACTTTAAAGTTTCTAGAGCACTTGTATTAGTTTCATTTCGAGTTGCTTTTATTTTTATTATCTCACCTTTCTGTCTTCAGCATTACACTTCAGTTTTCTTTCGTCTGCACATTCATGTTGCAGATCTGAATTAGTGTACTTCTCCATGGGAAAGTTTCCTTGTGTTTCTGCACGCAAGATCTGATATTCTCACAGAAAACAAAACAGTCAATTACTCACCGTACATTATTGCTTGCTGAAGCTTTAAAACTATCTGTAGTTCCACAAAAACCCTAAATATTTTTTAACAACTTCATTTATATCACTAACAGTAACAAGGACTTGGAATTCCTAATAAAAACTAGGATGATTAATTTTTATTAGAATTGATTCTGACTCTGTAACATTTCACCATGATCATGCAAATTCATAAACGGCCTTATCTGTGTCACTGTCAACTCTGTGTACTCTGCTTTCATTTTTATTTACATGAGGATGACTCCAAGACAACTACTTAATCAAACCAAGACTTCTCACACAAAAGGTAAAGAAATCAAGCAACAAAAGAGTTGGTGAATGGCAGCAGGCGTCTGGGGCTTGACAACAGGGGTTATTAAAAAGATGGAAGGTGTATTCAGCTCATCTTTCACCCACAGTCAATGTGCCTACGCAAAAAGTTACAGAAACTAAACCCTACTGAAATTGTATCCCATTGCTGTCTGTCTTTGGCAGCATCAGCAAGCTTAGCTGCAGTTCAAAATGCACCTGATGTATCACTGTATGCATAATAGATAATGTTTTTTTTCTCCTTTTGTTTATTTTGCTTATAAGCTGTTGGCTACGTTTACTGGCACCCCTTGTAAAGGTGCAAAAATATCTTAAATTAGTCAAATATTGCAGCAGCACAATTTCACACAGGAAATAATTGAAAAATCCAACCTTTTGTTTTCTGAGAAATATTTAGTTCCATCAAAATCACCAGAGATAAAGTTATGGTAATTCCTTAACCATTCCTAACAACAACAAAAAAAGAAATATATGAAAAAAAAGTTTTTCATGCAGAGTTTCTAGGAACTTTTTATTCGTAATTAATGATTTTCTGTTTCCTTGGGGTCGAGTATTTTGTATCACAACGTCCAAATTTCTGTAAGGCACTGGTTAGAAGAATGGAAGAGAAACCATATTTGTCTTGCTCCCCACCACAGTGAAGGAAATGCTAAGGGAGATCAAAAAAGAAAGAAAGAAAAGAGAAACAATACTTCAAAGCTCAATGTTAGAGAACTGCATCAAAGAGTGGTCCCTACATCACCATGACAACGCTCAGATCAGGGGTCTCAAACTTCACTTCTGGAGAGGTGATATTCTGTCACTTTTAAATGTGTCCTTGGTTCAACGCAGCTGAAGAAAAAAGCTGAATTACCATCACAGCATGTGGTCAGGTTCTACACAGACCTGATAATGACACAATTATTTGGATCAGGTGTGTTGACACAGGTACATTTCTAAAAGCAGCAGCACACTGGCCCCAAAAGTTGGAGTTCGAGACGCCTTTGATTCTACTTAAATGCCATTTGTTTGGGGGATGGGGGGGGCATATGAGGACAAAAAACTAAACCAACATTCTGCTCCACTATTAACAAGATAAACGTTTGAACTCGACCCACCAACATGCCTCTAATCCACATCAGAATGGAGTCACAAATCTGGACTATTACGAGATCCAAGGTGTAAAGTAAGGGTTGTGGGACAGTATGTTGTGGTACAAATCCAAAAAGCAGATATTGTGCAAAACTTGCTTACTATGTTTGCTCAAAGGTTATGAAATCTAATAGAAGAAAACTAAGCAGTGTCTTTTTGCCAAAGGGCAATACGAGGCATTCACACCGCTAAATGTGCCACCGGTGCTTCTAATATTAGCCACCGGTGCTAATAATTGTCTGTGGAGACAATTATTTTGTCTCCACAGAATAAATCTACTCATATTAATCAGAGTGAGATTACACTGATGCAATACATTGGGTTAATTTAAAGTCGTTTTTTAACCCATCTTTGCGTAGGGGTACCATATAAAATTTTAATGATTTTGTTTTCACATTCTTTCCACCTTTCATTCAGGCTCAACATTAATTGTTTTAAATAAGCTTGGAGAAGATATAAACTTCAGCTGTATCAAGAGGAAATCCCACAGTTACAGTTATTACCTGAAAAAAGGCACAAAAAAAATAAAAATTGATTGCAAACTTATACTGACAATGTTGCCACATTTCATATTTGTGTGTGTAGGCTCCCAATCCCTCGTCAGGCGGCAAATGGGTGGTTTGAATTTGCAGGTCACTTCTGAATCACTCCACTGCAGTGTCAGACATGCTTGTGACACCAATGGCAGAGACGGGGGGACTGCAGCACAACAAAGGGGAAAAACTAACAGGTCTCCAAGGTGATTGTGGAGATTTCTGAGAATGAAACCAATGTGCTCATTATGAGAGTGGCAGGCTAAATAGGATGGAGGATGAGCCAGGAGTCTGTTGGAGCGCAGTAATCGCCGGCAATTTGCCGACCTTAGTTTCAGCACGCAAACACTTTATATAATGTATCTGATAGATGTTGGTCCGTAGCTGACGACTGGAACAATTGGTCAAACAAAGTGTGCTGATATTGGTTCAAACTAAGCAGAAACACACAGCACAAGTAGCAACGGGCAGGTTCTGTGTACCTGTAGCAGGGTCAACGGTTCGCTCAATCAAGTGGTCGTCCTGGTGAACCCATTCGCCGTTGCACTTGAAGTAGATCTGGGTGGCTGGGGTGGAGCGGCAGGACAGGGTCACAGGCTTGTTCTTCACGATGTATTCATCCTCAGGCTCCACCAGGAAGTGAGGCAGGAGGTCCGAGAATGCAGCGGGAAGTGCTGCTGTGGCCGGATGCTCTGAACCTTGGAGAATAAAAGAAGAAAGACAGAAAATGAAATATATTTCCACGCTTTTGAAGTTGTGTCTGTAAGGCAGGCACCGAGCCTATTCCCTGCCTCCTTGTTGCAACTGCCGAGCGAAGATCAAATGCAGAGATTCAGCGTCCTTGGTCAATTTCAGCTCGTATGCATGCATGCGGGACGAGACAGTAGATGATACACAGACAAAGAGAAGGAGGAAGACAGATTTGTATGGTGTGGAGTTAGCAGTGACAGTGATCAGCCTTGTGTGCGCCTGGCTGGGTCACAGGGGCAGCACAGTCCATGTCTTCACTTCGGCTCTTAATCACAGCCCTTTTAACATCAGCGCTGATGGACCAGCAGCCATAAATCCTGCCTCAGCGACAAGACTACTCCGCACTGTTATAGTACTTTTCTGCCAGGACTCTAAGCCCAGCCTACATTAAGCTCCACACAACAGATAGGACAGAGTCTAAAGATAAGTCACAGTTAAAACAGCCCACTGACTTAAAATCACTTATCTCCACGTGATTCTAATTACTTAATGCTCCTGTATGATAACCTCGGCACATGGAGGAACAAAGGGGAGGATACAGCGATGTGGAACGGTACTCAAACCACCGGAAGTTTTTATGATTTGTCGTGTTACAGCCACAAACATAAATGTATGTTATTGTGATTTTATGTGATAAACCAACATAAATTGGCAATTACTTGGGAAGTAAAAGGAATGCTTTTTTAATACTTTCTATTCCTTTAGCACCTCACTTACTTCATCTATTCTTCACTTAATCTTTACACATCATTTATTGCTTATTTGCTTTGATTTACTCGTAAGTGTGGATTACTTGGGCTTTTGACATCTGGTGTGGATTTTATGTCACCTACCCCATTAGAGATTTGTATTTAAACAGAAAACATGACAATGTGTTCAATGCTTATTTTTTCCACATGTATTTACTAATACTTATTTTTTACTCCATACATCTAAAAAAGTTTGCAAAGCTCTGTAAGTCGTCTTTGTACCTACGGAGCTGTCGTTGCTTGGAAAATTCACTACGGTCTACGACAGACTTCTGTGCTTCCTAAAAATTGTTTAAAACAAACACATGATGACACAAAACTGCCTACAGCGCACAGATCCTTCCTCTATGAACACGCTTTCTCTTTCTCTAAACATATTAGCCCTGCTTGAGAGATAGCAAGCAGACATAGAACAGAGCAGAAAGAAGGGAAATAACCTCTTTACACTGCCGACACACAGGGGAGATCAGTAAATCCCAAAATAAAACCCCTTTAAAAGGAGCGTAATATTAATTTACTGCCCTGAATCCAATATGGCTGACAGGCCAGACATTAACAACCTTCTCCATCACTCCCCGTGCAGCAGGAGAGGAAAAGGAGTCCACATCTCTCTTAATGAAACGGCAGCACTCATCCTGACCTTTCTCTCCGCTTTTCCTCCCATTGTCCCTCCCCCACCGAGCCTTTTGTTCCTCCTAAGAGCACGTTGAAGCTTTCGTTGGGGATTACATGAAGTTGTATTATAAATACCAAACTAGATAAATATGTTATCTGACAGTTGCTTCCCCTCTACACATCACATAAACGTCTTTCTTTCCTTGCATGTTTTTTTTTCTTCCTTTGCTTCACCCTTGTGCTGAGTTGCTAATTCATCAGGATGAGATTCAGAGAGGCGCGTCGGCGCTGCTGTCGCTGAACCCCATTAATGTTTCGTGTACGTGTTTAACTCTTAATGAAAACTAAATGTTCTGTGTCCAATGAACGAC